>NC_133863.1:0-678851 GCF_044706935.1 Curcuma longa | reverse complement strand
TATGACTCGAGTATATGAGCAGAAGGTGAGACTTGCAGAGATGAGGATATTAAAGTGGATGCGCGGATTATAAGGATGGACAGTATAAAAAATGAAAATTTTATAGAGAAAGTCGGAATTGCATCTACGGAGGAAAAACTCTAGAAGACACATTTAAGATGATATTAACATATACGTAAACTACTAATAAATATTTTAATTAGGCGATGTGAAATTGACAAATGTGCACATCAAACAAGGAAGAGGAAGATAAAAAAACTTAATTAGCAATAATAGATAAGATAAAATTTATTTAAATATAAATGATAATATACTAGGAGATAAAGGCCCAATGGTGTAGAAAGATCCATATACTCAATTCCACCTAGTGGGATCAAGTTTGGTTGTTGTTGTTGTTTAAGGACTTAAGACATTGTATTCTACCAATGGTTTAAAAAGGTTACCGATTGGTTCTTTTGATTATGAATAATGATACCCACAAGATAACCAACAGATAATAAGTGGTCACATATAGTATAATCATGTTTGGTTTCACTAACCAGCCAATTTGTTTATGAGAATTTATGCTGTAATCATGTTTGGTTTCATTGACCAGCCAATTTGTTTATGAGAAATTTTTTGTGATGCCCTGTCATAAATGAGCCAGACTTGTTGACTTGTTTACACCATGTTTGTTGAGTAAGTTGCTTATGTTATGTGAATTTTATTATTTGTGTTCATTTTTTGTGTGTGCTAGACTTTGAGGCCAAGATTCCTTTTCTTCCACTTGGGTGATTCATTTTCATCCTCAATATAATTTGTGTGTGCTAGACTTTGAGGCCAAGATGCCTTTTCTTCCACTTGGGTGATTCATTCTCATCCTCAATATAATTATAATTTGTATTTTAGTTTACATAAGATATTGTTCTTTAATTTTGACATTACCTATTAATATATTGTGGATTTGTCACTTATTAAAGGAATCATACTTGTGTTTCAGATGACAGAACACGACTATGATCCACAATCTTATGACTAGATTGTGATAGATCCTTCTAGTGCTGTATGTTTTGCTCGAGAGGGAACTTTGATATGAAATGCATACAGCTTGCTGTGTTGTTCTAGTTTTTTATATGAATCCTTACCAATTTACTTTTGCCTTTGAATTTTTTTATTATCTTTTGCTTCTTTCTGTGATTGCATAAAGCTGCTTCTCTTTTGATACATATAATATTGCATTGGGGATAATCTGACTTGTGATCACTCACTAAATGACAGGTTGTTACTGTAAAAGTTATTCGGAATAAGCAGACTGGGCAATCTGAGGGATATGGTTTTATTGAGTTCATAACCCGTGCAGCAGCTGAACGAGTTCTTCAAACTTACAATGGTCAAATGATGCCAAACATTGAGCAAACTTTCAGGCTTAATTGGGCAACATGTGGAGCTGGCGAGAGACGTGGAGATGATGGTGTTGACTACACAATTTTTGTTGGTGATTTGGCAGCTGATGTTACAGATTACTTGTTACAAGAGACATTCAAGAGTCGATATCCATCAGTTAAGGGTGCAAAAATTGTGACAGATAAACTTACCGGGCGCTCTAAAGGCTTTGGCTTTGTTAGATTTGGGGACCCAAATGAACAATCAAGTGCTTTGTCTGAGATGAATGGAGTTTATTGTTCAACAAGACCTATGCGAATTGGTCCAGCTGCTAACAAAAAGAATTTGGGTTCTCAACAATATTCCGCTGATGGTGAGTAAAAGTGAAACCATTTTATTACCTTTTTTTCCTGTAATTTTACTATCCAGATGCTTTCCCATGTTTTATTGAGTTGGACCTATTGTTTCTTTGATGGTTCCATGTCTTGTCTTGTAATTTATTCTTTGAAAAGTGTCTACTTTGAAAGACAATTGTTGAATGTTACTCTTTGATTGCCCCCTCACTTGAATTATAGCGAAGTATTTCTCCAATTGATATTCCTTCCCGCATGCACTTTTGTGAAATTTAGGCTCCTTTACGCATAGTTCTAGAAAAGACTTATATAAAGACTCATGTTGTCTCAGAGCAGGATGCCATGTGCCTTCATATAGGGGCTTGGAATTGACTTCAGCTGAGATCCATATCTCCCCATTTAGGTCAGTGTTCTTGATTATATAACAGCTTGGTCCTTTCATGTTTGTGGCATCTTTTGCTACTTTCCCTTCTAGTTAGAGTGTATTTCCAAAATCTATCTACGCTCTCAATTTACTTCAGGCTCTTATTCTGTGGCATCTTCTGCTACATTTCCTTTTAATTTCAATGGTTTATTCAAAAGCTGTGTATGCTCCTGTTCTTTAGATTCAGCACTTTAATAGGTTTCCATTCCATTTTGCAATTAAAATTGGCGGGCCATCCCCACCTCTTGGGGCATGATGAGGGAGGTGTGGGTTGGGGTTGAGCTATGATAATAAGCACACAAAAATTTTATTAATGTGTTTTGAAGTTTTAAGTTTGCATTGAATTACCTGGACCAAGAGGACGGACTGCACAATTTTGCATCCCCATTTGAATTTTCATTCAAGATCTGCCCAGGTTATGTGGCAGTGCTGCACTAATTGATTCATGAAATTGTTCCCCAAGTATTATAAATTAAGAAGTATTAACTGCATGGTTTTGCATGAATACAATGAATTAAGTTTTGTTGCACAAGTAGTATAACCATCAGTTGATTGGACAATTAAATGGCGATTAATATGCATTCTCAGATGCTATGGATAAAGGGTATATTTGCAACCTTGGAGGGGTCTTGTTGGTTTGTTCTATTGAAAACACTATAGGTTGCCATGTTCAAGGTTTCACATTTGATGGCTTCCATTGAAGGGAAAACAAATTCAGTTTGTCCCTAGTAATCTGATAAGATTATTATACTATGGCATATGTGTTGCATGCATCTTGATCATCCAGTAATGTATCACCAAGTTTGGTCTCTTCCAGGGCAAAAGTTCATATGCATAATGTATACCTAAATGATTCGGGGAAGTTTTCTTCAAGAATTCATGTGTTCTTGCTTGCAGGTTCTAACCAGAATTTTCAAGGAGTTGAATCTGACAATGATCCAAACAATACCACTGTGGGTGTTTTTATTGTTCCTTTTTTTTTTTTTTGCAAATAATAGAAGGTAATTGTGCAACCAATTTTGATTATTACTACCTTGGCTTTTAGATATTTGTTGGCGGGCTAGATCCAATTATCACAGACGACCTGTTGCGGCAAGCTTTTGGTGTTTATGGGGAGTTGCTATATGTTAAGATACCTGCAGGCAAGCGTTGTGGGTTTGTGCAGTTTGCCAACAGGTTTTGCTTTCAAGATGTACATTATCATTCTACCATATTATTTTGTTCCTCTGGTATTCACATTTATGTCTATACTTGATTTTGATTTTTTAGGGCCAATGCAGAGGAGGCTTTGAGACAACTAAATGGAACACCCTTGGGTGGCCAAAATGTCCGACTTTCTTGGGGTCGTAGCCCTGCAAATAAACAGGTTTTAGTAGTTATCGGCCTGGTTAAAATTGTTTGCAAAGTATTCTAGACCACAAATCATCATAATTTGCATGCTTCTCATAACAGCCACAACAAGATCCCAATCAGTGGAATGGAAACTACTATGGATACACACAAAGCTACGAGACATATGGATATGCCGCTGCACCTCAAGATCCTAATACATATGGATATGCTGCCTATCCTGGGTACAACTATCAGCAACAACAGCCACAGGTTAGCATTGGTCTTGTTTTCTTGTTAATATCGTTATATCTTAACGTAGAGAACTATCCTGGTAGCTCTTAAGCATTTTTTCATTGTAGTATGGCATGGTAGGTGGAAAATTTGATATGGCAGTTCCTGATTGCATCTCAGATCCTCAAATGATGTCGTGCAAATACATACAATAAAGATACTATACTCAGATTCTTATGGGGCATCTAGTGATTGTTATGCTTAATTTACTTGTAGCTCGTCATTTTGAGGCTTGATTTTTGTTTTCAGTGTGGCCAAGTCAATTTTAATATATTTTTTAGTTTCTTTATACCTTTATAATTTTCTTTGGAACAAGAACTACATTTTTGGCTAGAAGAAAGTTCATATAATAATTGGCTTTTGATCTTGCTATGCCTTCCATCTTAAACTCCATCTTGAAGGAACTAACTTTTGTCTTGCCATGCAGTGATTTATTTTGCTTACTAAATGAGCTGAGAAAAACCTTGTGGTATCTGGGATCCAATCCTAGCCGATGAATCTCTTGCTTTATCAACTCTCATGCGTGGAAGGATATTCTGACAGACGGATATTCTGATCTGTCAACTATTATTCTTTCATAAACTAGGTGCAGCACTGTAGTTTTCAGGTTTATGATGCGTAGCTAAGAGCTTTCTTCTTTAAGTGTGGAACTAGATGTTTATTGACAATGTAATAATAATTATTGGATCGAACCTCCTTGACTGTTAAAGGGATTACTGAGACGTACAATATTGTAATTCCTGTATCCTGCATGCCTATTGAGGTATGTACATTAGCTTTTTGCACTGAGTGATTGTCCATTAAAGGATTGTATGGATTGCTTAGATTCATGGTTTATTCGAGTATTTCTCCCTTATTATGTGACGAAGTCCTGGTGTTTTCCCTTTAAATTTCTTTTTTGCTTTATTTTCAAATGTGCTTTTGCCTGAATGAGGAGCTACGTGTGACGTTTTCTTAGTTTGATATAATTTTTTTCTGATTGTTGACGAGTTCTTCGTCTATTGAAGGGACATGCACAGTGGAATTTGGAGATGATGAAGAGCCCGATAAGGTTTTATTTGAATCTCGAAAAGCTTGTTTGAGACATTTCAGCGTGAAGCCTGCAGGCGATACAGAGTGCGGTTTGGAACAATGTAGAACACATTGCCGGTGTTGAGCTGTGCGTCCGGGCGGACGACCAGCCGCGGGTTCTTGAACACCTCCGGGCGGGTGACGTAGTGTCTGGGGTTCTTTGCCATGATATCGGCCGCGGCCATCGGCTTGCGGTGGACCTCCACGAACCCGCCGGGGTGCACCAGCTTCAGTACGCCGTTCTCCCTCCGAGCAACGCCCATGATGGTTGTTGACTGCCTAGAGGCTTCAAAATGGAGGGAATGGGCGCGAAGACTCGTCTGGCCCTTCCATGCTTCTTGTAGCAGCCACTGGCGTGAGCAACAAAGTGAAAGCCCTCGTTCTTCTCATCCTCTCTCTCTCTCTATTCTCGTATTCATTGGTCGACGTTTCCTATGGACTGTAACTTGAGAAGAACAAGGGCCTCATTTTGTTGCTCACGACATGGCGGCTATAAGAAACATGGAAGGGCCAGGTGAATCTTCGCGCCCCCTCCCTCCTTCACTTCGAAGACTCTCGGTGTCGGAGAGGAGGAGGAGCACCACCACCACCAGAACAATAATCATCATGGGCGTCGCTCGGAGGGAGAATGGCGTGCTGAAGCTGGTGCACCCTGGCGGGTTCGTGGAGGTCCACCGCAAGCCGATGGCCGCGGCCGAGATCATGGCGAAGAACCCCAGACACTTCGTCACACGCCCGGAGGTGTTCAAGAACCCGCGGCTGGTCGTCCGCCCGGACGCGCAGCTCAACACCGGCGATGTGTTCTACATTGTTCCCAACCATACTCTGTATCGCCTGCAGGCTTCACAGTGCTGAAATGTCTTAAACATGCTTCTCCGATATTCGAATAAAACCTTGTTTGTCTCCATGTTTGTCCCCTTTTCACGAGAGTTGATGCTTGAGTATTCATCTTCTTTTCTCTACAAATCGCCAAAGTATCTCTTTCGTATTTGCAAACTTCAACATCATCATCAGCAATTTGATAGGAGTCGAGAAAGCTTTTGAAAGACTTCTTGAAGGTCAAATGAACCCGCCAACTTCAACATGAAAATACTAGATTTTGAGGGGTAGAAAGAAAACTTTCATACTTCCACTACTCTAGTGACTTTGTCATCTTCCTTAAACCTCTTGATTCTGAACTTATTTTTTTATTCGATAAAAATTAAAAGGACATTAAAAAAAAAAAAGTTCAAAAGACCTTATCAAATGTTTTGTATCTGAAATAGCTCAAAATTAGACTATTTCACTCTAATCAAAATTATTATATATCAAATAATGTTATATCAAAATATTTTTTTATTAACTTTGTACAAACTACTTAAACATCATTACAATCACTTTAATTGATCAAAACTATTTAATAGCTATCTAAGTAGCTATTAAATAATTGTAATAGCTACCTCCACTAAAAAATAAGGTTTTTTTGCGATGAATTTTAAAACATAATTCGTCGTAAAATTTTTTACATTGAAAATTTTTTCATAGGTAATAGGTCATTGTTAAATACTGTGACAAAATAATAAAAATTCATTATAAATTTTGCAACAAACTTATATTTCATCGTCAAATTCATTCCAATTTTACAACAAAAATATATTTCATTGCAAAATTCACTCATATGCAAATCTATGACGAAATCATTTTTTATCATAAATCTATGATGAAAATTAATTTTTATCACAGATCTGTGATGAAAATTGATTTTTGTCGTAGATGTGTGATGAACCCAATTTCGTCACCAATTTATGACGAAAATGGATTCATTGTCGATTTGCGACGAATACATTTTTCATCACAGATCGACGATGAACTTATTTTTGTCGTTAAATTTGCGACGAAAATTTATTTTCATCGCAGTGTTGCGATACATAGTAATTTTGATAAATCTACGATAAAAATTTTTCGTTGCAAAAAATATTTTTTTTCTTGGAACCTTTCCATTTCTATATTTGATTATGTTTACAAATATCTAGTTTATAACATACACAATAAACTCAACCCAACACATCAGATATGATATTCCAACACGTCATATTCGACCATCCAAACAAGTCATATTATACAAGTCAAAAAAAAACTTTTCAAACAAACATATAAGTCACATTCCATACAACACAATATATTCTAATCTAACAAGTTAAACTTAAATAATATCAAACAAGTTATCATATCCAATATTCCAATCTAGCAAGTCATCATGTATATCCAAATGAAAGTATCTCATACCAAACAGTCTCAAAACTACGACAAGATACAAAAAAAAATATCATTGTCATCCACGCCATACACTTTCTTCTCCTTCCATATTTCTTCTTCTTTTCTTGCATTAGAAAATAAATAAATAAAAAATATCATTTTATACAAGAAACAAATTATATAAATTTGATACGCCCAGATACCGAACTGCTGCAGCAGTTTAGGGATAGAGAACAGAGAATAGATGAAGGGAAAAACCAAACTTCTGATTGATTCCAAAAACAAGTCAAACAAGCCTATAAATAGGCTTTTACAATAGACCATCTCAACGTAAATAAAATAACAGATTTGGTTACCTAAAAACTCGGAAAGATTCGGTTACCTAAAAACTCGAACAAACTCAAAAGACTCGGACAAATTATCTAAATCTTTAACACCCTCCCTTAAACTGAAGTCGGCAGAAATCAGTTTAAGAGAAAACAACAGCAGCACGTGAATAAACTCCAAGTAGACCACGTAACCTCACAAATGTAGCTAACTTGAGAGGCTTGGTCTGTATATCTGCAACTTGATCTTCACTTCGGCAATAAACCAGTCTGATTGTTCCATCATTGCTGAGATCTCTTAAAAAATAATACTTCACATCGATATGTTTGCTTCTGCCGTGTAACACAGGATTTTTAGAGAGTTTGATTGCTGAACTGTTATCACAAAAAATTGTAGTTGCTTCAATTTGTTTGAACTCAAGCTCTTCAAGAATTTTTCTCAACCAGATAGCTTGACAAGCACAAGCAGTTGCAGCAATAAATTCAGCTTCTGTAGTTGACAAGGAAACAATTGGTTGCTTCTTGGAAGACCATGATACAGCTCCTGTGCCCAATATAAATACATAGCCTGAAGTGCTCTTTCTATCATCTTGATCTCCTGCATAATCACTATCAGTAAACCCGAACAACTCTGATTTTTCACCCTTCTTGTAGAATAATCCAAAATCTTTAGTTCCTTGTAAGTAGCGAAGGATTCTCCTGGCAGCTAATAAATGTATTTCTGTTGGATTTTCCATGTATCTACTTATTAAACTCACAGGATACATTATGTCTGGCCTTGTTGCAGTTAAATACATCAAGCTGCCAATAATTTGCTTATAAATTGTACTGTCCACCTTCTTCCCTTCATGATCCTTGTTTAGCTTCAAGCCGAACTCAGTTGGAGTGCTTACAGGATTGCAATCCTTCATTTGAAACCTGTTCAAAATTTCTTGCACATACTTCTTTTGAGAAATAAAGATTCCATTAGTTGATTGCACTACTTCCATGCCAAGGAAGTAATGCATCATTCCAAGATCAGACATTTCAAATTCAACCATCATAGATTTCTTGAATTCCTGAAATAAGATATCATCAGTCCCAGTAAATATGAGATCGTCTACATATAAGCATTCTGTTGGGGTGTGTAAGCAGCTGTAAGTTGTCTTCTGATTCCATGATTCTCACAAAAATTTGCAAATTCATGTGAGTTATATTCTCCACCACGATCTGTACGCAGAACTTTAATTGAATTGTCACTTTCTTTCTCAACAAGTACTTTATAATTTTTAAAAGCAGTAAAGGCTTCGGATTTTTCTTGCAAAAAATAAATCCATATTTTGCGACTATAATCATCAATAAAGGTAATTATGTATCTTTTACCTCCATTAGAGTGTGGTGTTATTGGCCCGCAAATATCTGAATGGACAAGCTCCAATGCCGCCTTTGCTCTCCAAGATTTTCCCTGGGGGAATTGATTACGGTGTTGTTTGCTAACAACACATTCTTCACAAACTTGAGAAGGATTTGTAATTTGAGGAAGATCGATCACCATATTCTTTTGTTTTAGTATTTTTAATCCACTAAAATTTAGATGTCCATAACGAAAGTGCCATAACCATGCCTCATCATCAAATTTTGCTGAAAAACATGAATGAGATGTTGTATGAAGATAAAGTGGAAACATACGATTGACTGTCATGTGAACTTGCGCAATTAATCCCAACTTTGCATCTTGAATGCGACAAACTCCTTCTTTAATAGCAATTTCATATCCTTTTTCTTGTAGTTGACCCACACTAAGTAAATTAGTCTTTAAATCTGGCACAAAAAGAACATTAGAGATAGTATGGGTAGTATTTTCTTTTGTTTGTATGGTTACCTTTTCCTTTCCCATAACAGAAATTGTAGAGTTGTCACCAAATTTGACAGAACTGCGAAAGGTTTCATCTAAGTCAGAAAATGTATCCTTCTCCCCACACATGTGGTTGCTGCAACCTGTGTCTAAATACCATAAATGTCGTTGAGTTTTCTCTTTCTCATGACATACCATCAAAAGAGACACTTCTTCTTCTTCTTCTACAAAGTTAGTCTGATCTCCATTTTGTTTATTCAAATTAGTGTAACATTCTGATCTATAATGGCCATACCTATGACATCGGTAACATTGAACATTGGACTTGTCTGCTGACTTTGTTCTATCAGTTGTTGAATAATAACCTCCACGTCCTCTTCTTTGAAAATAATTCTCTTGATGTTGATTTTGTTGTTGGTTTCCTCGATCATTGTTGTATCTTCCTCCTCTTCTATCACTTCTATAATTTGTAGAGTGATTCTCTGATAAAGCCTTCAATGCTTGCTCCTCTTTTTCATATTGATTGATTTTCTGCTCATGAACCAATAATGAACTTTGTAATTCATCAATTGAAAGTGTACTTACATCATTTGCTTCTTCAATGGCGCAGACAACAAAACCAAATTTTGGTGTCATAGATCGAAGGATTTTTTCGATGATGAGAACATCCTCTGTCTTGTCACCAAGGATCCGCATTTTATTGACGATTGTCATTGTTCTTGAAAAATATTCTGAAACTGATTCTCCTGATTTCATTCGGAGCATTTCAAACTCTAAACGAAGTGCTTGAAGCTGCTGCCTCTTAGCTCTTGTCGTGCCTTGGTACTTCTTTTTCATAGAATCCCAGATATCTTTTGCAGTATCCTTGCAGAGAATGGTTTCCAAGATTGAACGATCTATAGCTTGGAAGAGATAATTCTTTGCTTTAAGATCTTTCAATTGCTCTTCTGTTAGCGCAGCATCTTCTTTTGATTTTTCTACTCCAGAAATCACGACCGTCCAATATTCTTTGGACCTTAAGAAATTTTCCATGAGCATGCTCCAATGGTCATAGTGACCATCAAAGCGTGGAATTGCAGGTTGCACAAAATTACTTTCGGATTCCATTGAAGGGGATAATTCTGATACCTGACACTGGCGTTGCGATTCCTTGCGTCTGCTTGCTGAAAGAAGAATCCTCCTCCTTTCTTCTTCTTCTCTGCTTCGCTCGAAAAAAAATGTTGATCGTGATTTTGCGCTGCTCCGCCCGACGCCATCGAAGGATCTCTCAATGGCTCTGATACCACTGATACGCCCAGATACCGAACTGCTGCAGCAGTTTAGGGATAGAGAACAGAGAATAGATGAAGGGAAAAATCAAACTTCTGATTGATTCCAAAAACAAGCCAAACAAGCCTATAAATAGGCTTTTACAATAGACTATCTCATAAATAAAATAACAGATTTGGTTACCTAAAAACTCGGAAAGATTCGATTAAAAAACTAAAATAACTCGGAGACTTACTTCTTCCAATATGGTTACCTAAAAACTATTAATTTAAAAATACAAAAATGAAGGGTTTAAAACTCAATCAAATAACAAATGTTTAAAAAACTAATTATGAGAAAAATTACATTTATACACAACATTGTCATTACATCATCACCACCACCATCATTATGTTGTCTCGAGTCACAAACTATTATTTCAATTCCGTGTTGAAGACTCCCCCTTGGACAAATTATCTAAATCTTTGTTTGATGTTTCTTTTTACAAATTTGGACAATTTATTTGGTGTATCTATTGGACTATTTTTGTATGAAATTTTAAATTTATCATTTTGTAACTTGATGTTGAAACATAAATTTTGAAAATTTCATATCTTTTGATGTTAAATTTTCATGTTTAGTCTTTTTTTATATGTGAAAACATGTTGTTGATAACTATGTTTATGCTTTTTTATTAGATATGTGAAATAGTGATTGTTCTTATGAAGTTATGATCAAATATATATTATTTGACATTTTATAACTCTTTTTTGAATTATCTGTAAACTCGTACGAGTTTACGATACGAATTTACGATACGAGTTTGTGCACCCCTAACCGAGTCGACACTGGAATCGCGAGTTTGACAACCTAATTCATCACTATCATCACAAGAACCAAGAGGAATCTGACTTAGAGCGGAGTCTAACTAAAAATGTCACATTATGAAGTATTGTTGTTTACACAATTCTCTCATTTTTTTAAATTCCTTTACAATATTATTCCTTTCAAATTGGTAACCTCTTCAGTCAAGTTTTCTATTCGTACTCTTACTACTAGTGGGGTGGAAATGTACCAACAATTCTATAGGTCATGCTCAAAGAACTCATTCCCAATATCCTTCTCCCTTTGGATCTCCCACTCACCTTCAGTCATATTGTTACAAACAGAGAGCTCAGATTCATCATTATCATCACTAGTACCTAAACTTCTCTGTGCTACCTCTAGCTCATTAATATTCTCCTGTATTATCATGAAAAAAATTAAAATAAATTTATAATAATAATATTTTAGAAATAATGACTCCTTTCCCATTTCCTTGGCCTAAAAAAATGCTGTTAGAAATATTGTAATAGTCTGAAATAAATTAATAAATTGGTATTTATAAAAAATTATCAATCTACGTTCATCAATATTGATTGAGCCTGCTGCATATATCACAGATGAATCTTCAGAATTATAAGTTTGTTTGCTTTATTCTACTGACTCTTTTATTTGCTTTCTCGATTTGTCAAAAATTAAAGATTCTAGCCTAATTTTCCTCGATGATGTAAGGTGATTTTTCCTAGTCTTCGCATGATTAAGTATGTCAAATGTGATCGTCATATTTTTTTTCTTAAAAATCCTCTTTATTTCTAATTCTTCATTTAAGTCCCAATTGAATATCTTCTAGAATGAAAAAAAGATTATATATTCACTTTAATTTCATATATAAACTGAAAAGGATATACACCTTAAGCTCGTTTCACCAGAACTCTTTTGTGGGTCCCGGAGTACTTGTATATGTCATTGAAACTCCTCCCTAATTATTATTCACTATTCTATTTATCTCACGAATAACACGCATAGAATTTTAAAATTTATCATAAAATTATAAACAAACAATATTAAATAATTAAAATAGTAATTGAAAAAAATAAAATATTTTTAAAAACTTACAAATCTGCATGAGGGACTATATACTCCTGAATGTCTTGCATCTCAACAATTGATTGTCTGGCTGAAGGTATTGACGAATGCAGTGACGAAGGCACTGACGAAGGTGCATGGAAAGGTCCTGTCCGATTAGGGGGCATAGGTACAGTGCCAAGTGTCGAAGCAAACTATAGCTAATAGAACTCCGTCTACGTCCATCACATTGAGACTATCAACCAAAATTATTAGGATAAGGTTAATAAAAATTTGATACATAATGAAGAACATGAAAAAACTTACCATATTTGCTAACATATCAAAGAATGCGCGAAACCAAATACCAAGATGTCACCTCTAATGGCCTATAGGAAAAAAATATAATGCATTAATAAATAAATATATAAATTTTAGAATAAGATAATATATAGATAATTAATTGAGCTATGAAAACTAAATTTATTGATAACAAAAATATTACCATTTTTGAAAATAATTTCTCATTGTTGTTATATAATAATATCAAAGTCTTCATTCTCATTATCATTCTCATCATCGTTGTCGTTGTCGTTGGTGGCGACATTATCATCATTCTCATGAATTTCACTTGCATCCACGTTTATCACTACTCCGCTGGAATCTTGTAATATTAGAATAATATATTTCTCGGTCTGAAATGTGTTCGCAACTTCCTCTTATTGATATGCAATGTCTTCTCAACATTTCTCAATCTTTTTCTATTCTTTCGTTTTACAAATAACCCACCAATCAATTTTGTCACGTTTCAAATTAGGATATGAAGCATAGAATACTTGAATCTCTTATTGTGCCAACACAAGTTCATATCTCTTATGATTTATTTCAATCAAATTATACCATAGATGCACTTTCATCCCTTTAACAGGATCAAATCAGTGACACATAAATAAAATAACTTGCATTTCTGGTCCAAAGTATTCTACCTCAATAATTTTATCAAGCAAATCATAAAAATCATTGCTTACACCTCTATCATCGGATGGTTAAACACATACCCACTATTCATTGTAGTCTTCTTCATTCCATATTCTTAAATATGAAAACTATATTCTTTTATAAAATATATTGGTCAAGTGCATACCTATGCTTTTGGACTCCAAAACAGATGGATTAGTAATTTTGTTCAAGGTGAGCTTGATTATCATGAACCTAACGTCAAATAAATATGTTTAAAAGTTTACATATATGTAAACCATGGTACAATTTAGATTGTTAACTTACATATGATTTGAACCATGGTATAAATTCTTCTTCGCAGAAGTGATCAAACTTTGGTGT
Source organism: Curcuma longa (assembly GCF_044706935.1). Classification (NCBI taxonomy): domain Eukaryota; kingdom Viridiplantae; phylum Streptophyta; class Magnoliopsida; order Zingiberales; family Zingiberaceae; genus Curcuma; species Curcuma longa. The sequence goes on along the minus strand of NC_133863.1, from coordinate 665,147 downwards.
TTACATTTCAAAATATAAGTTTTGAAAAATCCTACCATAAAAAAATAAATTATAACACAAAGAATTTACGACATAAAAAATATAAAAAATAAGAAATATATACTAATTCGAAATATGACATGATTTCTAAAAAATTCAATAAAATATATGTTTGGGTTGCCCACTATTCTTGATTGGTTAAATATCTCTACTTACATAGTCCACTTGGTCGACCAAGGTAGTTAAAAATTGAGAATGAGTTTAAATTGGGATCAATAGGCCGGACCCTCATCATTTTTTTCTGCTCTCCATCTTTTGCTCTGAATGTGAGGTTCAAAATAATATGATGTAAAAGTTGTTACTTTCTCCACAATGTATGCATTAACAATAGAAACTTCAATATGTACTTTGTACTTTATTTTTACGTTTTTCCTTCAAATGATATAAGAATCTAATTGTAATATAAGAAATTATATTAGATATTAATAAATAATAAAATTAGTAAATTTTTATGCATTAATTGAAAATGAGAAATTTACCTTTCAAATGAATACATCAATTGAAGATGGACAGAACCTCCAACTTTGACCTCATATAACAAGTGAACCAAAAGATATTCCATGAAATTAAAAAATGAGAGTGAAAATATCCTTTTTAAATTATACAAAATGATTAGAATGTCTCTCTCTAACGTCCCCATGTGTGAATGTCTCAAAATTATTTAGTAAATATCATGAAGGAAAATGTTTAACTCCGAAATAACACCCCAGACGAAATTTGATAAAAGTTCTTTAAAAGCAATAAGAATAAATTTTTTCATAAATATATAACAGTCATGATTTTTCAATGTATAACCATCTTGAAATTTTAGAGACATAACCATCTTAAAAGCAATATGCATTCCTTCAAATCGACACATTTTCCAAGATTAGAGACATAACCATCTTGAAATTTCAAAGATTTCAACTATTCACAAACAACACATCACATTAATCTCTATTCAATGTATAAATTGCCTTTGACTTTGGTTCCTTACTACTTTCATTGACATCAAGAGTGTTTTTTACAAAGAAGTCATATATATTTTCTTGCATTAGATTTTCTTTTATTTTTCAACGATATCTATCACTGTATTTATTATATTATCAAAAATATTCTTCTTAATATGTATTAAATTGAGATTATGATGAATCAAATGATTTCTAATATGATACATCCCAAAATATATTCATTTAGTCCATTTATGTGAACTTTCATATTTATATATTTACCATGTGGCCCTTCCATATACTCCGGTTGGTTGTATGATATATTGAGGAGATGATGAAGATGTAATAGCGATGAAAAAATAATTCATCGTCAAATTCCGATCACGTGGAACGGAAATTTACAACGAAATACGATAAATTTTAAATTCGTTGCCAATTTACGATGAATTTTATGACAAAAATAGTTTTTACAATGAATTTAATGATGAAATATATATATTTGTTGCTACTTCTGCAGACTAAATTATTTTTGTCATAAATATCATCATCAATTGATGACGAAACAATTGTTTGTCATGAATTTTGTTACAGATTTACAACAAATTATTTTCGTCGTTAATCAACTATTTTTTTATGCTAACTAAGTAGCTACTACACAGTTGTAGCTAAACTCTAAATTCTAAATTTTTAAATTCGAAATCTTAAACTCTGAACTCTATTATATCAAAATAATTTTTATTAACTTGGTCAAAATTATTTAAACTTTATCAAAATCACTTTAAAATAAGTAGTTGCTATAATATTAAAATAATATTATATTAACTATTATATGTTATAGTAGCTACACGTTATAGTAGTTAGTCGTAGCTGTTATAACATCACTAAAGTAAAGATATTTTCAAGATAAAATATTTGATGAACGATTTATATAATTTGGAACACTCTTTTGATTATTACCCTTCTTAATTCCCCAACATATGATAGGTAATAAACACACCTGCAGGTGCGATGAGCATCTAATGAAGACATGAAGAAATCCTCAGAACAGCCAAAAGAATTATCATTCAAGAAACTGCTGAAAGGGCCTCTACTGTAGCTTGCTTTGGAATAGAGTAAAACAAGGTTTTGAGGAGCTATTTCCAAAACAACATCCAATGGCGTAGCTAGGTCTGGGCTATATTGGGCTCCAGTCCAGTGCAGCTCAGCAATTGAAACCATTACTAATACATTATTTTACAGTGCAATTACAATTAGAGCCAATAGATCAATTAGAGTCAAGGCATATGAAGTCAATCCAGTCCAGTATAGTCTAGAGCCCAATGTAGCCCAACAATTGAAGCTCAGAGTAGTAGTTAAAATCTTGGCTATGCCATTGACAACATCTATGATCCACCAAAAGAGACATTTGGCACGAAATGAGGTGAAGATTACCAGTCATGCCCTTAACAAAGTTGTTCTCATCTTTGTTTTAGCATGTCTAACAGTAGTAGACATGCGATCGATAGTAAAGTAATGAAGTTGACTTCCAGAGAACAAGTATAAATTGCAAATCTGAGTCCCAAGCTTCTTCCTTTTGGTTATTTTTGTTCCACCTTGTACAGCCAAAGCAAAGAGCAAAAAGGCTGGAGATGATGAAGCAAGCTTTTCTTTGCCCCTTTTTTTTCTGTTTTAAAAAGGGATCAATCATTTTTTATCAGTATCACTTTAGTCTTTAGGTTCTGTTAAACAAAAGAGTATTTTTTGGAAGATATCTGATGAGAAAATGCAGTTCTCTCTAGTTTAATCACGGAAATATATCTTGTTATACATCATTTAATTTGTTTGTTCTTTAAGCCTCGTTCTCGACCATGGCACGGAGAAGACAAGCAATGGTGATTCCCTCAAAGTGGGTACGACCGGCAAAATTAGCACGCTGATGAAGCAAGACTTAGACGGCGGCTAAGCAATCGCCTCGGCAAGCTGGGCTTCTCCAAGTTGGATCATTCTACTCATCAAGAAGCTTGGACTAAGAAGATTCAAAGTGTCTTGTGAAAATTAAAGTTTGGCAATTTAACTTTCTTTTCATTCTTAAGCATTGCCCTCTTGTTATTTTTGCTCTTACTTGCTTCTAATTCCATCATTAATAAAGGCTACTGCTTATTATTCATATCAACGGTGCAAGAAATGATGGTGCAGAAAATAAAAAAAAATCAATCATTAATTAAAATTTTGAAGAACATATCGACACATAATTCATAAGAAATAAAAACGACAATGAACTATTAATTTCCTCCTATCTACGGCAAAAAGAATGCATGCTGCTGCAATCATGATTCATCTCCCATCCATGGCGCTGGAAACCTCTAATCACCTCTTCACAGCTTCGCCTGCAAGTGCAATTCCATAGGCGAGATAAGATATATCAATCACTATCAGGCAAATTAAGTTCTCCGTAGAAATGGTCAGTTCTCTCATTCAAGAAGAAGCGCATATTTTTTACCTGTGAATAAAGAAAGGTTCCGAGTATGGCAATGGCCGCGCCGAGGGCATTGATGGGCTGGATGGGCGTGCGGAAGATGATGATGGAGGAGACGATAACAGATATCCGTTTCATGGTGTTTCCGACGCTAAATGTCAAAGGAGAGATTTCATCCAATGACATGTAGGAAACCTGGTTGTACAAGTGATAGAACACACTCTGTGCTGCCACCCACCTGTTCCAGAAAATTAAGTTGCATGCAAAAGAGTGAAACCAATTGGAAAGAAAAGAAAGCAAAGTCTACTTCAAACAAAATTTGAAGAAAGGACTAAAGTTTACCAAACAAAATGAGGACCAATCTCTGATATGGCCTTCTGCCAACCAGCTGCCCAAGCCTTGGGACCTTCCACGGCAATTGCAAATGGTGTGAGTATCAACAGGGATAACAGAGAGAGGCAGGCATAGTAGTTCATCCCGCTGACAGACTTCCCGGTCATTCCTCTCTTTGAGAAGATGTTTCTAAATACAAACGCAAGATTCGATATCATTGCGCCCATGAAACCTGCAATCAATGCGAACGAGCATGAATTATCTCTCAGGGCTTGTGGATTTGTAGAATCAAAGCTATGAGATTGAAAGAACACTTTTTTTTTTTTGTATCATACCAGTGATATTAAAATTCAGCTCCGTTAGGGCAGACAAGGCGCAGCCACCAATGATAGGCAGAAGCGAGAGATAAACCGATACAGGGAAAGCTTCTCCAAGAAGAAACCTTGATACCAGAACTGTGAAAGCTGGCTCCCCGCTCTTGATTATGTGCGTGAACGACACGGCTACCTTCGACATGCTCACTGTGGCTGCTACATGCCCGATGGTGTGCGCCACGGCCACCTGTAATTCGATTGGGAAACTCCATAGTCAGAATTCAGGAACCAAGAAAGAAGAATCGGTGAATACGAAAACCCCAATTTTTGCTTACCGGAGTTAGGGATTTCCAGAAGCCCAAGTCGGTCTTGGGCGGCTCGGTAACCCTAGCAGCCCAGAAGGCGAGCATTATGAGGGAGCCGGCAGCGAGGGAGAGCGTGGAGGTCAGCCAAGGGTAGGGGAAGGCGTTGAGGACCTTCTTGTTGTAGATGTTGAACACCACGTTCAGCGCCCACCACGTCGCGAAGTAAAATCCGATTTTGAACTTCTGCGCCGCCGCCGATCGACTCTCCTCCTCGCCGCTGAGCGGGACGGCGTCGTACCTGCTCGCCTCGTGCGCCCTGGTCTCCAAAGAGCGGCCTTGACGCTTCGCAGAGTACAAACCTTGGCTTGGGGTTAGGTAAAGGGGCTTATGAGCGGAAAGGGAACTCGGGGCCACCTTGCACAAGAAGGGAACTCGAGGACGAACACCAAATCTCGGCATACGAGCCACCGAAGATCTTGGCGGCGCAGCAGCAGCAATTGCTGAGGAAGAAGAAGCCATGGCGGAGCAGAGCATCGTCGCGATCGATCGAGTTGACGGCGAAATACTGCAAAAGATTGAAGCGCTCTGTTGGAGGGACGGAAGGTATTTATAGGGAGCCGTTCGAGGCCGTTTCTAAAAAAGATATTTTCATTCTTTTTTAAAATTTTTAATCTAAAAATTTATATCGATTATAATTCAATTGACAGTTTATTTTTAAAATTTGTCTCGAATTTGAATTATTCACCTGACAGAATATTTTAATATTAGATTAAAACTACGATAATTATCCAGTCATAATTGTAAATTATCGAACTAGTCATAATAAAAATTCTGTTATTATTGTTTACTAAGTATTAGCATGCTAAGAAAAAAAACTTTAATTTATTTAAAAATTTGTTTCTGCTCCGGCTGCGCTAGGCCGATCCGGGCGAGGGGTTACGGCGGACTGAGTAGCGGCGGCTCGGAGGCGGTGGCCGGAACCTGCTGGGGGGATGGCGGAATGGCAGACGAGGCCGTCGCAGCCTCCATGCACGTCGCTGCTGCTGTTGCTGCTCGACCGACGGCGAACGAGGCCGAAACCCAGGACGATGCCCACCAGCAGCAGCACAACCACCACGAAGAAGAAGATCTTGGTGGCCTTCCCCATGCACGTAGCACCACATCTTCCCTTCCTCCTCCCACGGATCAGCACCGACCGGCCTCTCGACCACAGAGTGAGAGCTACAGAGAGAGAACTAGAGAAAGTGAGAGAGCGAGAGAGAGAGTTTTGGAGTTCTGAGCTTTTGCTTCGCTTTGAAAGGTATTTTATGAAGAAAGCGAGGGGTGTGAAGCTGACAGATGGCACTATCTGCCACATGCGCCGCTGTTTTAGCGGTAGAAGTTAAACTCTCGAGTTGATTACGATGAAATAATTTATTAAAATAAAAAAAATTAAATTTTGATAAAATTAAAATAATATTTTATTTTATCATACCCAATTATAATTTTTCAATTTAACTTCTTATAAATAGTCATGGAATCAAATATATAGGACTGTTAAGATGATAGATTTCACCGAGGTTGAAATTTCAAATTTAATTAAATCATAAAAAATAGATAATTATATTACCAAAAATATATATGCACCCTCTACTCATAATTTGACAGAACTAAATACATTTTTTTTGTCCCCTTAGAAGTAAAAAAAAAAAGATAAAAATTACAAGAGCATTTTTTTATTAAATAGTCAAAAGATCGTTTTTTTTATTTATAAATAACGTCTCGTTTCATCTCATCTTAAATTTTTTTTAAAAAATATCTTTATTTCCCTTAGCATTATAGACAACTACCGGCTATAACTATTATAATATAAAAAAAACTTAAATATAATTATAATAATTATAAAACATAGCCACTACAATATAATATTAATCAATATTAATCAAAAATAAAATATCTACGATATAACAGTTAGAAGTTAAAACTAATATTAATCAAAGTTAAAGTATCTTTGTTAAAACTAATAATTATAAATCATAATTAACGTTAAAAATAAAAATAAAAATAAAATAAGATGAGATGGACTGATATTTTGATCATAAATAAATAAACAAATAAATGTCCTATTGGCGGCAAAGAAGAAAAGAAGAGCTGCAGCATAACTCAACCATGTTCATCATCACTCACTCAGCAGCTCTGACATTGCTTACATGGTACAATTGCTGGCACACAGCACTGCCAACAAAGGGCGATGGCATGGAACAAAAACGCCAGTCCTTCATCACGTTCGTGTATCATACAAATGATTCAAAAATCTTGCAACTAATACTTTTCGACATGTACAAAATTCACAGTGTGTTTTTAGTTTTGCTTAATTCCCATCTACTGCCATGGGGTCGATGTGTTTGTTCAATGTTTTGCGACCCATTTTGCTTCTGGATCGTAATGGATGGAGATCGTTAAACAATGCCGGCATCTTCCAAAAGAAAACTAATGAGAAGATTCAGTTATCAAAGAATAAATGAAGCTTCCCAATTTGCAACTAATGGTTGATATATGCACACGGTAAATAGAACATTACCTTCTTTTTGTTTTCCAACTGAAGTCAATCGATCAACTTTCATCGTCTGAGGAATCTGAGCTAGAACTGTCATCCACACGCCGATCCTTGATCGCCGGAAAAAGCAGCTGCTTTGGACTGGGCACGGTTGATGACGATGAGTTTTCACGAGTTGGAGCTGCTGGCTGCTTCACTTTCCTTGGTGTTTCTCTAACTTCTTTGCATGCCTTTTCCAAAATCAGAAGAAAGTCTCGTACGATTACAAACAATCGCAGCCCCTCGTCCTTGGCTGAATTTCCATGGAAAAAGTCGATGGTTTTCTTCACCAAAGATTTTATTCTCTTGTCTTCCTCTGATATGAAACTGATTTCAGTTTCAACCTCCGAGGAAAATTTCTTTAGCATGTCATGAAACCCACTTTCCTCCTCAAGGCTCTTCATGTTTGTATTTAGGAATTCCTTCGTCTTTGCTAATCTGTGGTTAAGGCTTACTACCAACGATGTCAATGCATCAGCGTCCAGACCTGCAGCTTTTTTGACATGTTGAAGTTCATCTGCGAGACCTGAAACAACTTTGAGACCAAGTTTACGGAAGTAGTCTTCCGATTCGTGGAGCGACTCATCAGAGAGATCGCGGGAATTGACACTAGAGATGCTCCCACTTCGCTCCCTTGCCTGACGAACAGCACGCACCCCTTCTGATCGGATTATCTCTTGGACAACAAAATGCAACAGTGTTGTCTTGCCATCAGTTCCTTTGACATCGGACAGCTTCAAGAGTGTATCAAGCTTGAATGCTTGTGCTCCCCCACGGAAGGTACCATCATTCATACGATTGCCAGTTTTAAGAACAGCTTCTAACAGCTTCAAGAACAGGCGATTATTTTTTAACTCTCCACAAGCCATCTGAAAATAATAGATGGAAAAAAGAAAAGAGCATGTTATTTGAATCAGCTATACAAATAGTGCTAGATATGTAGGAAAAAACAATTGTCTGATGATACAATCAACATGAGTGGTATTCTAAGCATTTCACTGATGAAAAGAAACCCATTAGACGATTGACTGATATTGCTCAGCTATGGAACATAACCATGACTGGAAAGAAAAGCCAAAGGTTGTTTGAAAATTTGTTGTTAAATTTTAATACAAGGAATGGTGAATATGAGCACAAATAATGGTGGCTTTACAAGTTTATAAATACTAGCATAGACAAACATTAAGTCACATAAGATAGCAAACTGATTGATTACCATACTAAAACATTTGTAACAAGACAAACAAACCTTTTGGAAACTTAGTTATCACACATGTAATATAACTTCAAAAGCATAACAGACACAAAAGGATGTCACTTTGTGTGGTTCAAGGCCATCATTGAATGTAACCGGACTGAAGTTTAGTTAACAAATTCTCTCCAATACAATTTTACCGATATATACATGTTCAACACGAGTATAAGCTCATATACTAATTTTTTTTTACGTATCTTCACCTGGTCATGTTGCTCTAGGCCATCATTTTGTTTGATATGTGAATTTTGGGATTCAACAATCAACTATTTTGTAATATGACATCCGAATAGTCAAAAGATATTACCTCTAGTATAGAGAATGACTGCTTCACATTTAAAACATCTTCTGGCAGAGAAGTCTTGAAAAGAAGTACATCTAGTCGTTGGAAAACAAAAGGGATTTCCAATAAAGCCTTCAAGAACTGTTCTGCTAAAGCAAGTTCTGCGGGATTCCCTGTATATAATCGAAGCCTCAGCTCTTCATCAACTGTAGGAGCCATCTTGAGCAACGTTTGGAGTAACTCCACAGAAAGTTCACTGTCTTCTTCAGAAAAATAGAAAAAAGCATCAGAATGCAAGAATATAACAAAGTTCAAATTTTTAAGGTACATGTCAAGCTTGTAAGGTTAAAAAGAAAACACCCAAGTTATAGTCTGTACGAGGTGAAAAGATAATCCACAAAATTGGTTAATTCTAATCTGGATAAGCTGAGGTGATCATAATTGGACGAGGCCATTCAATTTTGTCTGGGAGATGAGAAATCAAATTCAACTGGAAATTTGCTAGATTGGCTAGAAAAAAGATGAAATAAGATGGATCAGGAAATTAGCTAGATCAGAGAAAAATTAGACTGTATTGGCCAAAATTGGCTTCTTTTTTGTTTCTTGAGAAACTAAATTCTAAAGTTTTGGTCTTAATCTTCTTTCTAATAAGAAACTACAAAGTGGAGAGCAAAAAAACAAATGAAAAGATGTAAGAATAGAAGAAGTGATCTTCAGGAAATGATGGATAAAGGGAATCAAAAACAGTTGTGCCACTTCAATGCAGACATTTTTGGTGTTGAAATATGTATTTCGGCAGCAAAAAACATCATCCTACGGCTGTAGGTCAAAGACAAACTTTGACTTCAGAAAGCACAGATTCAAGGACAATAGAAAAGATTGTTTTTCACACACACACGCACGCGCATGCACACACAAAAAAAAGTTGCCATAAGTTTACATGCAGAATATGTTTTAAGTCTATGAAACTTAATTATTCTAATTCCCTCTACCCCTTTCAATTTCCACTATAATCCATTCAACTGTGCTAACTAAAAATCCATTATTGACCTTTGAAAACACCCATTCTATGTCAACTGATTCTCTTTCATATTATCATCTATCGAAATTTTACTTGCTCTCGGATATTATTACTTTTGTCTTCTAATACCCGGCCCCATACATTCATCTTACCAAGCAAATGAACTAATATAACAATTTTTCAAAAAAAAAACAAATTCAAGCTTTGCAAGTCACCACCATAAGAGGACAAGATAAACAATTCTTTCAACAGATCCAAATTGCTCGAGAAAATTTTGTTGTCTGAGGATTTTATTTATTATTCCAAGCTAGTTAAAGTATAAATCCCTACCAGCCTCATAAACACTAAACCAGGTGCAAAATGTAACTATACATTGGCATAAAATGTTCTTGAAGACAATTTGCTATTTAATTTCAAGTGTACCTCCTTCCAAGAGCGCACCACGGACTACTACTATTTTCACATTCAGTGCCTTCAATGAAATTGCCAAATTTTGGGATTTCTTGGCATCAAGTATTCGAACATACTGAACAGGGCTCTTTGATGTTAACTCCTTCACAACATTTTTGGAGTTATTAACAGGTGTATAGCCAAATAGATTTTCAATCATCTCTTCATCAAACCTAAATATCAAACATCAGTATAAGATTACACGAAGGATCAAAACAAAAGTTACCAAGGAGCATACTGGAAAGAACCAGCTTGAAGTTGGTCCCACACCATTGATTGATCAGAGTTTGCTTGAACTTTATCCCAAAAGAATGGCTTCAATTTTGTTTTTGGTGCTTGGTTGCTAGATGAAGGATGTTTTAGTCCAAGTGGGGCTGGCCGTGGCACTCTTGAGTTTGGGGGTGGTGGAGCGGGGGCAGTAGAAGATTTTGGTGGAGGCGGAGGGGGACCACCTTTTTTGTTGGGTGGTGGTGGTGGTGGCGGTGCCCTTGCAACTGGATCATCCTTTTGAACTGGAGGAGCCACTGCAGGCGGTGGTGGAGGTTGTGGATGTCCTTGACATTGTGGGAATCCAGGAGGCGGTGGTGGTGGTGGATGACCAAAAGGTGGTGGTGGTGGTGGTGGATGACCAGAAGGTGGTGGTGGTGGTGGTGGTGGATGACCAAAAGGTGGTGGTGGTGGTGGTGGATGACCAGAAGGTGGTGGTGGTGGTGGTGGTGGATGACCAGAAGGTGGCGGTGGTGGTGGTGGTGGTGGTGGCGGTGGTGGTGGATGACCAGAAGGTGGTGGTGGTGGTGGTGGTGGTGGTGGTCCTGCTGGAGCTTGTGGAGGTTGCTGAGTTACAGCTGTACTAGGTGGAGGTTGTGGTGGAAGTGCAGGTGATCGTGGTGGTGGCGGTGGTGGCGGTGGCGGCCCTTTATGAGCTTGTGGAGGTGCAATAGGAGTAGGCTTTCCTGCAGGTTCATTTGTAGGCACAGTAGAGGGCTCTATTGATGAATTGGAAAATCTTGAGTCTTCAGTTGAGTCGACATTCAAGGAAGCATTATCATGTTTTGGCTCAGATTTATGGGATAAAACTTCCAACTTATTCTTCTCTTGTAAACTTACTAGCCTTATAGGGCTTTTTGGAGAACCTGGAACCATAATAAAAAGAAATCAACAGTTGAACTTTGTGCTCATGGCCAAAAGTACAAAGTATATGAACTTCCATACCAGAGAGGTCACTCAAACTATAACTTAGTAGTGGACTGTCATCTCTTAAGCTAGAACGTAAAAAAACCTTTTTCTTACGGCATTTGTAATATATGATAAAGAGAATCACTGCAAAACAAGATGTCCCAGTTACGCTTAAAATAACTGCAAGAAAAATTGTCTCGTTGATGGTCTCTTGTGTCTCTGGTGGCAAATTTTCTTCTGCACTCATGCTGAATTTTGATGAAGAGGATATGTGAGCATGAGTTGGAAGTACATCAGGAGTCTGTCTCCTTGCAGGAACTAGGGGAGGGGAAGGCAATGGATCAAATACATATCCAACATATGGTGATGCAGCTGAAGCATGAGAAGCAGGTGCACGGGCTGTTGCAGATTGACCAGAAAGATTCCGTCTTGAAGGATGTCCAAGTAAGTGGCCAAGATAACAAGAATACAAGTTCTTATAACCTTTCTCTTCTAGTGAACTGAGAGCTTGGTGGTTCTGTTTTCTCAAACTTTCAAGATAGTGCTCAAGATGTGAACATAGAGAAGTTGCAGCTTCATCTTGGGCATCCCCTGTAGGTGAACCAGCTTTTACATAGATATGCTTGGAAGCTTTGACAAAGGCCTCCAAAAGAGGTAATCGACAATTGTTAATAATCTCATTTATATCTTCCAATCGTAGACCACAATCAAGCAACATTTTTTCCATCTGTCATAGTTGTAAATCGTCAGCATCCAATATTTACAGTGGGATCATTGGATCAGCAGAAAATCATCTGACGCATTCATTGAGATGGATGTCACACAACTAGCATCTCTTTTTGTTATCAGGGGCTGAAATTTTCCTGAAGTTTCCTTCTGGGTTTTGATTGTAGGAGAAATCCAGTTCTCAAATGCAAATAATTACCAATAGAAAGAAAAATTAAATGGAACACAAATATGATATCAGTGTAGAAAATCCCTGAATAGTTAATTTTATGCCCACATAAATAATATCCCTAAATAGTTATCGTGCCTTGTTGAAGGCACACACACTGTAATCAATTTGAAGCACGCAGACCTCACCTCGCCAACAACACTTCTAATCTATTGACAACAATCTAGGCACACAATGACAAGATGTCAATTAGAGTTATGATGTTAACTAGAGGTATGCTAGAACCTAGTATAATTAATTTAAAGGATAAAACTGGCATGATGTGGCTTAATGGTAGCTCAAATGAGACATATTAACTATCGATGAAGTTTCAAGATGACATGCTGACTGACTCCTTAAAGATTTTCCAGACAAAGAACTAGAAAATCATGAATCAATAGACAGACGACAAACTTCTTCACTATAAATCATCATCATCATATCAAGTTTATAGAAGAGATATGTTTTCTAAACTATAATTCTAGTCATAGTTCCACAAAAGAATATGAATCAAAGAAAGATGAAACTGGGGCATCAAAGCAATCTTCTTACCATATAATGAGCCAAATTGAAGAACTGTAATTGTCTCCCTGCTGACATTTGCGGAACAACAACCAGAAACAAAATCATACATCCAACAATCATACCATTCCTGCTTAAGGCCATCATCTCTCTGATACAGCCTGTACATATATGCTACCATTCTCATGACATAAGTTTGTCCTTGCCGAATAGCTCTCAGAATATCACCTATGCCTTACACAAAAGATCAGTTGACGTCCTTCCTTGAAGTAAGAAATCTCAGAGCCATGATCCTAATGTCCAGAACCAACAACCATGTGAAGTTGCCCGCGGAATGGATGGATGCTAATCACGTAGAATCATAAATATTCTTTCGAGGATCTCCTGTTGAATGGATAGATTCCAAAAGGCCAATGCCAGAAAGAAAGCATCAGAAATCCGCAACCGGAGACAACCAACGCATGAACGCCTAACTATGAATCCGAAAGCGCCAAAGATCGATTCTTTCTCTTCCGTGAAGGCGCAAAAGATCCAAACCTACAAAGCAAGGCTCGAATTACCGAAAAGGAGAGGTATCCCCAAACCCTCAAGAAGAAATGCAAACGATGATCGATGGCAGATCCTTTCGCCACTGAGAACCCACGAAATGTGCCAAAATTCGACAAACACCAAGACCTGGCATGTCATTCAGGTGGAAGCCAATAGATAGGATCTAGCCAGCCGGGTTCCTCGCCTGAGGCCTCTGCCCCCCTTTGGGTTGGCTGAATGGCCTCAAAGGACGAAGTTTGTGACAAAATGAGAGCTGAGAGAAAGGAAAAGGAGCTCTTTTGTGGACGAAGACGACCGAATGGAGGATTGCGACGAGCAATTTCTCTCTATCCTCGATGCTTCTTCCTCCTCTGGCGTGCAGAACTTCGGGTTAGGGAGGAAGCGAGGAAACGAGGAGACCGGAGGGCGGAAGACGCTCGAGGGAGAAATTAGCGCGGCCTTTTGTTGGCTGGCTATTGATATATTAATTTATCATCGCTCCCTTTACAGCTCTATTATTTTCTTCAAAAAATTAAAAAAAGGAATATATTGAACTTTGAGTTTTACCTCATGGTGATGTAAGCATCTTCTTTACATCCCTCCTTGTGAATCTTCTTGACTTTCCCATCATCTTCTTGATATAATGGGCGACTTTTTGCCGACATCTCCTCGTCGCTATTCGAAAATTCTCGATCGGACTCGGATGAGGGCTCCTCCTTCTGTTTCCTCTTCTTCTTCTTTTCTGCAACCAAAGTTATACCTTTCTCTTTGGCAGATACGTTAGCTTGTTCATGTAATTCAAATTTGTAAAACAGTTCATCTAATTTAACAATTGAAAGATCCCTAGACACTTTATACGCATCGACCATCGATGCCCATAGAGTGGTTCTGGGAAAGGCTCGAAGTACATACCTTACCAAGTCCCGGTTGTCAATTTTCTCACCTATTACATAAAGATCGTTCACAATCTCCTTGAATCGCCCATGTATTTGGCTTACAATCTCGTTGGACTTCATGGTGAAGGTTTGGAGTTGTCTTACCAAGAGATTCCTCTTGGCTCGTCTTGATTCTCTTGAACCTTTGTTTAGTTCAATGAGCTTCTCCCACAGCTCTTTGGCCGAGTCGAATGGTCCGACCTTGCTAAGTTGTTCTTTGGAAAGTCTGCATTACAAGGTGGTTGTGGCTTTTGCATTTGCTTGAGCCTTCTTGCATACATCTTTCGACTATTCCTTAGTAGGTAGAGGTGTTCCAGATGCATCCTTGGGTTTTTCGAAGTCATCTACAATACTAAACCAGTTTTCAATGTCATTCATTAAATAATACTCCATTCTATCTTTCCAGTAGGCAAAATCGTTACCATCAAAGTAGGGGAGTCGTGCGGTGTTGTATCCCTCTTGAAACACCATTTGAAGGTTTTGATTGAATGTTAGTTCGTCCGAAAGGAATTTGACTCTGATACTACTTGTTGGGACCGATGCGTTTGCTAGAGGAGGGTGAATAGCGATTTTTGATCTTGCCTGCAAACACATTAGCGGAAGCAAAAAGAAATACAAGAGCAAGATGAAATAAATATGTTAACCCGTTCGATTTACTTGGTATCCACCTCTACGAGGTGACTAATCCAAGGATCCATACACAGACAGCGACCTTCCACTATGAAATCTTCTCCTTCTCAAAGAACTCTTTGAAGGCGGAAAACCCCTTATAAAACGATCTCTTCCTTTTACAATATGAGTGGTGAAGTTCAAGGAAAGAGTAATGAGAATTACAGAGATTGGAGTTCTTGCGAAAATAAAAAAGTGCAAACACTTGCTTCTCCAATTGTCAATTTGTATTTTTATATTTTTTCTGACATCAGTCGACTGGCTTAGAGAGCAGTCGACTGATGGACTTCAATGGCTAATTAATTAGCATTTAATTCTTCAGTTGTTAGCTCAACGTTCATCTAGCAGTCGACTGAAGTATCCACCAGTCGACTGGTCAGAGCACTTCACTCGACCAAACTTCTTGTGTGCTTCTAGATCAAGGCACCAGTCGACTGATGGCAGTATCAGTCGACTGATCAAGCTGAAAATCCCCTTTCAGCTTCCTTCTTCATCCCTTAGCCTTGACGCAAGCCTTCAAACATCTTCCACAAGCCTCATGCTCATTCTTACACTTGCTTGAGATGTTTCCCTCAGCTTCATCGTGCTAAGTCTCCCTTTGCCAAGAGACCGCGCCTCTAGGACTTCAACATTTGCCAAGTCTTTATTCCTGGACTTTCCTGTGAACTCAATTCATACAAGTTAGATCACCAACATTGCCTAACTTAAACTCATTTTAGCCAAATATTAAAATTCAATGATGCTTGGGGTAAGACTGCACCAATAGCTTTGTCTAGAAAGTTTTTGTTAATCAAATTTTATATTTAGTCTATTTTATGATACATTAAACGTTTAACTCCCCCTTTGAGTTAGTCCAATAACTTAGTCTATTTTTCTTCTATTTAAGCACTTGAATATTTTGATATTTATTTGCTTGATACTTAGGGACTTATCATTTGCTTGATACTTAAGTGATTATTTTTTTGCCTGATAATTGGACACTTATTTTTTTCTTATTTTAATGAATGCCAAAGGGGGAGGGTTACAGGGTTAAGAGTTAGAAGTTAAAATTTTAAATAACCCTGATTTTAGAGCATCTCATTTGCATATCTTTTCTTTGTTTATTTTTTTTTCTAACTTTAACCCAGGTTGTTATTGCATTAAAAAGGGAGAGATTGTTAGTGCAGTTTGCACTAACTGTCAAACTTAAGTTCTGATGAATGACAAATAGGTTAAAGTTAGATTTGTTATGGGTTTAACCTTCTTACTAAGTGTGTAGGGTTGAAAGACTTAGAACAAGACACCAGGTTGAAGTCCAGGATGGTTGAGTCCTGGCAGGAAGTCCAGTTGGGTCCGCAAGCCTGACAACTGACTGAAGACCAAGTTGGTGGAGACTTGGCAGGATGACCATGGTGGTTGAGCCTTGGCAAAAGACCTGGTGGGTTAGAGAAGTCAAGTAAAGCTGCGTTAAGGTAAGTAAAGTAAGTCACTGGAGGAGCGAACCAGTGAGGACGAGTTCCATTTTAGAACTTTAGGTGCGGTCCAACTTAGATCTATTTGGGTGATCTAAGTTTAGGCCTGGTTAGATCATAGTCTGGATTGACAGGATCTAATTAATTTTGAATATTCTGTATTTTAGTATATTTTATTATTATACTAACTCTATTTTATAGGGTTTATTTGGTATATGGACAAAGTTAATTTTGCATGTGAACTTTGCAAAATTAATCTTCATTATTATTCATTTTGCTAATCTAAAATTTTATTAAATGATAAAATTATTCCTATAATAAATATTTAAGGAGGATAAAATTTTTTATAAAAATTATATATATATATATATATATATATATATATTATTTGAATTATTCTTTAATCATGGATAAGATAAACTGCAAGGCGTGGATCAAGTTTTACATTTTTTTTAAACATTTGCAGATTTAGATAAACTCAATAGTGCCTATATAAAGCTTCGGTTAGTGCATGAATCACAGTGCTTTGACCAACGTCCTCCTCCTGCGGCGGCTTGAGCTTCGACATGATCACATCCAACTTCTGTCGAAAGATCATACCCAACATCCAAGCTCGCCCAGAATTTTCTATTGTTGGGTAACGAAGAAATTTTTTTTTGCACTTATTTTTTTAAAAGTGTGGGTTGTCGCACTTTTGCTCATTGTATTCGCCTACTATACCAGAATTTTTTCTGATATTTTCTGATAGAGAAATTTAGTGGATTGCCCACAGGAAAGGTCCAAGGGACCTGGGCCTTCGAGTAGGAGTCGCCGAAGGCTCCGAACGAAGTAAAATCTTCGTGTTGACTTGTGATTTGTCGTATTTTTATTTTTTCACTATGCATGATTTTCAACGAAAAAAAAATTAAAAGTCACGTGATTCACCCCCCCCCCTCTCCTCTCACGTACACTCGATCCAACACAAGGTGCTCCTGAGACCATAATTCAACAACTTCCCAAGAGCATTCCTAGGGGGATCTAGGGAAGCATTACCCACAAATCATGAGGGCTGGCTAGGGTTTCTCCTATCATGAACCATCATCTTCATCGCTACTCCATTCGTTTCCCATAGACGATGATAGTATGTTGCGATCAAAATCCATAACCCCATGTCAAAATTCGTTACGCCCCACTCCATGACTTAGGAAAGGTCATCACACTCTTGATCTCCAAGAATTGCACTCTTCACTTCTCACTGGTCCTGCCAAGATCAACACCCATTAGTGGGCATTAGCGATATTCAGTAAAGCCCCTTTGATACTTAAGTCACCAAGGGAACAAATTGCAAGAATAATCCTTAGCCTTGAAAGGAAAAAAACAATATTTTTCAATATTAAATCATATTTCATTATTAAGTTACGCTAAGTCCTTTACTTGGATAACTATTGCCAATCGTCTTTATTCCTACGCATATTCATAAATCACTATGTTATCAACAAAATGATCAACAACATGACAGAAGACTCTTTTAAAATTCTCTTCCCCTTTTGATAAAACTTTTTAGATAATTGGCCGAGAGACACATGAGCCTATTTGCTGAGTGTCTCGCATTGATGGAGCCAAAACTTAGGGATCACATACTCAAAGTACTTGAAAAATCGAGAAGTGCTTAGATGGCTAAGAGCCCTTGTCAAGTACCTGATCCAAAACGTTCAAAGAGACATAACAAAGATAATTATAATTAAAAATAATAATTTTAAAGTTTAAGATTATAATGCATTATACTTATTTTTTAAAATTTTAATTTCATTCAATTTTTAGGTCAAATAAGAGGATATTACATAGCTACTATTTTTAATGACTAAATAACTAGCCCTGAAAAAATTTAAAAGACTCGTATGTAACTTTGTAAATGAGAAATTACTAATAAAATAAATAACTGTCATCTGGTCCCATAAAGAAACTTAATAATTGGTATATGATAGACGCACAAAATTAAAGAGATTATACGCATATCTTAATTTTAAAAAAAAGAATCAATATATTTAAAATAATAATACGTTATAATAAAACTCAGCTACGTAAATTCGTAGATTTTAAAAGTCAGAAGATATTAAAAATAATAGTAACAATGACAACAGCAACCATTCGGCGGTTGGTGCGAAGACTAAAACTTTTAACCTTTTTTGAGGTTTCTATATTTAGATAGACTTTGAGGCATTATTTAACATTATGCCCTTTTCCTTTGGGCAATTACAAAAAGTTTAGGCTGTATTTTCGTACAGAATAAGAATAATAAAAAAATTTAGAAAATTTTCTACATGAACTGATTTAACATGAATCAGAAGCACTCGAGTGATTGGTGAAATTAGCATGGCCATCGTGGTCGTCCACTCAACTCATTGTAAAAATTGGCAGACCCACCACCATTTACCCGCATGGTCCCACTTGCAGCGAGTGGAACACGTTGGAGTTTGGACCTTGTCCTGGCGGCTGACCGACCCTGCGTTGGCAGCCACACTTCATTTTTTATCCTAACGCCGCGACACAGAACAAGATGGCCCGCCCTTCGGCTTCTGACCCACGCCGACGCCGGTGAGAAGCCATGGGTTTCGGCGACGCGTCGCTTCCTCCTCCTAGACTGTCGATTGGATCGTGATCCCAGTTCCCAGCCCAGGGACGAGGATGAAGGTGGGCTCTTTGTGGAAGTCTCTTCTGTGCACCGGGAAACGGTGGGTCTCGGAAGCTGACCCAGGCAGGGAGGCGGCAGAGGACCTGCAACGGGAGGCCAAGAAGAAGAGCATGATTTTACGCTCCTCCGGCTCACTGTCGGGTCCCTGCTCCAGGTCCAGCGCCTTCGCGTCAGTCTTCTCCCAGAGAGGGGAGAAGGGGATGAACCAGGATTGCTGCCTCGTTTGGCAGGTAAGCACATGTTCATCCTCTTTCCCCTAAAACGAATCCATAGCATAGTTAATTCAAAAGGCTGGCTTTGTGGATCATTGCCCCTTGGCTCGTCTTGGACGAGCATCAGCGGGGATCAGTTTCTCCCCTCCCGTTGCTTGCTTCTCGAGCTTAATTAACGATCGATCATTGAATTGGGCACTAGGAATTCGGATGCCAAGAGGACATGGCGTTCTGTGGAGTGTTCGACGGCCATGGGCCTTGGGGGTATCATGTGGCCAGCGCGGTGCGGAGGGCGCTTCCTTCTTCCCTACTCTGCAACTGGCAGGAGGCTCTCGCAAAGGTCGCCGACGAAAAGCTCTGCCATTTTGACCTGTGGAACCGCTCCTATCTCCTAGCCTGCGACGAAGTCGATAAGGAGCTGCAACTGGATCGCACGCTCTCCTTCCACAGCGGCACAACCGCGCTAACGATTGTCAAACAGGTACTGGTCACGGATTCTTGAAATTCTCTCCGACCTGCCTTGTCTCTTTATAGCAAAGACATCAAAATCGCTCCAAATAGCTGTTGAGCCAGCTTAGCTTGTTTGGTTTCCCATCAAATAGTCTGAACTTCATTTTTTGTTTTCAGGGGAACCTTATTGTGATTGCAAATATCGGCGATTCTCGCGCCGTACTGGCAACAGTGAACGAGAATGGAGGATTGGTTCCCGTTCAACTCAGCGTCGATCTTAAGCCTAACTTACCTCGTAAGTTGAATCCTCCTCGAGGATCAATTAATTCGATGAATGCAACGTCGCTTCTTCTTATGACACTGACGTCGACTCCGTCGACCTCAGAGGAGCTCGAGCGAATCACTGAGCGCAGAGGTCGCGTCCACTGCTGCGCGGATGAACCGGGCGTCTACAGAGTTTGGCTACCGACTGAGGAAGCACCGGGACTAGCAATGTCAAGAGCCTTCGGCGACCACTGTGTCAAAGAATTTGGTGTAATCTCCGAGCCTCAAGTGACCCAGAGGATCATAAGCAACAAAGATCGATTCGTGGTGCTCGCCACCGACGGGGTAATCAAAATGCATGCGATTGGCCAAAGCTTATCAAATCATTCACTCAAGCTCGAACCATCGTCTTGTCTTGTTGTATGTGTGTAGGTTTGGGATGTTATCTCCAACGAAGAAGCAATACGCATCGTGTCCGCGAGCAAGGACCCGAGAAGGTCTGCTCAGAGGCTAGTGGGTTGCGCCATTCGTGCTTGGAGACGCAAGAGAAGAGGGTATGCGGTCGATGACTGCTCTGCAATATGTCTCTTCTTGCATCCTTAGTTCATGTGTTGTGGCACATGATTCAGATAACCACAAGTAACGTCCACAAGTTATGTGGGCACATGATTCATCATTTGAGCCTTCAATTTCTTTGATAACAAGTCATTTGCAAGTAGTTTTCCATGTGTCGTTGTCATCCAGAGTAAAGTTAGATACGCTTCAATTAATTTCACAAATCTTATTTCCACGTTAAAGATTTATTAAGTCTATATATTTTTTATTCTTCCGTTTGATAAGGTGTGTGAGAGTATGGTTGGCCTTAGATCAAACTTGGGTTCGCTAGCTTCACTATATTCGAGATGGATTAAGCTAGATTCTTAGGCTTTAGGGTTGATGTCCCAAGGAGGGAAGGATACGTGGTTGGTTGATGCTGAACTTAAAAGTGACGTGCGTGGCATCTAGTTGGTGCTAGTGCCGGAGTACCAAGGGAGTGAAAAAGAGACAGTAGCGCAATTATGATTATGCTCTAAGTGGGCATGATGGACCAACATATTTTTTGTCTAGCTAGCAAATAATTTTAAGATAGACATTTGCCTACGTTACTCATGCACATGAAGCTCGTGAAGCTTAACTCGACATGATCAAATTGTGATGTTGACTTGATGTACTTAAATTCCATAAAGATAGTATAAGATATTCGAGGAACCACAAGATGAGAAGATTAGAGCTAGTTTAACAATTTTGATAAGAGTCATAAGAGGTGAACTTTATATGTGAAAGAAAAGAATGACACGTGGAGTAGGCTAAGGGTTTGGTGCATCTCAGAGACTCAAGAACCTCATAATGTGGGCTCTTGACTAACATAAAGGTACATTGATGTGGGAATAATATAAATAATTTATCTTTTTTCTATTTTTGTGATGTATTTTCGTCTTTCACAAGGTTATGATTTAAGTCTATTTAAACAATTTATTTAAGTTGTTTTGAATAATTTTGGATTAGTACTATTTGATTTTCTTCTCCAAACATGAATTTGATTATCTATTTTTTGATATTCTTCGATAAAATCAATAAGTTGTAAAAAGATTGCTTCTAGTATTCGTGTGTGAATCAATGAATTCAATAGTTTCCGCTACATCACACATCAATTAAAAAAAATGAGCTAGATTGTGTGACGCAATTGATATGTTTACAATTCCAAGTTAGATAGCTTGATTGAGAGCTTTTGATAAGAGAACATGAGTTCTTAGTTATACTCTAAGTATGAGCTTTATCTCGGATGTTTGCAAAGGCTTACCAGGTGTAAGTCGAGCAAAATTGAAGATTGAATCAACTAATATTTGTTTCAATCGACTAAAATACTTAGTCGACAACCTAGTTAATTAGTGTCTCGTGCTTGAACAAATACTTAATTTCTATTTGATTTAAGTTGATTATATTGCCAATTGAATCGACTGATATGAATGTTGGACAAGATAAGCCTCTTATATTGACTAGTTGAGTCAACTGGATGGGTATCAATTAACTCATTATCATTGAGTCAACTAAATTCTAATGGAGCGGTTAAAGATAAAAGTTATTGGTGAATAGGCTTATGATCTTATCTAATTCTGTCGATTAGATGCAAGACTTACTCAACTAAATACTAACCATGAGTGATAAAGTTATTTTATCTAGATAACAATCGATAGTTGATCGTTGAAAAGCTGAGTCAATCAATTTCAACCAAACCAAAAGTTGTAAATGCGTTATCTAATCATTTTTTTAATGCAAAGGAACCTTTAATATACAACTCATAGACATTAGGTATTCTCTTCCCCATGCTTATTTTAAGACTCCCAGTGCAAAAATATCACAATGACATCCAATCCTATTTTCATTTAAAAAATAAGTTAGTTTATTATAATTTTAATCAAAACTACTTGATCAAAAATTATTTCAACTAATTGATTAAAACTACTCTAACTTTATTAAAACTGCTCCAATACTTTTATAATAATTTTGATCAAAATTATTATAACATAGATTAGTTTAATCAAAATTTTTTGGAGCAAATTTAACCCAAAGTCAGTCATTGGCTAATAGACTTCTAATCTTAATTATCCAACCGCCCAACCCAGTTGATTAGATACAGCACTTACTAGACTGGATACTAATTAATATATTTTATTTGGCTAACAATCGGTTGGTGAATACTTGACTCAACCAATTTCAATCAAAAGCTACAAATGTTCCATAGATATCAGGTAAGGGAATATTCTCATAGATATCAGGTATTTTCTTTTCTATGTTTATTTTAAGACCTATTTTCGTAAAAAAATTAAATTAATTTATTATAATTTTGCATTGATTAAAATTATTCCAATTTAATTAAACTTAAAATTATTTCAATTTTATTGAAACAACTCTAATGCTGTTGTACTCATTTGAATTAAACTACTTTGAGTAAATTCACTATCTTAGCGGTGATCAAAAATTGATTTCATGATCATCTATGAGGAGGTAAATCGAGAAGTTATAGTTGATCATGACGGAAGAGGACATTACCGAGATTCGATCCTTGTCAACTTCAATAACTCTGTTTTATTGTAACCAACTCAACTATGCCCCGATGACCAATTTGAATTAAGCCAGATGGAACGCGGAGTAATTTAAATAAATTTTAAAAAAAATAAAGTATTTTTTTTAAAAAAAAATTAATATTTTTCAATAAGTAAAGGAGGGTGAACCCTGTTTTGCTTCCCACAGCCCCAATGCATTATATTCATCGGAAGACAGAACGAACACCCTTAACTGACTCAAATCTCAAACGGCAATCATCTGTGTTGTTATATGCTCCACCATCCATCACCACCGCCAACACCAAGAGCTAGTAGCATTATACACATTCAACTAAGGATCGGAGCTTAACCAACCAGCACCAGCACCAGCACCAGCACCAGCTAGCTCTGCGACCAGTTCGTCCAACACTTCCTCCCTCACCAATCTCTCGATCACCATTCCCAACCCATCCATTTCATCCCCCAGCTCCAACCACTCGTCATCCATCGCCATCAACTCCGCACTGCCTACGTTGGCTCGCTTTCTCACCAACAGCTGCCATGTCTTCTCGAGAAGCCCTTCGACGCCCCACATCGGCCTGATCCTCGTCGTCGCCTTCACCCACGGATGCTTATCCAGACACGGAGCGAACATCGCCGCGAGGATCATGTTCGTCGAGTCAAACATCAGCTTCCTCTCCGACGGCGACCATGCAGCCAGCTTGCCGTATTTCTTCTCGAGCCTGGTGAACAATGCCGGCTTCAGGGGATATTCTGACGAGTAGCATGCATCAGAAAGATCACTGCGCTTGGCGTTGTGAATGCCGGAAGCAATCAGCATATCGAGCAGGTAACTGTAGTCTCTCTCGTCTTCGTCCCTGAATTCCTCTTCCAGAAACGATTGCTGCTCCTCTCCTCCATCGTCGTCGTCGTCGTAGTCGCTCAAACTAAAAACCTGTGAGTCTCGCGCGAACGTATCCGATGATGAATCCACGGACCGAGTTTTTATATGCGCATCTGCCAACGACAAGAGTGCCATTAGTAATTCAAAAGAGAATACGATTGCAAGAGGAACAAAGGTTTTCCATGCCATTTTACAGTTACCAACGAGATCCCCGATTGGATTTTCAGAACACGATTGATGATTTCTTCTACATGCTGATGCTTCCTGAAAGCAATATGCGTATTGATTAATTCACCTTAAATACCGTTTTTAATCTCTAAAAAGAAGCATATATTTCTAGGAAAATAAGTAATTAATGTTGGAGCACTAGTCAACTGGCTGCTACCTTATCATCTAAAACACAGAACAGCAAGTTACCTTTGTTAATGGCTTTCTTGATGATGTCTCAAGTCAAATTAAACAGTGCTACAAGACTACCATTGAGTGATTGCTAAGCAATATGTGAATAGAATATCATAATGTACAGGCTAGAAAGAATTAAAAGATCTTATGATGAATGATTTATTGCATTTAGCATACTGTGCATCGCCTATATATGTACCAACTAATACGCACCTCTGTAATTGAGCAGGAAACTTTAATATTCTCTGAAGTAACATTAGGCACCAACCTTTGACATATCTTCTCACTTGGCTTGCTCGATGTATCTGCATCCACATAAACAAGTGTAAGTTGATTAGTGAGCATTAACTAAGAAACCATAGTAAGTAACATATTCTTAATATTTCAGCTTGGTTTTAATGATTTAATTTGTACAAGCTCAGATCAAACCACAAATCTTACTTAGTTTGCAAACTAAATCATAACCTCTAAAGCAAAAAATCAAAATTTTGTTTTGGATCTTTTGTTCATTTTGGTTTATTGGTTTCTTGTCATCGATAATCACAACTAGTCTTCTATACACTAACCCACCAAAATTCTTGAAGTGAATCCTGTTGCAATAATTTTTTCTACTACCTCTGGGTGATGATTTTCCTCTTTGATTCAAGTTCTCATTCCTCTTTGATTTATGTCCATCATTGGGAGTACAGAAGTGCTCATCACCAAATTGACGAATGTTGCTAGAGGTTCGACTTGCATAAGTTGCCGATAAAGCAGGAAGAGCACTATCTTGACTTTTGTCTCTTTTGCTAATGCTCGAAGAAGATCCCCATAATGCTCGAGTGTCTATTCTTGTTATGTTATCAACAGAAACAAGTTGTGAATGCGTTCCTCTTTCTTGAGCTTCCAGATCAGTTAAGTAAAACATTTCAGCCAAAGAATTTGAGCCTACGCCACAATATCCTGCCCCTTCAAAATGATTATTCGTCTTCGTCTTCAAATGTCTAGACATCTTCTGAGAGCTCCCATCTCTATCACTAATGGAGTCCTTCAGTTGTTTAGTAATTTTTCTAGCAATTCCTCGTGAGCTTTCAGTATAGCAATCAAAACCTTCCACATTAGGGGAAGGTTTATGCCAATCCCTTTTTCCATTGTAGGTCCCTGAGAATCCAGATTGACTCGCTAGTCGGCTGTTGGTAGACTGAGGAGGAGATTTAAGAAGAATTCTTCTGCCCCTGCTGTATGAATTACCTATTCTGGGTTCCAAAACAACAACAACATTTGGATTCTGAAGATTAGTGGGTCTGCCTGTTTTTGTCCCCAACGAACAACATCCTTCACCACTTTCAATCTTAGAATCCTTTGACGGATTGAAAATTTTCAACTTGTTTGCGAAACAAGAGAGTGCAAACCACTTAATATGCTGAAAATACTTTCTCAATGAGAAATTGGGTTCTCCGAAGACATCCAACAGATGATTCCTGCGATAGCACTGGCCTCCCAACTCATTCTTTCTTACTTCAAGCTTGTACTGTTCAAAGCTTGGGAATGCCTTGGCACCTTGTTTCTCCTTGCTTTGCTCAATGTTTGCTGTTCCTGTTACTTCACGCACATCTTTGAACTTTTGGTGCATAGCGTTGCTCGTCCAAGTCGAACAATCTTTTCTGGTTAGGAACTCTTGTGAACCAATGACCGGAAGATCAGGAAGACCCATTAACTTTGCAATTACGCCAGGTGAGTACCACCTAATTTCTGTCTCTCTGGGGGCATCCTCAACCATGTGTTCCTCTGTTGGTTTTACACTGACTCCCTCATATGGGCTCCGGCAAGTCTGAAAGAAAATCACAAACATAAAAAGTATTTGAAGAAAACAATAAATTAAGAGTTCACTCGTCGAACTGTAATCCAAACACACATCCATCTCTCTCTTTTTTATAAAGAAAAAGTCGCACTTTGGTCTTAATTATATCGAGTGATCTATCTAACCAATACTAAATAGTGATTTATCTCTCCATCGTCGTGCATGTACAGTCAATCTAAAACAAGGTAGACTAAGAAAGAAGACTTTCAGCTAGACAGCTTCGTTTATCTCCCAAAAGCCACTACTGGAACTGGCAGTGGAGCTAGAATTTGCATCGAGATGGCCCTTAAGTTCCGATTGACATCCAAAAAAGTAGAACCTACTCCTCACCTGGTCAACTGCTAGTCAATCGGCCGAGGTGAATAATGGACAGATTTTAGCCTTGGACAATATCCGTATATCCAATATCCACGTGGCGGAAACACATCCAAGTAGTAGGGAAGTAGCAGAGCGGATAGAGAGATGATCCAGTCCTCACCGGAGATCCGCGACGCCAAGTCCCCCTTCCTCCTCTCCGCCGTCGCTGCTGCCTGGATTTCGCGAACTCTGCTCCGCTCAATATCATCTCTCCCCCAGTCGGGAAAGGAGCCATCTTAAGTCGAGATTGTAGATGAAATCGTCCATCAATGCTCCTCCTTCTCCAAGACGCGATCGAGTTGCCCGAAGAGAAGAGAGCGGAGCGGAAGATGATGGTAAAGTAACTAGCGGAGCGGAGGTTCGGGAAGGACAGTGAGGTTGTTGGACGCGCGCGTTGTGGCTTAGCGCGCGCGTCTTCTGCGAGCCTGTTGATGACGTTACTAAATAGTGCCTAATCAGATTAACGCAAAAGTGTCCCACTACTACTAAGTATAATAATAATAATAATAATAATAATAAAAATAATAATAATAAAAAAAGAAAAAGGCATCCTTCTTTGGATGATGGGGAGAGGTTCTTTTATAGGCTTATGGATGAGTGGTAGTCAGTGTCTGCGTACCACATGGGCGGTCCTGCTGTATTGCCCTTGTGTTGCCTCCTTGGACTTTACAACTGATGCCTCTCTCTCCATAAGAAACAAGAAGATATTCTCTACATTGATGGTGCCTCATCTTTGGGAATTACCTTAGGACATCTTAACATTAACGCCCTAGCAACCCACCTAATAAGGCATTTGATGATTTCATTTTTATTTTACCTTCTTTTCTCATACTACCATGCATATATGTCATATCAATGCTAGACGGAGAAAGGAGTGTTAAAGATTTGAGATTGGGTTTCTTTCGGGGACACTGTCTCTATGATTTTTATTTCGTTTGATAGTGTTTACAATTATGATAATATACAGTGAAAATATAAAGATAAATATAAAATATAAATGAGTTATCAGTAAGTCACTTTTAGAATCATTCGATATTTTCTTTTTCTTGAATATTCTATAGAGGTGAAGAAATCTTCTATAACTTTTTCTTATAATGAACAAGATGATAAAATAAGATAATGCAATATTCACAATAATAAAAAAATATAAGATTGGAGCTCTTCTTTGTGTTACTTTTTACTCATTGTTATTTGCTTTCTATATCATTTGATTGTTCAAGAACACGGCCAAATTCTTCCTTTATAGGGCTTCTTATAGGTCGCTTATTCTCAATGGCTACTTGCTATCATCCATCTGATTAGTCAACTATTAACTTATCTTAATCAATTGACTACTTCAGCTGAATTGATTGCAATTGCATCTAATTGACTGCCTTGCTTTTAATGGTTATTTGAGTTGATTGATCTCCATTTAGTTGATTAACCTACTATAATTTTTGAGTCATTTGATGGTGACAAACAATACTATTAGATCAACAACTCTCTTTTGTAATTCTTGTTATTCCATGAGTTGACTGCTTGTTCTCATGAGTTAACTAATCTTGCCTCTGTAGACTACCTAGTCAAACCCAAAATATGAATAGTATGTTCCTTGGTCATCTAGCCTAAATCGATTTCCTAATCGACTCAACTATCAATCAATTCAATCCAACCTTTAGTTAAATGAATTATCAACTCTGATCAACTTTAAGATTGATTCCCCACCTATGCCAAGTTTACCCAAAATCCAAAATATAACTCACTCGTAGGCTCTCATCTCACTTTCACTGCCCTTCAAAGAGGTTATACCTCTAGGACTTACTCATTTTGCTAAGAGGCCTCGCTATTGAGACTTCTAATACCAAGCGACCTTATTTGTGATATTTTCTCATCTACATAGTATCGGTCAACTGTGACCTACCACATCTTACCCTTACTAAGAAGCCTAGACTTTGATATTTCATCATTTGCCTAGTATTAGTCACCCTTAAATCATCAAGACTTTCACTTATCTAGTCTTAGGTCTTATTTGACTTGTTACAACCTCCACACTAGTATAACCTTAGGATTACCTTAAACCACCAAGACTTCTTTTGTTTAGCAAGTATCTAGTCACTCTTAATGACTTTATCAAATGTTAATCCTTATTAGACTTTCCACTTGTCGACTTTCTTTAGACTTCCCACTTGCTAACACCTGCTAAACTTCCTATCGAAGGATCAATGATCTAGTTAAAGGTGCATGTATATGTGAATCTCTAGCGAACACCTTCAAGTGTGATTCTACATAAAGTCTTGAGGTCTCGTTGTCGAGAATTTTAATACCAAGCGACATTATCTTTTATATCTTCTCATCTATTTAGTATCAGTCAATTGTAACCTACCATATCTTACCATAGCTAAGAAGCCTATGCTCTGAGACTTCATCATTTGCCTAGTGTTAGTAACCCTTAAATAATCAAGACTTTCACTTACCTAGTCTTAGGCCCTCTTTGACTTGTTAGGACCTCCACACTAGTATAAACTTAGAACCACCTTGAGCCATCAAGACTTCCTTTGCTTAGCAAGTATATAGTCACTCTTAATGACTTTATCAAATGTTAATCCCTATCAGACTTTCCGCTTATCAACTTTCTTTAGACTTCCCACTTGCTAACACTTGTTGGACTTCCTGTTAAAGGATTGATAACCTAGCTAAAGGTGTATATATGTGAATATCTAGCGAACACCTTCAAGTACAATTCTACATAAACTTTTGAGACCTACCGTCGAGACTTCTAATAGCAAGTTACCTTATCTTTGATATTTTCTCATCTACTTAGCATCAGCCAAATGTGACTTACCACATCTTACCCTTGCTAAGAAGCCTAGACTTTGGGATTTCATCATTTGCCTAGTATTAGTCACCCTTGAATCATCAAGACTTTTACTTACCTAGTCTTAGGCCTATTGGTGCAGGGAGCACCAAATAATCGAATCTAAGTTTTGATAATGGCAAAGAGTTCAAGTTAAGTGTGTTAAATTATTTGATGAGATGAATTAAGTGTGCAGGTAGCACAGGAAAGCCCTAGTTGCGGCTAGGCACAGGAAAGCCCTAGTTGCGGCTAGGCGGTAGAAGTCCTAGTTGGAGGCTAGGCAGGAAGACCTAATCTAGAGGGTTAGGTGGAAGACTTAGTTTGAAGAACTGGACAAGGAAGTCCTAGCCAGGAGGACTAGGCTGGAAGTCTTGGCAGATCAAGTGCACCAAGCGGAAGTCTAGGCTAGTCTAGAGGACTGGATACCTAGCAGTAGAAGTCTTGGGAGCCAAGGAATGAGGCTAAGTAAAAGACCAATAAGTCTAGAGGACTTGATTGACACAAGGTAAATTCTCTCGAGTATAGTGGGCGAGGATGCGTTCCTGGTAGGGGGAACAGTAGATATCAGTCTGACTTAGGATTTCACTGGAAACCTGAAGTCAAGATCAAAAGAGTTTGTTAAACTATTTCTTTCCTGTTATATTTTGTGCTTTGGACTAACTTGTAATGTAGGAAACGAGGGACTGAAACTTTATATTCCGGGTGCCCTTATCTGGATTTAGGCAACTAGACATCTAGACGCCCAGATAGGTTTCAAGCAATCGGATGTCAACGGGATGGGGCCATCGCTCTTGAGTGGAGTGGTTGAGGACGCGTTCCCGATAATAGGAATAGTAGGCGTCAGTCTGACCTAGGATTTCACTGGAAACCTGAAGTCAAGACCAAAATAGTTTGTTAATATATTTCTTTCCTATTATATTTTGTGCTTTGAACTAACTTGCAATGTAGGAAAGGAGGAGCTGGAACTTTATGTTCTAGGTGTTAGATTTAAGAGGTGTCCTAAGACAATCGCTTTACGGTTATACTATTAATTAGATAAATAGTAATTCACTATTTGAGTGTACATTCCATATGTGTTTGATGAGATCTTAAACTCAAATACTGAATGTCCGCAATATGATTTATAGCATGAGAGAATTTGTGATTGGATCACAACTAGTGAGCATCTCTATATGTGTAATTATGAATGTATTGAAACTATTCATAGTCGAGGAATTGATGAGTACGAGCTTCATCGATTCTGTTGAGACTAGCACGTTAAACTCCTTGGTTAGCCAAGCAGCTGATCTCGCTAGTTGGAGACATTGGATGTTGAGAGTTAAACGTGAATGCTAGTTAAAGGTAACTAGTTCATTGGAGTGACCTACCGTGAGACTTCATATGATTATATATATATATGTCAATGAAGATCTTAGTGCAGCTTAAGCGCGAGTTTCCTTTGACTTGCAGTATTTAAGTCACCTTGGCCATGAAGGCTTATATTTTGACATCTTAAACAAGCATCTCCGAGGAGGTATGGATATGAGATGATTAGGTAGTCAAAGTGCCCGAAGGTGTTTGAATAGCCCACAAATGATTCACCACTCCTTGAAAAAGGAGACGTATACCTTGCGGTCGCTTGTTAGGATTGTTACTAAAAGTCTTTGGCCAAAGCATTACATGTCAAGAGTACGATACTCTTGGATACATGTACAAGTAACTTGAATCTACATGACAAGAAAGTAGCTTGGGCTAGGTGTGACATAGTCAGCCTAGTGGGGATTGACACATAGACCATGTCCTGAACTAAGCGGGTATAAGACGGTGAAAAAAATGAGGTACGTTTAATTAGAGCTGCTGAAGGGTTTAGAATTGTTCTGGAATCAATCGTTGATTTTTTGATCAATTGGAGATCATGATGTACTACTAGGTGTCACTCATGATCGTTCCGTAATTAATGGTTAATTACGGATGGCTAACATAACCGAGAACCTATTGGGTCACACGCACTACAAGTTCTCCGAAGGACTTAAAACGAGTTTAAAAATTAGATTCTCTGAATGAGAGAAATAAAGTTTGGTTGGACAAGACAAAAGATAATATGATGAAATTCATCTTACGAAGAAGAAATGAACGAAATTGATTTCGTTCAAATCAGAGTTCGTTTGATTAGTGAACTAAATGGTTTGATTTTGAACTAAATTGAATCAACTTGGTTTGGTTCATGATGGAAGAGATTTTGGCAAAATGAAAGAGACGAGGAAATTTGTCTTATGAAGACGAAGTGAACAAAACTAATTTAGATCAAATCGGAGTTCGTTTGGTTAGTGAACCAAGCGATTTAATTTTGAACTCGATTTGTTATAGTAAACCCTAAATAAACCCGGTCCGGTTCGGTTCTTGAACCCGGTTTATGGTTTTCTTGGTTTTCTCTTCGATTTTCTTCTAACCCCGCTGGACACCACCGGTGTAGCTCTTCTCAAATAGGGCATCGCGATTTTGTGGCCGGCTCTCTCCCTCCCTACGTTCGTGGCCTCCCTTCCCTCTTCACGCGATTGCCACCTTGAAACCCTAGCGTGAAGGAGCAAGCAGCAGCCTGTTCCTTCTTCCCATGCAAGCGCCGGCGTCCTGGGTTCCCAAGCATAGCGGCACCGATCATGGCTGACCGTCCGCCCGATGGTCGCTGTGCACGAGGAGGTTTCAGGCAGATTGCAGAGTGGCGGGCACAGAGAGAGGTTTTTGTTAATTTGAGGGGTGTCCTAAGACAATCGCCTTACGGTTATACTATTTATTGGATAAATAGTAATTTACTATTTGAGTGCACATTCCGTATGTATTTGATTGGATCTTAAACTTAAATACTGAATGTCCGCAATACGATTCATAGCGTGAAAAATTTATGATTGGATCACAACTAGTGAGCATCTCTACATGTGTAATTATGAACGTATTGAAATTATCCCTAGTCGAGGAATTGATGAGCGCGGACGTCATCGATTCTGTCGAGACTAGCACGTTTTGAACTCCTTGGTTAGCCAAGCAGCTGATCTCACTACTGTCGACATTAGATGTTGAGAGTTAAATGTGGATGCTGGTTAAAGGTAACCAGTTCATTGGAGTGACCAGCTTTGAGACTTCATATGGTTCAATATATATATGTCAATGAAAATCTTAGTGCAGCTTAAGTGCGAGTTTCTTTTGACTTTCGGTATTCAAGTCACCTTGATCATGGAGGCTTATACTTTGACATCTTAAGTAAGCATCTCCGAGAAGGTGTGGACCTGAGATGATTGGGTATAAGTCGAAGTGCCCGAAGGTGTTTGAATAGCCCACAGAGGATTCACCGCTCCTTGGAAAAGGAGACGTATACCTTGCGGTCGCTTGTCAGGATTGTTACTAAAGTCTTTGGCCAAAGCATTACATGTTAAGAGTACGGTACTCTTGGATACGTGTACGAGTAACTTGAATCCATAGGACAAGAAAGCAGCTTGGGCTAGGTGTAACGTAATCAGCCTAGTGGGGACCGACACATAGACCATGTCCTGAACCAAGCGGGTATAAGACGGTGAAAGGAATGAGACACGATTCAATGTAGCTGCTGAAGAGTTTAGAACTATTCTGGAATCAATCGTTGATTTTTTGATCAATTGGGGATCATGCTATACTACTAGGTGTCACTCATGATCGTTCCATAATTAATGATTAATTACGGACGGCCAACATAATCGGGAACCTATTGGGTCACACGCACAACAAGTTCTCCGAAGGACTTAAAACGAGTTTAAGAATTAGATTCTCAGAATGAGAGAAATAAAATCTGGTTGGACCAGACAATGGACAAAATGATGAAACTCGTCTTACGAAGACAAAATAAACGAAATTGATTTCGTTCAAATCAGAAGTCATTTGATTAGTGAACTTGATTCAGTTTTGAACCAAAATTGAATCAACTTGGTTTGATTCACAATGGAAGAGAGTTTGGCAAAACGGATGTGATGGAGAGATTCGTCTTGAGATGATGAAACAAACAAAACTGATTTGAGTCAAATCAGAGTTCGCTTGGTTAGTGAACCAAGCGCTTTAGTTTTGAATTAAATTGCTCTGATTTACTACAGTATCAATTCGGTTCAACCCGAAATAGGGTTTTGATTTGGTTTAATCCTAAAGAAACGGGCTCAATTAAAAACCTAATCTTGGGTTCACTATAGCCGCATGAATAAAAGCTTGCATACTGTAGCTTCTTAAAAATACGAGGATTGCGTTTTCCTCCTCCCCTGTTCATCCTCTCGACACGGCGCCGCCCAAGTTCATCTGCTTCTCCACGACGCCGCCACCAACTGTGACGCTGCCTCCAGCCCTGAATGTCGCCGACGCTCCGCTGGTCTTCCTCTCCGCGCCGCTCCCTCCGACCGATCGCGAGCCCAGCTGCGCGTGAGAAGACGCAGAAACCTGAAAAGGGGGTCACCGTCGCCGCTCTTGGGAGATCGCCTCCCTCGGGAGCTCGCCGCCCTTACGAGCTTGCCTTATGTCTCCTTCCGTAGCCGTGACGTTGCCTGCCATCCACGATTCAGCCCCGTTCGGCAGCCTTCATCAAGCCACGATCCCACCATTGCAGCCGATCGTGATGAGGTCGATCGCCTCTGCTCTGGGTGGTCATGCTCCAGCTTCGACGCCGGCAACCTCTGCTCTGGCCGATCCGATTTTTCCAACTCCCATTGGTGCATGTTGTCCACCGGAAGGGAGAAGCACGGTGGAAGGGAGAAGCACGATGGTTTTGTGAAAACCCTGGATTGCCCTGTTTCTGGCAGTGAGAAGGAGGAAGAAGAAGACATGTTCTTCTTCGGTTCTATTTCATCCGCGTGGGAGAGGGAAAGCTATATTGATTTTCTTTTTCCAGAGCGAGCAATTTGTGAAATTGTTGTCAAAATAATCGTCAATTGTTGTCAGAAGTTTTGCCATCAGGATGTTATTCATCCTCGGTCAGCTTGCAAAGCTTTTGGAGAAATTGTTCCATCATGATCGGAAAGGGTTTTCGATCGTTTGTCCATTATCGATGGTCAAAGGTTGACCATCGAAAACTACATCGAGAATACGATTCTCGGTGATAGTTAGAAAGCCCCGGAACGATCGCGACAAACGTTGTTGCGTGGTTTCCGGAATAAGGCTTCTCTCGATTCGATCGTCATCGATCATCGGCTAGTACCGAAGACGATGACGCGACTCGTGGCTTCCGAAGCCGTCCAGACGGGAGCTTGGCGTGGATCACCAGTAGAGGCGGGACTCCGACGAGGACCGCTCGATTGATGTCAACACCGCTCAAACGTCATCAAAGAGGTACGCGTAGAATAATCTTTTATTCTGCAAATTTTAATTGTGCAAGTAGAATAATTTTATTATGAAAAATTTTAATTTCCTGCCATGCCTTGTACATGTTATTTCCTGCTATGCATGCGTGTGTTGTGATAATAATTAGTTTTAATTATTTATTTATTTCCGCTGCGCACGTTTACGAAACGTGTAGACACGCGCATTGCACCGGGACGATCCCAACAGTGGTATCAGAGCCAGGTTGTGCAAGGCCTACGCGTAAAATGGTTTTACGTGTAGTAGTTAGTCGTAAATTTAATTTAGAAAATTTTAAGATTTTAATTTAGAAATTTCTAATTATAGAAATTTCCTAATTGGTTAGGAAATTTCGTATTAGGAAATTTATTTCCTAATTAATTAGATTTTCTTAATTAAAATTTTATTTCCTAAAATAGGAAATTTTATAATTTAATTCAGAATTTCTAATTATAGAAATTTTCTAATTTGTTAGGAAATTTCGTATTAGGAAATTTATTTCCTAATTAATTAGATTTTCTTAATTAAGAATTTTATTTCCTAAAAGAAAATATTGAGATTTAATTTAGAATTTCTAATTTTAGAATTTCCTAATTTGTTAGGAAATTTGGATTAGGAAATTTATTTCCTAATTAATTAGATTTTCTTAATTAAAAATTATATTTTCTAAAAATAAAATATGTGATTAGATAAGGAGATTTATTTCCTAATCTAATTAAAGAATCTTGATTTGTGAAATCGGATTCTTTACCATATTTTATTAAATTAGATTTACGACAACTATGGCTGGAAATAATCATAATTAGTTGCATTAATTATGTCATGTCATATAATTTGTCATGATTAGTTGCATTAATTATGTCATGTCATTTATTGTCATGTCATGTAGATAATTAATTGTTTGCATGAAAAGAGGATGAGACCTGAAATCCCTTACAAATAATTAAAGCTAACACCTTCCGATAATATGGTTAGAACCGGAGTTTAATTTCTTGTTTGGGTTGTTGGACTCTCTCCAAGCCCGGCCTGAAATTAAACATGTTAGAACCATCGAGATATGATCTCACGATTATCGGGCTGGCTTTAACTTGAAGCGTTGATTTGTTGGACTCTCTCCAAGGTCAATGCGGATAGAGGTGAAGTCGGGTGTTATACATACGATGTATACGTGTTAATGTGTTAACAACCCGATGTTTATGCGACCATTCAATTAGTTGATAGCATAATGTGATAGTTATGTATACGTGATACATAATCGGTACATGCTACCTACCATTATAGCTAAAAATAGCTTGTTGGACTCTCTCCAAGGTTATTTTTATCTATTAATGGATATCAACCCATTTGGAGAATACCTACCATCTCCCGAATTCAAAGTAAGGGCTTTTGAATTCGTAAAATAAATGAGATTAATTAATGTATGAAAATACATTGCAAATCATCTCTCTTATTTACTCGACTGTATTTCTAGATTTAATTGATTACGCATGTTGTCTTTTATTGCGCATAATTTAGGATACCAATAATTTAATTGACTTAACCTTTAGGACTGGTATTGGCATTTGAGAATTGTTCTCAAAATCTGAAATTACAAATTTTATCTAGAGTCCATAAAAGGAAAGTAGACATCTGATGTCTCTTCCGCTTGTGGTAATTTCGTAATTGAATATTATACTGTCTCTTTATGCACTCGGGTATTGGATACTAAGTGCGGCTCTTATATATGTGATAACATAGAGCCTAAGGAACAGTAAAAGACTTGTTTGAAAATTATTACTATGTTTGGTTTTAATAAAGAATATCCATTTCTATTTCTTGTTTAAATAGAAACGGGTCCTATTTGATTTTAGGCAACAATTGCTGTTACCTAATTTGGAATAGAGTTCTTTATGAGACCAGAACATTAAGTAATAGTGATAAGTGTAGATATTTTATGGTATTTTGTTGGATTCATTTTGGGGTTTTTGACTATGTGGAAAATAAATGGTTTAATGAATTGATTTGAATTATATTTGTTTAATCGATATGTTGCATAATTTGATGATTGATTATAATTTCTGCAATTTTGATGGTTAATTTTACATTAATTGATTTTAATTTTGTAGGACTCGAGTTGAACCATGGAAGCCAAATTGGATCGAGTCAAGAGCCAAGATTGACCAAATTGATGGACCAACTTCATGATCAAGACCCAAGTTGATTTGGACTGAACCCATGTGAATTTGACTCGAACCGGAGTTGAATTGGAGCTGAACCAAATTAAGCTTAATTGGAGCTGAACCGGCGCTAAACCACAAATTAACCCGGTCTAAACAGTGTAAGAACCGGCCGATTTCAAATCCCAGTTATAACGAGAAGTTTCACTGTAGCTGGGTATCGCGATCACTGTAGCGCCATCGTCTTCGCCAATTTCCTTCTCTTTTTTTTTCCTAGGTTTAGCATAGCGATCTTCAGTTCTTCTCTCTTCCAAACTCATTTCCGAGTTCCAGAGACGACTACAAGCTAAGCTGGGCAATCAATCAAGGTCGGGATTGCGCGGCGAGGGTTTTGCCAGCGTTTTCGTTCCGCCGCAGATTTCAGCTGATTTCTTCAGATCTAAACCGATCGGAGCTACAAATTACACTCGGAGGCGTTCCTCGAAGGTTATTGAAGGTTCCTGAGCTTTAACTCACCAGCGATTTGAAGGATTCCAGCTGAATCATCAAGTTTAGATCCGGCTCTGTTCTGTTTCGCAAGGGCGTTCCCTGTTGCTGATCAGATTCAATCTAGATTAAATCGAGCTGAGCTTGAGTGGATGTGTCTTCTGGGATTTCTAGTCTATGATCAGATCTAGTGTGACGGCTAGATTGGAGTTGATTTTGAAGGGAAGATCTGAGATTATTTCTGATTTTAGTTTCTGTTCTGTTATTGTTTCTGAAATTCTGTTTACGATTTGTTTTCTGATCAAAAACCATGAATTCGTGTTACTGGTTAATGATCAGATTTTTAGTTGAATTCTAATTTGTTTAGAGTTCTTTAGCTTCAATTACATCAAACCTTCTTGAATCTAATTTCCTTGAATCTGAGTTTCTGATTTAGGTTACTGTTAAGTATCAGTTTAAGGTTTCGTATCAGTTGTTAGTTGTTAGGATTGTTAGTTTATGGTTTTAATGTTTTAATGCAAGTTAGAATTGTTTCTTTAATAATCAATTTGATATCTTAGCCTAGCTTACTTTTCTTAATTGCATTTCATGTTTCAATTGCTTATTTCATTACTTTGTTTGATATTTCATTGAATCTAGATTAGCAAAATTACCTTCTTCATTCATGTATTGCATTTGAATTTACATTTCATTTGAAAAACACCAAAACCCCCATTTATATAAAAAAAACCCAAAAAGAACGACATCTTAGCTTGATTCATACAATTCTCTACTAGTCCTTGGAAAATACGACTCGTGGCCCCTATATTACATTTGTTTGTGAGCTAAGGGTTTTCGATTATAAATTCTAATTTGAGGCTCATTCGTGACACTAGTTTTGGGCTTATCAAATTTTGGCGCCGTTGCCGGGGAATTAACTAGTAGAGATTGTTTGAATTGAGCTATTTTCATTTTTCTTTATTGCTTTGATCATTGTTGGTTTACAAATGTATGGAAATTCATTTTATCAGCAACCATCTTTTCAACAATTTGAACAACCAATTTTTATTTGCAGGAACCTTATCAAGGTTTTCAACAAGTGGATCAACCATTTCAAGCTCAAAATCAGAATTTTCAGATGGGCAATTTCAACAAGGGTTTCAACAGCCTTTTCATCAATTTCAACAGCAAAACAATCAATTCCAACACCAAATCAAAATTTTCAGCAACCGTATCAACATCAACAAGATTTTCAGCAATCCTACAACAATTTTCAACCTCAATTCCAGAATTCACAGCATCAAAACAGTCCATTTCAGCAACATCAGTTTCAGCCTTCAAATCAAGGGTTTTCACAGCCTTATGGAGGATTTCAACAGCCCCAAAATCAAGGTTTTCAAGGAGAAAATTTTCAGCAACCTTCCTCCAACTTTCAAGCAAGTTTTCAACATCAAAATCCACCATTTCAAGCCCAAAATCAATGCCAATCAACAAATTTTCAAAGTGGACAGATTCATGCTCAAAATCAGCAGCCCAATCAATTTCAAGATCAACAAAAATTCAACACAAATCAAGGGAATTATGGGAGTTCTATTGAGTTGATTCAACAACAAAGGCTTGAGGAGATGATGCAACAAATGCTATTGCAACAACAAGCTCAACAAAGGGCAGCTACAACATTGCAAAATCTTGAGAGGCAACTTGGACAACTTGTAAGTAGCATGAATCAAATTCAAGCTCAAGAATCAAGTCAATTACATTCTCAGACAAATCCAGATCCTGAAGAAAATTTGAGTGAACTAATTTTGGAGAGTGGGGAGCCTACTTCAAGTCAAAGCATTCAAGAATCAGATTTTCATGAAGAAATTCCAACAGAAAAATTTTCAGACCAAATCGACCCTGAGATGGATTTTACAGCAGTGAATTGTGAACCAAGTTTAATTTCCTCAGAAATTGATCCTATAAATTTGGTTGAAGAACAAGAGGAAAACAACAATTTTGAGGACTTCACAGCAAACACAGAGGCACAGGTTGATTTTAGTTTGGATGATGGAAAGGATGCATTGGTTATCGAGGAAGCTGATATGAAGCTTAGTTTCTGATTCATTTGCAGTTGAGGATGATCACATGGGTGTAGGGGATTTTACTGAACCCCAGGGACCACCATTTTTGAGTGATATATCAGAGGATTCAGAAAATAGATATGTTAGTGTAGGGGATTGCACTGAGCCCCAGGGATCACCCATATCTACAAAGCAGTCACAGTTGGAGTTGAAATTTTGTCAGATAATTTGAAGAATATTTGTTTGGAAGAAAATCAGAGTCCACCACTTATTATTGCCCAAGATTTGGAGTCAGAGCAGGAGGAAATTTTATTTCAAGACCTGAGGCAACAAAAGGAAGCTATAAGGTGGACAATGGTTGATATGATTGGTGTGGAGCCTACCATTTGGGTATATAGAATTTACTTTGAGGAAAATGTGAAATCATTCAGAAAACCACTATGGAGGCTCAAATTATTAATTTTTGGTCATGTGAAGAAAGATGAATTGGAGCCTACCAGAATGAAGAAGGCATGGATTTATGAAATTATTCTGTACAAGGTGAGGCATAAATGGATCAAAGGATTATATCCACCGGCTCAAGATATAATTTTGAAGAATTAAAGGAGCTAGAGGTGGATGTTTGGACTTCATGATGCTATCTACCCAACCTAAAGGGGAGTTTTCTATCTTACACTTTCTTTTCATTGTTAATACCATCCTTTATTTTTCATTTTCATTTTCAGTTTCATATCAGTAATAACATGCCATTTTCATGAGCATTTTGTTTGGAAATAAAGGCTTGAATTTCATTTCATGCATTTTTGGGTTTAAGGAATAAGTGTATCCCCCTAGTCATTTTTATATCATTTTAGAGGCCTTTAAAAGTGAGTTAAATTTGGTTGTTTAATTTTGAGAATTTGAGTTCATGGATGAATGCTTTTGGACACTTGTATGACCCTTAGTAATGGAGTCTAGAGTGATGAAATTAAGATAGTGTACATTTTCTACCTAGTGAGGTTATACCCTATTGTGTGATGCACTTTTGTGATTGATTACTCTAGAACTTGCTTGTGTTCTTTCAAGGCTAAATTTTCTATGATAGGGTCCACATTTATGAAGGTTATCAACTTGTTTCATCACCCATACATTTTGCTTGATACATTTCATGCTATTACCTATACTTCACATCATTTTCTTTAAATCTTTTTCACCTTAATTTCGATTCACCTCTTCTTTTATCTTGGATGTGGATATTCTTAGATGCTATTAATGTTTCTTGCCCGAGACGGTCAAGAGTTTAAGTGTGGGGGAGGTGTTCATAATCATGGAAATATTTGGATGATGTAGCAAGTTTGGAAAGTAGTATTCATGGCATCAAGTTCTATACTATTTTGATGTTTCATTTTTGTGATTGAACTACATTGTTTGAACTGGAATTTGGAAGTTTTGAGCTGAAGATCAGTTGAGGATGTTGTGTGAGCTGTGAAATGAAATTTTAAAGCTAAGAAAAAAACTGAGAATTTGTTGTGCAGTGAGTAAAAATGGGGCTGTTTTGTGCCAAATAGGATTTGAAACAATGTATTAGTAAGAATTCCAAAGAGCACTTAATATCTTCATCAAAATTTGATGCTACAATGTTTTTGTGATGATTTATGATAAGTTGTGTGAAACAGAAGAAAATTTAATCAATAAGTGTCCATGTTGTTCAAAACATAGATTGAACATGAGTGTTGTTAATTCAATATTTCTCTGCTATTGAGATGCTGAAATGGGATGTAATTGAAGCTAATGATAACATCAGAATACATTGAGAAATACTTTTTGCAATGTAGTGGTGCTGAATTGAATTGCTTTGAAAAAAAAACATTATTGCTGAAGTTGAAGCTGTGAAGATGCTAAATTGTCAAGTGGACAAATTGCTGTTAATGAGGATGTGATGAAAGCATGAGACAGATGTGAGTAGTTTGTTGTCAGATTGGCACAAAGGATGATTGACAAGAGTTTAAAACATAAGTAGAGTATGAATCTGAAAATTTCTGCTAAGTAATTGCATTCAGAAGTGTAATTCAAAAATCATGCTTTAGAAACAAAAGGTCAATTAAGGAGTGTTGCAAAAAAATGTGTGCTACATGAACTGAATATGTATCCAGTGTGCAGGAATTTGTGATTTTGGAATTGATTTTGTGGCAATCTGTTTTCACTAAAGACAGTGAGCATAGTGTTGAGTTATATTAGCTGTTGAAGCTGTTAAGTAATTGTTTGCAAAAGATGTAGATAATCATGAATGTTGAAATCAGAGTTAATGAAAGAATTCCATTGCTGAATTAAAGGCAGAAAGGAATCAAGAAAAGATAAGTTTAGGTAAAAACAGAAAGTTTCAGAATTGGAATTCTGAAGTGGTATTGTTCTGATTTGTCTGAGAAGACAAAGGTTGAAGTGTGGGGGAGAGCTAAGAGCTTGATTACAGTTTTTGAGCAATGGAGAATCTGGATTAAAACTGATCTG
The DNA here is from genome assembly GCF_044706935.1 of Curcuma longa. Taxonomy (NCBI): domain Eukaryota; kingdom Viridiplantae; phylum Streptophyta; class Magnoliopsida; order Zingiberales; family Zingiberaceae; genus Curcuma; species Curcuma longa. Next base: position 623,464 of record NC_133863.1, on the reverse strand, counting down.
ATAAGGAACTAAGCTAGATCAATCTTGTTGTTCAGAATTGGAGATCAATCTTGCTGTTCAGAATTGTGGATCAATCTTGCTGTCAGAATTGCAGAATCACAAAGAAAAAGTGTGGGGGAGAGCTAGAAAAATAGAAGAAGAAAATCAACAGAATGCAGAAGAAAAAAAAACAGAAAACTAGAATGTTTAAAAAAAAGTGGAGTATCAAAAGATCTAATAAGTGATAAAAATTCTTGTGAAATTTGATGCAATTTTTGAAGCATTCTTTAGACAACAAGTTGGGAATCTAATCAGATTTGTTGATGGCAGCAAGAAATTGAAAGAAACAGAGAAGAAAAAAATAGAAGAATCAAGAAAAAAGAAAAAGGAAAATTGCAGAAATTCAGTTTTATTTTTCCAGCTGGGTTTTGAAAATTGTTTGAGCACTGATTTGAGCTCGGATTGCAGGGAGATTGTAGTATGATAAGCATTAGTAATCAATCTTCATGATGGAAAAAGAATGGATGAAAAACAGTGAGAAAATGGGGAGAAAAAGGAAAGTATCAATTTGGTTTTGAATTGTTTTTGGATTTAAATTTGCCATTGATACTTTGCAATTATGGTTTCATGTGAATTGAATTTTGCTTGCTGATGATTGATTACTATTTCTTAGCTCTTGTAGAATTTAAATGTGAAGGAATTGGGTTTGAGAATGAAGAGAAACAAAAGATAGCATATTTGGTGGAATTTGAGGCAAAATGAGGAAAAGAGGAGAAGAAAGTATCAAGAAGAGGAATTGGAAATGTTTAAACCAGATTTGTTTCATGGAATTGAAGAACAAACAGAAACAAATGTGTTACAAAAGAAATGAAATAGAAAAGAGGGCAAGAGGTCATTGGTTAGCATTTAAGTATATCCATATCTACCACTACCATGCATTTTCTTTAAAGTTCCTTTTCTTAACCTTGTTCTTTCTAAATTCTTATCTCATTTGTTTCAGTTCATGATTGCTTATTGTCTTCAATAATCCTTAATAAGTGTGGATTCCAAATCAAGAATGCTAGTGGAGAGTAGAAAACAAGCAAGCCTATGGAAGTGCATGAAACTTAAGTTGCTTGAGTGAGCCCTACTTTACTTGATCATGAATTAGAATTAGGGTGAGAGCCACTGATTTATCCACTGAAAACAACCTTGTGAGAATGAGTGTGGTGCATTTATCTTAATTAGTCATGAAGGATGAACTTTGCTAGGAGGTTAACCAAGAACAAGGGTTTAGTTCATGGCTTAGGTTTTTGATACTTCACAACTTTAGGTAATTTTCTTTTAATTGTTTCTAACTTTGATTGAAGATGATCTAGGGGGGTACGATAGTAGGAGTTTGTTAGTTTTATTGTTTTGGCTTGAGCGGGACGCACAAGGTTAAGTGTGGGGGAATTTGATAAGTTAGTTTGTTATGCATTTTGTTGGCTTCATTTTGGGGTTTTCATGGAAAATTAAATGGTTTAATGAATTGATTTGATTATATTTGTGGTATGTTGCATAATTTGATGATTGATTATAATTTCTGTGATTTTGATGGTTAATTTTACATTAATTGATTTGATCTTTGTAGGACTCGAGTTGAACCATGATGGAACCCAAATTGAGATCGAGTTAAGTCAAGATTGACCAAATTGATGGATCCAACTTCATGAATCAAGACCCAAGTTTGATTTGGACTGAACCCATGTGAATTTGACTCGAACCGGAGTTGAATTGGAGCTGAACCAAGCTTAATTTGGAGCTGAACCGGTGCTAAACCACAAATTAACCCGGTCTAAACAGTGAACCGGCTGATTTCAAATCCCAGTTATAACGAGAAGTTTCACTGTAGCTGGGTATCGCGATCACTGTAGCGCCATCGTCTTCGCCAATTTCCTTATGTTTTTTTTTTTCCTAGATTTAGCATAGCCATCTTCGGGTTCTTCTTCTTCCAAACTCATTTCCGAGTTCCAGAGATGACTACAAGCTAAGCTGGGCAATCAATCAAGGTCGGGAATGCGCGGCGAGGGTTTTGCCAGCGTTTTTCGTTCCGCCGCAGATTTCAACTGATTTCTTCAGATCTAAACCGATCGGAGCTACAAATTACACTCGGAGGCGTTCCTCGAAGGTTATTGAAGATTCCTGAGCTTTAACTCACCAGCGATTTGAAGGATTCCAGCTGAATCATCAAGTTTAGATCCGGCTCTGTTCAGTGTTTCGCAAGGGCGTTCCCTGTTACTGATCAGATTCAATCTAGATTAAATCGAGCTAAGCTGAGTGGATTTCTTCTGGGATTTCTGATCTATGATTGGATCTAGTGTGACGGCTAGATTGGAGTGATTTTGAAGGGAAGATCTGAGATCGATTTCTGCATTTTAGTCTTCTGTTATTGTTTCTGAAATTCTGTTTACGATTTGTTTTCTGATCAAAAACCATGAATTCGTGTTACTGGTTAATGATTTAGTTTTTAGTTGAATTCTAATTTGTTTTAGTTCTTTAGCTTCAATTACATCAAACCTTCTTGAATCTAATTTCTTTGAATCTGAGTTTCTGATTTAGGTTACTGTTAAGTATCAGTTTAAGGTTTCGTATCAGTTGTTAGTTGTTAGGATTGTTAGTTTAAGGTTTTAATGCAAGTTAGAATTGTTTCTTTAATAATCAATTTGATATCTTAGCCTAGCTTACTTTTCTTAATTGCATTTCATGTTTTAATTGCTTATCATTACTTTGTTTGATATTTCATTTCTAGATTAGCAAAATTACTTTCTTCATTCATGTATTGCATTTGAATTTACATTTCAATTGAAAAACCAAAATCCCCATTTATATAGAAAAACCCAAAAATAACGACATCTAGCTTGATTCATACAACCTCTCTACTAATCCTTGGAAAATACGACTCGTGGCCCCTATATTACATTTGTTTTGTGAGCTAAGGGTTTTCGATTATAAATTCTAATTTGAGCTCATTCGTGACACTAGATGTGGGCTTATCAGTTGGTATTTTGGAATCATTTGAATTACATTCATTTGATATATGCGATTCAGGTTTTATAGGCAAGATGATTAAATCACCTTTTTCTGAAAAAAAGTGAACTAGTGGGAGAGTTGCTTGGCCAGTATATGTATTTATTTAAATATAAATCTGAGAACTTTGAAAAGTTCAAAGAATTCAAAATTGAAGTAAAAAACAGCTTGACAAGAGTATTAGAACACTTCGATCCGATCGAGGTGATGAGTACTTGAGTCAAGAGTTTCAGGATTATCTTAGAAACAATGAAATATTGTTTCAATGGACTCTGTCGTATACACCCGAGCGTAACGGGGTATTGGAGGCGAAACCGAACCTTGTTGGACATGGTTAGGTTAAAGATAAATCATGCAATTCTTCCAAGAACGTTTTAGGCAACGCACTTGAGACAACTGTTTACTTGTTAAACAGAGTCTCGATTAAGGTAGTCTCTGTTACTCCATACGAGATATGGAATAATAAAATCTTGATTATCTTACGTGAAGATATGAGGTTGTCCTACTTACGTGAAGAGGACTGTATCAGATTAGCTGGAAGCTAAATCTGATAAATGTCTATTTATTGGATGCCCTAAGGAAACGAGGGGTTACCAATTATATTCTCCTGTGGAACAAAAGCATTTGTTTCATGTTATACCGTATTCCTGAAAGAGCCTCTCTTGCAGGAAACAGTGGGAGCTGAGTTAGAACTTCGTGAAGTTCAAAAGACTCAAATAGACATAAATGAGACACCTAGTCGCGAACCACAACCGATTGCTCATAGTGATGAGCTATCGGCTGAACCTATTGAGACACAACCTCTTCGTGGATCCAGTAGGACACGTAATATTCTGGAGAAATATAGATCTCTCGTAAGTGAATCAGATTACGTGTTACTCATCGAGCATGAGTAAACTACTGATCATGAAGAAGTTCTGAAAAGTTCAGAAAGGGATAAATGATTTACAACCATAAAGTCGAAAATGGATTTCATTAATGCCAAGTTTGGAACTCGATGGAATATCCGTTTTGATGAGGAAATCAAAGAGGTTGATTTCTCACAAAATTTGACGAACCCTTTGTGTATAAAGAGGTTAGTGGGAGTGCGATCGTATTCTGGAATTATATGTTGATAACATATTAATAAAAGGAAACGATATGCCTGTTCTGCAACCAGTCAAACTATGGTTAGTCAAATATTCTCCATGAAAGACATGAGAGAAGCGATCTAAATCTCTGGATTAAGATCTATAGAGATAGACCGAAAGGTTGCTTGGTCTTTCACAGTCTACATAAATAGACAAGATGCTAAAAGTGGTTTAGCATACTTGAATCCGAGAAAGGATCACCTTTCGAAGTCTACATGTCCACGGACAAGAGGTGAGAGTATTTACATGAGTGCGATTCCTTATGCTTCAGCAAAAGGATCAATCATGTATGCTATGATGTGTACGAGACCCGACGTATCATGTGCTCTGAGTGTTACGAGCGGATACCAATTAGATCCAAGAATGGATTATTGGGCGGCTGTCAAGACAATTCTTAAAGTACTTGTGAGGAAATAAGGATTTGGTCTTGGTATATGGAGAAGATGATATGGTTACATGCAGGTATATGGATACCGGCTACCAGACAGACCAGAATGATTCTGAGTTTCAGTCTGAGTACATATTCGCTTTAAATTATGACACAATAAGTTGAAAGTGTTTCAAATAAGACAACATTGCAGCTTGTGAAGTAGCTAACGAAGCGGTTTGGATCAGGAAGTTATCACTGAACTTAGAATGGTTCCAACCATTGTTGAAGCGTTACTTGCTTACTGCGACAACAATAGAGCAATCGCGCAAGCGATGGAACCTAGGTCTCACCATCGATCCAAACACGTGTTTCGACGATATCAATAGATCAAAAGATCATTTGTAGAAGAGAAATACAATCAAGAAGATCCCCATCGAAAGGAACCTTGCGGATCCTTTAATCTCTACCTTAAAATAAGTTTGCGACTACCCGGACTACTACTTCCGCATCACGAGAAGCGAGCACCTCGTGGAGCTCAAGCAAAAATTCAAGAGAATGTGTGCGTAACGTAATTAATTATTTATTAAAATTAATGGAGAAGGATGTGATTATTTTGCATGCATGAACTGCATGGATTTGATATCTATATATATATATATATATGTGTGTGTGCAGGTGATAAATCGATGATCAGGAAGCGTCACATGTTCTTGACGGAGGAGATATTGAGGGAGAACCCGAAGATGTGCGCGTACATGGAGGCGTCGCTGGACGCCCGGCAGAAGATTGTGGTGGTGGAGGTGCCGAGGCTGGGGAAGGAGGCGGCGGTGAAGGCGATCAAGGAGTGGGGCAGCCCAAGTCCAAGATCACCCACCTCGTCTTCTGCACGACCAGCGGGGTCGACATGCCCGGCGCCGACTACCAGCTCACTAAGCTTCTCGGGCTCCGCCCGTCGGTGAATCGCTTCATGATATACCAGCAAGGCTGCTTCGCCGGCGGCACCGTCCTCCGCCTCGCCAAGGACTTGGCAGAGAACAACCGCGGCGCCCGCGTCCTGGTCGTCTGCTCCGAGATCACGGCGGTGACTTTCCGCGGGCCTTCCGACTCGCACCTCGACAGCATGGTGGGGCAGGCTCTGTTCGCGGACGGCGCCGGCGCGATCATTGTCGGCGCGGATCCTGATCCGGCGACTGAGCGGCCGCTGTTCGAGCTGGTGTCTGCGAGCCAGACGATTCTGCCGGACTCGGAAGGGGCGATCGACGGGCACCTGCGGGAGGTGGGGCTGACCTTCCACCTGCTCAAGGACGTGCCGGGCCTCATCTCCAAGAACATCGAGAAGAGCCTGGCGGAGGCGTTCAAGCCGCTGGGCATCAGCGACTGGAACTCCCTCTTCTGGATCGCCCACCCGGGCGGACCCGCCATCCTCGACCAGGTGGAGGCCAAGCTAGCGCTCGACAAGGACAAGATGAAGGCCACGAGGCCACGTGCTGAGCGAGTACGGCAACATGTCCAGCGCCTGCGTCCTCTTCATTCTCGACGAGATCAGGCGCCGCTCGGCCGAGGAGGGGAAGGCCACCACTGGCGAAGGGCTGGAATGGGGAGTTCTCTTCGGCTTCGGCCCCGGCCTAACCGTGGAGACCGTCGTCCTGCACAGCGTCCCCATCTCCGCCGCTGCCACTGATCCATCTTCATATATCAGGCCATCGGCGTTTACCAGTGCAATTACCCACTGCGCGTCTGTGTTCGATCTAGATAATTATAATTAGAGTAATGATATGTTACATGAAAAATTAGACATAAAACAAGCATGATAGGTTGTGTTGCATGCAATTGGTTACCACCTCTATGCATGTGTCTGTCATGCTACACTTTCATGCTACTTTTTCATGTAGCATATCATTACTTTTATAATTAATATGCAAGCTTAAGGCAAATAATTTGGTTTATGTAATTCCTTCCATTGTCGGTGTTCCGGTCAAAAATCGACGACAGTCAACCCACCGGTCAAGAAGATGCCACCTCAACCGATGCGGGCCCGGGTAGGAGGGAGACCTGCGAGATTAACACGAACGAACGGATTAGCTGGCGCCGAGGGATCCCGGCAGGCCACTCCGACGCTCAAGTCAGTTTTCCGGTCAAGAGAGTAGTAGCAGAAAGAACAGTGTAGTAGTTAGAATGCAAGAGATTGGATCCTTTGTTCATACCTGCGTGCGATGTAATATACCTTCGAAGAGAACATTCCATCTGACAGAAAGGACAGACGGTGGAGGCATCCGAGGGGACCAAGCCTGGACGTGTCTGACACCTGCGCCGGTAGGGTGGCATCTAGGAAACAGTAGCGATACTCCTACGACTGCACTGCGGAGAGATGCCACACGTCACCTTTGTCGTTTAGCTGTAAGTAGAAAGGTAGCTGCAGGGACAGGATGAGGCATGAGGACGTGGGCGCAGTCTTCCCCTGCGCAGCCGCTCGCACGCTTAACTGTCGGTGTTGCAGTCAGGTGTTAGTGAGACTTGAGCATGAGTTGCTGTCGGAGTGGGAAAAGGTACCCGGGACCAGTGAGGATTGGGTTTAGCCGGGTGGCCATGAACAAAGTAAGTGGCCGGGCGGACCGGGCAGACTGACCATCAGGCATATGTTAAGTACGGGAACCCGGGTGAAGGGGCTTAGAACAATCATGGGAAGCGTCGACAGAGCATATGATGGCCGGGTGGGGCATATATCGAGTCTGAGTCTGTTGGGATGAGCTTGAGGACTCAGTACCCGGGAAACGACATACGAGAGAGAGGCTGGCCTAGGCATGGTTAAGGGCCTCCTGTCCCGGGCAAGAGAGGTAAGGCCCAGTCTGGCCGGGCATGAAAGTAGTAGCCTCTAGCTTCGGCGAGCCAAGTGTTGTGGCGGGATAGCCGGGCGAGAGGCTCGGTCCGGTCAGGGAAAAGGTCGAGCTAACCGGAGTGCGATGTATTAGGAGTTGCCCGGGAATCACCCCAGTACTGTGACACATCCTCGGGTCAGGTTGTAGTTGCCTTGTCCCGGGAAGTTAGGCGAGGGGCCGGTGTTGGCCGAGCAAGATAATGTTGGGACTCCTTGTGGTGATAGTCTGGCCGAGAAGTCCGAGTACCGGGCCTCTTGGCCCGGGTGAATTCCTTGGGTCATTTAAGTCCTAGACCCTGGGGCCGGGATCGGGGTCCCGAGGCCAGCCAGGTAGGGCGAGCTGTTGACCTTCCCGGCCACGTAGGACCGGGCAAGATTCTCTTGACTGTGGACCCCGGGCCGGCCAGATAAGGCAAAATGCTGACCTTTCCCGCCACGTGGGGCCCAGCAAGACCTACCAAGGCCAGATAAAGAAGAATAGCAAAGGGAGAAATCTGTAATATGAAAACCTTGCAGTCTGGTGTCAGGAGGTGCGGTAGAAGCCCACCACCACGAGCGCCCCCGCCGCCTTGGCCCTCTCCATGATCCTCGCGAACTCCTCCGTCTTGAACTCCCTCATGCAGTCCACCGTGCAAACATCCTCCTCCTCCTCCTCCTCCTCCTCCCCTTCTCGGCCGCCACTGCCGATTTGGGAATCCGCGACGGCGAGCAAAGGGCGCGGTGGCGAGCAGTGCACGCGGCAGGCAGGGGCGCGGCGGCGAGCAGAGGTCACGGTGGCGAGCAAGGGAGAAGAGAGCAAGGGGAGAAGAGAGGCGGCGGGCAGGGGAAGAAGGAGCGCGGAGGGCAGGGGAAGAAGGAGCGCGGCGAGCAGAGAAGAGAGGAATCGCGAGAAGAGGGATCGGGAGGTTACGGTCGCGAGGGGAGAAGAGAGCAGGGGAGGTTGCGGTGGCGAGGGGAGGAGAGAGCAGGGGGAGAAGAGAGGCGGCGGGCAGGGTTCGCGAGTGAGGAACAAGTTAGGGTTTGGAGGATCAGTGAGGAATCGCGACGCTCGAGCTGTTTTTGTTGCCACGCGCGCGCGCTCGCAGCCACCTGGCTTCCACGTCGACGTCGCTCACGGAACGCCCAGGAGATCAACTATATATATATAATATATTTTAAATGTTTAATATTAATTAAAATTAAAAATATGTCTGATTTATATTAATTCCTCCTTCCATTTCCTTCGGTAAAATAATTTTAAATTTTCATCATCAATCACTTTGATCAATTGATTGATCATCTAAAAATTAAAATTGATTATATATTTAAAAAGATCTTAACCTAAACTATTTATTAGTACCAATTTTACGATGAAATATCACGATTTAAAATGAATATGTCAATTTCTCTCTCTCGAAGTTGCACAATATATTTTTTACTATTAGCATAGATTTTTGTCGTTACAAATCATGATTTAAAAAATTTTAAGTTCAATTTTAGTACCTAGAATTCGATTTCGAAGATTGTGATGCTCGACGAGCGGAAGCAAAAGGTCAATTTACTTTTGAATTGTTGATTCAATTTTTTAGTTATTTAGAGTTAAAAATTTTAAATTTTAATTGATTAATTAATTAAATTATGTTGTGTTCTGAAATAGATAAATAATAATAATTTTAAAAATAGACGGATTATATTAATTATTTCAACTAAAATTATTTATTAAAATCAAAATTTTCAAATTTAAATTTATTTTTAACCTTTTAAATTCAAATTTAAAATTTTGAATTATGAAAATCAACTGGTAGCTGTCGTTCTGCCACTGGTAGCTGGCGCCAAGGGTGATGAGGCCGCTGAGAACGCGGTGGCGCAGACCGTCAGCTGCGGTGGGCAGCTTCCTGCACCACCGTGTTTATGTTCACAAAAAATTTTCCTTCTGATTCGGCCGAGCCGAGTGGCCGAATCGCCAAGTGCCGAGCAGAGTGACCGAGCCGAGTGCCGAATGGTCGAGACCTGCGTTTAACGCAGTTTCCTTAAAGCAGATTCGTCCCCTCCGTTGGTGTTTAGAGGTCACGACGGACGTCTATTTTCCAGGATACAACGACCGAACCGGAGAAGCGATCAAGCACAGATCGTTTCCGGCGAACTGATTACACCCGTAGGCTATCACAGGGGAAGCAGAGGAAAGAGTAGCGAGGGATCGAGAAAGCTCTGACCGGTCCGATATTCGACACGCGCATGTCGAGCTCGCACACAAGTTACCTTGCGGGCAGTACAATCCGGACCCTAGATTTGCACCCCCCTGCGCACCCACGCGTGAGAGAGAGCCTCTCCCCTTGTATTTGTTCACAACATCAATACTTGTGATACAATATAAACAACCAAGTTGCCCCTCAACTACCAATGTGGGACTAAACTCCTCCACCTGAGGGTCTTCTTCATCCTTCCATTTCATTATTTCTATTCATATTTTCAACAGTTTAACGACCTCATCACCGTCAACGGGGCCGAGGTCGCCGCCGCATGCGTCTGCGCCGCCATCAGGACCAACGTCTTCGAGTTCGCCGTCGCCGACGCTACCGCCGCCGTCGGCCTGCTCCTTAACTACTGCAGCATAAAGTCCCTGATCCGTACACTTGCAAATTAACACGGACTAATTAATTAATTAATTAAGCAATAATGATGGAATTAAGTAGAATAATTAATCAATAAATTCTTTGAATAAATCCATAATGCAAGGCTTAATTTCATTTTAAATATTTTAATTCATATTTCAAAACTGTTATATGATTTATTTATTTTATTTTTGCTAAAAATTTGGATATATAATGCATTTAAAAGAACATGAGAGTTAGTTCAACCAGATTTTTAAAAGTGGCCTAGCTAGTGATATAGCAATTTTATTTTCTATTTAAAAAATCAATTTAAATTTATATGCCTTCTAAAATGACATTAGAGTTAATTATATTGTCAAAGTGATTAATAAATGATTTTAAAATGGCATATTTGACTGTTTATTAAAAAAAAACTCATATGATAGTTAGTGCATCTAAATCTTTAAATTTAAATTTTGTGCAAACAATTAATGCATTCATTTTATTACTTTCAAAAATCTAGTTGGACTTTTCAATAAATTTATATTTAAATTTTAAATATAAATAATCATGTGACTAAAATTGTTATATAAAATTTTAAAATTCATATATATATATATATATAATATTTTTATTTATAATTCATGTAGGTTTATTAGATTTTAAAATTCTAGTTGCTTTCCATTATTTTTAAAAAAATATTTTAAAAAATGATCAAAATTGCTACATGAATTATTATTTTAAAAGCATATAATCTTTTAGAAGACAGATAAATTTTTAATGATATATTCATGACCTATAATCTTATTATTTTGCCTATTGGTTTGTCTATTAATTATTCTAATTAATTAAGCTCAAAAGATTAATATTCATTAGGGTATAGTGTTAATTTTAAATTCTTAATTAGCTCCCTAAATCCTAATCATTAAGCTCACCAAACAACGTCCCTACAAATTATTAATTAACCCATAATCCCCGGGTTGTGATAATCATATACGTATTTATACAAATTTTCTTCCAAATGGGGAACACAATCACAAACAATTAAGCTCTACTGGGATTTATCATTTTTTTATTAATTAACCCATAATCTTTATTATCCTTAATTCACAAACAATTAAGCTCTAATCAATAACCTCTCTCCCCTCCCCCACTAAATATCTTAGGATCCATAAATTATTTTTCCACATGCATAATAATCCAAATATTTTCCCATAATATTAAAATTCATTTTTTTTATAATCGTCCAAATTTCATGCGATTAATTGGGATAGACGATCTTCTCCTAATTCAATTCAAAGTATATAATTAATTAACGCTGCAATTGAGCAATAATTAAGATTTTCAACATCAAATACATGCAGGTGTCTCTTGACACGGTCGTGTCTCTTGCCGCTACCTAACGAAGAGAAGTCTAAAGTTGAACACGATCTGACTGTGTTTCCTAATACGTCTTGTTCGGTCAACCGTGAACATCGAGCAGCCAATATGGCTAGGTCGTGCTTACAACATGGTCATGGCACGGTGGCAACATCCCAAACTTGGAAGGATTTGTGATGCAGGAGGACCCCAAACATTGAGAGATCATAACTTTTGACTCGAATTGAATCAAGAGACTTAATTCAGCAAGACCAAACACTCGATATGAATACTAAATCAAACACTTAATTAAGCAAAACATGGGAAGGAAATTAACAAGTACAACAACACTTAATTAAGCAAATTACCAAACACTCAATATGAAATGAATACTAAATCAAACACTTGCACACTCACATAACCTTAAATCCAACTAAGAACAAACATAGAAAGAAAGATTTGAATGTGAACCCAACGAGAATGATGTCTTACGATCGATGATGAGCCAGAAGAAGAAGAAGATCATGGTGACCGATGGTGGAGCGAGTTAAGGGCATTGGAAGGCTTTGGGGGTCTTCTTGCCGCAGTAGTTGAGGACGAGGCTGAGGTCGACCGGAATGTTGAGGTGGATGCCGAGGACGTTGGCCCTGACGGCGGTGCAGAGGCAGACGGCGGCCTCGAGGTCGAGGAGCCCGTCGAGGAGCGTGCAGCACTCGCAGGGCTGCTTGGGGAACTTGCCGACGCCGACGGTGAGGAGGCCGTTGAGCACGTTGGCGCACGCCGCCAGCTTCAGCGTGTCCACCGGGCACTTCCCGCCGGGGGACGGCCTCGGGTTCGGCGGCGTCGGGGTGGGGCAGCTGGTCGTGCCGCAGGCCGTGGCGGAGCAGACGAGGTTGAGCAGCAGGAACAGGGCGGCTGCGGTGGCGCCGGCGCCGGTGGGCTTATTTGATGCCATGGAGGTCGATTAAGCGGTTAATTAGGATTAAGGGGGCGATTAATAGGGGGTTAATTGCACTGGTTAAGGCTGTGTGGTCGATGTGGAAGAGTGAAGGGAGTATTTATAGAAGGGAAAGAGAAGGAAGAGGACGGGAAGGCATGTGGAGCATGAATTTTAGCTGGCAAATTAAATTAAATAAATTGTTTAATTTTATTAATTCCATATATTTTTGTTCAGATAAATAAATGGATGATGGGAATTAAGCTAAATGAATTAAATGTTTATGATCAAATTTCATATATTTATGTACATAAATATATATATATATATATATATATATATATAAATATAATTTATTAAAATTAAATAAATAAATTTGAATACATATATATTTAATTTTTTAAAATTAATATTTATAAATTATATTCATCAATAAATTTTTTATCAAATTTATAAATAAATAAATAAAATTTTAAAATGAATAAACAAACTTACTAATAAATCATACAAGTTTTAAAAATGACATTTTACTAAACTATGTACATAGGTTTTAAAATTTCTCATTTTACATATTTAACTTTCATAATACCTAAATCACACAGTGTATTCCTATTTGTGCCTCTTCTTTCTTATTTAAAAATTCACTGTTTTCAGTTTACATTGATCAATTATATCCAAGGATATAAATACGTTAAAAAGGTTTTCAAGAGTATATTGGTTTTGATTTAAAATGATTATAAGAATTCTTTAAATTCATTCTCAATTCAGACAAAACTGAATAGTAAATTTAGAAAACTTTAAATCACTTCAAAACAAAATTAATGTATTCTTGAAAATCTTATTAATGTATCTATGCTTTTGAATCTGAATTAAATAGCGTAAATTGAGAATAATAAAGAAATGAGGAGGAGGGATATAATGGAAATGCACCATATGATTTAGATATAAAAGTTAAGTATGTGAAATCACAAAATTTATATTCATGTAGTAAAATACCGAAAAAATCACATTGAGAGTTTTACAATTAATATCTAAATGAACTAAACTTTAATTCATTAAAAAAAAAACTAAGCCAAGATTGAATATCCGTTTCAATAGCTTAATTCATCTTAGGTATAATTTAGTCCGGCTCAATTATCTTATCAAAGAAGCTTAAATAATACAAAGTTTATAGATCGACTTTACTCAAGCAATTATTTTAAGTAGTTACGTACAAGATTCGAGTTTGATAAAAAAAAAGATAATAATTTAAAACATTAGTCAAATTCACGGGTTCATCAACTTTAATAATGATCGCCACCAACATTACAACGCTTAGATCTTGTTTTTATGCTGATGATTTGCCCCAAGGGCAATGGTGCAACGGTAAGACATCCGAGTTGTGACCCAAGGACCCGTGGTTCGATCCCCAACTACGGCGTATTTGCAAGAATTTTCTTCCAAATGGGGAACGCAATCAAAGGATGTTGTGCATCTGGATTGGCCGTCGTATGCGCTTCCCGATTTACCTTGGTGGTCGGTGGGAAACTTTCGTGGATCGGACCGACCACCCCCCAGGGATTGAGTCCATGAGACTGACTGAGATTTATTTTTTTGTATGTGGGATGATTTTCTCAAAAAAAAAAAATAATAATTAAAATTTATTTTCGATTATCAAAGCTTATTTAAAAAAAAAAATAAAAACAAAAGTTTATCGAAGCGTATATGTATTTAATAAAATTCTCTTTGCTGAAATTGAATTAAACAATTAATCGACACACCTAACGATCCACATGCATGTATTTAATGCATGCACGTTACGTTCTTCGTTATTCTAATAATTAATATTTAATCAAGTTGATTAATTTTTACCAAATTAAAATAGTAGTTAACTCTAATTACTTAACAATTTTGAGCATGTTCGAACAGCTAAAAATATTTTTGAGATGTCCTTTTAATATTTTTTAAAATAGCTTTTAATTTTTTTTCTAGTGTTTTTGGGATTAATTAAAAATGGACGAATGCACTTTCACGTCTATAAAGTAGGATTAGTTGTACTTAATTAGTCACTTATTAATCGTTTTATTGGTTTGCTGTGTGCATAATCATAATTAATTCACCTAAACTTTTCCCGTGACACATGGCTCCAACATACAATTGGACAAGATCGGATCAAGTGCACCCACTAAAAGATAATTAAAAATATTTTTGAGTAAAAAGTAAATAAAATATAATAAAAACATAAAATATAATTAATGCTGTTGAAGGGTTGGACAGAGTTGCAAATGAAACGTCTCTTTCAATAAATCTGTTTCGATATCAAAAAGGGTCCACCATTTTTTATATGATCAGCTTTAAGATCACCATTAATTAACTAAACTAAGAAAGACAATCACTCTAAAGTCACTAAAGAGCAATATTTTGATGGCTAGATTCAACTCTCATAATCCCGTGTTCATGTTCGTGTTGTTGAATTGCGAGAATGAAGTTTAATTACGAAGTTTGGTTGCTTCTCAATCGAGGGAAATTCGGTTGGGAAAGAGTTACTTGAAGGGCATACTCTCTCAAATGGTAGCATTTGCTTATTTAAGCCACAAATAAGATTTAATGACTAGATTCAACTCTTTTCAATAAAAGATGGAATTTGTCATCCTAGCGGCCCCACATGGTTGGTCCTACGACTATCTGTGAGAAGGTAAATTAAGAAGCCGCAGTTGATCACGACGGAGAAAGGCATTACCTTGGCATACTAGATTCAACTCTCATTCATGTTTCGTGTTGTCAAATTGCAAGAATTAAGTTTAGTTACGAAGTTTGGTTACTTCTTGATCGAGGGAAATTTGGTTGTGAAGGAGTTACTCAAAGGGCATTGTTGGGTTGCAAAGGTGCAAACATAGTCCCACATCTAAAACACATGGAAAAGATCATGAGTTTAAAAGGATGAAAATATCTCCATTGGCATGAGGCCTTTTGGGGAGAGCCCAAGAACAAAGTCATGAGGGCTTAGGGCCAAAGTGGACAATATCATACCATTGTGAAGATACGAACATACTTTTGGACCCAACAATTGGTATCAGAGCGAGACCGCTCTTCACCGGACTAACCGCCGGATGAGCCATGATCCGGATCTAACCATGTGGGTTGAACCTTAAAAACAAAGGAAGTAGGGGCTCCCGTGTTTGAATCAAGAGGACCAGACACCGGGCAGGAAGTCCTAGTAGGTCAGGTAGACCGAGGGGCATGAAGTCCTAGTAGGTCGGGTAGATCGAGGGGCATGAAGTCCTGGTTGCGGCTGGGCAGGAAGTCCTAGTAGGTCGGGTAGACCGAGAGGCATGAAGTCCTGGTTGCGGCTGGGCAGGAAGTCCTAGTAGGTCAGGGTGGACCGAGGGGCAGAAAGTCCTGGTGGGTCGAAGATTCAGACATCAAACGGAGGCTTTCCGTTTGAGGGGGGGTCTATGGTCCTTTGTTTGAGGGGGGGATTGTTAGGTTGCAAAGGTGCAAACATAGTCCCACATCTAAAACACATGGAAAAGATCATGGGTTTAAAAGGATGGAAAGTATTTCCATTGGCATGAGGCCTTTTGGGAAGAGCCCAAGAACAAAGTCATGAGGGCTTAGGCCCAAAGTGGACAATATCATGCCATTGTGGAGATACGAACATACTTTTGGACCCAACAGACATACTCTCTCAAATGGTAGCATTTGATTATTCAAGCCACAAATAAGATTTGATGGCTAGATTATACTCTCATTCATGTTTCGCGTTGTCGAATTGCAAGAATGAAGTTTAGTTAAGAAGTTTGGTTGCTTCTTGATTGAGGAAAATTCGTTTGGATTATTCAAGCTACAAATAAGATTTGATGGATATATTCAACTCTCATTCATGTTTTGCGTTGTCGAATTGCAAGAATAAAGTTTAGTTACGAAGTTTGGTTGCTTCTCGACCGAGGGAAATTCGATAGCAAAGGAGTTACTCATACTCTCTCAAATGGTAGCATTTGCTTATTCAAGTCACAAATAAAACTTGATGGCTAGTTTCTACTCTCATAATCTCATGTTCATATTTCGCATTGTCGAATTGCAAGAATAGAACTTAGTTACAAAGTTTGGTTGCTTCTCGATCGACGAAAATCCTGTCATGAAGGAGTTACAAGAAGGACATACTCTCTCAAATGGTAGCATTTGCTTATTCCAAGCACAATAAGATTGGTTCACAAACAAACTACAAGAAACTTCGCAAAGCAAGCAACGACAACTCATAGACTTGGTACGTTACAACTCCAATCTATATCGAAACAAAAGCACGCAGCTAGTTCTACTACATCAAGTTTATCAAGATTAGTCGGGCTAAGCTTCCTCGGCGTAGGCCGGTTCGAGGATTTCAGACTCAGCCTCCCGCACCTCCTTCTCGGTCTTCTTTCCTTTCTTGGACTTGTAGTATACACTCATGAATGTCCCCACGGCCCCGTACTTGCGACGGCAATGCTCGTAGTGAGAGCCATCAAACATCCGCCAAAAGTTCTTCTCGGTGAGCTCGGAGACTGCATACTGAGGCTGGAAACTGTGGTTCTGAGTTAGCCACTCTTCGAGATTGCGAACTGCTTCTGCGCCATTGAACACTTCACCCCTGAGCACCGGACCTGGGGCGTAATAAACACCGATGTCGGTGAACATCTGCGCGTAGCTAGTGTCTCCCTGTCGGTGATGATGATCGAAGCCTGGCTCCGGGTACACCATTGTTCTCACCGGAAGCTTGAACAATCGATGAGGACACAGCCATATCGGATAAACCTGTAAAGTAAAGGAAAACAACAGAACAATTCCGATTGATGTATAAACTTTGCGAAGTGTTCCTTTTGGACTATGAATGTTTGATAAACTTTGCAAGAAGT
Organism: Curcuma longa; assembly: GCF_044706935.1. Classification (NCBI taxonomy): domain Eukaryota; kingdom Viridiplantae; phylum Streptophyta; class Magnoliopsida; order Zingiberales; family Zingiberaceae; genus Curcuma; species Curcuma longa. The sequence continues at coordinate 606,325 of NC_133863.1, read as the reverse complement.
GTTTCTCTTCGATGCTTAGGTGCTTGCTTTTGGACTATGAATGTTTGAATCCTTCAATGAAGTATAGATTACGATAAAGCTTTATGCAAGAGTAAATTCCAACTCAAGCAGAAACAAATCAGCAAATTTCTTTTCGATGCTTAGCGAGTGAAGTATAGATACCTCCATTTCGCGGTGAACAAACTCGAGAGCATCTCCGACTTTGTACAAAGGAACCAAGAGATCCTGGATCACATGATGATCGTGGTAGTAATTTCGAATAGCTTCGCCTTGGGTGGCCTTGAGCAAAGAAACCTTAGGCGGCATCATCCAGCCCAAAAGCCATCTGAACCACCACTGGTCGGCGAATGGCAGGATAAGCTTACCTTCCCAATAGAGACATCTCGTGTGCCGGTGGTAATACTCTCTAGTGGGAATATACTCGACGAACTCACCCCGCTTGAGAGCCGTCTGTGCATGCTGATAAAACCAAGGTTTAAACCACCAACCTACACTGTTGATCACATTGCCCTTCTTTTTAGCTTCTTCTGTGGATGCATACTTCCCAGTCATGAGCACAGACTCCGTCGGAGTATAGATCATCCCCTCGACAAAGTCAGGAACCTTTGCTGGATCCCCATCTCTGGGTGCAAATGAATCAGCATAGGCCTGAGCAATTTCCTTTAGGTTCCCCCTAAAAGGAGCATAGGTAAGCCTCATATATTCCTTGATCGGTATCAATTTTATCTCTGCGGAAACTAAGAAGCCCAGGGTTCCTTGAGACCAAGGGATCCCGTAGAAAAGATCAGAGTACTCATTGTCCTTCGTGCACCTCACAACTTGGCCGTCGGCGAGTACAACTTCCATGGCAACAATTGTGTCGGAAAAGAGGCCATATATGTGTGAGCTCCCCTCAATTCCATAACCATTGATGAGTCCTCCTACAGTGAGATCATCAAGCTCAGCAACCACTGCCAGAGCAAGGTTCATGTGAACTGTATATCGAGTGATCTGGCCCATGTTAACCAGAGGCTCCACCTTAGCAACCATCCTCTCTTTATCGATCTCGAGTATGTTTCTAAAAGCAGAGAGATCAACCTCGAAATGTCTTGCACGTTTGTAGTCGACATTACGCATCCCGACAGCAATATACGGTTTCCTTGCTGTGCACACGAGACCATCTTTCTTGGGATCTCTCTGCTTGAGCCGATTAACAACTTTCTTTACATTCTCATCATGTTCTTTCTGGCGACGCTTTTCTGATTTCATAGCAGATTTCACATCACCAAGATACAATCCGAAGTAGATTAAGAAAGAAATTGGCAGCACAACAAAGATGACGACGATCCATCTTAACTGGACCAGATAGTCCACCAAAACTTTCTTTCGCTTGGGTCGTACAAGAGGTTGTTGCAGGTCAGACATGTTTTGCACCTGCATTTCGACAAAGAGAAAACCCATTAACAAGCTCTTCAACTTCTTTTCTCATCGACATTAAATAAATCTATGAATGCCCACTTGCGGGAATGAAGAAGCACTCAACTCGTTAACCTTTGCAATAATATTCGTGAACCATGTTCATCAATACAACTCTTATCAACATGCTAAATAAACAAGGAAACTTTTAAAATGAACAAACAAGTTTGTATTATCAAGCTCAATAACAAACCAAACAAGTTTAAAATGTAAAGGTTTCAAGCAATTAAACAAGCTTGAATTTGGAGCTCGACAACATCTATACGAACCAAGCTCAAACTCATCAAAAAGAAATCAAGCCAAGCTTGAACAATCATTTCAATAGCTTGGTTCATTTTAGGCTTGACTAAGCTTGGTTTGGTTACCTTATCAAACAAGCTTGAACAACATAAAACTTGACTCGTTTACAGCCCTAATTATAGAACACTATATATCGAGATTCTCTCAGTCAAATGTGATCGACAGTCATGTTAAATACAATGCACCCAAAACTCAGGTTGAAGCAACAAAACCATTCAGTAATTGCACTAAGTGCATGTTTCTATAGATTCAGTAAACTACAATTGGTTTGACAGATCTGTTAAATGGGGAGACAAGTAATCAAATATTAAGTTAGAGAAAAAAAGAGCATTCTTATTTGCAAAAAGGTAAATAAAAAGTATAAGCAACAAGGATCTTGTGAGTATACTGCAGATCAATGCACTGTTGTGGTTAATCAGCAGCAAAATGAGTTGTCACAAACCAGTAAAAGAAAATAACATTAAATGACTACAACCATAGGGGACCAACAAGGTGTACAATGATCCTTAAATTTCTGAGCCTACTTAAGCTTTGTGGTTCACGACAACATTCGAAGATAAGACAGGGGGGAAAAGTACACTTGTCTTCAACTGGATTAAAGTAAAAAAAACTTTAACTACAGCATTGAATGTTGTCGTGACTAAAACAAGCTCAAATAACATAAAACTTGACTCGGCTTGACTCGTTTACAGCCCTAGTTATAGAACACTATATATCGAGATTCTCTCAGTCAAATGTGATCGACAGTCATGTTAAATACAATGCACCCAAAACTCAGGTTGAAGCAACAAAACCATTCAGTAATTGCACTAAGTGCATGTTTCTATAGATTCAGTAAACTACAATTGGTTTGACAGATCTGTTAAATGGGGAGACAAGTAATCAAAGATTAAGTTAGAGAAAAAAAAGAGCATTCTTCTTTGCAAAAAGGTAAATAAAAAGTAAAAACAACAAGGATCTTGTGAGTATACTGCAGATCAATGCACTGTTGTGGTTAATCAGCAGCAAAATGAGTTGTCACAAACCAGTAAAAGAAAATAACATTAAATGACTACAACCATAGGGGACCAACAAGGTGTTGTACAATGATCCTTAAATTTCTGAGCCTACTTAAGCTTTGTGGTTCGCGACAACATTCGAAGATAAACAGGGGGGAAAAGTACACTTGTCTTCAACTGGATTAAAGTAAAAAAAAAATAACTTTAACTACAGCAGATGAGAAAGTAGATTTGCTAAGAAGGGTTGGATGAAAAAGAAATCCAAGCTACAAGCAAAGGCGCTGATAGTAGAAACAACAGAAGAACTCAGAAACCCTAACAAAATCTGACTTGCTTCGGCAACTGAAATCTAAGAAAGCGGTAACAGAGATCCATAAACGCACACAGCAAGCTGAGAAACCCCAACAAGAATCAAACTTTAGCGATATAAAACTGAGAAAAACTTCAAAAGTCAAACTTTTAGCTAGAATGCTAGATAAAATGGAGAAACTCCATCAAAAAGCAAACTTTATGAGAGATTTGTTTAGGAGAGGGGGAGAGCAGCGGACCTGGTGGCGGACGGCCGAGGAGAAGGGAGGCGACCGACGGTTTTGTCACAAGCGGAAGGGAACCGGAAGGTACTATAAATCTGAGATGCTCACACTCTTTCAGGTAGCAGATGCCGTTTATAGAATTCAAGTAGATGCCGAACGCCAGAAGCGCATGGTTTTTAGCAGCACGTGCAACGCACGCGCACGTACACCACTCACTTTTCCATTTTTTTTAATAATAAAACATTTTTTTGAAAACAAAAGAAATTTTAAAAGTAATAGAAAAAGAGAGCACTTCAACCAATGCATTTTATTATTAATATTTTAATTTATTTTATATTGCAGAAATAAATAAATACACCAAAAATAAATTTTTTAAATGGAAAAAGATAGATTATTATGAGACGGGAGCATGTGAGATATGTGAGATATAGGCTGTCAATTACGGACTATGAATTATCGTGGGACCCATCAACAGATGGATTTCCAGAGAATCAGATCCACCGACCACGTGACTATTTTTTATTATTTAAATTTTAACGGTCTTCTATCGCATTATCGACTGAGCGACACGTGTCAATGCATCTTTCGTAGCATTCGAACCAACTGCACCCTAGTTCTCAAGAGCCTTCATAATTGAATTAATTATGATGAAAAAATTTACTGAAATGGATAAGATCGAATCTGGATAAAATTTGAAATAAAATCCTCTTTTGTCATGGTTAACTATAGATTTTCGATTTATCTCCTCACAGATCATTGTAAAACCGATCGTGTAGAATCGTAGGGTGACAGATTCCACCTTTTTACTAAAAAGGGAGTCTCTTTTATTTTTGTTCCTAGGACATGATTAAATTAATTATTGTGAGATAGATTTATTAAAATAAACAAGGATCAAATCTCAGTGGAATCGAGATAATGTTCTTTCCGTAGTGATCAACTGTAAATTTTCAATTTACCTTTTCACATATGATCATAGGACTAACCGTGTGAGACCGTGAGGTAATGGATTCTACCTTTTGTTGAAGAAATGAAAACCTCTTTTACTTTGAATGATATTAGACTAGTAATACTACTTAACTATCAAAAGAAATATTAGAGACTTCCGGTGTAGCGGTAAGATATTTAATAAGTTACTTAAGTATTCACGATTTAAATCTCAATTATAGTATATTATAAGATATTCTTTTCTAATGGAATTAAAAATTTAAGATGCTGATTGCTATATAAGAAGTTGTGCACATTTCTAAATTTGTCTGGTGGACAATATATGACATTGGATCATTCATCTCTTGAATTATTCAGATCTTAAAAATTAGATATATAGATTACTAAAAAAAAAGAGATATCAAAGATGATGATCCCTATAAGGGTTTACTATATAAATTGATTCGCATTGTTGATATAAGAGGACACCAAAGAAGACATGAAGAACACTTATTAAAAGCTATTAAGTAATGAGAAACACTTTGAAATGAAACTATGAGGAAGGAAAACATTAATCATGAGATTTTCGTGGGATCGGACCGGTCATTCTCAGGGATTGAGTCCATGAGACTGACTAAGATTTATCAAATTTTTATAGGGAAGGAAAACATTAATCATGATATTCAAAACTTAGTGTGTGTTTTTAAAAAATAGTAGTTGCGTTTTGGGAGTTCAATTGAATTGATAGCATTTGCATCTCGTGTACTATTTCAGTTTACACCCAAACTTTCCAAAAAATACATTTTTTCTTTTTTTAAATGTTTTTATATTTCAAATTTATTTATTTGTTTGATGCTCGGATCGGGCCGGGCACAACGACCGACATACGACGGGCCGGACTCAGCCTCGCGTTAAGCCCTAATAAGCCGATTGGGCTAGGTCGACCGGTTTGGGCCGGCTCTGCGGCGATCTGGATATTTTTCCACTCGGCTCTTCGCGCGCTGTCTCCGCCGCTTCGTCCGTCTCCTCCCGTTTGCCAGGGCGACTGAGGGAGGGATGGCGGATTCTAAGGTTTTCGCGGAGGCGCGAGGGAATCCCGCAAGATCCGGTGCCGGGATCATCTCCAGGATCCGCCTGGAGAATTTCATGTGCCACAGCAGTCTTGAGATCGAGTTTGGTGACTGGGTTAACTTCATCACCGGGCAGAATGGGAGTATGCGCCGATTCCAACTTATTTTAATCTTTTTTTTTTTTTGGCGATTCTTGCTTGCGATTTGGGATGTACTGCGCAGGCGGGAAAAGTGCGATACTCACGGCGCTTTGCGTCGCTTTTGGGTCCCGAGCGAGGGGCACGCAGAGGGCTTCCTCCCTGAAAGATTTCATAAAGACGGGATGCAGGTATCTCCCATTTTCCCTTCATTTTAAACTTTTCTCTTTTTTTTTTTTGCCTTTTGTTTTGTCGATTGCAGGTGTATGACAGGAATGCTTTTTTCTCTCCTTTCATTTTACGCATGCTTGCTAGTCTCTTTGGATATTTTACCAATATTGATACTCTTTATCAGTTAATAGTATGCATTATCTCCAAGACATTCGTGGAGGAGAATGTACTTTTTGGTCGTTTAGTGTGCCAAGGCATGGTTCGGATTGGTACATTTGGCCGACCGACATTTTCTTTCATGAAATGACAGTTCGTACATTACTATGGAGATAGTCTTTCGGCTCTCCAAACAATATTACTCTCAAATCTCTTAAATATTAGTTTTCTCTATAATTTCTCAAATAAATTATAAATTGCACATTCATGATTTTTCATACCGTATCCAATTGCCACATATTTGGCGACTTGTAATATTTTCTATTGGACTTTCCATAAGAAATCTTGAACTTAGAAAATTCTAAATTATTATTGTGAAACTCCATGTAAATTACAAATAAAACACAATGCTAGATCAACTTATTTTGTATTGTTTCCTGTAAACTTATATTTACTGTTGCTTGATAATTTAATGATGTTGTCTGAATATTGATATTTATACATTTCAAGATGCTCTCGTTACATAGTTTTAACTTTGTAGGCATTAATGTTTTAACAATTGGACATGTGAGAACATGTGACATACTTACATTCATGTTCCTAATCATAACTTTATGTGATCATATTATTGATTCTATGAATTTTATAATCATAGCTATGTAACCCACATCTGTATTGCCCTTATTAATCCTTGTATTGCCTTCTCCCTTTTGTCTTTACATCTCAACTTTAATTTTTACTCCCTCCCAAGCCTAGGGTTCTCTCTTCCCATTCATCTTATCCACTTTAAAAATGCCATTCTGGTATAATCCTCTGCTCTCCTCCCCTCTACCCACTCCAAGTTTGTTGATGTGTTCATTGGAAAACTCAATTAGATACATAGGATCTATTTTATCATTACATTCTCATGGTAGCAATTCTTTGGGGTGGAATTTTATATTTAACTGTGGTATGCTTGTAAAGTTAGCGTTATCACTTCTATATTTAATTATTTATTATACTTTGGAGTGAAATGCTTGATGCTTATAAGTATTTTAGTTTGCACTTTATGGACTCATTGTTGCATGCATATTTTAATTGTGTTTTGCCTTGGATACTTGTTATTTAGCTTTAAAGTTTGAGCAAACATTCATCTTTTTTCTGTTAGACAGCTGAATATCATTTTTGTTGATTTGGTGTTCACAATATTTATCCTTCTGTGAATTTTTTGGTTATATAAGATTCCTCAAACACAGCTAATAAACACTGTTTTATAGCAGAGTGTTGATTTTTCTTTTTATGTTCATACAGTTATGCTTCTGTTCTTGTTGAAATAAAAAACCGCGGAGCAGAATCTTTCAAGCCTGAAAGCTATGGCAGCATCATTATGATAGAACGGAGGATAACTGAGTCTTCAAGTACAATAGCCTTGAAGGATCAGCTTGGTAAATAATTTTTAGTCTTATGTTATCTTTGCTATAAAACACAATACAATCATAAAAGTCGGTTATTTTTGACTACTTTACCATTTAATTCTTTGTATATGTAAAAAATCACTGGAGAAATTAACCTGTTAAGAGCTATCAAATTATTGTTTTTACCCTAGTAATGGTGTTAAAATTAAGGGATGATCACTTGCCGTTCATTTTGCTGGCTTTATTCATCTTTTAGTTTTCTGGTTTCATATAGGAAAGAGGGTTTCTAATCGGAAAGATGAGCTACGTGAGCTAGTGGAGCACTTCAATGTGAGTTCTAAACTCCCATTTGGTTCATTCTGTGTTATTGCAACTATTGCTGCTGATTTTAGGTAGTTTAATTGATCTGAATTGGCTATCTATGTGGGATTATTTTGTATGTACTCATGGAGTGGTACATAGTTTGATGGGATGAGATAGGGTGCAGTCAAAATAATGGCAATAAAGAGATTATGCGCTCCTAATCCTTCTGGTATCTCAAGTCTAAATTTTTTAAAAGCAATGCTGAGGTTAAAATTTGGAGGACATTTTGGAGTTTCTGTGATTAAGTGCATTCTAATATATACGTGTGTGTGTGTATTTCTGCTTGTCTTCATTCTATTTGCAGTTGTCCTTATCTATAAACATTGATCCTGAGCGACAGTACATCTTGGGTAATTGAACTTGTTTTAACTTGCTATCACTTCTCTATGGGATATACCCTTAAAAATAACAAAGTATTACCTTGAATGTCCATATGGCTTATCCTTCTATGAAATTTTCATAGCCTTTATTACTGGATATGTACAGTGAAATAGTGAATCATGCTACACTTAGCATAGTACAACTTGTTTTTGTGAGAAGGGATTTTATATACTGCATCTTGTAGTATTCATTCAAGACCTTTGATCATTGTCTACTTTGGTGAAATGTTCCAAAATTCCATTTATTTAATTTCTTAATGAAGGTTATTATATTATAGTTATTGACATGTTTTGCTTACAATTCTTGCAGATTGATGTTGAAAATCCATGTGTTATAATGAGTCAAGACAAAAGCAGAGAATTTTTGCATTCTGGGAATGATAAGGACAAGTTTAAGGTGGGTATTCTATTGTGAGCGTTTACTCCTACTCTACTTTAAGGGCTATATACTTGGATGGAGGATATGAAGGGGAGAAGGAAAGTGACTAAAAATTTACACAGATGAAGGAGGTTCATATGTATTTTTTTTTGTGCATTTCTCTGCCTCTTGACTTTCCATCCGTGTAAATGGACCCGAAGAGCTGAGTTTAAAAGATGATTTATTGCTTCTCATGGGAAGAAGTTGCATTTTTCTTTCGATATTTAGCATTAGAATGTTGTAACACATAAACAATACTTGCTATGATCTCTTAACCTGAAATGTTATATGCTTGTAGTTCTTCTTTAAAGCTACACTTCTTCAGCAAGTTAGCGAGCTTCTACAAAATATCAGGACTGAGCTTACTGCTGCTAGTGCAATTGTCGATGAACTTGAGTCATCAATAAGGCCCATAGTTAAGGAACTTGATGAGTTGCATAACAAGATTAAGAGCATGGAGCATGTGGAGGAAATTGCTCAAGAATTACAAATTTTGAAAAAGAAATTAGCATGGTCATGGGTGTATGATGTCGACAGAGAAATTCAGGAACAAAGTGAAAAAATTAAAATTCTCAAAGACAGAATCCCTACATGTCAAGCCAGAATTGATAAATATACGGTAAGATCGCACACACCAGGGGTTAACCTTTACCTCATGCTTATACATTAGTTTGGTTTTCCTGATATCATCTGGAACAAATATTGTACCTGATACTTTATTGAATAATAAGTTTATCTGATCCTCGTTATATTACTGGTTAAGATGAAAGGGTTGTTAGTTTACCTTTGTCTGTTGTAACTTAGTATATATGCACTATTGAAATAAAATCTTTTTCCTAAATATCTCTCTATTCAGATAATTCTGTTAGTTTATAGGTTGTTTATGCCAGTATTTTATCCTTAAAGCACATTGCTATGCTGATAAAATGCTATGTGCTCAAATGTTCAAATGTTTTTGGTTCAAGTTCAATGAGTTGTTACTCAAATATGATACCTTATAGATGAATTGTAATGTTGCCTAAAGTTTCTTGCAGTCTCCTTTTAGTGTTATCTTTTCACATGTAAATCTCTGAAAAATTCTAATTTCCATAGGATTCTGATTTAAATAGTAGGGTGGTACAAATGCTGGTCAATTTTCAGTCTGATACTGTACTGCTTCCATATTATATCCACACATCGGTGGCGATGTGCATGGGGGTCCAGCTGGTCCAACATCAGCGAACTTTAGTTACATTTGACTCTACAGACTACACTGGCAAGCTCTAAGCTTAATAATTGTTCTATTTAATGTTTTTCAGCATATATGCAGTACCAAGTTGGTTCAACGTATAATTGTATTAGTATTATGAAAAGGACTTGACTTAATAGATATCAAAAACATGAATTGGGTGTTTATCAAATTAAAAGGTGAATTTGATGAGAATCCAATAATTGTATGGAAAAGCTTGGAGAAGAACAAGGAAGAAGTAATTAGAAAATAGTACATCATTGTAGAGGCAATTGGAGAGACGAAATTGAAAAGTTTAACATAGGGAAAGGTACACTCATGCTGGAATCAGTTATTACCTCTAATTTTCTCTTTGATTATTTGTTTATGATCACAATTATGAAAAACATGACTGTCTTAGATGATAATATTTGAAGTTAATGTTACTCAATTCAGGTTGTTGAAATGAGACAATCAAATTTTGGTTCTATTTATATCTTTCCATTTTAACTAGTCAGAATACATTGCTAACTTTTAGTGCATGCCATTAATTCTGATAAACTTTTATTTTGGTTATGATACTTTTTCTTTGAAGGATTATTTATTTTTTTGTGATCTTATTGTTTATCGCTTCTTGTCAGACTATTGTCAATGATATAAAGGAATTGCTTACGACTCAAAAAGCTAAAATTGCACACTTGATGGAAAAGACTTCTGAAGCAAGAAGAATGAAAGAAAATTTGCAGCAGAGCCTGTCAGAGGTACGAGGCTATTTTCTACTGAGTTGAAATCCATTTTTTCTGAGGCAGTTGTGAGCTAGGCCATGTATCTCTCTTCTCTTTCTTGCTCTGGTGGCTGTCTATGGGATTTATACCCTATGGGTTCTTGACCTTTCTGTGCAATTATTCTTCTTACACAAGAGTATCAAGGTTTTTATCTTAATCTTTGCATAGGACTTTGTAGAAAGAGGGTCTAGGGAGGGTTACTGCCAAATGCTTACTGCATACAGTTGCAGTAGTCCCTTCCATTCCTCTATAAATCTAATGCACACATTTTTATTATTTTTTGAATTAGTACAGTAGAATCCTTTTCACTCTTTTATATCTGGTCGGTCTCTTTATCTCCATTGTGGGCTTTCAAGTTTGCCTTTAGGATAATTATTCTCATGTCTGTTTAAATTTTTATGTCCAGTTCTGAATTTCTGAAGTGGTGACAAGTTTTTGCCCAATGCCATGTTTGCATATTCCTCTAATTATTCCACCTTATTAGAATGGCTTGAATTTAGAGCCTATGTTGTGTTTTAAATCTGTAAGGACACCAAAAGTTTATCTTAGGAAGTTTAAAGTAGTTTTTGTAACTTCTACCTGTAGTTTTGAGTGATTTAACTTGGATATGCCTTTTGGTTAAGTGTTGCTATCATATAATGTTGGCATTCTAAATTGCAATTGCCATTTCTATTGATAGAACAAACTATTTCCCTAAATGCATATGGTTTACACATCTCATATATGCATTGCTGTCTGAGGCAAGGAAACTTAGTTCTGCAGAAATGGTTTTGTGGTAATTATGTTGGCTAGCATTCTTATTGGACTTGTCTACATTTATGTTGTTAAGAAGAAACCTTCTCTAGTTGTTTATGGCTTATCCAGCTACCCTACTTTGCTTTGTTGATTGAGGCAACTATGCCATATTGATGTGTCCTTCATGGTTTCCTTTTTCCTACTTTAATATATTTCTGGTTTATGAATTGGGTCTGTCGAAACAAGGAAATGTAGCTTTGTGCAAATTTTATTATTAGCTGACTGTAGTCTTTAACTAATTGGTTTTGTTATCTTAGGCTACAAAAGAGAGGCTTGAGCTTGAGGAGGAGCATTCTCGTGAAACAAACATAGCTAGGAAATTGACAGCTCGAAAGAAGTTGCTTGAGCAGCAAATTCATGATATACAGGAGCAGTATTCTAGAAATTCACAGGTTTGCTTTCTAGGTTCTGTTGTACATATACTTGTGTGCTTTTGCTAATTTTAGGATCATATATTATGTGAATATTGTCCTGCATTTTCTTTCATGATATGATTCTTGAAAGGTAGATTAAGTGTATTCTTCTTGCTTTTTGGTTGCATACGAGAATTTGTAGTGCACATGTATTGCCACACTATTCATACTTCTAGGAAATTAACTATTAATAGCACACAAAGATGTAGGTACAATATGGTATGTTCATCATTTAACATTTTTTCAGAAATACAAAGTGTTTTATGCTAGTGGAAAGTTACACTATGTCTAACAATGCTCTTAACCAATATTTGAATTGCAATCCCGCTCAATGTTTATTGTTCCTTCAAAAATATCTCCATCATTTATAGGATAAAAATTTTGTTGCTTTTCTGACCATGCCATCAGAAGTTGATGGGTATATATACAATAAAGTTAACTTTCCTATTTGTCCTTTGTAACTTTAACTCCTTTTCTTCCCTCCCTCTTCGAGTCTTTGTTTCATGTGGACCTATGCATTTGTGTCCTGTGCGTTTAGTATCATTGTCATTCTTTTCCCCTTCAGTTTTGGTCTTCATGATATGTGTTTCTTTGGATGCTTCTATCATACTCAAGGTGACTCTTCTCATCTTTTAATGATAAAATGGACTGGATCTTTTCTTGAGTATGGGCCTTTTTGTTTGCATGAAATCTGTATGTCAATATATTGTAATGTGACTTGACTTGAATGGACATTTCCAAGGCTTCCAAGTTTGAATCCTTGACTGGAAATACCTAAATGACTCTTTTGCCTCGTGGATCAAGCTGTTGAAGATGCTATAAGTGGTAAACTAAGTTACCTTTCGATAGATCACATATTCAGTTTTACCAAACACATCTACGTAATGAATCTGATCACATATTATCAATCACAACCAAGGATGAAAACTTGATCTGATGAAATATCTGTTCAAACAAGGCAATTAAAGATCTTATCGATGAGGAAGATTGATATGGTCCATTGTTGAAGACACAAATCCATTGAGTTTCAATTTTGGATATGCCAAGCCAACAACATATTATTTCTCCTTTAGCTGTTGCAGCCCAATGTTGAAGAACTGGTTTACAGGATAACTACTGAAGGAATCATCTCAAGCTCATCCTGACAAATCTGATCTTTGACTATTTGCTGTTAACATCACTAATGATACCATTGCAACACATGCAAAGAGGAAGATCTTGCACAAGGGAGAATTGAAGATGAAGGATGTTAATGGAATGGGATCCATATCCCCAATTCCTTTGATATTAATAAAATTATTGATAAAATTAAACTACTAAATGATCTTGATTCATTCATAATGAGCCCAATTCAATTGAAGCTAGCTTTGATCTAACTATGATCTAGTTCTCCAATCTGAACCCACACCAAAATTCAACTTACTATATCTAATTAGACTCTAATAGAGGTAGATCGAATCCAATATAGCACTAATTTGAAATAATTAATGCCTCAATTGAATTTGAATGTATCTATTAATCAAAATAATATTAACTTATTTAACTATTTATAATAATGCCAATATGAAAAAGGTTTCACACAAAGATATGTTAAAGATAAAAGCATGATGTGTTTGTTTCTAGTTTAGGAGTCTTGGAGTTATTCATTAAAATGTCATTGCTCTTCCTAGCTTGGTAATTGCATGAATATAAAATGTGCACCTAATATGTTTTTCATTGCAAGGCTGAAGCATCCAAGATTGAGGAGCAAATTGAGAAACTGCAAAATGAGGTTAATGTGGCTCATGACAATTTTGCAAGGTTTAAACTGCTGATAAATTTCTTCTTGACATTTGAACTGACGACTTCTAAATGAAAAAATATATATATTTTTTGTTTTACCTTATATGTTGTCCATGTCAGGGTACAGGAGGAAGAATCAGCTGCAGCAGAAAGGTTGTCATTTGCTAGAAATGCTGTTAGTGAGATTACTAAAGAAGTATGCTTTTTCTGAAGATCCTCTATTTCCTTGCTTCATAGTTTCTAGCTCTTTGTTTTCCTGTTAGTCACTGTGGATTCATCAGGTTGGAGTTAAATGATTCAGGATATATTCGTCTTCCTTGCTAAATATGCATTCTAATTCTAATCAAGCCTGTGCATTTTGCTTATGGTTAAGTCTTTTGTTTGCTAATATAACAAATTATCAAGCTTGAAGACAAATTTACTTTGCCTTTTATACGTTTGATTGTATGTTCAGTCCCCTATGAGTTTTTATCATCTTTTTGTTAACTTGGTACATTGTTATAGATGCTACTTTTCTCGTGCCTATACTCTTGTTTAGAAAATCTAATATAACTACATTTATTTTTAAATGTGAAAGACAACCTAAAAAGTTTGCTATTGTACATTACAATATCTTCTTTACTTGTGTCTGGATGTTATCCACTGGTCAGTAGATTGGCCTTCGGTGGGGCATAAATCTCACTCACACACACACACACACACACATATTTTACAGTGGCACAATTAACCTCTATATAGTTAGCACTTAAACTCAAATTTCTCATTCTTGCACTTTGTCCAGATCAATCCAAGAGATCTCTTTCTTGTTTTACCTTTGTGCATTGAGCATTCATTTCTGGGTTTATCTTAATTCACTTGTTGATTTCTTTATTGATCATGTTTTTCCTGTATAATTGAGCTGATATCTGCAGATTGAGGAAAATGAAAGACGATGTAGGGAGTTGTGTTCACAAATACGCGAACTTCAACAACGCCAAAGAAACAAGGTATTACGTATCACAAATACGCAATTATAAGTGCCTTTGTTGCTTGATTAATCATTCCATATTTTCAGGTAACAGCATTTGGTGGGGAAAGGGTTCTGAGCCTTTTACAATCTATTGAAAGGCATCATAAAAAATTCAAAAGTCATCCTATTGGTCCAATTGGAGCGCACGTTGTATGTGAAAGTTTTTATTATTATTGTGTTATTAATGCCTTACTTTATGTGAATGTATTTGTTCATATTCTCTTTGTATCCAATATGTAAAATAGCTTAAAATTAAAATTGAATCTCCATGGATTTTATATAACAGATGTTAGAAAACAGTGATGTATGGGCCTTAGCAGTTGACTCTGCCATTGGGAAGTTGTTAGATGCTTTTATTGTCACCAATCATAAAGATTCACTTCTTTTACGAGATTGTTCTCGAGAAGCAAACTACAGGAATATTCAGATTATCATTTATGACTTTTCAGTACCAAGGTATCTCTTTATTCTTTTATGTATATTTCATTTACTGTCAGCTTTATTATGCAAGGAATTTTTCCCATGTGGTTATCATGTGCAGGCTGCATATCCCAAAGGACAAGCTTCCTCAAACACATCATCCTACTACTATATCGCTTCTGCAAATTGAGAATTCTATTGTGTTCAATGTGCTGGTAGATATGGTTAGTAATAGATTAGGATTTTAGATATAGTGTTTCTATTTTGTGCAATATTCTTCCTGGACTTTAGAGCCTTCAGTACTGTCACATGAAGTTTGATTTAAATAAATTATTTTGCTGCATTTGGCCATGTTTCACAGTTTATTTTCTGAATAGAATTCTTAAGTTATTTTAGAGAAGATTTCTTTTATTAAGACACACTCTGTGTTGGATGGTCAATATCGAACTGCGGTAAATAAGTGCAATTGTTTATTGTGAAAAAACTTCTACATATGTTTGTAAACTACTTTATATGTCGAGGACAACATCTGAATTACTATAGATGTATCTGGTGGGAGTATTGAATGGTAAAAATGTTGTCAGCAGTTAATTCAATGTCACTTTGATGCTTCAGGTATACTTTGTGTGCTTAAGGTTTGACAATATTTATGAAGTGAAACTGAATAGTTTGAGTATGCATTTTTTCATATAAGCACAAAAGTTCTGGTCCAATTACACAGGACGGACCCTGTAGATACTAATATGTTAAAACATTAATGTACCTCATCCTCTAATCTTATTTGAAACAAATTCCACGGGCAATACTGATAACAATCTGGAAGACAAATTGGCTTGAAAGAGTTTTGGTTGTTTTATGGTTTTCTTATCTGATACCTTCAGGGAAATATTTTCTAGGTTCACCTCAACTTATATTGTTGTTTCATTTTGTAATGGTGGACACATTCAGAAATGAATGACACTGGTTGAATTGGATTTTGTGTTTATGACCTGGAGATAGCTGGTTCATTCTCTAGTGTGAGTGTGTCCATCCATGAGGAGAACTTGCAGCTCTTTAATATTTGCAGAGATATTATTTTCCTTTAGCTGATCACTAATAGTAGAGACAAACATGGCTTGATGTGATATTGTTTTCCTTTTGTTCAATATTAACAATATATGAATGGTAACTACAACTAACAAATTCCAATTAATTCTCAACAATTCGCCAATAAACACTTCAATTTGTATTAATATATCCGTATTTCTTTCCTTTGATTGCGTTGCAAGCAAAATTGACCTTGGTAATTTGAAATATGTTTTGCAATGGTCAATTACAGTTTTACTTTTGCATGTGCCTGAAAATTTATTCTGCTGCCATCTGATCATTGTTTCTCCTGGATGCAGGGTGGTGCAGAGAGGCAAGTTCTTGTGCAAGATTATGAAGTTGGAAAATCTGTTGCGTTCGAACAGAGGATCCCAAATTTGAAGGAAGTATACACTTCTGATGGTTATAGGATGTAAGTTTATATTGGTTGGCACATATTGTTACTTTTACTTGCTTTAATGCTTTATGCTGTAAACAACTTAGGAAAATTAGTGCCATATATGGAGTTTCTAAACCTTCTTATTTCTCCTAGTTCTGGTGAAATTGTTCATATAAATTTGTATAATACCAACTAAACATCTTGGAACTACTTTTTCTGCAAATGTTGGCGATTGTGATAGTCAAATTGTTGATTAATATTTGCATCGTTAAGATGGCTTTCTCCTAATTGTAGTGCTGAGTGTTATTTTTCCTTGGTAAATAGGTTCTACAGAGGCTCTGTCCAGACTACACTCCCTCCATACAGAAGGGGTATGACTGGTCGCCTATGCAGTGGGGTCGATGATCAAATATATTCTTTTCAGAATCAAGTTTCTGAGATCAAAGAATATGTTGGAGAGTGCAAAGGCAAGAAAAGGCTTTCTGAGGAAGGACTCCATGATCTTGAAGGAAAATTGCATATTGCAAAGGTAAAATTACCTCTTTCTCAATTTCACAATGTTATGCTTGCTCATAAAGATTAAGTTTGTCTGCACAGAAACTACGGGTAAGTGAAGAAAGAAAATTGACTTCTAAGCAAATAGCATTGAGTGCAATGAAGGATGCTTATGCTGCTGAGCAGAATGCTTCATCCGAACCAAACGCTGAGGAGCTTACAACTGAAATTTCAGTAAGTTTCAAGTTACTCTTTTACCAGTGGAGAAATAGTTCTCTGGTTATATTTGCTGTTCTCACTTATTGAACCCTACTTTATTTTATTTTTCTTTTCCCTTAGCAACTGGACGACAGCACACAGAGGAAGGAAATGTTACTTGAGAAAATCCAAGTTAAGATAGCCACTGCAGATGAAAAAGTCAATAAACTCAAAACTTCCTTAAAGGAGTGGTGCGGTATGCAAAATAATACTCTTCATTTTCCATTCCCTTTGATCTTGTATTCGTTGGATAAGAGGCACCCACATGCATTGCAAAGTGACCTCAATAAGATGCAAAATATTAATTTATGTGGTTTCTATTTTTACACTGAAATATGTAACATTTTATTAATTTTTTCTACTACTGTTGACTTTTTTTTAATCAAGGAAATCAATATTCTTCATGCTTTGTTTTTGTTTGTTGAATGCATTTTCCCAATGTATTTTTCAGATTCAACGAAAGAAGATATTGATGCCATTGAAAAAGCAGAGCATGAACTGTTGCTCAGAGAAGAACAGCTTCAGTCTGCAGAAACGGTATGTTCTCTTTTTCTTGAGTTAGTTTTAAAAAAAAAAGAACTTTAGCATTAGCTGATATTCTTATCTCAGGAGAAAGTTCATTATGAAGGGGTCATGCATAAGAAAGTTCTACCTGATATTAAAGAAGCAGAGGCAGAGCATGAACATCTTCAACACAAGCGGCAGGTTATTTTCTTCATCATAATTGTGGTGTTTAAATTGCTCTTCTCTAAATTGCCCATGATGTTGTTGACAATATATGAGTGAACTGAGTAGTGTTTAAGTATACTGGCATTTAATTATCTGTTTTGTTATGAGTCTTTATTATTTTTAATAGCTTAAAGATAAGATCCTATCCACATCTCATCATGCTCAAGCTGGAATCTCAAAATTTTTCTACTGTTCTTTTTACTTGACCAATGATGTATATTGGTTCATTCAAGTGCCCTACATGAAATTTAGTTTTGTAAAATAGCAACCTATCAGTTAGCATTAATTTTGTAGTTAAGGGGAAAATTGATTGTGAGAATTTATCAAGAATTATGTTACACGCTGAGTTGATTAAATGGTTCTGTATAGGGTTAAAGAATCATAATGTTGCACGGATCTGTAAGTGTCAATTTACTATCAAGCTAGTGTAGTTCATGACAAGAAAATTGATCCATAGTTATTAGAACTGAATTGGAAATCAAATTGGAAAAACTCCAAGTCATTGGTTCATTGTTTGAATTAGTGGATCAATTGGTTGAATTTGTATATTGAACCAAGAACTGACTCGGACAAGCTAAGTAAGAACTAGAAACCAGGTATAGAATATAAATATAGATCTAATTTTTGGAACTTGAAATATTAATAAAAATTAAGAATGTGTAAATTTGCTTATAATGCCCTCTTGCAATGTCAAATTTTCCTCTAGTTGCACTTTTCTCCTGTTCTGAAGGTGATGATGATGATGTTGTTGATGGTGTCAATGTGGTTGCCATGACTAATAAATATATAGGAAAAAGACTTAACAATTACGTAGATGTTAATTTTCATAATATCGAATGAATATATGAATGAGAAAGAAAAATTAAGATGAAAATTGGAAAAACTTTAATTTTGTTGGATGAACTACCAAATGTTGCGGCCCAGTGGCTTACAATTATGACTTCTGATTTCCTAGTGAATTAATTCCTCCAACTATGCCTCTTGCCAAATGTGAAATGAAACATAAGTTGTGCTCCATATTTACCAGGTAGGTGAACCGGGGAAGGCGTCTACTTAATATCAAAAAAGAAAAGAAAAGTGAAAAATAATTAAAATTAATATATAAATGAAAAATACTCACCTGGTAGAATTCTTGACCATCACATGCAAAACCAAGGGATATTATCAAATCTACGTCTTCCTGTGGAATTATCAATTCTTTTCAAGAACATCTGAATCTTTAATATTTATTAATTAATTAAATTTATGTAAAATAAAAGGCTAAAAATCTTTAGGGAGAAACACCGCAGCAGATGGCTGGATGAGTAACCAGAATGGTCCCATTGATAGTGTCAGATGAAAGTATGCGGTTGATGGCTTCCTCATCGGTGTGACATTGTGACGGAGAACAAGAGATGAAGAGACTGAGATGTGGAGGAAAATGAGGGTTTGTACTAATGTGCAGTGAGAGATCAAAAGACCAAGGGTGTGTTCAGGGCAAGGACATTGCTTCAATTTCCATCATGATTTTAGTCATCAAAAGATAATTTAACTCCTCTATTATCAAAAGGCATATAACCTAGACAAAACTAGGCTGGTTTTTGTCACACCAGTTGGTTGAATCTGATTTTTTATGGCTTGATTGCACTTCCTATCCAATCATAGACCCGGACCACGACCTGGGTCCCTTTTCCTCCAGTGGGACTGTTTGGTTTAGTCCGGATTTAATAACAATGAATCAATCCATTCACTTGTTTGTTCTATCCTTGAGTCGAAGTGTCTATTGTTATTTTGAACGCTGTCTTTTTTTTCAATTGTAGAGCTATTCAACCTCCTTATATATATATACACGTTGAATTGAGCTTATTGTGCCTGTTATAAGCAATTACTAAAGCTGAAGCAAAGGTGGCCTATGATGATATGCTCATTTAGTTATTTTTCTGTCTAATTTAAAATAAAAAGACTGGAAGATGGTAATGAATCGCTAGCAGTGTTGATGATTTGATATTTTCTTGTTTATTATTTGCCCAGATTTATCCTAGGTGTTAATACTATTGTTGTTGAACTAATTTTATTTGTGAATCACCAGGAGAATTTTAAGAAGGCTTCCATTATTTGTCCAGAGTGTGAAATTGAAGCTTTAGGGGACTTAAGTGGATCTAATCCTGAACAACTTAGTGCTCAGTTAAGCAGATTGAAACAAAGGCTTCAGCATGAGAGCCAAAGGTTTCATAAGATGAACCATTTTCTATGAAAATTTTTCCCCTCTTATCTGAGAGAAGTACTAATGGGTTAATTGGTTGGTCTGCAGGCATAGTGAATCTATTGATGATCTGAGAACACTATATCACAAAAAAGAGCGAAAAATTGCAAAGAAGCGCCAAACTTACTCAATGATCCGTGAGAAGTTAAACGTATGTTCAAGTCTGGTACACATACTACAAATGTGTCATACTCATTGTTTTATCTGTTAGACTAAAAAAGATAAACATCATAAGTCAAATGAGTAATCTCACATGAGTATACATATAATTATACTCAGACAACGCCACAATATTTTGTTTTTCCTTACTCTACATGGTATCAAAGCTCTGATGTAGGGTTAGGATTTTCTAAAAAGGTGTTCATCTTAGGCCTCCTGTAAACCCATGGCGGGGCCTCCCAGTAACTTCAGCACAAGTGTGTGTATGGCGTACACAACTTCCTGGTGGCTCAATCTCAACCGCGAGCCTCAAGATGATTTGACTAAGTCGCCATAATGACTTTAGGGGATTTGTGGACTAATGGGTATGAGAGAAGGTGTGCCCGTGCCTTTGTTAATTTCTGAAACCAGGTTCACCTTTCGGAGACTCAAACTTTTGGTGCACCCTTGGGAAAATTTGCCCTTATTTCATCATCTATCGGAGCTATATTTTATTGTTGCCCAACAATATATTCTTTCTTTTTGTTGGATTTTTTGTCAGAGCTAAGGAATTAGGCAAGAAGGATATGACACAAATAGAAAGGGAAGTGGAAAAAAGAATAAAAGGAAATACTATCATAGTTTCTGTGGATAAAGGAGAAAGACATACATTATCCTTCTCATTTTTGCTACTTTTAATATCCGTTATATCAGTTTAATGTCCAATATTTTTCAAACTAGACTAAAAATAGGACATGAATTGTAAAATTAGAATTTAGCTTAATTTCAGCAGTTGAGATATGCTGCAGTGGTATTTGAAATTCACGTTGTTCCTGATTTATTTAATTCCTAATCCATTTGTCGTATCCAGTATAATAATTTGGATTGTTTTGCTGCTAGTAATTTTATATTATATTCCTTTTTGTAATAGGATAATCTTATTCTTTGTGCTAATTGAATTCATGTTTGTAGTTTTTTTTTCATAAACTTCAAGTCTTTCTATTCTATCCTTGGTTAGTTAGCTCTGGATGAATTCATGATAACTGCATCCCTGAGAATCTCTCTTTTCTTGATCTTTAGAGGATTACGTGTCTATTTAATAAACTGAAATTACGCGTCTCAAATTTAATTTCTTTTGATGCCCAATGCTCTTTTAATCTTATTGCTAATGCACATTGACACCTTTAATAAGGCGGTCTTTTGCTCTATTTTCTTTGCCATTTTGTTTACTAGGCATGCCAGAAGGCACATGATCTGCGCTGGAGCAAATTTCAAAGAAATGCAACTCTTCTTAAACGGCAACTGACTTGGCAGTATGTGCCTCATATTTTTGTTTCCATTGCCATGTTTACATTCAGTTGATTTAATCACCAGCAGTATGAATGAACATTTTCTTAATCTTAAGGAAAAAATGTCTTACTGCCATTTAGATATAAGTTCTATGCTACTTTTAAAGGTGCAAAAATGAACAGCTGCACTGAGTTCTTGTAGTACTTCATCTTTAATAGCTCATCCTTGAATTATGCAAAGATAATATGATTAAACCATTTATGATGAAATGCTCCAGTCCATTAATAGCATCTATCACACAATTTGATTGTTTGTTCAGGTTTAATGGACACTTGAGGAAGAAAGGCATTAGTGGGCATGTCAAGGTAGATTATGAAAAGAAGGTCTTGTCTGTCGAGGTACTTGCTTGTTACTTCTTGGTTCATGTATAAAGTATATTCTCTTCTGAAATGCATTTGACATTTTTTTTTCTCTGTAGGTGAAGATGCCTCAAGATGCATCTGGGAATGCAGTTCGTGATACTAGAGGACTCTCAGGTCTCATTCACCTCTTCCCTCTTCCGGAATTATTGTCCATTTCTTACGAACTATTACAGAGATTATATGTCTTGATCACTTCGTCAAATTAAATTTATTGCAACCCTTAGGACCTAACAAATTGCTGACTTGATATTGTGGCCTAATAATATTTCTCGTACCTTTTGAATTTTAGAGTAGCTCACTTATAGTTCTCCAATAAATCCTCTCCCTCTGCCATTCAATTATCTCTACCTACAAAAATCTGCATCAATGATGTTGCATCATACTAATTTGTTTGAATATCTACTTCTCTTAAGAAAACAAGATGGTTCAACTGATACACAACGTTTTATTGTATAGGCGGCGAGCGTTCCTTCTCCACACTTTGTTTTGCATTAGCTCTTCATGAAATGACAGAAGCTCCTTTTCGTGCCATGGATGAGTTCGATGTGTTCATGGTGGGTTGTCGACCAGCACATTCCACATTCCATTCTTGCTCGGAGCATCCGTTATTGGCATTCACTGACAACTGTTGTATTTTTAGGATGCGGTGAGCCGAAAGATCAGCTTAGAAACTCTAGTAGATTTTGCTGCGAATCAAGGCTCCCAGTGGATATTCATCACTCCACATGACATCAGGTAACAACCTTGTTTCATTATGTCTTCAAGATAAAAAGGTGTTTAGGCAAGTAATCTGGTCTGTTAAATTAGCCGGCTGAGTCTAATGCAAATTTGTGGTTCAGCATGGTGCAGCCTGGAGAAAGGGTCAGGAAACAGCAGATGCCAGCACCCCGTGGTTAATTTTATCATCGGCATTGCAAACTGTCCATTTTTCTGCTTGAAAAATGGTTTTTGTATTTTATTTTACGCAATGCTGCCGAGTCTGTTGACTGTGTAGTATTGCAGATATGGCAGCAGTTTGCCCCGACAGCAAACGATTAGATCTAGGAATTCTTCTAACTTAACCAAATCAGACAGTTGATGTCTAGGAGGGAGATTTCCAATTGGCCCACTGATGGAGTAGGCACCGTGTATTATGTCTCACTCAAATTACCTTATTCTAGCAAAATCACCCATCGGAGTCACTGTTAACCATTAGTCCTTGTCAAAGCTTGGTTTGAGATATGTTTGATTGATTTTCTCGGCAGTTTGAATTTGATTTAAATTTTAATTCTTAAGCACAAGCTTGACTGGATGAATTTAAAATAATTCATGAATGATTGAAGCTCAATTTAAAAATAATTTATTTAAAAATTAAATGAGTTTAATTTAGATTAATTTATTAATATATAATATTTATAATTTATATAATATATAAAAATGAATATGTTTGTGAATTTGTTAATCTACAAGTAAGTTTGAATTCAATTCAGTAATATTTTTACGTTTGAAATCAAATTTGAATTTAGTTTATTTACTTAATTGAACGAATTTATTTGCGAATTGAGATTCAAAAAGTTCACAAGTGACTTTGTTCGGTTACGTCCTGCGCAAGTATGGTTTGGTAATACGCTAATTTAATTATTATTAATAGGTAAAATGAGTTTTCCAGTTTTAAATCTAAAATAATTCGATTAGAAATTAGTACACAAATTCTAGCTAAACTTGCATGTAAGAATCATCAGCGGTGACAGATTTATTCAAATTAAAATTTAGGTAAATTAATTTATTTTATCTACCATTAGTTTTAGATTTTATCTTTATTATTATTTTTTTATAATTTAAAAAACTGTCCCTGTGAAAAAAATTTATCAATCATCAAAATAAATAAAAAAAATATAAAAACTAATTAATCTCACAATATATCACAGCTAAAAATCAACTTACATATGTCTAATTAACTATGAAAATGTTTTGTCGTTGTTGTGTAATCTCAAAAGCTAATTAGGACTTTTATTTTTTTATATATTTCATATCTATAATTTTACTATCCCATTAATGTGATCGAAATTTTCTATAAATTAAAAAGATAAATTAAAAAGCACTCGACAATCCATTGAATTGAAACTGCTAATATATTACTCTCGAAACATAACTGAATTTGTTATGACATAGAGAGTTGTAAAAGAAAGGATTTGAATCTCAGTGAAATCAAGATAATATTCGTTTTTATCATAATCTCCACACAAATGATCATAAAATCGACAGTATAAAATAGTTAAAATGACGGATTCTATCTTTTATAAAAGAAACGGTCAATATTTTTAAATCTATTAGAAAATTTCTAACTAGCTTATATGCTTGATTATTCTCTTCGATACTGAAACTATTATTTAGTTTAATTTTTGCCATTACGAGATCGATATCTACCCACGCGGAAAGGCATCAAATACAGAAATTAAGAGGTGGTGGCCCATCTCCACTTTTCTCAGGGCCCACCAGCTGGCTCGTTGCCAGCCCCCGCTTGACCCTTTTCCCGACCCGTCAATCACCTTTCTCCGCGTGTCTGGGCCCCACGAACTCTCCCAGCCATGCATATAACGCAAATAGATAGATTCACCGAGTCGAGCATCAACCGCGGCGATCCACCAATATCCGTTTTAACTAGCTTATCACTCACCGGCGATGGACGCCGACGGCGGCGAGTCAGCGGCGGCCGTCAGGAGCGGCGGAGGGTCGGCGTGGGACGTTTGGGAGCTCGGTAACTGGCCGTCTTCGTCCCACGTCATTTCCTCCACTTCCTACGCTCCCCCTCCTCCCTCTTCCTTCAACCACCACCACCACCACCATCTACCGCCGAATTTCCACCACCAGCACCGCCACCACCTCACTTGCCTCAAGCTCGGCAAGCGGCACCTCCACGGCGGCGAGGAGACCGGTTCCGCCGCCGGAAAGCGGCCGGCGTCGGCGGCGTCGAGGTGCCAGGTGGACGGGTGCGGCAAGGTGCTGGTGGAGGAGAAGGAGTACCACAAGCGGCACAAGGTGTGCGAGCCGCACTCCAAGGCGGTCAAGGTCGTCGTCCTCGGCCTCGACCAGCGCTTCTGCCAGCAATGTAGCAGGTGGCCATTTTTATCGACCGCCGTTAAACTAACTCTCCACCGCCACCGTCGTCGGGAACTCAAAAGCTTACCAATGAAATCGCAGGTTTCACGCGGTGGCAGAGTTCGACGAGGCCAAGAGGAGCTGCCGCCGGCGGCTGGCGGGGCACAACGAGCGGCGGAGGAAGGGCAACAACGCCCCTGCTTTAGGTACTCTTCTCCTCTGTCTTCTTTACAAAGCTAAGAGTTTTAGATGGTTTAATTTAGCTCAATGTCTTAAACTATAGGAAACTTCACTTGTAATTTCCCAAACTGTGTGTGTGAAAATGAGAATTTTTGGAAGAAAATAAACACTTGATGCAAACTGAAAATCTTCTGCTAAAATTCAGAAAAGTGAGAGAGAGAGGGGGGGATGGAACATAAAGTGTGCAGGAAGTTTCAAAGTGAAGTGATTTTGAGTGGACAACCCTTTAGAGAGTAGGGAACAGATCTAGAGGTAGGGGTTAGGGTTTGGAAGGCAAGTTGGGTGAGTGGTGTTTGTCAACACTGTCAAATTGGTAGCAGTGTTTGAGTGTCAGCATGGGGTGTCTTTTTGTGGATTTGACTTCTCAATTGGCCTGTTGGTTGGTGGATCATCATCACCAGCAGCTCTGTTGGCTTTTGAAGGTGTGTTTGGTGCATTGATTGTTACATTTTGAGGGGGGAACTATGAATGCACATCGACCAACAAAATGCATACAGTAAAGTTTGATGGAGTTACCTGGTTTTGTGTTGATGAGAACTTGCAGGTCTTTATCAGGTCTGAGAAAAGGAAAACACTGCACAAAGATGATTATATTAGGCAATCATTAGGTTAGGTGATGATAAAACTGATAATTAGCTTAACAACTTTTGACAAAAATAAGGCTACAGCCTAGTTTCAGTGAAGATTTAACTTATTCATGAGTTCAAACATCTAATACAAGTTCATAAAATTCAAACAGCAATAAGTATTCAGGCATCTATATGAAATCCATAGACCAAACTGATCCAAATCTAAAATTTCAGGTTTGCACTTTATTATATAAATCAGTATGATTTTTTTTTGTTACATACCCTAAATCACAATAAATAAAATCTTGAACACTAATTTTGATTGAGTTTTCTATAGTTTACGGCCAACCAAATTGAAATCAAATTAGAAGATTCAGCTCAGGTTCCTACCAAAAACTGAACATATTTTACACTTTATTAAATAAATCAGTATGATGTTTTTGTTACGTACCCTAAATCACAATAAATAAAATTTTGAACACTAATTTTGATTTGAGTTTTCTATAGTTTTAAGTAAATTAATTGACATCAAGGAACTTGTGCATATAGCAAGCAAAGGTTTCCATTTGAAATATTCATGCTTGAAATGATCTTTTATGACAGTTTGGAACTAAGTTCATAGAGTTAAATTACTAATCATCTACTAACTACTTCAAAACACTGAACACAAAAAAAAAAAGTGAACTCACAAGGGTGTGGGAAACGGTTGTGAATTGCTATTGATTACCAATGATGTGTGGCTAACTAAATAATTAGATTGAAGTGGGTATCATAATCATTCTCTCATTGTATTTGCAGAAAGAGCAATGACCAGAGGCATGATCCCGTACTTATCAGCTTCCCCGGGTTGTGCTCTCTCTCTTCTGTCATCCAAGGCTTCTCCTTGGATCTGCTCGCCCTCAGACTTCTCCTCCAGATCAAGCGCCGCCCTCAACGAGCTCATTGCTGAGAACCGTGCAGCTCTTCTCGCCCGGCAACTATTCTCAGATCACAAGGAATGCCACCACTCTAGCTCTTCCCTGTGGTTGCACCAACAGCACCAAGCAATACAAGAAGCAGCAGTACCATGTTTTGCAGGTGGCTGCAGTCGCTTGCCAGAGATAGCCAGGAGTCACTTGACACTCGACCTGATGCAGATGCCTAGCTCTTTTGAGGTTTCTGGGAGGAGTAAGTCTAAGGGTGAGGAAGAAGAGTGCTCAGAGATTTGGAAGTCTTTAGCAGGAAGTAATGTGGTATGATCATGTCCAAAATCCTTATTAACCAATGCACTATTGGTCTTAGATTCGATTCACTTTTAGGCCATAATTTTTTGTGTGCCAACTGGTGAGACAATTGGTAGATGATCATTTTTGCATAGGTTGTCAAAGGCTTCTTAATCAGACTGTTCGTTGACCAATAACCTCTCTAATTAGCACATTACCTTGATTTATCCCGTCTAAAATGATTAAATAGATACATGTTTATGAAGCTGAAGCTGAAGCTGCAATCAAATACTTCCTAATGTGTGAGAAAATTGCCAAAAAAAACTCAAAAAAAAACTCTTCTACTTCTACTTTCATCTTGAAATGACAAATGGGCACGATGATGATCCATTCATTTATCAATTTGAGCAAGGTTTCATATAGATCAAGATCCTATCTATATGCTAACAAAGAGATGAGATCAACAGGTTTGGATTGTAGGATCAAACATAGGATCTTAAATCCTATAATCTAACTAAAATAAATTTGTTTTTATAATTATATATATATATATATATATATATATATATATTTTAATATATAACATTAATCAATTTAAACTTTATCATGTAATATGAACATAACTAAAACTATTCATTTAATAATGCATGAACAATATAATCAAATCAGTAAAAGTGTTTAGCATTTTAAGCCAGTGACAATTTTTGTAAGATGAATGAAAAGGAATTCTTCTAGAATTGAAATTTCTCAAATGATATACATGAAAATGAATATTTGCTTTGACAAACGAGCTTTAAATTATCTAACTGAATCTAATTATATTTCATCTAATCAAATTGTTGGGTCCTAGACACTAAGTAGAAATTAAAAGATAGCATAAACATGGGTTCATTTTTGGATCATACAATTGGAAGATTGGTTTGAATGAATTATAATGCATTTGAGGATATTTGGGAGGAACGGGTGTCACTTCAACAAGAACCAAAAAGAAAAAGCCCTAAATGAAAAATGACCTCTTATGTTCCGATGAGCAACACACCAGTTGTGGCGTTGCGTTGAGACTTAAATGATACAGTTTTCTCCCACATAAGATCACTAAAAATTTCCAAATGAAAGAAATAATGAACACTTGTCCAATTATCTTGTTCGTGATTCTCCATTCCGAGAAGACAATAATGACAACTAAAATCAACCAACGGGCAATCGAAACGAGGAAGTTATAACTCAACAAAAACCCTAGCCTGCTGAAGCGACAAACCAAAATCACCGGAACCAATCAAACATAAGAAACAGGCGCAAAGAGAGGACCTAGCATCCGCAGCTCCGGCAGGCCACGAGGAGAATCTTCCCGCAACTCGTCCGGAAGGATCAGCGCGATTCGTTGTACTCATGGCCATCACCGGTAATGGAAGCCCTAGTGATCGAAGAAGTCTTCGCGTCGGCTCTCTGCTTCAGATCGCTTTCGGTCGTTCACTACGAAAGGCGATCGGCGACGTGAGGTCTTTATAGCGTGCCAGTGTCCCCGCCTCTCATTTCGGGCTTTCCTTAGCAGGCCTTCGAAGAGAGTGGGCCTTTACAGATCTCGGCCCATGAAACGGCCCAACAAGTGGGGTCAGCCCACCATGTTATGTTAGAGACTTGCCCCTGTGCCCTGCCCTGGCCTAGCTCACTCAGCTGGGTGAATCCAACACTTCCTGACCTAGCTCACTCGGCACGACTACGAGGTCGTGCTCGGTGAATCCAACACCGATCAGATCACGACAATTGCGCCAGCCGACTCCATTCGCACCATGTAATGTTAGACCCTTCGACCTGCTTGGCCTTGCTCGACACCGCTGCTCAGGCCGCATCCAACCCAACAAGGGGTGTGTGCTTGGGTGTCAAGCTGAAACTACCTTATAATATCATTGATATCGAAACACATTCGATACGAACTGTGCTTGTAAAAAACCAAAAGTTTCTGCACAAATCTACCACAAGCAGCAAGAAACTCAATAACTTGACAAGTACAATCAGAATTTGAGAATAAATCCGTTTAGGGCTCTTGATAAAGAGCAATTGACTTTGAACCTATGGCATTATACACCTAGTCATCTGATCGCAAAGGTTTCTTACACCATCTATCATCTGAGAAAGAAGTAGTCTTTCGTATCGCAATCCTGGGATAGCATTTATGTACAAGAACCCTAACTTTAATCCTGTCATAGTTGCGCTGGAAATCTACGCGAACTGAAATACATCAGTAACGAAGCTATCGGCGATCATCTGTGACTCTGACCTGAAAAACAAGAGTGGGGAATGTAAATATGCCTGCAATCCAGGTCGGGCGACGATAAATGCATCTGATCTCTGAAAGAAAACTACCTCTAGAAGATGGTCCGGCTTTATGCAAGGTCTTGGTGCTTTTATCATGCGAAAAATTGGGAATCTTTGATATGAGCAGAGAGCTTTGCAATCCCTCCAGTAACTGTGTATGGAAATAATATTAACTTAACAGATGGATCCTGAAATATTCCATATTAATTACTACACAAGCTTTGGTGTTTCTTATTTGCAATCTCACTAACACACTGCTTTTTTTGTGATCTATCAGAAGAAAACCGTCACACAGTTAATATCAACCTTCTATAATTGGAACAAAATGCATGTTGGTACATAAAAGCAGAGTTTAACCTAATGATAAAGGAACATTGAAAGAAAATTTGATATGAAACATGGTTATTTTTGTAACTCAAGAATGTGAATTTAGAATCTACTATTCCAAATATAAAAATGAAGCTTGGAGGTGGATTGCAATCTATTCCTAGACAAGGCCCCTACATAGCAAAAGATTCTTACATCAGCCAGTGAGAAAGTTGGTGCACTATGTGAAACATGACATGATGCAGTAACAAACTGTTACTTTGTATATCAAACTAAAAGGGCAAACTTCATGAATAGCTTTTAACTAATATGGTGGTCTGTGCATTTATTTTTTCTATTTAAGATATGATAAGTAATCATAAGATAACAAGCAACGATTACAATGTACTAACTCGTGAGTCATATATCAATGGTCATTGAGTCATTGCCAACATGAGTTAACTATAATACAACTAGCAACATATTAGAAGGATGACTTAACACATCATAGTTTTACTATGATGTGTTTGACTGTGCAATAGATACGGTGGGATCGGACATGGCCAGTAAGCAGCCACCAATTTGACCAGTTAGAGCTTGTCACTATAACATGATGTGTTAAGATCAATGTCCAATTAGACGCCATCAAATTGGCAAAGCATGTTAAGATTTGAGACTGAAGTTCTAGAAAGGATAACATGTGGCAAAAGCATAACAAGATAGGTCTGCATATGAAGTCAAGCATTCCTCAGTGTACTTCTCAAAAGTAAAGAAAACAACCGTTCAATTATACTCTAAACAAATGAAGCAGACAAAGAAATTATATGATTTGAAAGTACAATTAAAAAAAAGCCAGAAAACTCACTCTTGATGTCGGCTGAATTCTACGATTCGATCTCCGGGGTTCAGTAACATCAGCAGATCTTTTTACAATATTTTCAGAACCTTGCACTGCAGATATGGATGACTGGTCCACAACCGATGAACCCTTTTCTTTTCCCCCTATTTCAACCTCAAGAGAAGAGGATTTCTTCTTAGGAGCTGGCACATGCTGCACAGAGGGCCCGAGGACTGCAACATCTACTTTACCAATAAGATGTGGAAGAGAACCAACTTCTAATGAGCTCTTCTTCTCTCCAGTGCTAAAAGAAGTTTTAAGACTCACTTCTACTCCATTTGAGACAGAAGCACTGGTAACTGACTTATCCTTATCCACAGTACCTTTAGTCTGAACATTCTGTGACCTTGAAGATTTGAGGACTCTGGTATTCAAGTTGGTGCCTTGCTTTCCTTTAGTGTCTGCTTTCGAGCTATTCCTCCATGGCGGGGGTGCTTGGGGAATCAAATATTTTGCAAACTTTATGGAATCACTCCTTTCAGCTGTTTTTTCAATTTTATCAGCTGTGTAGTGTTTGCTAACTTCCATAAACTTGCGTCTCTTTCCAGGCTTAGGAACACCAAACACCACCTTAGATCCATCTTTCTGAAGGCCTGCCCGTTTGACCTTAAATGCATCATTATTATTACCATCACCAACATTCTTCCCCATGGAAAATATTGAATCCTTTGCTGATAAATTAAGTTGGTTTGTCTCTTCCAGCTTGCTTGAATCATTTGTGCATGTATTCAATCCTCCATCAATTATTTCTTCTTTATTTTTGTTATCTAATAGCCCAAGCTTTCGCCGTTTCTCCTGGGGTGTATCTCCCTATTGCAGGATGACAGAATGACACATTTCGAACCCCCCAAAAAATAAAAATAAAACAGAAAGATAATCTAAAAGGAGGCAAATGCTTAGCAGCTAGCAGTGGAAATAAAAGGAAAAAAACACAGAGAAGACATTGCTGAGAAAGGTTAAAACAAAATACCTCATACGTTTCAAGAGTGATTTTTTCTTTCGTACGAGACCATTCTATCCATTGACCATCTTCCCAACTAAGTGAAGGTCGTAAGTTCCAAGCTCGAACAACTGAGGAATCACCCCCTGCTGTAAGCAGTGAATAGCAAAATTTAAATGGTCAATCAACAAAAGAAAAATGACAACCCAGTAAATGAATGTAATTTTAAAATTATAGCACACAGATAAATGAAAAAAAAAACAAGATATGGAAGTTGCATTTAGAATAACAAATAAGGATGGTTAAATAAATGTTTTATACAATTGAAGAATAATAAAGGATAAACAACCAATCGCAGAACGAATTGGATGTGCATAAATGCATTTGAGTAACAGGAACCATTATGTCGAGTTCCATGGATACATGTTAATGTACCTTGTTCCATGGATGTGTATACTTCACTAGATTGGCTCAAATCCAACATATGAATTAATGATTTTTTTTTGACACATTTAGTTTTGGAGAAATGAACCTCCTACTTTAATCTCATCTTAGAAGTTGATTGGCTATCCTCCTGTCCCAAAATCTATAGCTGCTAGTAAAGAGGCAAATTCCTATATTTATATCCTCGACAATTATACAGTAAAGAATATTTTGAATATGTGTTCACTCTTTAACTAACCAACCTTGCTGCTGCAGAAAGAAGAGCCAGAGTGAAACCACACCATCATTAGTTCATTAAACTGGTAAATGGTAAATGTTGCCTCCTTTACAAGCAATTTTAACCAAAAGAAAACTCAAGGGAAGAAAAACATAACAATTTTCCATACAAACATACCATGAAAATGTACAGTTAACTTGGTTTCATCATCTGGATTCTTCTCAGTGACAACACCTTCCCACCAACTGAATATACAAGAAGTAGACACAGTTACTTCATGATTACCATGTATATATGATAATATCGCATTAGGAAATCACTTGATCAAAAATAGATTAAAGTGGTACTTATAAAGACCTGCCAGGCAAATGGAATATTAAGCACAGAGAAAAGTAATTCTAAGAAAGTCAAAATCTTGAAGATGGAAAATTATCCACCCTGTCTGTGTCTTCTTTTTGCAGTTAATATGGGAAAACTGTCCAGTATATATATATATATATATATAGTCCTAGAACAATTTGGGAGAATAGAACAGTAATTGGTTGAGATATCAACAACAGTATTGATATTTTGCTATGATATTCTCTATGGAGAAATGAGAAGAGTGCATCCAACCCAAAAAAACTGAGACTAATATGGCTTGTTGATGTTTTATGAATAAATCTTTAAATTAACAAATAATTTTTTAAAACAATGTGAAATGCATAAATTAAGCTCACCCATCACGCATCCATGCATCAACCTTGTCACCGACTGCCCAATTGAAATTGCCTAGAGCTTCTCTCCGCCGCTTCCTTGTTCCTTCTGGTATACCTACCATTAAGCTATGTGCTACCCGTATTCTGGGAGGATGGTCACCTTTGAATTCAAGTGGTATCCACTCCTTGAGCTTGTCGTGACCTGAATTGGAATCATTGGCATACAAACTTAAATTACTAGAAAATTTACTACCATCAAATCAGAGTTAAAAATAATCATCACATATCTAAATTATATTCAAATTAAATTTCCTTTCCTTTTAGACGCACAATGAAATCCAGATTTTTATTTTTTTACCAGGAGCAGTGATGGTTAAAAAATTAATTTTAGGTGCAAATGTGACCTTCTTGTTAATTCAAAAATAACTGGTATACCAATAATTAGATTTTTTTCAGTTCCTCAAGTAACAATCTTTTACCTTCAGCAGATGGAAGATCCTTGTACTGCACGTATGCTTGACCATCTTTGATATCAAGGACAAATGCAGAAAACCAAGCTCCTCGAAGGCCACCTTCTTCAGCTACAACCTAAGTATTTTGTCCAGTGTCAGAAAAAGAGAAAATGAGCAAACCATAATTTCCAAGGGGGTGTGGTTCCAACAAAGCAAAATTTTCATCTTAAAGTAGGTTGCGTCATTGAAATCCAGATTTCAAGAAACAGCCATTCAGCCACAAAAACAAGATGTTGCATTTGAGGAGGCTTTCTAGATCTTCCATTTTCCATTTATCAATAGGAAGTAAACAAATGGGTTAACTATTTGGGGGTTTAAGATCCATTCCTTAACTTGGAATCCATCATCCTGAAAACCATATTTTGACTCATGTATGAGAATCAGAGCCAACAAAAATCAAGGAAATAGATAATTTAAAGATCTAATTTAATAAACATATTTTTAAAATTAATATATTTTTTAAAGGAAATAATTTGAAGATCTTATTTAATATAAAAGGTCAAAATATTTAAACATTCCCAGCTTGTAAGATTCTTTCCCCAGACTTGTATACCTCAACAAGGGAGCCTGTTTGAATGGTACTTCCTTGTATAGGACTTCTTCCAGTTTCAGTTGAAACAATATTTTCCCTGCCTTGCAAATCATGCCCTGCGAGCCCATACAAATCATATAAAGGTGAATCTAGACAACTGCATAACGTATGTCATAAACAATTGTAGTATATTGTGAAGTTCACAAGTTGCACACCTTCATAATGTTCCTCAAATGGTATGGATTTCTGATTGCCAGGAGGCATAGAATTTGGTTTCTTGTTATGATCTGATGGCAATAATTCAGCTGATGGTTTTGTGTATAACTCATGGTCACTTGCTTTATGCAAACCTGAATTCTTCTTGGCCTGTGAATATGATTCAGACTCAATTTTCATAGTCATACGATGACGTTTCCAATAATCATCAGGTCCAGCTTCTACTAATTCACTTATTGACAATGGCAGAGGGTCCCCCATTGCAATGATCGTTCCAACTTGGGACACAGCTTCTGCAGCCATTTCTGCAGCTTTCAGTATGGCATCCAAGTTCTCAGCCCGCTTCATGGCTGCAGAGGATGATTCTACCCTCCTCCTTGTAGCCTCTCGTGCAGCAGAAATAACTGAAAGACCATTACTTTTGTCCTTAACTGGTAAGTTAAGCAAACTTTTTCCAATATCAAGGCTATTTTCAGTGTTTTGAGTAACATTTTCAGCATATGACGAATTAACTGCCTCATCTGCCATCAGCTTAGCCTGTATTGCAGCCTCAGATGCAACCTTGGCAACTTCTGCAGCTGCCTTTGCTACAGAAGCAGCTGCTGCAGCTGCAACAGCTGCAGAGGCAAGTTTCCCTTCAACCTCCAATGCAAGGCCTGACTTCTGAACAGTCATCTGTTCCCAAATAGTTTGGCTGTGCTTAACAGCAGTGGCAGCATAAGCAGAAGCACTGTCAGCTTGCACTTTTGATTGCTCAATATGAGTACAGGTCTCTTTTGAGAGGACATTCTGTTGAGAATTACTGCCCAATATTTGGTAGTAAGGAACATTTGGTGCTTGAGATGTAGTTGAAACAAAGCCATCAGATGCATTAGGACTTAGAGAACTAGAAGATAGAGGAAAGGATGAAGAACTCGGCAGATTACTAGTGATACATGTGGCAGAAGCAGAATCTCGCTGAGGTTGGGTAGCAGAAATATTCAACACAGACTCCTCTAATGCAGAAATTTTTTTCCTCTTTCTGGACTTGTCCCTAATTGAAGGGTTTTTATTTCCTACAGGAGTTGCTTCCTTATTTTGAATCTGACTTGGCAATGACGAAGAAATACTTGGAGTATCTTGACGAGGCAGCAAGGCACCATGAGAGGTAATCTGCAAATTTGCTGCAAGAGATTTAGAAGGGTCTCTTGCAGACATTACTTGAGCTATTTCAGAAGCTATTGCAGAAGAATGTTGTGCAGCGGAATCAAAAGGTGAACTTTGTGATGGAACGGCCCAGGAAGCATGGTGAGGATTAGGAGAAAACCAAGGTGCAGAATTTGTTAAGTACGGTCTCATCTGAGAAGTTTGATATGAATGTAATGGCGACGGAGATTGATTGGAATCCAAGTAGGTGCCTCTTGTAATATTTGAGGGTAAAACATCCTTTGATGAACTCTGGAATGGTGATTGGAAAGAAACAACGGAACTTTTTGTAGCTGCAATTGGGGTTTTACTGTCCCTCCTACCAGAGCAATTAAGAACCTTGCTTGAAAGAGGGCTGCAGCTGACACCTTGTTCTGCAACCAAAATAGTCACAACTGTATCAAAAATCTCAAATAACTTTCAAAGATGCAATTGCTATGTTCAATAAAAACCACATGAATGAGAAAGCAAAGGAGTACCTGAACTACTAGTTAGGAATTTCTGGTTATGAAACCTTTCTGAAGCAACACGCCATGTTTTCTCCCATAAGCTCCTTCCTCCATCTAATGAAGCAAAACATTTCAGATCAGTCAAGAATGACTGACAAAGATTTACCAACTTTTTTAGAACACTAACCAGTTCCTCCAAAGGCTGGTAACATACAAGCCTCATCTGGCAACACTCCTTGTCTAAAAGAGGTATAATAATATAAATATTATCAGCTAAATCAAATAATAAAGAATCATATACTTAAATCATAAAGAAAGGAATGATAATGAAGTGTCTGCCTCACATG
Source organism: Curcuma longa (assembly GCF_044706935.1). Lineage (NCBI taxonomy): Eukaryota > Viridiplantae > Streptophyta > Magnoliopsida > Zingiberales > Zingiberaceae > Curcuma > Curcuma longa. The sequence goes on along the minus strand of NC_133863.1, from coordinate 570,427 downwards.
AGAGATCCATAGACAAATATTTGAGCGCGCAATTGTATTTGTTGTAAATCTGTGAAAGGCTGATAAAATAGCGGAGGAGATGATGTGCTCATGTCTGGCAGATTAGATGTTTGAACATTCGGAGAACAGGAAGATATAGTATTAGAATCAACATAGAGACATTGTTGTACATCTTCTTTGCCAGTTTTGTTTCGTGAGGCTCGGCCAGATGTACTACGCGGTGTCCTTTTGCTTCCTTTAGAATGTTTTTCTTGTGAATTCTCATCAGCATCTCCTTTTGAAATGCCTGCCTTCCTAGTTCCACGAGCAGAAGCTTTCTTCTTTTTGTCTTCCACACTCATGCTAGGATTGCTAGTAGTTTCTTTTACAGTTTCACTCGGATGTTCCTGAGAAATCTCCTTAGAAATCTACACTTGAGAAAGAAATGCTACAATTAGTTGTAGATCTTGCCAATGGTAGCAAATGCAAATGGATATTTGAATGCAAATGCATTAAAATGATCACCTGATGCTGTTCTAAGGATTGAATTTGGGAGATGAATTGATCATCCTTCTTGCTGTCTTCTGGAGGATCACTTTTATCTAGGGGTACTTTAAACGTGAAGTTTCCATCATTACCTAAAGTACTCATTTTGGAATCTTCAACAGTGCCTTCAAATCTATCAAACTTTGATGCCTCTAAAGAAGGGCCTGTAAGATTTTGGAACGAACTATTCCTTTCTCTATATTGTGTGTTACTCCTTTCCTCAATGTTCCACTCATTGCAACTAATAACAGTTGGTGAACCACAATTTGTTTCATATGAACTTGGCTTTCCGCCTTGAGGATCAAAGGAGCAGGAGTTGAGATTGCTTTCGGGCAAAGGCAACTGAGAAAAGCCATTTGTACCAATATTTGACGTATCAACTGCAAATAGATCTTTTACATGATAATCACTGGCTTTCAATGGAGTGCACTAACTACAAAATTGTGTATCTACATGCATAAATGAAGTAAAATGACATCTACAAGGCTATAGCAAGATAATATGCAAAAGATTATTATTTTAGACATGATATGAACCTCACTCATCTCACCTTGGGTGAAACAAAACCTTAATTTTAACAGAAAGATAACTGATCTAACAAGGTAGCATTACAACTTACTGTGTAACTATAACACAAATAAGACATGCTAACGCAGTCGAGAATTTTTCCTTTTCTCTAGGTGAGAATTGGCGACTTTCCTCTAGGTGAGGATCGCATGCTATAAGCACCTGAAAAATACTATGGATGTTGATTGTTGAATATTGTGCCCTGAGAACATTTATGTACATGCACAAATTCGAAGGATTAGAGAGATTCTTTGTGGGCAACCAACTGATACTCAAACCATTTCAGAAGATAGCATATTGACGACCTAACTAGATGATATCACAATTCATTGTGTAACTTAACACAAATAATACATGCTATAGAAACAAAAAAAAGTTCTGATGGTGTTTACTGTTGAAAAAATCCCATGTTGTACACACACAATTTCAAACATATACTTCTGTGTAATTGTGAATTCAATGGATTGTAGAATTCTTTATAGAACAATCAACTATAACTCTTCCATTTCAGCAATCTAATAATAATACAAGGTTAGGGCTCTTCTGTATGCCTAGGCCATCCATGTGAAGTAAGCTAATAAAGGATTTCTGCTTACAACAGGGATAATGTGAAGTATACTCACGTTCTATATCAGTCTGTTTTGGTCTGTCAGAATTGTTTGTTGAAGTTAACTTTGTATTTTCCCCTTCTGTGCTATTGCAAGTGGAAAGAGTATATGCTCCAGCTGAAAAAGCTACCTGACCTTCACCAGTTTTGGTAGTTTCTGTTAAAAACAAAACAAAGTACTTGTCACCTATGTGGACGTTTGCCATAGTAGGATTAAGAAATCTCATCACGCAGAACCTTATTTCTAGAGAGGAGAGACATTAGATACATGATGAGCAATATGGCACTACAAAAAAAGTCAGATCATTTCCCATCAAGCAGAATCCTCACGCCGAATCTATTCTGTTTGTATACATCAGAAGCATGGGTTTGGTTACTTTCAATCAGAATTCAAATCATGTGAGATCAATTATTATCAGACGAAAAGGAATTTATCCTAAAAAAACATAAATTGCAGCCAATTTAAATTCTAAAATCCCTTTAAATATCTTTGATTTTTTGAAAGTGAAAGCAGTTGAAGATATATATATATATATAACTTTTGAATATAATCTAGAACTTTAACACTAAGAGAAAAGGCACTTCAACTGAAAAAAAACAAGCAGCTCGGTGCACTTCAACTAAATTGATCCAATTTAGGCATTTACTAAAAAGCTTAAACTGTATAATTAGTATACAGACCAAAGCTCAAATAATCTAATTCTGTCAAGCAAATGATAACAGGATGCAAGTTATAGATGAACAGAAAGGATAATCTTAAGATGCCAGAGTACTGTAAATGTTTAAGTTTGAATTGGAAGCAGAATTATCTTCATAAGTTGAACTTCAACTAACAGAAACATCACAGCAGGTTAGCAGATAAAGTACCTTGTTCATCAGAAAAACTCTCCACTGATGGGCCCTTCGCATCTGAATCTGGCATCGCATGTGGTTCTCCTAATATCTCACTGTCTGTGACACACTTCACGACTGACAGGGAAGCTACCTGTACATCTTTCCCATCTGAGTGTGAATCTGGAATGGATGACACTATCATTTCTTTCTCCTCTACTATTACTTCAACCTCAGAGTGTAGCAGCTGGGTATTTTCTGAATTGTTCGAGGAAACAAAATTAATAACTTCTGAGGCACGACCACAAACTATAAGATATCACAGACATAAGCACTAATGTTTTTTTTCCCAATTAAAATTAAAAAATATGACTACAAGAAAAAAAGACCACAAAAATATATTACCTGCTTGGTCCTTGATTGATGTCTCATCAACATCCATCATGATACCATGGTCCTGTGTTTCAGATGAAGATAATTGTGTAGTCTCAGTAGTGGAAGAGTGATTCTTAAAATCAGTGTCACTTGAACCACCTGAATGTGTAGAGTTATCCTTTTCTTCCAAATGACTAATGTTGTCCACATTTGATTCAGCAACCAAACAAACAGTCTTGGTCAATGGATCCAATTTCTCATGAGAGGAAGAGGTCTTATTTTCTGTATCCTCCAGCAAAGCAGAAGGTTTGTTGACAAAAGTAAGTTCTGCGCCATTCAACTTATCAGAATTTTCAGTAAAAGCTTCTAAGCATTCATTGTCAGCAATCTTTTCTCTCTGCATAATATCCAAGTTATGGGTGGTTAAAGGATGAATTTGTGAACCAGTATCATCCTCAACTGCAGATATTTCAGTTTGCATTGAAGATGAAAACTCTATCTTCCATTTGTTGTCATCAATAACTCTTTTGGACACATCAAGATCTCTCTGTTCCTCAGAACAAAATGTTTGACTTTCCTCGAGCACTAAAGCTGAAGAATTGATAGCTTCTGCCATTATATCACAGAGCTCAGTTCTCTTCTCAATGACAACTTCAACAAATTTCTTTCCATCCTCCTCTGCTAAAGCTGGTAATTGACTAGTGCCAGTTGATCTTTTATCCTCTAAGTCTTTGTTCAAAGATTTTACCTGGTAAGCAATAGCTTCCAGCAGCCCAGAATTCCCAGAGAGCACAGTTTCATGAGATCCTTCATTTGGCAACATCAGAGAATCGATCGTTGGAGTCATTCCTGAAGAATCCTTAACAACAGAAACATCATTATTAAGAGCCTCATCCTGAAACTTCTGATCATTCAGTTCATGTTCACCATGAAAATTAGGAAATGCATCACTCTGTTTATTTTCAGATTCAGGAGATTCTGAGCTCTTATTCAAATTAACAGCAGGGCAGTCTTCCTTCTTTTGCTCTGTTACTAACGAGTTTTCCAGTTTACTAGTTTTCATACTTTCATTATCAGTGAATAAAGGTAAGGGATGATTCCGAATGTTGCTTTGAACAGAAGTTGGACTCATCTCACAACCCTTGTCTATAGCATAGCCACCATCAACAAATGAACTAATCACCGTTGAATTATCCAGCTGGTCCTTGCTCTGAACCACCTCAAGAAGCTCATCAGCAACTAAACATGCTTTAGTTACCTCAATCGATGAAGAAGCTAATTCTTCATTAACGGTGGATTCTGAAGCAACCACCTCCCCAACAGAATGATACTTTTGGTCAGGCGAATTTGTATTCAAGACAGATTCTGATTTTTCATTATTGGGAGTTTGAGGTGAAACCCCATGCTGGTTGGCTGTAGCTATATCTTCATTCAACCCCAGAGTATTTTTAGCAGAGTCTTCTACTGCATGTGTTTCTGACCCTGTATTCATGTTTTGTGGATTTACCTCATTATCTCCAATAGATTTTACTAGCATCTGTCCAATTTCAGATGGAGTATTGGACCAAACGTCGTTCCCTGTAATGGAACAAGTCTGTGAGGCACTTGAACCAAATTCTGCTGCACTATGTCTAGGAGAAAACTCCTCAATCCAATTGTTTTCTTCACCTTGAATGCCAAGAAAAAGCCGTGATTCAGCTAAACTATCAAACCTTAAATGAGACTGAAAGTGATCGTCAATATCAAATTTTGGAGGATCATATGATTGTAAACTTTGGGGAAACCCATCATTGTCCTCTCCAATTATTTGAAAGTTCTGGCTTTGGAAGTCACTATCATCACAATCCATGGATACAACCCTGAAATGATCTAGCACAATTTTTATAAACCAAAAGCCAAATTGGCAGGAAAACATAATTATAAAGATAAACAAATGAACAAAAGATGAAACTTAATACTACGAAAATATAAGTATGATAGCCATTTGAAATAAAAGAGTGTGTGACAAGAATTGAAACAATCAGAAGACACAAGCACAGATGCACGCACGCACACACAGAATTAAGAGTGATGTGAGACCTAGAAGCCAGGGTATCCAAAATATATCATCATTCATTTATATAACGATTTCTGGACTGGAATACAGAATAAATTTCTTAGCACTAAAAGCCATCCTTAGCAACTAGCTTCACATTTAGCCAAAAGCTTCTGTACTCAAAACCAATAAAAAAATGCTATATCACACTCATCAGGTATAACAACATTTCCATCCAATGTAATTTATTACAATAACGAAAATTTTACAGTTTCAGTAATATGATTCGCCACATGGTATCCAAGAGGTGGAAAGACAGCAAGCTAAAAATGAAAAATGAGGGGAAAATTACACGGGACAACAAATAGTAAAATTCCAATTATAACCAAAACAATATGGTCTATGAAGACAAAATATTAGTCTTGAATCATCATGGCACATACTAATAAAAACTCACCTGAAACAAAATTTAAAAGTTTATCCTACAAAAATTCTCATTGAAGTTCAGATCAAATTATACAGTTACTAGCAACGATATCTGGAATAGTGAATCGGTCATTGTATTCTCAATTTAGCATAAAAGCATTGGAACACACTGTAAAATTTTAATTGAAATTAATTTACAATCTTGTTTAATTTAAAGTATATATCTATTGATGTCAGGATTACTGTATTATTCAAAATTAAACCATATATTATTTAAAGAATGCTAAGGAACATCTAAGAAGTATTATTCAAAATCAAAGAGACAGCAGTAGTGCCCATTATCCCAAGCAACTATGATGTCCAGGAATATCAACTGACATTATCTAAGTATAATTCACTATGGACAAGAACGTGTCAGAATCTGCACAGACAAAAAATAATAATAGGTAAAACGAGATTAAAGATCAACATAATTGTATTGAACCTTACGCCTCAAAAAAAAAAAAGCAAGAAACAGCATATTTGTTTCAATTTTCCCTTAAAAAAGTTGTTTTTGGATATGATTCAGCAATGGTCATATGCATCAGGCGCATAACCATACAAAGGAATACTTATGATCCAAATACAACAAGGCATCCAAGATATATAGAAACTATAACAAACAAACTTAAATGGCATGCATGGCGAGTAGAAGCGCACAGGAGAACTCCAGAACAATATTAATGGCACGAGAGAGTGCAGTGAAGAAAACTGAAGAAACGAGATCAATGTCCAAAATTGGTGATAAAGGGTCCATCTTTCAGGAACGAGAAAGAAAAAAAGGGCAACAAGTCAAGAATCCCTGCAGCAAACGGATCAATCCAAGTACGTGAATGACCTAACTCCCCATTACGCCACTGACGACGCACCCAAACCAACATACTCACCTCTTACCTCCCCAAACCTGACGAATCAATACTAAAATGACAGAAACGAAGTGCGTACCAAAGGAAGAGCGGCTAAGCTTCCACCACCCTCCATCCGGAGACGAAATGTTGCCCCTTCAACGTCCGGAGCCGAAATCCAACCCGTAACCGCTGGCTCTCATCAGCGCTTTAAGATGACCGGGAGCGCCTCCCCTTCCACCCCGCAAACCCTAGCTCCGAGGAATCTCCCGAACCGGCACACAATCTCCTGCTGCGGCTACGAATTCCCCACCGAATCGAAGGCCGAATTCGACCCTCTTCCTTCCGCACCTCCGACCTCTCCGTCGTCTTCCTCCTCGACGCTCGTTCGTCTATCTCGCGCTCACTCGCTCACACGCCCACCCTTCGTTGGATTGGAAGGGCGAGTATTTGACGAAGCCCTGTTGGGGTAAGGATCCTCTCCAACGGCTCCTCTGGATTTAATGCTGCAAATCGCATAGATCGCGCGTTTGCGACCTGGAATCCGCGTGGGCCCCGCCTCACCGTGGGATCCGCCCGGCGAGTAGTCGGGAACTTTGAATCGGATGGTTGGAGGGGATCCGAACGGAACATCGAGTTGAGGAGTTGGGCTGCGGAAACGGACATCGGATTGGTTGGAATTACGGTGGCGCCCCGTTAATGGCTAATGATGAGCATAAAGAGCGGTTTCGCATGAGGGAGAAGGGCGTGCCAATCACGTGTCGAGTTTCAGGAGATTGTCCAACACGTGGCGGAAGGTGATTGGGTAGTGTAACTTGCAAGGTTAGATACGAAAAATAAGAACAAGGGGAATATTAAAAAAAACCTAATTATGAGAATATATTTTTTAAAAAAATCAAAAAAATACCCTTATTAGAGAAATGCTATGCCGCGCGACTTATCCCGCGCGACCCGTGCGCGACACCTCCAACCCACCATCGTTGCCGCCGCCCTCCGTCCGACCACCGTCAGTCGCCGCCCCGGGCGCGATCGACGCGCCGCTCACTCGGCACTCCTTCCGGCGGCGGATTTCGACCGGATAGTGGCCGAAATCCGACGAATTTGTTCGGAAACGCGACCCGTGCCCACTCACCGCCACTGCCGACCAAATCGTGATTGGATTCCGAGCCAAATCGCGATCCTTCCTCGGTCGAGATCAACCGAGGAAGGAATCCGACCGCAATTTGGTCGGAATCCGATCCTTCCTTCGATCGGTCTCCGACCGCGATTTGAGCCTGCAGTGTCGGGCGCCGATCCTTCCTCGACCGATCTCCGACCGTGATTTGGCTGAAACCCGACCACGATTTGAACCAGTAGTGGCGGTGAACGGCACGGATCGCGTTTCCGAACAAATTCATCGAATTTCAACCACTATCCAACCAAAATCCGTCGTCGGAAGGAACGCCGACGAATGACGCATCGATCGCGATTGAGGCGGCGATCGACGGTAGCCGGACGGGACGACGATAGCGGCAGGCAACGGATCAGTGGGTCGCGCACAGGTCGCGCATGGATTTATCACGCAGGATAGCAATCTCAACCTTTATTATATTAATTTTTTTATATCAAACATACTCGAATTTTACATCACATGACAGTGTATTTGCATACTAGTGACAGACTAAACTTTTCAAAACAACTAACATTTGGTTCCTAGTTGTGAGTTGCAACTTCCTTGACAACATAGCACACAAGAACCCTGCTGGATATTCATAGTTACAGGATCAACTAACATATGCACATCGAATTCGCTAGGATTCTTGATCTTCCATGAAGTACCTCCGTCGGACGAACATGCTACTCCGAAAGCTGTACATTATTAGCGGGCGCAAGGGCGATGAGTGTCGTTGGATTCGAGTTATCGTTGCGCAAGGAAGATCTTCCAACGCCCCCGATAGTACATAGTACCTAAAATTTGGTTAAGACCAGAAAAGGTTAGCATACAAATTGTAGGTATCAGAGTCTAAATCATAAACACTTGAAAAATAGAACTACCGGCATCATAGTTCATAACAAGAACCGCGGCAACTTTATGTAAAAGAACAGGATAGAATTCAGACCAAATGGAGCATCCATTTAGTTGTCTAACAAAGCAATTGAATGAATCAGAAACACTAAGAAGCAAAGATGATTAAATCAATTTAGACATGAATAGAAAAGTGGCCTATATGGTTCAGATGGAGTTGCTGATTGGTCTACATGTTGACATACTTGATGAAATTAGTTTAGCCGATTCTAAGAACTTAGTAAAATGTCAAATGGAAAGTACATGCAAGTCAAACCAACAATGTATTTAGGAGCATGGTCCAATATACAAAATACAGGAAAAAGATTGTTAGAGCAAACCGTCACTTGATATCCTTGTTTAAATAGTTGGATCATGTTTGAGACCTCATGGAACAATTAGCATGGAAAGCAGATTGCCTCTTAGACCCTCCAAGAAAATCCAATGAAGAAGTTGTCCCTACAAGGGACTCTCCTATACTCAATTTTGACATACCCACGAGCTCATCAACATTTATCGGAGTCTTTGAATGTACTGCTGTTGGCTTTATAATTTCATGTGTCTGTTGTTCCAATGTATTGGCTTTGTATTCTGACCAATAAGAGGAAGGAAATTGGAGAACCGGAGAAAAATATGCAGGAAACATCACAGGATAAGTGGGCAGCTGAGCTTCTGGTTGTGGCACTTCTTCAATTACTTCCACTTTGGAATCCATTGATTCATCTTCCTCGTTCAGAATTGGAGGTATTGGAGGTGGCTTGCTATTTTGTGCATCTGATTCTTGCGAAATTGAAAATACTTGAGGTTCAAGGGGCTGGAAAACAAAATGAATGACGATCACAAGTAGTACAAAAATGATTGAAAGGAGTCCTATGTGAAATAAATGGATCCATGGGTTACCAATCCTTCCAGTTCCCACATTATTTTCAAATCACAAAACTAACATCAATCTATGTAAAAACCACAAATAATAAACCATATTTATAGTGTTAAGGGAAAAATTATACAATTATAATTCACAGATTCAGCTCAATAGATATGTAAGATAAGAGTAACTAAAGACTGGCAATATCATATTTGTTGACTTGAACATCTTGAGTACTTTCTCTAGGAGTCATTACATTTGAGTTCTACATAGAAATATCAAGGTCTGTTACTTTTTGTACCTATTAGTAGCATTCAGTTATTGCATGGACCGAAGAGTAAGTGCTCTCCCATTCTCAGGATACTTCATTTCCAAAGTGCTGTCAGAGGAATGGACATGGAAGGTGGTTTTGAGGTCATCTCTAGTAAAGCATGTCACCAAGAAAATGAAAATAATAATAATAAAACAATAATCTGTAAAGTATATGCATATCCCCTTAGTTTATTGGTACTTCATGTATCCCCACTTTTCAAAATTCTACTCCATCGCTTATTCGACCTACTTTAATGGGGTACATGTAATAACAGTAAGACAAAACATAATTTACCTTGATAGAATAGGTCATTTGATAGACAAAAGTGGAGATTTTCAGAAAACAAAAAATGGTGAATACCAATAGACTACAGGTGTACAAAAATAATTTACCTGAAAATAATTATCTGTTTAAAAGAGTCATCAATCAGGAAAAAAACTACTATGCAAAGTAAATGAGTTTTGTAAGGTTGAAGCTTAGTTTAAATTTTTTTGCAGATATCCAATATGTTAATATGAGATTGTTTTCTCTAACGTGACTTTAATGCCCTCACTAATTGAGAAAATAATGAGAAATAAGTGCAAATGTGTGGTAAATAGAGCATCTCAGAGAGAGAGAGAGAGAGAGAGAGAGAGAGACCTCATCAGCTTCCATATCAAAGAGGCTTGATCTTCTCTTTCTTCTTGTTATATTAGATTTACGAATAAAATACTTCTGTGCATGGCTAGCCACTTGGGTAGGTGTCCTAGATACCACATAGCTACGAGATATGCCACGCCAATCACCTTTACCAAGCTTTTGCAATCCAAGTAAAAACATTCTATGCTCTTCTTCAGTCCATGGATTACCTGTAAATATAATCATAAAAAGTACAGTAATGCAAATACAGTAAATCCATCATCACTCTGATCGCATGCTAAAATGTTAGTCCATGTGATTGTAGCTAAAAAGAGAGAAATCTTTTATATACAGACAGTAGGAGTTACTGTTTTATCCTTATTTTATGTAGTATACACACTTTCCTGTCATGACTGAGTGCGCGACTTGCATTGAGGTACTGTGTGAAATCAACAGCTAAAAGATACCCATTTCAGATAAAATGGGTCCAAATAGCATTGACATGACCATTTTACAATGAATCCTTTACCTAATCAAGATAATAGGTGGCAGTTTGCTCCCCAACCTGATCTATTCATATCTAAATTGACATCTTTGATTCAGCTCATCAAATAGCTATCTTTGCCTTTTGTCATTTTCTTTATTTCAGTTGCACAACACTATCATAATCAAATGGATCATTCAGCTACCATAACTTACTATACAAAGAATAACACCAACAACATAACCACAAAAAAAGGAAATTCATGCATCCTCAAAAATGTCGTAGGAGACCTAGTGACAGAATATGTTACAGAGTGCATTAAAAAGTCACAACAAAAGGTGCTCCCAAACACTAACACAGATGAAGGATGTGAATGTTGCATATGCTATTTGCCAAAATTAGGTGATATGGAACCATTAACAAGTATTCTTGCTGTAAACACCCACCGAAAAGCTTCACTAGTTTTTGGCCGCCACAGGCAAGCGGATAAAAATTATCTTTTTAACAGTTTTACACAATCATTATGATAGAACAATATGATTAAGCGGGACAAGAAGTATGGGACAACTCACCTCTTTTCCGCTCGCGGCAACTCGCCGACGACCCCTTCACGAAATCCTCCGACGCGTAACCGTCAGTGGCGGCGCCAGCGGCTGGCTCCGGACCATCGGCAGGAGAGGCTCCGCCGCTGGATCCGGAGAGGAGGGAGAGGTTCCCCATGCTGGCGCTCTTCTGGATGGAACCATCGGTGAGGCGCACCCCGAAGAGCTTCACCCCGCCGCGGCTGGGGCAAGTCCGGGAGTTGTGGCCATTGTGGCTGCAGTGGGAGCACCGGCGCATCGTCTTCCGCCACCCGCCGCCGGTGATCGGTCGCACGATGGATAAGGAGAGTAGGGTTTCGATTAGGGAAGACGCGCCACTGCCGTCGCCAGACGAGAGCAGTAACGAAAGAAAGGAAATTAAAGATCGGAAATGGGATAAATAGAGAATCAACTTTGCTTACCTGAATTAACTACCTACTTCTTTACCGTAATTGTAGATGGCCAACCCATGGGCCCTACCGAATCAACCTACCTCACCGCCCACTCTAAGATCGATTATAAAAATAAATAAATAAATGGTGCAACATTGAATGTGTTGTTTAAATTTATTTAATAAAATAATTAACTCAAAAGTAAGTCAACCCTAAAATCAATTAAAATAATTATTTAAATTTAGATTGATATTGTAAGATTAATGATTTGTATTAACAACTTTTATATTTATTTATAAGATTATTTATAAATTTGATAAGAGATTTATTTATGAATATAATTCATAAATTTTGATAAAATTTTTATTTATGAGTATTAACAAATTAATAAATCTGATCACGAGTTTATTGATTTAATTTAATGAATTATTCATTTAATTAATTTTGTAATAATCTCTCACTAAAATGAAGACCATTCATTTATGTCCTATTCTTGGATTTTTAAAATCCAATAAACTCCTTCGAGTTTTCAAAATATCAATACCTTTAAATAAAAAGAAATTATGAATTTTTTTTAATAATACATGTATCTGCATTAAAGCCGATCATGAGCTATAACTCATTCCAATTCCCTAAATTATTATTATCTATATACATTTTATTAAGTATTTAATTTTATAACAAAATAAATAAATTAATTAAATCATCAGACACATAGTCAAGGTACTCATTTAAAATTAAATTGGAACTGAATAAAATTTATCAAGTAGCCACGAAGACAAAGAATAGATCGATCTAAATCAGAATTGATTTGATCAAATTATTACTGAATTAAATTTAATTGAATTAAATGAACCAATTTAAAATAAATTAGAAAAATTATAATAACAACCCTAACCTTTCTTCCTCTTCAACTAGAACAATTTTTATTTTATCTTTTTTTTTTATCATCGAAACTAATCGAAATCGTCAAAAACGAAGATAAGACTATTCTATTTTTTTCATTAACAATGTAATGTACTGTAATATTTTTATTATATATATATAATATTTTTATAATAATATATAATCTATAATATTACATTAAATCCAAATCCACTCAAATTATAATTTCTAAATCCATTCCTACTCAATCCCAAAAAAATTTCTATCGACCATCGAAATAAATCAAAAAATACAGATGAATCCATTGTCCAATATCATAAATTTTTCGAACAAATTAAGAATTATTCAATCAAGCAATTTTCATATTAAATGCAAAATACTTTAATCGATGGCAAACTAAATGAGGTAGATATTTTCACAAATAGACGCTCAAACTCTTAATTTTTTATTTGAAAGGGCGATTTGGATAGTTGTAAAAAAGTACAGAGATCCAAGCGACAGAACCATAAACAGATTACAAATGAAAGAAACAGGGTCTTTCGAAGAAAAACAATACAATAAAAAAAAATACAAAAACGAAATTTATGGCTCACTTGCTTCTTTATATCCTGGAAACGGTAACAATGTGACCTAAGGTCACGGGTTCAAATCCTGGAAAAGCCTACAAAAACGACAATGGATCCTTTCCCCGGACCCCGCATGGCTCACTTTTTTGCTTCTTTATATGCCCGATTATTATCTATGCTTTGAATCAAATCTTTATTGTCGCAATATCTTCAGTCTGTGATGTTGTGAACTTCTTCCATCTCACAAGAGACTTGAGAAATTCTTGTACCTGCAAATGGGAACATTTTGGCACAGAAAAACTCATGTAAATAACTTAAAAGTCTATTCGGGACTTACCTCAGATGGGTCTCTAAGGGAGTAGAAGGCATTAGTTTCCTTTGGCACATTCGAAACTAGGATGCCGAATCCGCGGCTATTCTCCCTCAATACCTGAAAATTTTCTTTGAGAATTCACTTCAGGGACAAGAATTATGTATTCATTGTGTTCTTTTTTTCATCAAAGGTGTGTTACTTTTATATACCTTGAATGCATCTTCATCGGTACGATCATCTCCAATGTAAATTGGGAGCACATCATCGCGTTGGCTAAGCTGTAGTGATTCGAGCAGAAACTGAACGGCTTTACCCTTGTTCCAGTCGATCACGGGACGGATCTCTAAAACCTGCACCAAGAAGAGAAACATACTAGTAAGCTTCAGTATCAAAGCTTTGAATTATCGACTTATCTCCTAGAGGATTACCTTCCGGCCATGGGTAACACGCAAGCGTGGAAACCCCTTTAGCAAGCCAAATACGCAACATCCAACTTGATCCCACATCTGAAATGCAAATGCTTGATCCATTATGTTAGACAACAAAAGTTACAAAAGAAATGGTTCTTGTATGAATGAAAGCATTGTTTTAGTAGTCGATATTATTTTAAAAAATTTCCATTTACCTTTTTATCAACATTGCGGTAATGTACAGAGACGCAAAACTTGTTATTCTCGACTTTGACACCTGCGATATTATTAGTGATCTCGATGAGGGATTTATAAACCTGTGATTATGAGCACCATTAAGGCAATTTTGGATTTAGTTGGATAAAGTGAAAGGTGTTAGAAAGAGTTAATAAGAATAAATGAAGAACCTACCTCATTGATCATTGGTAGAAACTTGCGAGCAGGCTGGAAGAGATGTACTTCTTTACCCTGTTATCAATCACTTATTAGCAAAAGAAATAGGCACGATGATAGAAGCACAACACCTTCACTTATTTGTTTTAGTTTACAGTTTTCGGAAAATACGACAATTAGAAATTGGAAAGGTAAACAAAGATTTATCAGAAATCCACTTTTAATAAATCTAAATATGTTAACAAATAAATCTTTTATTTTATTGACAAGCATAACAAAAAATATAGTCAGATGAAAGGAGGATACTAGAGTCAGATGAATCAAAATGTATCAAGATCCCTTACCTTAGCAATTCCTGTTTCAATTACAAGAATCTAGTTTCAACTTAAAGTGGTTAATTAGAATATATTTATGAATATGTTGAAATCAATTACAAGCACAGATGTTTTAGAAGTATTAGTTAATATAAAACTTGGAAAATTATGAGATTGATCTGAAAAAGATGTTATAAGAATTAATGCTTTCATCAATGCACAAATATAATTAGTCCAGGTTTATATAACATTTTTATAACTTTTTACTGATTGAAGTATACCAACTATCGCATCTCATGGTACTATCTATCACCAAACATTTCTAACCGGAAATCAAAACTCAAACATAGAATGATATTCATCTAGAGTATAATTTCATCTTTCTCAATCAAAAATGGCAACAGAGATGCAGGTACGAAGAACTATGATATATAAATCTTCAACTACCAATGTTATTTGGTACCTTTCTGTCAGTTGTCTTAATGCAGTCCGGATGGTCACCAAAAGATTCAGATACTCTGATAGGGCTCATTATATCCATACCATGACTACCAGCATAATACAGCTCCGATAACTTAACAAATTCATGCACCTTATGAAATTGCAATTTTCAATTAATTAATCAACATCATATAATTATTCCTAAATCCTTGTTCTAATGTCCAACTTCGACAAGCTATATACCTTGTCACGGGACCTTCCACTAATGATTGCAGTGGGGAAATAATTAGCTGCTTCTTTTACGGCAGCACGCATCTGAAATAAATTAAATGACCAGAAAGAAAAATAAAAAAACCAAAACAGCAAAAATAAGAAGAAGAAAAATCAAGGATTACTATATCTATTCTACTACAATGCTCAGATTCATGAAATTAGTAAACCAACTTACTGCACTCGACATGAATGCAAGGTCAGGATTATCAACAATTGGTGAAAGAGTCCCATCATAGTCCAAAAACAATGCAACCATCTTGCATTTAGCATCATTTGTGATTAGGTGAAACGAATTTAAAGCAGATGGATAATTTATCTGCAAGATTGCATCAATAAATAATAAAGGTTAGGTAAGATGTTTTCTTGAAAACTAATTTAAATTATGAATTTTAATAGTTTCAGTGAACCCACAATCCAGGTTTTATAAGCAGCATCATTATCATCTACTTGAGCCTCAGAGATCATATCCTTGTTCAACTTCTTGCGAGGAGGTGAAGATGTTATCATTGAGTCCAACCAACCATTAACAAGGACATCATCATGTTTACCATTTAGTATTTCAGGTATTGTTAGATACAAACCAGAGGATGAGTAAAGCAATGCTGCCGGTGAACATGGTGTAATGTTAGAGGGCAAGCCCAATCTTGACTTGCTCAAAGCTGCAGGGTCAGTCAAGACAGGTGAACTATGGTTTGACTTCAAATCCATTGATTCACCAACAATCTTTTGCCCAAATGTAGTATATATCAAACTGGTTCTTAGTCAATTAATCTGACTGTCTCTTACTTTTTCCCAAGTATTATCCAACCCGTTTATCAATGAAAAACCACCTCTTCAATGTGTTCTTGTCAGTTGATAAGTGCATGCAACCCATCAAGCAGATGCCAACTGAGGACTAAGATGGTAATAGTCAGAAAAAAGAGGAAAACAGATTTAGAGAAAACTTAATTTAGGTGGTATATATACCTTCTCATTGCAAAACCTATAAAGCATTTACACGAGGCAGTCAATCATTTGAGCTTGTACGCCCTTTAGAAGAATAAAATCTTCATCACTTGAATCACATGAACTGAACTGAACCAAAATAAGCAATGATTTAATTCAAGTAATATTTTATTCTGATAAAGTCCAGTTATGAGGTTTTCGAACATGGGGGAAGGCAAAAAGAATCCAAAAGTTTAGTATATACAGTTATGTCGAAAATTGACATCATAAAAATTATTTAAAAACTTTAAAAGAACATGAAGGAAAGCACATTAAATTCATTTAAGTGATGCTACAAAGAGAAGAAATTCACCTGCTATTCACCTAATTAAGAGGCTAAGAGTGTCAAAACAAATATGTTAATTTCACTGTCAATGCATTTCGTACAAAAATGGCATAAGACCTAGTTTGAAATATACGGACACTTTCAAAACATGTATGAATAAAAATTGTCACAATTCCACTTGCATTCAAAGAGAAGCAAAACTAGAGCTAGTATTTCTGACAAGGAAGTTGTGGAAATACTGTTTATTAATTATTTTAATCCATAAGCATTTCCAAAAGCATGCAATTGGATGCTTGTTAATGTTAAACTGGAGTGGAGCGGCATTCTATCTCAAAAGAACTAGTAGAGAGAATCCTTTTCTAATATATAGACATGATGGACCATCACACTTATTCAGGTCAATGTGCGTGGGGCATCCTAATTAACCTCATGCCCATTATAACATAGAAGTATGGACCTACATGGATATCATGTTAAATTGGAATGAAATTCATTCTCTAAAATGACTAATCATCTTGGAGAAGACACTTTTTTAATATATAGATATAGTGGACCACCCAGAAGAGATTAATAGGCATGAAGAAATTGCTGCCTTAAAATTAAGTGAATTATCACAGGAGCAATGTCTCAGCTTATGGAAAAATTATATCCACTCTTTCCATGCCAACTGAAATGGTCGAGAAAAACATATTTAGCCCTTTGATTTTTACGGAAGCGTTTTCTTTGTGAAGTTTGTAAACAACAACAAAGAGTCTGATACGTAGAGAGGGAAAAAAAAAACAGCTAAAAAAAATTGATAATTCACAACGAGTAAACGCGACCAGGGCAGTTCGTACAAGCTTACGTGGCCTGCAAAAGGGAGACTTTACATTTACTACTCTGTTTTAACAGCGATTTGTTCCACTACGAGGAGGCATCGCAGCCAAAAGTTGAGAGGCTCTCCCTTTTCTTGTAAAGCACAGACAGAAACATACAGGCAGATGAACAGACGAGGTCGGGGAAAACGACACAAGGAACGCCATCAACTAACTGATGGGTCCAGGGAGAAAGTCCATGTCCATCAGCAGGACGCCTTTGTTCATTAACCGAGTCGCACTAATTTGTCTTAATGAAAATTAATAATCTCCAGAACCCAAATCAAGAACACCAAGACAAGAGGAACACAAATGTTGGGATTCGACCAAAAAACTTATTACAACTCTCCCAAAATCGTCAATACCTAGAAGAAAATTCTGTGTTTTCCCTCACTTCTCAATCCTCCAAACAGAGAAATTCTATAAAATAAATCAAACAAAGCAGCAAGTTATCGTAGAACAAGATAGATGCAAAACAAAAAACAAAAAAAAAAATCATAATCCGAGCATAGCGAAGATCGAGAAAACAGAAACCACAGCACTCCACCATCTTCCATTAATGAAAAATCCCATTTCATCCTACCAAACCGATAGAAGCAAAACCAGCGATAGCGACAAAAATGGAAACAAAAAAAGGAAAGATCATTCTACTCACGTTGCTGCCGTAATGCCGCCGCACCAAAGCGATCTCGTCTCGCGAGCCAAGGCGAAATCCAAACCCTAATAACAAACCAAAACACCAGGGGGATCGAGAACACCGCCACGGAGAACTGGGAAAGCGAGAGAAGAGGAGAGAAAGGTTTTCGCTCGATGGAGGCGTCGTATTTATAGTTCCTCCGGCCGCTAAAATGGAGACGTCCTCGCCAAGGCATAATTAGCGAATTAATTAATTCATTAGTTATTAATAGAAACTGCTTACCAAACAATACAAAATTAGTACGTGCTTAAGACCCCGGAATTAATTACTAATTAAGTGTTAACAAAATCCAGCTCCTCTTTCTACTCGCACCGAGAAAAAGACCCGCAATTTGCACCACCACTCTATTGGGCCTCAGTCAAACTGGATTCCTGGTTTTCTGGAGAGAAGGTACAGAGTGGGTAAGAGTAGTTGGAGCAAGTCCTTACGCTGGATGAACGTGGCCACGTTCCCGGCGAGCTGGAGCCGGGGCCCGCATGTGGGGACAGATCAGTTGTCCAACCGTTTTTTATACCCGCCTCGGTCAACGAGTAACCGTGTTCTTTTAAAAATATGGTTTTAAATAAATTTAGAAATTGTAAGGAAAATAAAGGAATAATGATCAAAATTATACCTAAAATACTTTTTTTAAAATATAATAAATAAATAAATAAAATATTTGATTCTTTTCCAAATTAGTGTTCACACGTGAAACAGTTCGCAATTATTATTTATTATTTTTTTATAATTTTCCATTTTCACACGGCATGAATGTCGGTGCTGCCGAGCCAAACTTTGAAATTTTTAGAATTTTAATATAAAATAATTCGCAAGATGATGTGAAGGAGAGGAAATAACCATTAAATTGGAGATTTAATTAATGCTAAACACTTTGCCAAATGACACCCACTCTAATGAGTATTTATAATAACACGCTCTATATTTTGTTTAGGTGAATTTTATATAAATTAATAAATAAGTTTATTGATAGAATATTCATGAATTCAAGCTTATTAATTTATATATTCTTTTTTATTATTAAATGAACATAAATATACTTTATTAAAATAAATATCAAATTGATGATGTTAATTATTCTATAGGTTGGTTTTTCTAATGAAATATTAGAGAAGATATCTAAAATCACCAAACACATAGAAATTGTTTTTGTTTATCTAAAAAAAATAATTCTATAATGTCATAACAAACTATATAAAAATTTAAATATTCTTAAAAACCTAAGGATAAAAAAAGAAAATAATTCTAATACAATAATAAAATTATTTGAAGCATTTTAAAATTTTTTAAATGATAATTTTTAATCTAAAATTAGGATGTTATGAGTTACACTATGTGACAAATATAGATTACACCTCTTACCTTAAAAAAATTGAAGGAAGAAAGGAGGGTCATTGTCCGCGTCTCACCCTTGGCTTCATCTCTACGTGGTTTAATTTGAGTTAAAAGTTTACTAATATTATCTTAATTTAATTAAAAATTAATTTGGGAAGTAATTAATGTATTTTTATTAGGAAAAAAAACTTGAATAGAGGAAGAAAAATAAATATAAATACTCATTATAAGGGGGGTATTTTGATAAAAAGATCAAGACCACGTCACGATTTTTGATGCAAGCTTTTGGACTTCAACAATTGCGTGGGATGTCTAATAATCTTAATAAGGTAGTTTGATGTAACGTGTGGTAGTTGTTTTGCATTATAATTTTATGTTGCTTTCAATTATATTTTTTGGGTAAAAATAAATTTAAAAAATAAAAAAGGCGTGCTATTTAAATCACTAAAAGTATGACTTAAAAAAAATAAAAATAAAAATAAAAACAAAAAATTTTAAAATAAAAGGTGGCCTAGTACGTTGTTTATCTAGAAAATAATTTTTATTTTTAATATTATCATAATAACTACAATTAAATTAAAAATGTGTTTGATTCAAATTATTATATATAATATTGATTAGGTAATTATCAAGTAATCATATAATAAAGATTATAAAATATAAAATATAATATTAATATTATTTGATTTAACTTATTTATTTAGAGTGAATAAAATATAATCAATTTAATATTTATTTATATAATTTTCATTCAATTTAATTTCAAATAAATTAAATTAAATTAAAAATATTAATATTAATAATATTAATGATGAAAATATATATAAAATAAATATAATTTATTTATATTTTTTAAATTTAAAATAGATTTATATACTTTTAATAAAATAATTTATTAAAATAAAATAATTTATTAAATTAATATAATACTATTGTAGCTAATTGTTATTTAATAGTTTGTTTAGCATTTAGCCACTGTCTAAATCTGCTACAATTGTGTAACGTAGCTGTTATAATTTTTTAAAATAGTTTTTAATAAAATTTAAATAATTTTAATTAAATTTATTTTTGATATAATAATGTTCGACGTGTAATAATGAAATGCCCTCTCAATAATTCGTATAATTTGAGAAGTCCTTATAATTTTTTTCTAAAATAAATTATAAATTTTATTAAAAGGGCGCTTTGCTTTTCAAAAGTCCGATAGTATGTTAACGTATTTAAAATAATTTTTATAAATTAATTTTAGCTTATTTTAAAATATATAATTTTTTATTATCTTTGTTAAAATTATTTAAATTTATCAAAAAAATTTACCAATTTAATCAAAATCATTATAGATTAACTTTATTGAGATGATTTTAATTAATTTTAAATAATCTCAATTAAATTGATAATAAATTTAATTGTAGTTGTTATAATAATATTAGAATAAGGATAATTTTCAGATAACAAAATATGACAGGTGTTATTCTAATATTAGAATTAAGGGTTTATTCTATATTTATTTAAAAAACAAATGTATTCATGAAAACTATAATTAGAAGAGTCCTTTTATTTTTGCCTTTCAAAATATTAGAATTGGTTATAATACTTACTAAAATTTAGTGACAAAATATGATTAAATGTTTAAATCATTTTATTAATAGGTTAAAATTTAAAAAGTACCTTTTATTATTTTATGAAAAAGCACTTTTAAAAATATAAAAATTATTTTTCATTTCAAAATATTCTTATTTCAACAGTATTACAAAAATAAAGAACATTCTTTATTATTTATATATATATTGTTTTTTTCCTCTTTATTTTTTAAGGTCTTTTTTAAAACTTCTCTCGTACTCCTTCACATTAGGTCGGGGTTGCTATCCAGCGTGACAAATTTGTGCGCGACTTGTGCATGACGCCCTAATCCACCGCCGCTCCCGTCACCCCATCCGACTACCACCGATCGCTGTCTCGACCGCGATCGACGTGCCACTCACCGACGCTCTTTCTGACGGTGGATTTCGATCGTGATTTGGCTGGAATCCGCCGCCTGACACTGTCGGCTCTGTTTCCGATCAAATTCGTCGGATTCCGATTACTATCCGGCCGGAATCCGGTGCCGACCAAAGCGTCGATGAGTGACTCGTCGATCGCGGCCGAGGCGGTAGTCAGCGGTGGCCAAACGGTGCGACGATGGGTCAAAGGGGTCGCGGACGGGTCACGCTGGATAAGTCGTGCGGGATAACATTTCTCCTCATTAGGTATTATCAAAATACTCCATAGAGTTTTAGGGGGCGTTTGGTTTGGAAAATATTTTCCATTTTCTGTTTTCCATTTTCTATTTCCAGTTTTCCATTTTCTGATCTAGTTTTCAGAAAACAGAAAATGCGTTTGGTATGATATACTGTTTTCTGTTTTCTAGAAAAGAAAATTAGAAAATACGTTTGGTTCGGTAATCTAGAGTTAACTTGGTTCGATAATCTAGAGTTAATTGTTTCTATTAATTTTAAACTATCCCAACTATAGCTAGGAGTTAATTATTAAAATTTGATTAAAGCCTAAGTTTAAAAAAAAAAATTCGCTCAAAATCGCTCGCGAGGCCGCGCGCGGAGGCGTTGCCGAGCCTGCGCGGCGCCTCCGGTGGAGTCGCCGGGCTCAGGCGGCGCCTCCAGTGGCGTCGCCGGGCCTGGGCGGCATCTCCGGCGGCGTCGCCAGGCCCGGGCATCTCCGGACCCGCCGTCGTGTTTCGTCGCGGGGCCCGGGCATCGCAGCCCCGAGAGGCGCTGATCCGCTCACATCCAGCGCGGCGAGGAATCCAGAGGAGGGTATCGGTGGTGACGGCGAAGAATGGGGTGGAGATAGGGCCGAAGGAGAGGGGAGATAGGGAGAGGCGGGCGAAGTGGAGGAGGGGTGAGGGAGAAGAAGGTCGGGCGAAATGGAAAACGCCGCGTTTTCCCATTTTCTGATTTTAAACGGGAGGTTTGGAAAACGATAAAAAGCCGTTTTCTGTTTTCGTAGAAAATGGATTTCTATTTTCCAGAAAATAAAAACGAAAACGTATAACAAACGCGTTTTCCGTTTTCATTTTCTGGAAAATAGAAAATGAAAATGGAAAATGCGGTAACCAAACGCTACCTTATTTTTTCCCTCAGAATGCTTCTCCAATTAAATTTGTAGAGTACTTTTCAAAATACCGAACGTTTGGGGTGCATTTTGAAAATAAAATAAAATTTCGAACCGCTGAAGCCAAATGTGTGGGTCCGAAGGCGGTTCGAACCGGAACTGATCCGATTGACTCGGTCTGAAAAGTTAGATTTTTGCTCGCCGGCCGCCGCACTCGGTCGAGGTGACGGCGCGGTTGCCCTCCTCGTCCTTTTGTTCTTCCTTCCGCGATGCTCGTCTCCCCTCTCGCCGCCGCCGCCAAATGCTCGTCTCGAGGAGGTTCCGACCGCCTCCTCTCCTCCTTCACTTTTTCTCCGTCGAAAGAAGAAGCCATAGCTCTTCTCACTTTTTCTTCTTCACCGCCGCCCATTCCTCCCCTGACTCCGACTCCGATGCCCCTGGTACGGACCACCGGCCTCCCGCATCCTTCGACGTATCCTCTGCCCACGCGACCCACTGCCTCTCCCTCCTCCACCGCCTCCTCCTCCGAGGCATGCTCTCCGCTGCCCGCTCCGTCCTCAACCGCCTCGTCGCGGGTTTGCCCGTCCCCGATTCAGCCTCCGCCATCCACCTTGCGAGTTCCTTCGGAATCTCCCCCGAGTACGGTCGTATCCTCCGATCCTTGGTTTCCTCTCGCCAGTTCCTGAAGGCTAAGGCTCTTTTCGCTCACTCCACCGGCGGCGAACTACCGGAAGATCCCTCCGTTCTGGATGCCATGGTAGAATGCTTTTGCAAGCTAGGAAAGTTTGTGGATTCCAAACCTCTGCTGGACCACATGATAAAAATTCGGTCTTTGCCGTCGAAGAGGACGTACACCGCGTTGCTGCGTTTGCTCTGCGCGGAAGAGAAGTTCC
The DNA here is from genome assembly GCF_044706935.1 of Curcuma longa. NCBI lineage: Eukaryota > Viridiplantae > Streptophyta > Magnoliopsida > Zingiberales > Zingiberaceae > Curcuma > Curcuma longa. The sequence continues at coordinate 547,131 of NC_133863.1, read as the reverse complement.
TGGAGGCTCTGGACCTCTTTGTTCTAATGGCCGGTGCTGGTGTTTTCCCATATTTGTCAGATTATAATTCTCTGATCTACGGTTTGTGCTCAAAGGGGCATTTTGCTCAGGCACATCACCTGTTTGATAAAATGGTCAGTCGAGGATTGAGTCCTTCTTCCCAGTTGTGCAAAACCTTGTTTTACGGGCTTTGCAAGGGAGGTGACATTGTTAAATCTGAGCATGTTTGCAGAGTGATGGAGTCCCATGGTCTCCATTTCGATCGCATGATGTGTTCCACCCTGATTGCTGCATACTGTAAGGAGGGAAGATTGGAGCCAGCTCTGGTCATTTTCCAGACAATGAAGGGGCATGCCTTCTTGGAGCCTGATGTATATTCCTACAACACCCTGATACATGGCTTGTTGAGGCTCGGCTATGATGATTGGGCGTGGAAGTTTTATAACGAAATGACTGTGACTGGACTCAAACCCAACGCCACTACTTGTGGGATACTGATCAGTTGGTACTGCAAGAACCAGAAAGTCGATTGTGCTTTGAGACTTCTTGAAACAATGATTGGGCATGGTTTAGTTCCCAACATCCAATGTTACACAGCCATGATAACAGCTCTTTGCAAGACAAACAGATTGGTGGATGCTGAAAATTGGTTCGATAGGATGTTGGAGAGTGATCTTGTTCCAGATCATCTAATGTTTGTTTTACTATCGCGAAGTTTCCCCAAAAGTCATGGATTTGCAATCATCAGCAAGACTTTGCAGGCTATGGCTAAGACAGATAGTAGTGGAAAATTTAGAAATTCCTCCATATTGTTCGGTTCTAGTTTAGATCAGATATCACTTCAAGAAATGGAAGATGCATTTGATGAGATTGTGAGGCTTGATGTGCTTCCCGTTGACATAATTTTTAACATAGTGATAAGAACTATGAGTGGCGAGGGAAGATTCGATGCTGCTTACCGTTTGTTGGTCAAAATGGTTAGTTATGGTTGCGAACCTTCAATTTCAACATACAATTTTCTTCTAAAATGCCTATGCAGAGAGAAACAGATGGAGAATGTTAAACTACTCCTAGATTTAATGAATAGCAAAGGAGTGGTATGGAATTTGGTTACTTACTCTGTCCTGATAAATGCATATGGGAAGTTTGGGGACATACACTCAGCTCTTGGTATTTTTAATCAGATGATCGATCAAGGTGTCAAGCCTAATGTTATCATCTATGATCCGATAATCAAATGCCTATGCAGAATAGGAAGGTTCAGGGAGGCTGAGCTTGTATTCGGTAGAATGATCGAAAGCAGGGTAATGCCTGATGAAGTAGCCTTTGTTAATCTTATCAATGGTTACTCAAAGATTGGAAGGATCAATGATGCTCGTTTTTTATTCGATAAGATGTTGCAGCATGGTTTCCATCCTGGCTTGCATACATACAGTGCTCTTATAAATGGTCTAATAAAGAAAAACATGTTCAGTATAGCCTGCAAATATCTAGATAAGATGTTGGAGGATGGATTTCTGCCAGATAACATTTTTTACACAATGCTAATCAATCAGTTCTTTAAGAAAGGTGAAGAGAACTTTGGCTTGTATCTAGTTGACTTGATGGCGAGAAATCAGATTGAACCTCATCTAGTGACTTATGGCTCCTTAGTAAGTGGGATTTGCAGAAACATCCTACCTCGACGAAGAAGACAGCCATATTTAGCTCATAAACTAAAAGAAGCTAGGCATATGCTTTTCAGATTGCTGCCTCAAAAATATGCTTTCCTTGGAAAACCGAAACACTGGGATTGTTACCAATCGGCAGAAAAGAAGGTTGAATATGCATTGAACATAATGCAAGTTCTCATGGACAATGGGATGATTCCTGATCTCCATTTTTGTAATGGTATACTCAATGGACTATGCAGAGCTAAAATGATCCAAGATGCTTATAATTTGGTTTCAGTAATGCAGAAACTCAACACTATTCCTAACCAAGTAACTTATACGATTCTAATGAATGGCCATTTCAGATCAGGTGAGGCTGATTGTGCAATCAAGCTATTCAACAAGATGAACCGAGAAGCACATGTTGTAGATGAAGTTGCTTACAATACATTGATTAGGGGTGTTTCTGGGGCTGGCCGAATCAATGATGCTCTTTGTGTTGTAAATATGATGCAGAAAAGAGGCCTTTTCCCTAGCAAGAAAGCATATAACAAATTAGCTGAATCTCTACCTCTTAGTTGTTCTACTGAACTTGCCGTCAAACTGCTCGAGGAGATGCTCTCTCATGGCTATTTTCCAAGACACATCTATTACAATAGCTTGCTGTGGACTCTCTCCGAGAACGATTTGTTCGAGGCTCACAGGGTTTTCGATATGATGTTGAAAAGAGGAAAACTACCTTATCGAGAAACAAAGAGACATTTGGTTGAGATGTGTCGTAAGACTGGACAATTTGACATGGCTTATGAGATTGAGCAAAACATGGCCATCTACGAGACTTGAAAATCCATTCAGCCTAAGCTTTTATGAGGTAACTTTTATCTTCTTAATGCAGGATTCTCTTCTTGATGCATATCCATATCAGTATGTATCAACTATATGACAAGTAGGAACTTGCAAAGTTTCTGTATTGGAATCTCTTATAGTTTGATGCACAGAAGATGAATGACATTCATACTGATACTAATGGATATGGCATTCATATGTTAAACAGCTTGGCAAGAAGCATTATCCTTGAATCAAAGTTTGTTTTTTTCATAGTGGATGATGGCAAGGAAAACAAAGTGTTTGTTTATAATCATGGAAGAACAATTTACATGGTACATGGATCAGTATCTACAGTGGTTGATATGATTGCTTTGTTTCCTGGTTCTGTGTTGCATCCACTGATGCTTTTTTTGTTCTTCCATTGTTGAATTTTCAGGTAAACTGCTGATGATGAATTGCAACGCAAACGCCGGTGGTCTGTTGCAAAACCCTACAGAATCGCATTGACCAATTCGATATTTGAGAAGGTGGAATTTGACCCATTAATCTTGGATCAATCCGTTGTTGAATGAAGCAGATGGACGAGGAACCCACCCGCCGTTAATGGATGTTGCAGTGCAGCGCGGCGGCGGAGGCGGCGCTGCCGAAGACGAAGTCGACGGAGCTGGAGACGTCGCATTACCGGTGGAATTGCGGCTGCTAGAAGATCGAGAGGAATCCGTCGCCAGACACGCTTAAAAATTTGATTTTTAATCGAATTATTGTCTTTAGGTTTGATTATTGCAGAAATGAGGGTGGTGTAGCCCTGGCGACCTCCGTTCGCCGGTGATGATGGTTCGACCAATTCCGTCGCCGAGCATGACGGGGTTGAAGAAGTTACTAGTGAGCTGGATGGATCACGACCCAGGAGCTTGCTGCCCCGTTTCAGTATCTGGCGGCGGAGACTTCTCCAGCGACGGTACGGAATTCGCCGGAGCCGTCCTGGGCCACCACTAGGTCAGCGTCCCGGGAGGTGTTCTGCAGGAAGCGACGCCTATCGAACATGCAGGGGACTGCGGGGCAGTTGCCGGTGAGGTCGGAGACGTTGAAGCACGCCACGGGGGCGACGCCGACGCCGACGCTGAGCCAGTCCTACCTCAAGGGAGAACAGTGTCGGCGTATAGCACGGTGGCACGCGTCGCTGCGCGCTCGGAGGGAGAGGCGGCAGGACGCGGTCTGGTCCTTGGGCGGCTGGCGGTAGCGTCCACGGAGGTAATAGAGGCGGGGCTCCGGGTGCGGCGTGACGCCGCAATAGTAGTCGACGTTGACGGCGATGACGGCGCAAAGAGAAAGAAAAGAAGTTCACCATATACAGAGTTGACTTTATGTGATTCTTTGATACACACTTCAAATGTATCTTAATATATTTTCTTTTATAAAAGGTGGAATCCACTATTTTAACGATCTTATATAAACGGCTCAGCTCCATAACTATTTATGAAGAGATAAATCAAAAAACTGTAATTGGTCACAACGGAAGAGGGTATTGTTTGACTTCGTCGAGATTTATATTCGTGTCCTTTTTTGTAAGTCTGTTTCGTCGTAACCAATTTAGTTATGTCTCGGGGACATCTTAATATCGATTGAGGATCTCAAAAGTCACATTTCCCTCATCCAAACATGCTCTAATTGGGGATTAAATCGTGGCCCTTGGTTGAGTTGGTTAGTGCACGACAGATTTGCTGAAGTGAGCAAGAATCGAATTAAGTTGAGACAATGTCCTTCTATGTAGTGGCGAACTATAGTTTTTTGATTTATCTCCTCATAAATGATTGTGGGACTGATTGTGTGGGACCGCTAGAGTGATAGATTTTACATTTTATCGACGATAATCAAATTGTGTAACTCAAAGATCACTTTTTTGTTGCCCCATAACTCAAGAGGTTACTTTTCTCTATGTCCATTCCTTTAAAGGTATTTTTAATTCAAATTATCATGTATAATTTTTGTTATGTGATTATTAGGTAATCATATAATCAAAATTATAAAATATAAAATATAATTTAATATTATTTGGTTGCACTTATTTATTTAGAGAAAATAAAATATAATCATTTTAATATTACTATATTACTCTTAATTAATTTTTTAAAAAATAAAATAAAATAAATTAATAATAATATTATTATTAATTATGATAATAAATTAATAATATATAAAAATCAATATAATTTATTTATAATTATATAAAATTTAAAATATATATATATTTTAATAAAATAATTTGTTAAAGTAATATGTATTTTTTAAAAACAAAATGAACTCTCGAAGTAATAATAATAAAAATATCTATAAATTTAAAATAAAATAAATGATGGCTTTATAGAACGGTTAGATCAATGTAAAAAAACAAAAACTATCAATATAAAAACAAGTCGCTAGAAGGAGGGCTTGAACCTCCGACCTTGTGGTTAACAGCCACACGCTCTAACCAACTGAGCTATTCCAGCTTGGCATATAAAAATATATAATAAAATAAATTCACAATTACACCCAGCCTACCTGCTCTTTCATTTAAGAACCTTATCAAAGGATAGTTTTACTGCCCTGATCATAAAAGAGTTCCTCCAATAAAAGATCTATGACTTGTCCTTCATTTAATATCCTTATCAAAAGGATAGTTTTATTGCCCTACTCATAAAGACACTGTCACAGTTGTGTTTCTTTGGATGTGCAGTCCAAAGCACACAACATGGCAATTACAAGACAAAGAACAGAAGGAACTCTCTGCCTATATAAGACAAAGAAACCCACCTCTTCGAAACACATGATAATATCAAGTTAAACAATAGGTCCCATGAACATTGTTAGGCATTTGGAATGCATTGTTAGAGATTTACAGTGATCACTACAAATTTACACACTACAAGAGAAGAGAGCATTGCTTCCTAAGTTTGATTTAGTGAGGGCCTTATAGGCTTCCCTGATCTATCTAACTTGCCTGAACCAGAGTAGAGTTTGTTTGAGAACTTGGCGTGTAGGGAGGAGGATGACTTCTGTGCCATGTTCTTAACCTCTGGCCTCTGCTTTGGTGCGCTGCAGGATCGCATTTTCGCCTTCGATGATTCGGTATTCGCCATGTAGTTTGGGGGGTAGTCTGAATAGCAACTGAAGAGACTCCGAGAGCAGTCACTTTTTGAAGGAGCAAGTGCTCCTCTTATTGAGCTTCCAGGCCTTGATGAGGTGGAGTAGCACTGAGGGCTCTCACCGTAGTTGTGGAACTTGAATGGTAATCTCGAGCGGCGAAGAGATTGATGTGTTTCGATGATGGAGGATTGGCCAGAGATGACAGTGAGAAAGCTGGTGCTGTTTCGGTCTGAGGTCAGAGTGGAGCATGAGGAATGGTGTAACTGTGCCTTCCCTGGGTCTACTTCCAGCACCTTGGCATTCTTGTCAATGCCCAAGGCCATTGGAGCACCACCTCCTGACTTGTATGCATCCACAGATCCATGGCTGTTGCAGTAACGATCCTCCATCCACTCGTCCAACCAGTTCAATCCAGCGGAGTTCATTCGGCCCTGAGTGACTGAATCTGAAGTAGCTGGCCTTGAGGAAGTCCTCTACAAATGTAAAAGAGCATGATCACATTACGAGCATGGCACTAGCTTTTCACAATGGCAGTTAAAATTCATTGAAACCATTATGATAGATAGGAAGCCTAAAGAATAAAGATCTTGATCTTGTGTTCAGTCAACTCAATTGGTTTAAAAGATCAGAAAAAAAGTCAACCCTGATTTGAGTTTTAAATGGATGAGCAACATGCATCATACTTCATAGAGACCTCTACAAGGTAAATACTACATTTTTTGAGTTTATTCTAACAATCATGGCTGCAAATTGCTACCTGCAAAACTCTGAACTATTACTTAGCTTTCTAAATTATTTGTGCAGGTAAAAAACTTTTTAAAGTATTTTTCAAATCTTAAAACAGTTAAAACTGACTTCTAACCAAAAAGACTGATTTAATACCCATCAATGGCAGGAACTTATTCAGGATGCCACTGCAGAACTTACAGCATGCCTTCGGGGGGCCTTCTCGAAGTGGTTCAGCTGCTCCGATTGGAACACACGGTGCGCCCGGGCCCTGGCTTGGACTCGCACCAGCGCCTGCATGCATCGCAGAGCCTCTGCGGCCTGTTTCCTGACAATGTTGCCTCTGACCAGTGCCTGGAGCTTCACAAGACCTCTCAGTGCCTTCAATGCCCTTCTTGCCTTTACAACACCAACACATACCAATTCACCAAACACATGATTCATCACAGGAACTAGTAGAAACATGTAAAGTAAATTCCTTTACACAGAAATAAGATCAACAGACGCTCATTAACTCAGATCTGGTATCAGAGGCAAGAACAACTAAATTGTCATAATTGTGGTGCACGAGATTCATGGGTGTATTCAGTACTCTGTAATGGAGTAGTAACAGCTGCGTTACAGATTGGCAGGAGAAGCAGCAAAACTGAAAGCAAAATGTGAAGAGAGAAATAGAAACAAAAGTAATAGAGCATTTAATAATCAGGAAGAAGGATAAGGATGTGAAATAATTCCTACTATATCCATATAGTAGAGTCCGGGATAGGACCTGAGGGATCTCAGATCAAGGCAGGACGAGAGAAAGCGACCAAATAGGTGTTTCTGGCAAATTTGAGGCGACGTGATCCAATGGAATCACGCAATCTGCTCACTCTCTTTGGCCACTGGCTAAAGTGCCTTAATGGAGACAATTTAGGAATTAATCTGGTTTTTTGAGTTACGGAGCAAATTTGGAGCTCGAAAATATCAATTTTTAGGTCTAATTGCTAAAAGAAATCACCAGCGAATCGAATTAGGGCTGCAATTTGGGAAGATGATGAGGTTAGACTAACCAGGTAACCACGGAACGCGGCCTGGATCTTGGCCGCCGCCGCTTCCTCCTCCTTACCGAAGGCGGAGGCGAGGGATGAAAACAATGCCGGGGTCGCCCTCCCGCTGCTCGTCAGCCGGACGACCGCCGTCGCGGCCGGCGAGGCGGCCACAGCGGCGGTGGCCGACGCCATGGCGACGCCTCGATTTCTCTGCTCCTCATCGTCTTGGACCGCTGCAAATGCTCCTCCGTCGAAGCCCTTCCGCTTCTCCGCTCCGGCCGCGGCCGCGGCCTGCTCTGCCCTCCGCTGCTTCTGCTGCGCCTTCTCCCGGAACGGAAGCACGAAGCTCCACTGTCGCCGCTTCTCGCTGACCGCCGGCGCATCCAGATCCGGCTTCTTCCCGCCGAAGAGGCCACGTAGCCACCTCGTGGCCTTCCCCATTCGCGCGCCGCTCTCCGCTAAATTACGAGACTGCTCACTTTTCCGTTATTTAAATATCTAATTAATTATTGATTTTTTTTAAAAAAATCTAAAATAAGAAAAAGAAGAGAGCGGTAAATTAAATCAAAAATAAAAAAAAAGAAAACAAGTGAGAAAAAATTATTTAAATATTTTCCCTTTTAAAAAAATAAAAATAAAATTTAATTACAATAAAATTTATTCTTCAAATAATAGAATGAGCCAAACGCCCGCCGGTCCGGTTCGATTAATCGGTTTTCCATGGGCCGAGGAGACGGCCCGTTTAGCTCTATAAAATCCTCCACGGCGCAGATATTGCTGCAAATTTCTAGGGCTCGTACTCACCGAAGGAGAGAGAGAGAGAGAAGAGAGAGAGAGAGAGAGAGAGAGAGAGGAAGAAGAGCGTGTCTACTCGAATCGACAATGGCGGAAGATGATTACGATGATGTCGACATGGGGTTTGCCGCTCTCACTCCTTCGTTACTCTTGCTTTTCGGACTTGTTTAGCTTGCCGTGAGTTTTAATATATTATGTGTCGAACTTCAGCTAAGTTCCCACTGATTAATCTGTGTGACGGACTGCTCCGTTTGAGTTTTTGCGATGGGATTAAGCGACATAGTATATACTCATTGTCCTTAAAGCGAGCTTTTTTTTCCTGTCGGAAATACAATCACAATGCTTTATTTTTTGTGAGCTGAAGAGAGAAGATGAGTAAGAACTGAAAGAAAGAGAGAAGAGAGAGAGATTGGCCTTTCAAGCATGCATTTTTAGAATCCTTTTATGTTTGTATGGCGAGCATGTTGATAATTTGATAGTTTTCGGATAATTCGAGCTATCTATGATTGTTTGATTGTTTATTTTTAACAGACTTCTAGATACCATGGTAAAATCAATTAGGCAACCACTTTTCCAAAAACCTCGAGCTTTTAAGCAAGGATCAATTTTCTCTTTTCAATTTTATGCCTAACATGCTTCAAGCATTAGTGGATTTTAGTCTAATAACTTTTGATTTCTTTAGTTTCTTATTCTCTTTTGAGGAGTTGCCCTTGAAGCATTGTTTCAAGCTCCATTAGTGTTAGGTTTTGTATTTTAAGGTATGGAACATGAAATTTTGGCACATAATCCACATTGTGAAATTTAATCCATTGCATATTTTCCACTTGTTTGGTTAAATTTAATTACTCAAGAAGATTCATCGGTGAGATCACTTCTGCTGAACAGTTCATGCCTGGTTGGAAATTCCTTGTGCAATTCATATAAATTTCATATCTGCTTTAAGCACTGTCCTAAAACTGTTTTCACTGTATATAGTTTACTCTCTGATGTATTTAAGGAAGCTTTTGCTTTGCCATTTTCGAACCCACTATTTGTATTTATATGTTTATCATCTTCATGTGATGAGTTAATATGTATTTGCAGTTATGAAGATGAGCCACCGGAACCAGAAATTGAGGTATGCATTGGGTATTCGTTTACAATATATGTGCTTATAGTTTTTGCCTATAAGATAAATTGAATAAACATTTCATTCATAAAGGAGGGGATGGAGGAGGATCAGGAAAATAACAACGAAGATGCCCCAGATGATGTTGTTGGTGATGCTGAAGAAAAACTGCAAGAAACAGTTGAACGGCCTAGAAAAACATCGAAGTTCATGACAAAATATGAGCGTGCTAGAATCCTTGGTACACGGGCTTTGCAAATTAGGTTCGGAACTTCAGTATTGAACATTTAGTAATCTTTCATACATATAGCCTCCAAGTTCTTTTTGACTTATTTAACTCACTAAACAGCATGAATGCTCCAGTGATGGTTGAGTTAGAGGGTGAGACTGATCCTTTGGAGGTATGTTTCTTCACGAAATATTATTTCAAGTTTGATGAACTCACAAAGTATTTTTTTTTTTTGGTTTCCATCCTCGTATTATATCATAATTGTGGTTATTCTTTTTGGCTTTTTTCGATTAGCATTCGAAACTTAAACAAAAGTAAGCCCTCTCTACTCCTTAAACTTTAACATAGTATGGTATCAAAGTAAACCCTCTACCTCTAACGATGTCGGCGAAAATGCGATTATGAAATGAAAATTAGAGAATGAAACTTCATCCATTAGTCTTATATCACCAAATTTGAATTCTTAAAAACATACCTAACACTAAGAGGTATCTCATCAGAGTTCCATTTAGAATTGGATTAGACTCCTTGAGCTTTAACCAGAAATCTTTGTTTCCACTTTCTTGATACTTTGTGCTTCTGTTTTTTCTGTGATTTCAGATTGCAATGAAGGAACTTCGTGAGCGCAAGATACCGTTCACCATTCGACGATATTTACCAGACGGGAGGTACTCTTACTTCTTTTGTGTTACCTTCAAACTCGAAACCCTAATCGAATTCAACATGAATGCTCATTGAACTCGTATTGGCACGTCGTTGCAGCTACGAAGATTGGGGAGTCGATGAACTGATCGTAGAGGATTCCGGGAAGCGCCAAGTCGGTGGTGATTAAGCTAATAACTTAGAAACCTAGGTAAATATACTTATGCTACTTGTCTAATTGGATTAGATCAGTTCTTGTGGATGTATTAACATAATGATGTGATGTAATAGTCTTTCTAGCTCCTTAGTTTGGGTGATTACAACATTAGAGTTGTGTTCTTGGTGGTGTATTTTTAGTTTATTAATGAACTCATGATAGATAAAGAGTAGGATAAGAGTGACTACTCATTTACTGAAATATTATAAATGAATGATGGAATATATTTATTAATTTTTATTATAATTTACTAAATTTTAAAATCCCCTTCAAAATTTCCAATCCATATCGATCCTCTATATTTTTTTATGTTTGAAAATCTAGATATTGAGAAAGGTAAGCTTTGAAAGTACAATGAAGCCTTCTATATAGTAAAGGCTAAATTTCATAACATAACCCTTGAAGGTTTTTTTTTCAAATTGCACCTCATAATTGTAAAATTAAAAAAAAAATTGCGTTCGACGAGTTTGTCTGGTCATGAGTAAAGTGGATTTTTATTTGTGGTTGCAATTCAGTTATTAATTATGAAGTTGATTGATTTGGAAAGTGTTTATATGTAGTAGTACTTCCATTCATTTAGATTAGGAGTGTAATCGAATCGAACCGAGTCAAACAGTAAGAGGCTCGAGCTCAAGCTCGATTTGTTTTTTCTGAGCTCGAGTTCGGTTCGAATATAATTCAAGTTTTAATTCTTAAGCTCGAGTTCGGTTCGTAATGAAATTAAATAGTTTACGAACGGCTCGAGCTCGATTTCAAAATGATTCGTTTTAAAGTTAAATAAGTTTAATTCGAGCTTGATTTTAAAATAGCTCGTTTAAAAGTTAAACGAGTTTAGTTTGAATTTGATTCATTAATATATAATATTTATAATTCATGTAATATATATATATGTAGATATATAGATATATACACGTTCGCGAGCCTCTTAATAAACACATTCGTGAGCCTTTAAACGAACATATTCACAAGCTCACGAACTCAAATACTGTTAAGCTCAAGTTCGGCTTGATAATATTTTCGAACTCAAAATTAGGTTCGAGCTCGGCTCATTAACGTAATCGAATGAACTTAAATGAATTTTTTTTTTGAATCGAGACTCGAATAGCTCGCGAGCAACTTAACTCGTTTACACTCCTAATTTAGATAATTATATTTTATATTTTTTTTCATTATGTTTTATCTAAGTATTAAAATTGTAGGTTACAATCATCATGTAATAATCCGATCTATTCATATAATTATATTTTATATTATTTTTATAAATTTTTTTATTAAATAAAAAAATATATATTTCAATCAAGAATTGAATCACGGCTCCATAAGATCATAATTCGATCCACTTAGATAACCATATTTTATATTATTTTTTATAATTTTTTCTATAAATAACCATAATATATATATATATATTATATATATATATAGGATTATACAGGATGATAAATTAGAAAATTATAATCGGAAAGGATAATCCGTAAAATTACAACTATATCCATCGTGGAAACCATAATTGTAGCAGTAAATTAAGTTGCTAATCAGGTCACGTGCCTGCTTATTGTGAAGCTTTGTTCTGGTTGTTAATGGAGATCGTAGATGTTGGCGTCGGCCGTGTAGCAGCCCAAGATCCTCACGAACTCCGCGGTTTGCGAGATCTCGTCGATGGCCTCCTTCGCCTTGGGGTTTTCCGGCGAGCCCTCGAAGTCAACGTACAGGACATGGGGGAACGCCCTCAGCATCCCCTTCCTCCTCACGTCCAGGATGAACACCGGCGACTTGTCCGCCTTCGACGCCGAGTTGAGCACCTCCAGCTTCGTCAGGTTGATGCTCCGCCGCGAGAAGGCCGAGAGCACCTTCAGGAGCACCGCCATGGAGCCGCCCCGGTGCGCCACCACCGTCGAGGTCTTCAAAGGCGCCGCCTTGGGGCGCAGGGCGGCTGCGAGGGACGTGGGCGCGGCCAGGAGGAGGAAGCGCGTCACGTTCCAGGAGTCGTCCTGGAGGCCGTCGGCGAGGACGTCGAGGCCGTAGAGGAGCGCGGCGCGCGGGGAGGCGATGGCGGCGGTGTCGAGGAGGCGGTTGGAGCGGAGCATCTCGACGGCGCCGGCAGTGTCCTCGACGGGCTCGCGGAGGTGGAGGCCGAGCTGGGCGAGGGCGCGGCTGCAGTGAGCGAGCGCGAGCGGGTGGCTGATCACGCGGCGGAGCTCGGCGGGGCTGACGCCGGGCATGGCGAGGAGGCAGTAGTTGACGAAGAGGCTAATCTCCTGGACAACGCGGAGGTCGTGGCGGAGGAGGAACTCGTAGTTGCGCAGGCCGGCGCCGTCCATGGTGCTCTCCACGGGGAGGATCGCGCGGTCGGCGAGGCCGCGCTCGACGGCGGAGATCGCGTCCGCGAAAGCGCGGCAGGGGAGAGTCTCGCAGCCCGGGAGGGCGGTCTTGGCGGCGAACTCGGAGTAGGCGCCGGGGGCGCCCTGGAAGGCGACCCGCAGGCCGGCGGACTCAGATCCGTTGATCCGAGCGCAATCGTTGACCTTGGGGACGACGCCTCCGTTGATTGCGGCGCCGGCTGCGCACGCGATCGAATACGACGTAAGTCGACGGAAAGGCGAAACCTTGACGGCGCCGGAGTTCGGATAGAGGCGGACTCGATCAACAGAGACGAAGGCGGCGGCGGCGGCGGCGGAAGAAAAAGAGGGGCGAAGCGAGGGAGCCGACGCCATGGTTGCCGATTGAGAAGGAGAAATCGGGAGATTTAGGAAGAAGAGGAATCGAGAATTAGGGATTTGGAAGAGGGAACGAAGGACTTAATTATGACTTGAGGATTGTTTATTAGAAAAAAAATGATATATGAAAAGAACATTCCTTAAATTTTTTTTTCTTCTAAAATACTTTTATTAAATTAATCTTTAAAAGTTTTATTAAAATTATGTCAATGTCGATTAAAATTCTTAGGCGATTAAATTTGAAAAGACGTTTCTTGAAATAATGAAAAGAACGTCTTTTTCCATTTATTATTAAAGGATGTTACATCTTATTTATGTATATTTTATCTTTTAAAATTATATTTTTATTTTTATTTTAAATATTATTTATATTATATAATTATACAGTTAGGATCTTATTAAATAAATATCTATATTATTATAGTATGAATTATAATTGTTATGACATATTATTATTAGTATAATTATTATAATAATATAAAAATAAAAAATATTTTTAAAACTAAAAAATATTTAATAAAGTATTTTTGTTAATAAATGAAAAAAGATACTCTTTTTAATGATCCTTTAAAGATTTCAATAAAAAGAAGTGATTTTTGTCCATTAAAATTACTTTAATATTGATTAAAAGTATGTATATATTTGAAGTGTCTTATCCCAAATGGTAAGCATTGAGACATGTGTTGTTTGAGATTTCGAGTTTGAATCCTCTTAGCAAGCAACATGTATTTGTTGATTGAGGTGCTGTGCGATTCAAGTCTTAGCAATATGTATTTGTTGACTGAGGTGCTGTTGAGGCAGTATGCTCTTATCAACCTAGTAGTATCGTGCCTCCAAAAAATCTCTTAAGGGAGTTTTCTGATATGGGGCCATTTCAGCGGTGAGGTCCGATCACTATAAAAAGTTTACTCACTACAGTTTAGCCCCCGAGGCATAGCTGAGTTGGTTATGACGCAGCAGACTTGCAGAAAAGGATAAAGGTTCGAATCCTAGCGAAGTCAGGCAATACCCTTCTGCATCATGACCAACTGTAGTTTTTCGATTTACCTCCTCACAAATGGTCGTGGGGTCAATCGTGTAAGGCCGCTAAGGTGGCGGATTCCACTTTTTTAAGAAAAATATGCATATAAATATTTATCAAAATTGGTTTAATAATTAAAATTATTTAAATTTCATTGAAATAGTGAACAGTGTGGACTAAAATTAGAAAATTTTTTAAATACTTTTTAAGATTTTAAAATCATAAAAAAATCTCCTAGAATTGTTCCAATTAAATAAAATTTAACATTTGTTAGGTTATTATTTGACTACTAACTCAACATCACCAATAAAGTAGGAGCAAAAATAACTAGATGTTAAATTCATATGGACATGTTGATAGTTATAAAGTTTCCATTGATAGTATAGAAAATGACTGCTGACCCACAGAAATCATTCATCTATTAAATTAATTATCACAAGTCTTTGGTTAGTCCAATTCTAACTACTACCTTTGAAAAAAAAAACCTTTACTTTATTATTATTTTTTTATAATTTAAATATTTAATTCTTACAATTCAATTAATTATTTATATGATTGGTTAATGTCTATAAAAATTTTCTATTTATCGTTGAAGTAAATCGAGAAGTATATATAAATTTTAATAGACAGTCCAATATCATAAAATTTTCAAACTAAGATTTAAACCCTAAATATAATATACCACGAGTAGCGTTTAAACTTTTATTTGTTAGAAAGCATTTCTTCTGCATATTTTTTACCATCGCATCCTTTAGAGACTACTTTACTGTATTGGTTAATATAAAAAATCAAATCGAACTAAATTTTTTTTTATCAATCATGTTTATGTGATAAAATAATCAAGTCAAGATAAACTGAATATAAAATAAATGGAGCTTATTTAAGTTTAATTTATTTTTTTATAAATTTAAGTTTGATTTAAATTTGTCTTGAATTCCATTAGTTTAAATGTTATTAAAATTTTAATTTAAATATATTTAATTGTTTGAAATTTTTATATTTTAAAATTTATTTAATTGTTTGATAAATTTATTATTATAAATTTATTTATTTTTCCAAAGTTCTTTATATATAATAGTTTTGATAAGTATTCATAAATTTTATTATCTAATATTATTCAACATGTATTAAGGTTGACTTTATTTATTTAGTTTAATAAATTATTTAATTTTATTCATTTTAATTAACCATTTATATGTAATAAAATAAAATTTTAATTATGTGTTTTACCGTATCATTGAATAAAATAATAATATATAATAAGAAACACAGATTCAGAGGGTATTTAGTAAAATACCGTTAATTGTAGTAGTAAAATGAAATTTATTAGCAAATTTATGAACCCATCCAACTCAGCTATGCCTCAAGGGCCATCCAATGTCTGCCGAATTAAAATCAAATCGAATTAATTGAAATCAAATCGAATTGAAGATTGAATTTTAAATAAAAGTTAAACAAATTGAGTTTAAAATATCGATTAATTCAAATTTTAAATTAATTAATTGAAATAACTAAAAATTTTAAATATTATAAAAAAATTTATCAATTAGTTAGTTAGGAATTTATAAATTTATTTTAAAAAATTTATAAATTATTTTGTATTTTAATTAATTCAGTTTATTAAATTTAATCGAATAAAAAATTTTAAAATCAAAATCAAACCGAATTAATTAAATTAAAAAAGAATTAAAATTCTAAAATAATTAAATTAAAATTTTAAATTTGATCAAGAATCATTTATATGATTTAATCGAATTTTTAACGAAAACCGGCCCATTACGAAGCCTGTTAAGCTTTATTGCGGCCCGACCTTCAATTGCACTATAAATTTCAAAATATACCCTGAACCCTAATCTTCCTCCCGCTCCGTCGCCGGTCCCTGCCGAGGCGTCTCCGCCGCCGCTCCTAGGCGAGACTCCTCAAGCTGCGGTACTTCTCCTGTAGTCGTCTCTCTCCGCCCCAAAACTGCGGTACTTGTTTCATAGTCAAGTTTTTTCCCTAACAGCCTCAGAAGCTTCCATGCTTCTCTTTGTCTTTTGACAAACTCTGCTTTAAGCAACGCGTGTAGCTATCTAGATTGTGTGTGTTCTTACTGGTTAGGCTGGCATCTGCTTGGAACAATTACCTTGATTTAATATTGGTTTTCGGCTGACTTACTCGTTTTATTGGCTATTTAGTTCTATTTGCATCACCACATTCTGTGCCTTTCTTGTATAGATTTTTAGTTCAGGCAGCGAGGGTCGTTTTAACTCATTGGGCAGTGACAATCTCCAAAGGGAAGAATTCATGCATTACATATACTTTTTCGTAAAATCATATCCATCACTTTTATTGTCCTTGTCTCTTTTTCAGAACAGTTGAATTCCTCCCGGAGTGGGTTGTGAATGTTCTCTCCTACTTGATTCTTAAGAAAGTTAAACATCATAAATATGTTGCCTTTATGAACCTCCAAACAATTCTTAGCTGCTTGGCATCATATTTGACTTAATGTAGCTATTGAAGTAGAAATGACTAGGTTTTCTATATGATTTTCAACATGGCTGGTGCTTGACACCAGAAATATAAAGCTCAAACACTTCCAAACTCAATCAGACAGAATTTCAAAATTCTGTAAAATTATATTGAAAATTAACTTTTATTTTGTTTAGACTCAGCAGTGTTTTTGTTTGTGATTGTTGTGTGTAAGCTTGTGAGTAGGAAAATCATCGCTGACTTGGTTCCTCTCCATGACTGGTAGATGTGATATTTGTGCTTTTAACTAAACATGTCTCCATTTTCTGCCTTATTCCTTTTAAATTGTTAATGATCATAATACTTTTATCGGCAGCTGTTGACTGAGCAACCATTTGGGTGAGTACAAGCAAGCACTGCAACCAACTCCTCTTTATTGCACAACACTTACCATGCCTTCTGCCAAGGAGCTTGTTGATGCTGTTAAAATGAAGAAGTCCGACAAGAAGAGGAAGAAGAGACCAGATTCTAACCAAAGGGAGGCCGATACCATAAATGACGAAGATGGTGGCCAAGAACTAAATGTAGAAGGGAACAAGGATATGTCCCCAGATGGAAAGCAGGAAACACATGGGGATAATAATGGAGATGAAGTTACAGAAGGTGTTGAGGGGATTACTTCTGCTAAGAAGAAGGTTAAAAAGAGCCATGGGATCTTGACCACTGAGCCTTTCTCTAGGCTCCCCCTTTCTGAGCACACGATGAAGGCCATCCAAGAGATGGGTTTTGAACACATGACACAGGTCATCTAACATTTATTTTCCTACTATTATGTAGCTACCTATCTTTCTTATTATGTTTTTTTGTGCTAATAATTTTTTTCTCTCTAAATTTTTAGTTTTAGAACTGTTTTGTGTTTACCATATCTCATATTGTGATGGCAGATTCAATCCAGATCTATCCCACCTCTCTTAGCTGGAAAGGAGGTGATGGGTGCAGCAAGAACTGGTTCAGGAAAAACTCTTGCTTTCCTGATTCCTGCAGTTGAAATGCTGCATAACATTCATTTTATGCCTCGGAATGGAACCGGGGTGATCATTATCTGTCCAACTAGGGAGCTTGCAATTCAAGTAAGACCGTTGTTATTATTAATTCTGTAATTTTTTTTCGTGTCTTGATTTTCAAGTTCAATTATGTATATGGTTTTGTCTAAAAATATTATGGATGTTTTGGTTTCAGACTGCCAAGTTACTAATAGGGATTACTTAAATTTTATTTTATTGAGAAAGGCAACATAAGTCTTTTAAAATTTTGTGGCAACAAACAATATTATTGGAATAGGCTTTGTTCGTGTATTTTGTTGAGTTGATTGGCCTTTAGAAAACTCTCAGCTAACTTATTCTTTGTGTGGCAGACACATGCTGTCGCGAAGGATCTTTTGCAGAACCATTCTCAAAGCCTTGGCTTGGTTATAGGTGGAGCTGGGAGAAGAGGAGAAGCTGAGCACCTTGCTAAGGGAGTAAATTTGTTGGTGGCTACACCTGGAAGACTTTTGGATCACCTTCAAAACACAAAAGGGTTTATCTACAAAAATTTAAAGGTAAATGGTTCATTTTTTGTAAAGATAGCTACTTTCGATCCCATGGATCTGTATTATTGGAATTCTTGTGCTCAGTGTTTTGTTCCCTGGTCATTTATGTTTCTACTGATGTTCTCCGACTAGTTCCGAGTTTCCTCTATTGCATATCTGCACTGATGATTATTTGCTAGCATGCCAGTTCTGGCAGTGCATGTTTAATCCTCACCATGACAAGATCAATAATTATTTTCATATGTTCTTTTGTTTGACATTGAGATACTAATTTTGGGTGTTGGTGCACCAAATGTAGTTTCTTATAATCGATGAAGCAGATCGAATATTGGAGGCTAACTTTGAGGAAGACATGAAGCAAATATTTAAGCGCCTGCCAAAGGTATGCTATTTAGTTCCCTTCGGTTTATAGTTATTACAGAAGTGGTACAAAGTTTATTACATTCACTCTCTTTTCATATTTTTTGGGAGTATAATCTCAGTTAATATCAGCTAAACATATATTAATATGCAGACGAGGCAAACTGCTCTATTTACAGCTACCCAAACTAAGCAGGTTTGCATTTCTTTCCTACTACTATTCCTAATCATTTTGGTTTTCATTTTCTTTAACTTACAAAAGAAATTTGCAGGTTGAGGATTTTGCGAACTTGTCATTTAAGGAAAAGCCTGTATATGTAGGTGTTGATGATGGAAGGTCAAAGGTAATCGCCAGATTTATTGTATCATTGTTTTTACTTGATTGTTTTGTCGATAGCAAGGTTGACATGAATTCATCTTTCTCAGGTGACCGTTGAAGGGTTGCAGCAGGGATATTGCGTGGTGCCTAGCAATAAAAGGTTTCTGGTCTTGTATGCTTTTCTTAAGAGGAACCTTTCAAAGAAGATCATGGTCTTCTTCTCCTCGTGCAATTCGGTCAAGTACCATTCGGAGCTTCTCAGATACATTCGCGTTGATTGTTTCGATATCCATGGAAAACAGAAGCAGCAGAAACGAACTAGTACATTCTTTGAGTTCTGCAAAGCCGAAAAGGGTATACTGCTCTGCACCGATGTTGCCGCTCGCGGACTCGATATTCCTGCCGTGGTAAGTTAAACTTTGCCTTTTAGTCATCGCCGCGCATTGTCTAATCTTTAATGCCACATCCTGTTGCTTGCCCCTAGGATTGGATTGTGCAATACGATCCTCCTGATGAACCGAAGGTGCGAGTTTAACCGAATGTAACGATACATCCTACTCGTCTTCTCATGTCAAACATATCATTTATCGTTTCTGGATTCACATTCATTTTCAGGAGTACATTCATAGAGTCGGTCGGACGGCTCGAGGGGAAGGTAGTAAGGGAAATGCTTTGCTTTTCCTACTGCCCGAAGAGTTGCAGTTTCTAATCTATTTGAAGGTACATTTCCCTGCACAAACACTTTCCTATTCTTCTACAATAGTGTGCTAATCTATTCGATATGGACTCTGATAGGAAGCAAAGGTTCCTGTCAAAGAGTACGAGTTCAACGAAAAGAAAGTGCCGAACCTGCAATCTCATCTGGTAACGGTCTTAAGCGAACATGTTAATGTGTGTGTGCGAATATATTTGTTATCGGAGATTGAACTTTCGAATTGGTTCAGGAGAAAATAGTCGGAGAAAACTACTTTCTGAACCAATCAGCTAAGGATGCATATAGATCCTACATCTTGGCCTACAATTCACATTCTATGAAGAATGTGTTCAATG
This sequence comes from Curcuma longa, assembly GCF_044706935.1. Lineage (NCBI taxonomy): Eukaryota > Viridiplantae > Streptophyta > Magnoliopsida > Zingiberales > Zingiberaceae > Curcuma > Curcuma longa. Next base: position 527,268 of record NC_133863.1, on the reverse strand, counting down.
TACACCAGCTTAATCTCAAGGTATCGGCGAATTCGGTTCGATAGCGCAGCTTAAATATCTCTGGATGTTTCATTCTACTTGAATCTCACAATGTTTTGAGTTGCTTAACAGGATGTAGCTGCTTCATTCTGCTTTACCTCGCCTCCGAAGGTGAACTTGGATTTGGAAAGCAGTGCTTCCAAGTTCCGGAAGAAGACTCGCCGAACCGAAGGCGGCCGGCACGGTATCAGCTCAAGTAATCCTTACGGAAGACAGTCAGGCGACGACACGAGACAATTCGTGCGGCACTAGACGGTCAGACGACACGCTATCGACTCAAGTAGTAGTTGATATTTGAAGATGTATTGTTTGAGGATGAGATTTTGAGCTTTTGCTATGATCCAGAGTTTGTAGCTTTGTATTTAACAAAATATGCATTTGTGAAAGAACAACTAGAATTTTTTGTTGTGGGGAAAATAATTTAATTTCTAGGGTATTATTGGATTTATTAATTTAGTGTGGGAATTATTTAATTTTTTTTCTTTTGCATTTTCTTGGATCTATTAAAATCTACATGAATTAATACTTTAAATTTGACTAATTGTTGGGGGGTTCGGCCAAATATGTTCCCGAAATGACGATCCACGTGCAGGAATTTCGACACCTTCGCTAGATTCGCAATCTAATCGCAGATTTATACAGATTTTGTTTTAGATTGCCGACACGGACATAGATCTTGTCGATACGCGCCAGATCTTGTTGACGCTCGAGACGCACACGAGCGGACGAAAAGAAGGCACGGGAACTGAAAGGGTGATTCAGCATTTTCCCTTTTCAATTACCGTCTGAGAAATAATAGAATATTAATCAAATAGACACCATTAATGATTTTATTTTGAAAATATCATGATCTAACGTTGTTATAGTCGCTATTAATAATTACCATAATATGTAAAAGTTACTTAATAACTACTACAATGTATTTAAGATGAATTCAAAATTTAAAATTTAAAAAACTACTAAATAACTACTATAATGTGTGGAAACTACACAATAATTGCTACAATGTATTTTATGTGAATTTAAAATTTAAAATTGTAACAATTACATAATAGCTTCTATGACTAACTATTTTAATATAATAGTCATTTTTGATATAATATTACTTAGAGATTCTAAATCATAAATCTTAAACTCATCCTAAATACTTAATTATAACAACTACTGAGATAATTTTTACACGTTGTAGCAGCTACTGATAGCTTCTACACAATATAAATCTTAAATTCTAAATTCATTTTAAACACGTTACAACTACTGTATACTTCTATACGTTATAACAACTGTTTTTACACATCGTAGCACTTACCAGTAGCTAGTAAAACAATATTGGATCAAAAGATATTTTCAAAATAAAATTATTGAAAAGATGCCTATTTGACTTAATTGGAAATGAGGATCCCATTTGGCTATTTTATGATGGATGTCAATTTGATTTTTACCCTAAAAAATAATTAATTTGTGCAAAAATAATAATCAATAATTTTGATCCTAATGACTTTTTATTCGATCTCATGGGTCTTATCTTAAATGGAGTTTGAAGTCAAAATAAAAGTAAAAAAAATAATAAATTTCTTTATGAGTGAGAAAGAGATCCGAAAGTGGATGGATTATAAATAACACCGGTGAAAAAGGAGGGTGCGTCAACGCTTGATTAGTTAGGTAGAGAGACAACAAGACACAAGTAGATTGGCCCGCGGATTTGAGAAGATTTTTTTCTTTTAAAATTGAATTATAGATTATGAATTTATAATAATAATATATATTTTATAGTGAAAATTATGAATTTTTTGTGACAATTATTTTAACTAATATATATAAGTGTGAAATCCAAAAATAAAACTTTTATTAGAGATTTTTTAGAAATATTTATTTATGAAAGGATCAAATTCAAGAGATTTTTTTATATGTATATTTTAATTTTTTTTGATAGATTAATCCGCATAACACACAACTCATTTTGAGTTGGACTAAGTTAGAGATTTCTCACTTCACTAAGATGGTGAACTACCTCGTACCCTGCTTCATTGGACGATGCAATTTCGATGCACCCCACAAATCAGTTTGTCTAACAACTCTGTGGGTGTTTGGTTGGAAATTAGTGATTTCCAATAATGTAACATCCTCGCCACATTAGCAATTGTATTTTATATTTTAAAATTATAAAGTAATTATATTTATTTATTATATATATTATCAATTTATGATTATTAATTCAATTTATTCTAAAAAAAAGTCAAATATCAAATTAACCCAAAAATAATATGGTAAATATTAAATTAGATTATAATATATATTAAACTAAATAATATTAAATTATATTTTATTCTTTATAATTTTAATTATATAATTATTTGATAATTATATAATCAAATTTATATATGATAATTTGAATAAACAAACAAACTCTAATAGAAACACACCCTAACCCTAATAGGAAGGAGGATAAGAGATCATTCATAGTGAATAGAGAGCCATGGTACACATTGTTGAGGAGGGTAAATTGATAGTATGAATACTTAATAATTGAACATGTTTTTCTACGCTTATAAGTTATATTTAGGCATGACCTCCCACCTATTTACACTTATAAAATTTTAAGTATATCCACTGAAAAAGAGAGAGGAAATTTCACACATTCTCATGCTTTTTGCATTCTTTTGATTTTATTACGTGACAAGTATTAAAGAGACTTTGTCTCGATAATATCGATGCTTTCTTGATGCTCTTTTCTATTTGCACAGAAAATTTTGACCTTGATTAGCTATGTGACAGAATAATAATTATTTTAAAATTTTACTTTTATCATAGAATTTCATAAAAAAAATAAAAAATCATCAAACTCAGAAGAGAAGTCATCTCTAGATTAATAAAAAAATATTCCTAACAAAAATAATTAAATAAAATAATGTAAAAGATGAAAACAATTCTAATATAATAACAAAAATTATTTAGAAACTCCTAAAAGACTTCCAATGATATTTTTTAAATTTAAAATTGAGCCATTACATTACACCAATGTAAATCTCTAAATAAATTTCAATTTGACATATTAAAGATTTTATGATTCAATCCGAATTAAAATTTATGATCTTTTAAAACTTTATATTTATATATATCTTCCATATATATATATATATATATATATCATATATATATCTTAGCATTCTTCAACGACAATAAATTTCTATAGCATCACATATATTTTAATTAAGATGAAAAATAATGATTGAAATTTGTTAATTTGTACTTTGATCTTTTAGGGTTAGTGTATATATATATATATATATATATATATATATATATATATATATATATATATATATATATATATAATCTTCATTAAATGAAAGAAAAAGGATGCATGATTTGGTCAGCCATCAATTCATGATCTTATATAAAATCTCTCATGTGATGTTGGGATTTATGAATGAGAGAATTTGTTTTCGTGATCTAAAAATACTTGTCAATGTTTACAAACATTACTCTTGTCCTATTCCATCTAGCATTAGTCATAATCACCTTAATTTTATGTCCATGTAAAATCATATAAATCTATTTAATTTTAAATTCAATTTGATACGGTATATATAACAAACAATCTATTCGATCTGTCCATCTCATTCAGCTCATCTAACTCATAATTGAATCCACTAATCAACTTGTCTAACTTAGTTAATCAAATCTATATATTGTCCGTATGATGATCTATCCCTTCATGTAGCCCGAGTAAACCAGGTTGAGCCATCGCTCAATCTTGACTTGTACACTGGCCGACACCCTCTATCTCAATGGGTCCCACTAAACTCCGACCTCTTTTACCCGCATGGCTACAACAGTTACTGGACAACAAAGAATCCCTACCGAACATACTCTCTTTGACCTCAACCTCCAATATGCTCCTGACACAAGACCGATTCTAGCGAGGTCGTATACTTTAAGAGCGACACCTGGTTAACGGCTCGACAGTGTCAAAAGTACGACCCAATGACTGTCACCCCAACATAATGTCCTGCTCGTACTACTGGCTGATGGGTGATGCTTCACTCGTACGATCATTCAAGTGGCTCGCTTAGGGCTCGCGTGACAGTCTACATGAATCTTCTACCTTGATGGCTATATAAGACTCCGCAAAGATAAGTAAAAATATAATTTTCTTCTCTCACGTGAAGGTTATTATTATTATTCTTCTTTTGTGAGTTCTTTCACTCTCTCATGCATGCATGTGAGTTTCACTTTTTCTGCAAAAAAGTAAAATTCACCATCCTAGTGGACCCACACGGTCGATTTCACGATCATCTGTAAGGAAGTAAATCAAGAAGCTGCAGTTGGCCACGATAGAGGAGAGCATTGTCTCGGCGAAGTCGAGATTCGAACCCTTGTCCATTTCCATAATTTTGCTCCGTCATAACTAACTCAACTATGCTTCAAAAGCATGAACTTCACATCTAGACCCAACATCAACTTGACCGTCAGAAGGATCACGTCAGCAACCAACTGATGTGCTTTGACTCGCAAGATACTAAGAGTGGACCCACCAGAGAACAGACACCACCACAACTCCAAAGAAAGGAGAGGAGGCCAAGCGGGTGAAGAACATCATCACCGAGCGGGTGAAAGGACACCATCTCAAATATAATCCCAAACTTACAAGATAATATCGACAAAACTCACCTATACAAAATTCTAAAATAAAACATTTACAAAACTAAAAATTAAAAGGACGCATGTCAAATATTATAACAGTAGAAACACTGGTAATTAAATTTGAAATAGAAAAAAAAAAAGCAACAGTAAAAATTCAAATAAATAAACAAATAAATAAAAACAAAACTTAAATCGATGAAGACAAACCCATCAATGTCGATGAAGGTTCTCCAAACAATGCCACACGAGGCTGAGCTACTATTATTTCACTTCACTTGTCTCATACCTACTTTATTTCAAACAATTAACAAAAAATTGACTGCTCATTCCTCTTCCAAGAATGTTTTAACTTGCTTGGGGAAAGAAAAAATCTATAAATTTATTGTTAGTAATAAGTGGAAGATTTAGAGGATAATTTAAAGTAATACAATAAATTTTGATAATAAAAGGATTTTAAAAAAATAAATAAATGTTATCTCGATTCAGTGGAGTAAATAAACTCAAAGTGTTGGGGAGAAGCTCGGCCATTAATAAATGCCTTGGAACAAGACGAAGCCCACCAAGCTTTCGCCCATGGCGTGAAGCAATCGAATCGCCGACGAAGCTCCTCCTCCTCCTCCGCCCCCTGAATTCATCGATGACGACGCCGATGGTGGCGCCGAAGCCTCTCATGCTCAAGGAGTATCTGGAGCTCGACCACGACGACGACGACGGCCTCGAGCTCGGCGGCGGCGTTGCCACCATCCGTGGCCTTCTCGACGCCGAACTTCGCAAGGAGACGGCCGGGAGAAGCGACGCCGTCCAACACAAGGCGACGGCGACGGCCAACGGGAATGGGCTCGGCAAATTCTCCGCCGCCATCGAGGCCGTCAAAAGGCGCGCCGCCTTCTCGGTGCTCTCCTGGAAGAGGAAGAAGCAGAGGCCGTCGGCGGAGCAGAAATCCGCCACAGTCGAAGACGCCACGTGGGCGAACCCCGTCTGGTGGCAGTCCCTCCGCTTCTCGTCGCCGCTCGCCAGCAGCCGCACGAGTAATTCGTCGGGAGGCGCCGCCTCCCCTGCCCTCGCCTACGACCCAGCCACCGCCGCCGCCGGCGAAGCAAAGAAAGAATACTCGCCATCAGAAAACGAAGAAGAAGAAGAAGCCACCACCAGCACCACCGCCACCCCCTCGCCGGCGACGGTGAGTAACGAAATCCACATCACTCTACTTACAAAACTTCACATTGCCCCCTAAAATTCGCTAATTTTGCACAACACCCCCGCATTTGACAAACAGTGCTCCCTCCATTATTTAGGGGCCCCCGAAGCCACAATTAGGTGCGCTGCTTTCCAGCGCTTTAATACCATAAAACCGTCGACGGGCCTCTCCAAATCCACTCTTAAGGGCCCCCCTAATCATCCTCTAACCATAACTAAGCGCGTAATTAGTAATTAATCCAGAGGCCTGGCGGAAAGTTTAGGATAGGGATTGATGTAATGTAAAGTTAATACTGATCTGATGAATAGTATACTCTCTTATCTTTTTCTGGGTCTGTCCGCAGAAAGTGTGGGGACCGGGGCATGCGTGCTCGGCTTTTGGTCTTGCCTTTTTTTTTTTTTACTTCCACGGACTGGACCGAAGTTGTGGTCCATCCGGCTCGACTCGGTTCGACTCAATTTCACTATCTAATTTAATTTATTTATCTTTTTTTTATTGTTAAACAGGAATTTGATGGAAAGGTTCGACTGGGTCCGGTTTTGATAGTCGATTATGCGAGCGGGAAGGATTGCGCGAAGGAAGAAGAAGATGAAGAGAAGTTTTATAGTAGCCTCGACTACATTGAAAGTAAGGTTTCGCTTGGTTTTAACATATATATATATATATATATATATATATAATTTTGATATTCTACGTGACTGCCTCGTACGCGACTCGTGATCCACCGTCCATCAGACGATCGCGAGCTAGATCTGACCATCCAAATGTAGGAATATACAGTGTTCTGCTCGTCCGACCCCTGCCGCTTCCAACGCCCTCGCCTCACCGTCCGATCACCGCCGGCCACCGGACTGGGCCCGATCGACACGTCGACCGGCGACGGATTTCGATTGAAATCTAATGCAATTTGGCCGGAACGTGGCCGACAGTGGCACGCGGTGTTTTTGGTCAAATCGCGACCGGACACGTCCGTGCCACTGTCGGCCGCGTTCCGACCAAATTGCATCGGATTCCGACCACAATCCGATCGGAATCTGATGTCGATCGACGCGCCGACGAGTGGCGCATCGATCGGGCCCGATTCAACGACCGGCGGTGACCGGACGGCGCAGCGAGGGCGGCTGGAAGCGGCAGGGGTCGGTTGTGTCGCGCACGGGATCGCGTAGTGTGAGTCGCGCAGAATATCAATTCTCTCTATATATATATATATATATATATATTTATTTATTTAAAAAAAATGGAATAATGAATTATTTAAGTGGGGGAAAATAATTGATTAGATTTGAAAGGCATACCTGGTTGTAGTGTATCGACACCGCAAGAACAATTTCTTTGGATTCTTCGATTGAATAGGGCCCACGCTATTAAATAACGTCAATTTCTTCCTCTATATCTTGTTGGCCTGCTACAGCAACAAGAAAACAAAGAGAAATATCATATTTTGATGTGGTGACTGGCAGGTGAATTGGAGGATTTTGAGAAGTTTAGGGGGCGAAATGAGATTGTGTTTTTATGGTTTGTCATGATGACGCGGTTCTTACCGGGTGGTGTAGGGACGACGGAGCAATTGCTGCACCGGATCCGACGGTTCGAAATGCTCGCGGAGCTGGACCCCGCGGCGGAGTGCTGCTCCCGGTCGTCGGATGGAGAATACGAGGAGGAGGAGGAGGAGGAGGAGCGGGCGTGGGAGCTGCTCGGCCAGCTGAAGGCCAACCCGCCGCCTCGCGGCGGGGAGAAGCTTCTGCTGGACTTCTTCATCCAAGGCAGCAAAGCAGGCGGCGGCGGTGGCGGCGGCGTCTGTCATTGAGGCAGCGACCGCGGCAGGGTGCAACGACGACGACGGAGATGCTCCGCTCCGCCAGGAGGTGGATCGACGGGCGGCCGCGCGGGGAGGCGGAGCAGGACAGCAGCCACGGGGAGGCGGCCACGCTGAGGGAGATGGAGAGGGACGGACGCTGGAGATGCTTCCGGGAGGAGGAGGAGGAGCTGGGCCTGCAGGTCGGAGACGCGATGCTTCAGTCGCTGGTGGAAGAGATAGTGAAAGAATTAGCATAACAATTGCAATAAAGACGATGATTAAGAATTTCTTTTTGCTATTTTCATTCTTTGATTCAGCGATGGAGATTGTATAGGCGTTTCTGCTGGTTCCTCAATCAAGAACAATATTCCGCTAATGCCAAGCAAATAGTAGATACATCGGAGAAATACTAAAACGAACAAACACTGAACCAAAATTTACTCCTAGCTATGAACTCTAATATCGAATTGAAGGGAAGTCTTGACAGTAATGGTAAAATTGCTGCTTTATAATCTAGAGGTCACGATTTAAATCGTGAAAATTATCTCTTGCAATGTAGAATAAAATTGCATACAATAGATCAAATGTGATCTAATTCCGTATTAGTGAGAGCTTCATACATCAGGCTGCTCTTTATGAGCCCTAATATCAAAATTTTTAAGGATTTCAATCACAACAATCATACACTAGTGCTGTTTATTTTTTTATTAATTCAAATATCTAGCTTTTTGAACAGGATTAATCCTAGAGGTGAGCAAGATCCAGTCCCACGGAAGTTCTCCATTAATCATCAGAGTAAATCCGAGTTGCGCAGATGAATCTTGACGGACAATCTAGTATTACGAGTGATTCAAGCACCACGAGCATTTGAATATTTTACATGGGAATCAAACTTCCGTCACATGAGAGTTCATCTCATTTCTTACCATCACACTAGTCCCGAGGGTTCCAGTGCTGTTTACTTGAAAGTTATATTGTCTTAAATCAGAAGCCTACTTGAATCCATAGCACGGAGAATCACAGGTTAAATCTTCCAGAGCTATAGAGGAGATCACTTTTTGTGTTGAGATCATAACTCTATTTATATGATAACATATATCCAAGGAAAGAGCCAAGGTGGGGGCGATGGCGGCAGCTGCCCCTCTCGGATTTTTTAATACAAGAGATATAGAGGTATAAAAACGAGGAGCGAATGAGGAGTGACTACACGACCACCCCCTCTTAACGTAATTACATATCTTTCACACCCTCAATATGAAATTTCTGACTCCGTTCTTGCATGTATCTTTAGTCCAACATAAAAGATATAAGATCTATTGGGTTTATACGCACAAGGTGACCTACTTTATTGGGTCCTTTATTATTAGATAGCAGTTTCAAGTTTCATGTACAACTTATTAACTAAAGTAAGCTCACAATTCCTAACATATTTAAGAGACAATTAGACACAGAGTCAACAGAAGCTAAAAACAAGGAATGTGGCAAGTTCAGTAAGATTGAAATGCTAGCACTAGCAGTTGCTAGTGTATGAAGTAGTTTGATATGTATCTGTGTCCAGTTTATACTCTGTGGATACTCAATATTTTTACTGATCATCCATAAAAGAATTGTATCAATGGAGTGTTCGACAGATATTTGCACTTATGTTAGATGCTCGTACTCGAATCTGAATCGCACAGATCCGGTAAATGACACCCTTGGAGTATGTTCTAGTGTTCAGATGCTTGCTAATGAGCTTGTAGTTAGTAAAGACTTTTATTCAGGAACATCATTGGAAGACATTTCTAGGCATATCAATCAAGACTTCTCAACTTGGGCATCCCCAAAATATAGATAATTGAAATAACAATTGAAGACAATAATATCTTTATATCAAAATGAAAGAAAAAAAACTATCTAAATCAGTGACAAAAGAGAGAAATTCACAACTTGCAACTGCAATTCCTATGCATAGTAAAGTAACAATAAGCTTGAGGTGAAAAGATGGTGATAAATTCCTTATCAAGGCTACAGCAATCGATTGCGAAAACCTTGCAAATTTTGTTAATGGATACATTTCCATCAGTGAAAATCAGCAAAGATGAGTGTCTTGTAATTTTTGCTGAATTTCATGGGGGAAATAAAATTATCATACCAAATTTATATAAGAAATTTTAAGAGTACAATTGTCGAAACCTTCGATTTCAATCTAAAGCCTAGTTGAAAAGATTGAGAGTGCAAATTGCCAAACCTCCAAAACTTTCTGAACAAAAGCAAGTTAAATGAAGTTTCCTCCTCAAGTTTACAAAGAGCGCAAGGTTGTGTTGTTTTGAGAGAATTAAAGGAGTGAAAGTAAAAAAGAAAGAATATGAACATTATTTTTTTTTCAAGAGAAAGTAGGGAAACAAACAAAAAAAGAATCATCTTTCTTTTCCACAAAATTAATAGACCTAAATCAAAGAAAATAAGCATTGCATCGCCTTGCTTAATTGCTTTCTGTTTGTCTTGGCCTTTGCCTTTGACTCAGTCTCTATGCCCACCTAACATAAATTCAGTTGCATCAACTGTTGATGGATGCTCATGAGATTTGATCTCAGCTAGATCGAAAAGGCATAAAAGAATTTCAAAGAAATACAACTAGAATTTTTGTTTTTTAATCAAATGATATTGAGCATGTTTCCCACAAGAAACAAGTGGGGTATTTTTTTGCAAAATTGTGCTCAATTTCATATGTGGCAATTCCACCAAGATGACAATGTGTGGTTGGTAAACAAGGATCAGTTTTTTAGCAAGGTACGGAATGTATTGTCATATTTCATCCATTCTTCATTCTGTTCTACTCTCTATCCCAACTCCAAAAACACTATAATGAATTGATAAGAACAGGAAGCGAAGAAAGTTGGAATGCTAGCTAGAAAAAACGCTTGCACTTTCCTTTTCAATCCATTTTAAGACAACTCCCCAATTCCTATGAACAACGAAGCTCGAATTTCAGAAAACAACAAAACATGGAGATAGAATCGAAACCTTCGATCCACACCTCATGAATCCAACCTAATCTAAGTTCCAGCCCTCCCAGAAAAAAGTTAAACAGATACTAATCGAACGTGACGTGCACCCTCATCCTCTCCGATCGATCCGTGTGCGCATCCAAATGTCACAAACCGACAACGGAAACCATCACTCTCCAAGCAAAACCAAGTCCAACAAGCACAAGCAACAGGAAATCGAAGTAGAACAGAACAAAAATTGATCGAGTACTGAGATCCATACCATTTCGCCGATCATCGCTTCCGCTGGATCCCCAAAGAGATCGCGAGAGTTGCAGTAGGAATCGCCGGGACGAATGAAAGAAGGGAACGAGTAAGAGAGTGAGGGAGGAAATTAAACGAAAAGACCCCGCCCTAACATACCACTACGCGTATATTTTACGCGTACAGTTTTAGCGTAGAAATAACGAATTAGTATGGCCCACCATGTCTTGTAGTGGGATCCGATGGCGTCCACGTAAGTGACAGTTCGATATGGACGGTCAATAATACCGCGCTATCCAAAACGTTCGGAATGGGGCCCCTCCTCGACGCGATAACAACGTACCCACTTCACAACCACGCGCTGTCGTCTCATTTCGTCCGCTGCGTTTCCATGGCCGCTCCTTCCGCCGCTCTGATCCAATCCCTCGCCGCCACTTCGTCGTCGTCGCCATTTCGGGGAAGTCGGTTTTCCGCCGGCGCCTCGATCTCCGGCCGGTTTTCCAGCACGATTGTATTACCCGGACCACATCGGCTGCCCCTGCGTTTAACCTCCCGCACCGTCGGCGCGCGGAGGAGGAGCGGAAGAGGCGCTCGGGCGGCATACGTGTCCGCGCCTTCCGCCGACTTTGAATCCGTGTCCAAGAGAGAGAGCTCCTCCGATGACTTCGCACCCGCATCTCCTGCTGCCGTTAGCTGGGGCGTCATCTGGTCTCTCATCACCCGCCACAAGCTCCGGATGGCCTTCGCGTGTGGTTCTCTCATTGGGGGAACTGCTTGTACCCTGGCGATGCCTATCTTTTCTGGTAATGGATGTTTCTGTCCTTTCCGCTGAAGATCATTTCCTATTTTGATTTTGATGTTAGAATTTTCGCGCTTCTCTCATATATTTGTATATCTAATTCACTTCTTCTGGTTTCAACATCTTACATCTATCTCACTTCTAAGGTTCTGTTTGGAGGAGTGACAAAAATACTTTTAGTGAGAAAATGCTTCTTTGTTGGGAAAGTTTGTTTGATTATGTTTTATAAACTGAATTGAGTTAAGCACTTTTGTTAAAACTACAATGAAGAATTGTAAAAGAGAATTTTTTTGTAGAATTTTTATTAAAAAGTGTTTTTTTGTAAGACGTTATGAAAATTTATCATTTGAAGACAATAGAATACCTAATGAAACCAACATTTTTAAAACCTTCGTCTTCTCCTCTTAATTCACAGCTTCTCATCAAATGGTAGATAATCGAGATGATGATGGTGTAATATCATCGTCAAAATGTCATGTCAATCCCTTCAGTGAAATCCGTCCCCCAGCGGCCCCACATGGTTGGCCCCACAACCATATGTGAGGAGGTAAATCGAGAAACTGCAGTTGATACGACGGAGGAGATGTCAATCCCAATTATATGGGATCAATTACATGATTCTTATCATTGAACTCTATGCAAGACTGTATCATGAAATCATGAACCCTGTTAGTCCCAAATATCTGAGGTCTTCTTCATGGATCTTATCCCTCCATTGAATCATATGCAAGACTATATTACTAATATAATTTCCCCGTGTACAACTGAGTTTTCCTTTTTCTAATGCTGATACATTTATACGACCTTCTTTTCTCCCAAAAGAGGAGTCTGGTTGGTCTTTTTATGTATAAGTTTATCCTAAATAGGCCTGTTGCAATATTTTTTTGTCTTTTTAATTATCATTTTATTGGTTACCTTTTTTTCACTTTTTGTAGCTGCTAATAGTTTGTACATATTAAATCATGACAGGGAAGTTCTTTCAGATACTCACAGGCAGCATTTCTGAGCCTTTGTGGAGACTTCTATCTCAGATTTCATGTTTATATGCTCTGGAACCCATATTTACTATCATCTATGTCACCAACATGACCATTATATGGGAGGAGGTTATGGCAAATTTAAGAGGCCAAATATTTAGACAGATATTGATTCAAAAGGTATGATTACCCTTGGTCATTCCTTTGGTTACAACTGGATATGATTGTATAGTTGTCGCTTGTGATAATATCGTGTTGCTTTTCTTCTCCTCTGTAAGACAATATTATCTATTTTAAGAAGTGCATGGAAGCTATTGTTTAGGAATAAGAGAAGGAAAATTGGAGTGAAGATGTATAACTCTGGTTTTCAATCTGATTCATCTGCTTTCTTAAGTTATTAATTTGCTTCCAGTTGGTTTACCCCCCTCCACTAAATAATTTCTTGTTTGTTAGTTATTCCATTGTAATACACCAGAAACATTCTAATAATTTATTAAATCTCACGTTTGTTCTCAATGGTTTGTAAAGTAAATATGATTATATTAGAGAAATAAATAAATTGAATTTGGTTCTTTGGTTAGAACAGACAATGCCAGCTACACCTTTTAATTGCTTAAATTCATTAAATTCCTTTTCATGCTCATATCCAAGTTTATTTTTTTATTACATTATTGTTGAATTATCTAAAATTTTGTGGTTATCCTTCTTTCTGCAGGTTGAGTTCTTTGACCGCCATAAGGTATGTATTCTGTCATTATTGTTAAGTTTTTTTTATTACATTAGCTGCCCTCAAGTTGTGAGATTCATGGTTTATTGTTGTTGTTGTTGATTTGTTATAGCTATTATTTTTATTTTAATTTTATTCTGAGTGCACTCTGTGAGAGTTTGAGCCCTATAGTCTTTTGACATGTTTTTATCATGAACTTTAAGTTTAACCACAGCATTTATTGCTCTGCTAGTTTCCCATTTCTTGTTGAGGATTGTAATTTTCACAGGTTTTTTGCTTGTTGATAGATACATTTATTATCATGGGCAGGTTGGTGAATTGACTGGGTTGTTGACATCTGATTTGGGCTCCCTGAAGGACCTAGTTAATGATAATATCTCAAGGGATCGTGGGCTCAGAGCTCTCTCTGAGGCAAGATTCTTATTCATTAAAACCTATATATGCATTTGACTTATAATTTCTAGAGATTGAACTATTTACTTATCCATTTATCTTTCTCTTTGTTACAGTTTTTCTCTTACTTAAATTTTTTTTTCACTTTACTATATATTGATTATGTTCATGTATATATATATATATATATATATATATATATAAACTTTGTCTTGAACTTGTATCTTGCTTCTTCTTTGCTTCTTTTGTAGGTTGTAGGTACTGTGTGCATACTTTTCTTTCTCTCTACGCAATTGGCTCCTATCCTTGGGTTGCTTATGGTTGCCATATCTGGTTCAGTAGGTAAGTTAAGCATTCCCTTGCCAAATCAACTGTATAGGTACCATCTGCCTGTTTATGTGTTCCATATATCATTCCTTGTCGAGGATGCATGGCATTATCTAAATCACTGTTGAAAAATGGACACTGTGCCAGATGTATCTGTCAGTAGACCATCCAACCATACTGTGCTGATCAATATATATTGGCACACACAATGATCAAATTATTATTTCCACTGTCAACCGGAAGTCTATGTTATTGATTATATGCACACCAAATCAGTACACTGTAGATATAACTTTCTAAGGAATATCATCTTTTATTGCCAAGCAAAACAATAACTACCCAAAGTATGCATGATCTGTGTGATGCTTAGTTTTTCATCATCTCATGTGTTCGTGTGAAAGAGACCTCAAAATAATTCTAGAACTTGTTTTGGGTTCTTGAATTTTGTAACACGAAACCGAAACTTAACATGGATCAAAGGATTCACTTTTGATGTCAGGAGTCATGATTTAGTAATTTAGCCGAGTAGCAGATTCTATTTTCTTATGGACCGTCAGGATGCATGAGCGTATTTCGCCCTAGTAATAGCAGTTAATCCACTGACAAAGATACACACTGTATTAAATCTATTAATTATGGACCTGTTATTTTGTGTCTTCTTGACATTGTTGTTACTCACTGAGGCATAGAAAAATAGGCCATGTATTTTTGTGTTCTCTATATTATGCTCCCTTGTATTTTGCTTCCTTGCAGTCATCTGACAATCACAGATCTGATCTGACTTAATTAAAAATTGAGTATTGTTAGTTCAAAATAAAATTGTTCAATTCTGACACTTGACTAATCGGAGTTTGTTCTTACTGCATAGGAATGTGTAACTTGATTCTTACAGTAGATTCTGCACTGAATGTTTCCTGTGGACTTTGGTATAGGAATAAATAGTATGTTTCTCCCACCTTACAATTCTCAAATGTATTGTATACATTCAGTTGAAGTGGTTATTAACCTTTTAAGGCAAGACCCTTTTGTATTTTGACAATCACTATATAGGATATGCTTCTTTGAATCAATCTCTTATTTTGCTTCCATGCGTTAACTGTAAATTAGCTGTTCTAATGTGTAATGACATGTTCATGTCTCTGACATGCTCAGCAATATTTAAACGGTCGACAATTCCTGTCTTTATATCTCATTCAATGGCCCAAGCAAACATATCAGACTGTGCAACTGAAACATTTTCTGCAATTCGTACTGTAAGTATCACAACTATCTTACTACTTTCTCCTGTGCATCTTTGGTTTTATATAGTCATACACATATCTTCTTTTTTTTTTTTTTCATTCTACAGGTAAGAAGCTTTGCTGGTGAGAAACGACAAATCTCCATTTTCAGAAATATGGTAAGGTTTTGACATACAACTTCATGATAATCTTATTTAAGGAAATAAGATAATTTAAATAGTCTTACATTTGCAAAATGAAATGAAAATGAATTGAAATATTTTCCACCAATATCAGATCAATTTGTTTGTAATCCTTGTGAAATGCTGATCTTCCATCTTATTTTGTTTGTAGGTACTTGCGTACCAGAAGAGTGGAATAAGACTTGGTTTGTTGAAGTCTGCAAATGAATCCTTAACAAGGATGGTAGTCTACATTTCTCTAATGGCACTTTATATTCTTGGTGGAAACAAAGTGAAGACAGTAAGGAACTTCATATTTTGTAACATGTCCATGATATTGCCAAGAATGTCACCATATAGACAAAAAATTCAAAATGGATCCCATTCTTGTTATTAATTTGCACACTTATTCTTTCTGAACTTTTTGATTAAGTCTCTTTTATTTTTATTTTTTGAATTAAGATCACTGCTGGGGCAATCCTGTTTTTCTTTTTGATTCTTCAGTATTATATTTCCTATTACCTAAGCATTGTATCTCACACCACTTTTGTTCCCATGATCTTGTGGAAGATTGTTTTTTCTGGTTTTGGGGAATACCATACATAACTGGTTTGGCACACCAATTCTGTATCAATATATCGACAGCAATTATAGTTTACAGAAAGTTCTTCTTAAATATTAAATACATTACAATCGTAGGCAAAGTATGCTTGAAGTTGCAAATAGATACATGGGTTTCTTGTTGCAATCACATGTATGAGCTTACATTAGTCTTTAGAGGTGTTCTATCCTTACTAGAGCTTTTCCATCTTTCACTAATGTTCAAACTGGAAACTGAAGTAAAATTTCTGTGACGCTGACCCTTTTATCTTTTTGCTCACTTCATTGTTTAATTTCAGGGTGAACTATCTGTTGGAACTATGATCTCCTTTATAGGTTATACCTTCACACTAACATTTGCGGTGAGTTGCTATAATTTTTTTTTTGAATATAAGAGGTGCATTATTACATAATTACAAGTATCTGCAGGTTCAAGGGGGTGTTAACAGTCTTGGAGATCTCCGCCGGACATTCGCTGCCACTGAACGCATAAACTCTATACTTTCTGCTGCTGAAATTGATGTGCCACTCGCATATGGTTTAGAGAAGGAACTTCAAACAAATGAAGCAGATGTTGACCTTAGTTTGGATAATGGAGGACTTCCCATTAAGAAAGCGCAAGGCATAAGTAATCATTACATGTCAGCATTGAGATCTACAAGTAACGGATGTAGCCTTGCTCGGTCAGGAGACATCCATCTAGAAGGTATGCTTCTTTATTAGTTTTTTGGCAGTACCTTTTGCTAGTTTTGTTAAAAGTCCTCTCTGCAAGTAGCTACATGGTTCGATCTTTCTCCAAAATTTGTGTAACTCTGAGCTTGCTTGGATATAGAATTGTTTGGAAGTTCATTGATATTACTATTTGCTCAGAACCTCCCATTGGAGACTAGTTTCTTGATTAGTCTTTATTAATCCTGATCGATGAACAACTCCTGTTGCTTTTGTTTTCAACTAGTTGGATCGTCTGGATAACTTACATTGCTTTTGTTAAGCGCAGATATATACTTCTCTTATCCTTTGAGGCCTGATGTGGAGGTCCTAAATGGTCTCGATCTGACTCTCCAATGTGGAAAAGTAACTGCACTAGTCGGACCTAGTGGTTCTGGAAAAAGTACAATTGTACAACTTCTGGCACGGTTTTACGAGGTATACGGGATCAAATTTACGAAAAAAAAATATTACATGTAAAAAAGAGATTCACAACCCATTGAATTTTTTTCCCTACCCAGCCAACTAGAGGGCACATCACTGTGGCAGGGGAAGATATCAGAACCTTTGACAAAAGGGAATGGGCTCAGGTTGTCTCTGTAGTTAATCAGGTATCTTTTGGCATTCAGTACCTGAACAAGAGTTATTTGATTATCCTTCTGAATTATCGAACTTATAGCTAAACAAACAAGACCATGTACTTTACATCTTGCTTCTGTTGGGAAATAAAATTGAACATGCTTTATTTTTATAACTTCTTTGCTCAGTGGAAGTGTTATGTTCTTCACTTCATATTAGAGATTCACACAATTGTGAAGGACTGCCATACAAGATCACTTCCTTTTGAGTTTTAACAGAAGTGCGATGTTGTCTGGAACGATTCATATTCCATATATTACCTAACATGTTACTTTTCAGGAACCTGTTCTGTTTTCAGTTTCCATCGGAGAAAATATTGCTTATGGGCTTCCTGATGAGAATGTCTCCAAAGAGGACATAATAAAGGCCGCCAAAGCCGCCAATGCTCATGAGTTCATAATCTCACTTCCACAGGTAACAACATGTTCACTTTGTTAACGACTTATCATCCAAATTCATCAGGCAATCTGTAATATCTGACTCAGGGTTATGACACACTAGTCGGCGAACGAGGAAGCCTCTTAAGTGGCGGACAGAGACAGGTAATAATCTTAATATTTAGAAGTGTTGTTTTTCTTATCATTTCAAAAGATTTTTGTTCCTCACTTTGCAGAGAATTGCTATAGCACGAGCTCTTCTTAAAAATGCTCCAATTTTGATACTCGACGAGGTAACTAACTCATTCTACCATCATCCTCTTTAGATTTTGATTAATTGTTCTATTACCTTAAAAGCTCATACATTAAGATCTAAAAGCTGAAGTTAGAAAGAGGTTCTCCTATCGTAAGAAATGAACTTTGCCATCCTTAAAGTTGACAAACCTCATACAACTGAACTTGATAGGGGATGAAATTTTGTGTGTGCAGGCCACCAGTGCTCTGGACACCACCAGTGAACGCCTAGTGCAGGAGGCTCTTGACCATCTGATGAAGGGAAGGACATCGTTGGTGATCGCCCATCGACTAAGCACCGTGCAAAATGCACACCGAATTGCAGTTTGCTCAGGCGGTAAGATTGCAGAGCTAGGAACCCATATTGAATTGCTAGCCAAGGGAGGCCAATACTCCTCCTTGGTTGGAACACAGAGGCTTGCATTTGAGTGATGAGTCCTCAGCACTTCCATAGCAACTCACAAGCGTAAGTAAGGTCAGTATACTTCTTATTCTGGTTGAACCAAACCATTTTTCGCCGATAAGGCCTCTACTAACAAAGAATTTTGAACTCAGACCCTCATCGTATCGGAAAATACTCAATTCGAAGACCTCTTCGACTTGTGAGTTGGGTATTTTAGAGCTGGAAAATCTTAATTAGTAAGGCTCAAA
Source organism: Curcuma longa (assembly GCF_044706935.1). Taxonomy (NCBI): domain Eukaryota; kingdom Viridiplantae; phylum Streptophyta; class Magnoliopsida; order Zingiberales; family Zingiberaceae; genus Curcuma; species Curcuma longa. The sequence goes on along the minus strand of NC_133863.1, from coordinate 508,459 downwards.
TCTGAGTATTGGCTCTATATATCTACATTGAGCTGCTAGAAATATTATCTGATCAGGTGGTCATCAGGATGGTGTTCACTGCTCATGGCAAGGCCAGTGATTCTCCTGAAACACTACCAGCTTCAGTCACCAAATTCAGCTAGTATTTAGGGATTTTTGCCCAAGGCTTCATAAAATATACAAGTGTATATTTGAGATATATTATTATTATTATTATTATTATTATTATATTTCTTTGTTTTTGTAATTACTAATAAAAACTTTTGTATATTTTACTACTAAGAATTTGAAAATGATCCTACAGTTTGAATTGTCTTGAGTAGGCAGGCAGTCATTCAATGTTCAAGGAGTGTAAATTTTTAGCCCCTCTGGGCGTAATCGAGTTGATATTCGAGTGGTAGAATTGTCACACAAAAGTAAGTTCAAATCCCTTGGGGTTCATTCTCTTAGGGAATAAGTTCTTTTCATTTAGGAAACCGTTCAATATTATGATTTATCATCTTTCCACAGGTCTTGGGGTGGATTGTGGCGGGTGTTTAGGGTGAGTCTTATCAATTTTTTTACCATACAAAGGAGTGTAAATTTTAAGTCCTCGGGATTATGATGCGATGATAAAAGATGAGACGGACTCTCTACACAACTAGAGTTCAAATCTCCTTTAAAGCATATTACACTTAGAAAGTTTGAAAATTTTATGACATGGAGTAGTCCGTCAAGATATATCTGTATTTCTTGATTTATTTTGGATAGTCGTGGAGCAGCCACTTTCGGGATTACTTGGAGATTAAAAAAAAAATCAAAATACACTCTTACTGTTATTTTTTTGGGAAAAATGTTTATATTATTTTTTATCAAATCATTTTCCAGTTTTATTTTTTCTCATATTATTGATTTTTTTCAATATTTTTTTGTGAGTTCCTCAAGATGAATATAAAGACTTTGAAAAATATTTGCATTGTTGGTTAGTAGTCTCGATGAATATAATTATTTATATACATGTTTGAATAACAATAATAATAATAATCTAAGTCTTAGTGGAATCGATTATATATTATTTTTATGTAATTGAGTTTTATTTTTTTATTATATTATTATTTATATTTAAATAAATATAAATAAAATTGTAATAAAAAATCTGAATAAATTTACAAATAAAATTTTTCTTTGTAAATTATTTATAAATTTTATTAAGTTTATTTATTTTATATATAATTTGTGTTTCGAATAAATATTAATGAGCTCGATATTGTATTCTATTTCGAGCCAAACCTGAGCCGGTCTGAGCCGATATAATCCGGTTCAGAGTTGGCCTGGTTTATTTGCTTTCCACTGTGCTTCTCTCTCTCTCTCTCTCTCTCTCTCTTCTGACGTCGGTTCTTGGGAAGGGACGAGCGATGGCTGTGGAATCCCCCGGCGACGCCCGCAACAAGGGGGAGGCCTCGGTGGCTTCGGGCCCACCGGTTCCTAGGCCGCCGGCGACGCCTGAGGACGAGATCCGCGCGGTTGCTCGCAAGTTCTCCGACCAGCCCGTCCAAAACCCCGATCGCGGCGTCTGGGCTGTCCTCACCGCCATTTCGAAGAACGCCCGCCAGCGACAGCAGGTGCCACTTCCTTATTTCGATCTCTCCTTCACCCTTTCCTTTGTCTTCCTTTTCACCCTATCGAGGACCCACGATTGACGAACCCAACCGTAGCGATAAACCCTAGCCTTTCTCGGCTGTCGCCGCAATGCTGATCAATAAGGGGTTCAAATTGACGATGTTGACGCCTGATCTTTGTATAATCTTTCGGCTGAAGTAGTTAGTTTACTTCATCCTGTTTGCGCACAGTGGAACGGATGTTTGACAGGCTTCTTTGAACTTTGTTGACTTACTCCGAGCTAATTTTTTGAGCTGTTCAAGTTTCTTTTGAGAAAGATTGCTCTTTTTGGGGTAAGGAAATGTATTTGACTCAAATGCCTTTGCATTAAAAGAGTACTTGTTTCTTCGGAAATTTCAAGTTGTCAACAATTTCAGTTAGCTTCCATGCTTGTTTATTTTTTCCGCTGAACTAGCTCAGAGGCTACTTTTTTCTTGTCATAATTTATGTTTGACTACGATGTTTATTGTAAAACAAAGGGAATGAATATTCTCCTGAGCGGGGATGAGCACAGCTTGGGAAGATGCGTTGAGGATCCACGCTACCAGATAAGTACAATGGCTATCAGCGGGAGTCATTGCAAAATATTTAGGGATAAAGTGGCAGTGGGAGATGCTGAGGTTGATCCTAATACTTCTGTGCCAGTTTTCTTGAAGGATACCAGGTTGAAAAATATGATAAACAAGGGATTTGAGTTGATTATCATTTTACTATTTGTTTTATTCCCTATGTTGTTATTCTTTTTCTTTCTTTTCAGCACAAATGGGACTTACCTCAACTGGACAAGGCTGAGAAAGCATTCTCCTCAAACTAGACTTCAACATGGAGATATAATAGCATTTGTAGCTCCTCCTCATAATGGTAAAAGAGTGTAGTTCTACAAAATGTTGCTCCAAATCTTGTTCCAATATCAGCCAAAAGAATGTAATTCTACAAAATAGTTGTTCCATTATCAGCCACTGTATTATAAATGCATTTTTTCACTCTTATGTCTTGATGCTTAACAGTGGTACATTACTTTTCTTAGATACATTCAAACAATATTTTCAGCATGAAAAAGCTGTATTTTGTTTATTCAATTTGTGTGTCTCTATGTGAATATGTTACTTGCATGTCTGCATCACCTTGCATGCATCTTCTATAGAATTCTGTGATCTGTATTCAAATGAATTTGTTTGTGCGTGCCTTTTTTGTATTTAGATGAAGATAGTTAATTTTATAGAATTTAATTTTGAAAAGCATGATATAGCAATGAATCTAGAACGCTTCAAGGATAACAGGCTCGTAGAAATTGGTTCTTAATGCTGAAATGTTTGGAATTTTGAATAGTTCAGTCCTTTTACAACCTCTTCATTGAGAAACTTATTGTTTTAGCTAAGACAAAATTGAGGTTATAAATGCTCAAAACAAGAACTTTTTAAGTGTACTGCAACATAAAATCGTGAATTAAGCATCACGAACTTGTATGAACTATAAAATTTATATGCGCTTCAAATTTAATTGATTTTGGATATTTAAAGCAAATTAGAATATGGTGCTGATGGGGTCCCCATTTTAGTGTACTAAAATCGTGAATTAAGCATCACGAACTTGTATGAACTATAAAATTTATATGCGCTTCAAATTTAATTGATTTTGGGTATTTAAAGCAAATTAGAATATGGTGCTGATGGCCCAATTTTAGTGTACTATAATGTCTTAAATAGAAACAGAGCACATACCTAACCATTTGTTTTTTTGTTATGACTAAATATGTGATAACTGTTTGTTTTTGAGCAAATCAAAAGAGCATTCCTTTAGCTATTGCTGTTTTTCATGCACATCAACCATTAATCTGTTGAATGTACATCTCTACCTTATGAATAAAGCAGATTCCACTTGATTTTTCTGTACATAGTATCTTGATTCTATCCTCTGTTGTGGCTCAGTCCTTCCTGCTCTAAAATGTGCTCTTCTGGTTGTCATCTTAAAAGGAGTCTTTCTGGTTCAGTTTCATGGATACCCCACTTTTTAAATTTTAATCTTGTTAACTGGTGATTTTTTTACTATGACAAGACATATTAAATAAGGTTGTATCCATTTTGCAGTTCATCAACTATTCTCTCTTCTGTTGGCTTGTGTTGCTGTTTCTTTAATGAATTAATTTAATCAGCAGTTTGTGGATAATACTGCACAAGTCATTCTCTTGACTAGCTGTACTATGTGTACTGAGTGAATATAATTTGATGTTTTAATTTGATATTTGTCTGTTCCTTAATAGTTTTTCTACATGTAATTTCTCTCTCTTTGCATACCCACAACGATCTTTTGTTATATGCTTATCACAGTGGGGACATTTGTTTGTATTATTATTATTATTTATTTGCTATGTTTTTACTGCATTCTGATTATCCACTTTCCTTTCAGAAAATTCCTATGCTTTTGTATATCGGGAAGTGCACAGGCCATCATTTCTAGCAAATGGTTCAACTTTGAAAAGGAAGGCAGGTAAATATCAATTGCTCAAAAGTCATTTTGAGATATGAGTACCACATGCCTTTTCTTTGTATGATTTCCATTTGTGATATTTGGATGTAATGTGGCTGGGACATTTTTGTTGCAAATTGATGCTTGTATCTATATCTTGCATGTAACGCTGAAGACGAGTTGGATGTGGATAGCAAGAGGTTTAAAGGTATTGGCATTGGTGCTCCTGATGGTCCTATCTCCCTTGACGATGTTCGCAGCCTTCAGAGATCTAATACGGTAGTGTTTATCACCCTATTCAGAAGGTCATTGGTTGATATAGTGTTTCGGCTGATGGAGATGCCTTGGCAATTAAACTTGCAGGAACTTAGGCAGCAATTGGAATCACATGTTCTCACCATTGAGACATTGAAAGGTCAAAGCCGGTCACTGATGGCTCACCATGAAAATGTAACTCTTGTATTTCTAACTTCTAGTTTTATTTTTTTTCTCATGCATCATTTGTTGGGTTTATTTCTGGAATAGTAAACTGTGATATTAGCTTTCCTTCAACCTAAATTTGGTGACTACTACGTTGACACAAAAACATTCATATTATGTTGTGAGTTAGAAAATACAGTCACTAGCTTATTCTTGAATTTGCCAATATATTTATCTTCATCATAAAACGAAAGTTGATTTTGAATATTCTTGCAATCCTGAAGTACTTGTTTTATGACTTAATGCCCTCTTTTCAGTGAACTCCTATTTTAGTTGCAGGTCCCACACCATATAGGACGTCTAAGGTATATTTACATGTTATTGCTCAGATACTATTGGACAAAGGATTTTATTTTTGGTACTTCGTTCATACATCAACTTATTTGATGCTGCTTGTCTGCAGTGAATTGTTATAAGAATACCTTATATCTAGTCAAAGTGCTTTAACTTTGAGCTTTGCTTCTCACAGCTTGTCATTAAACATTTCCAGTCTTCATAAAGACTTGCAAACTATGTTTCTTTCTATTCTATATTAAAATGTGGATAAGATTTTCTGATGAAGATGATATGCCAGGTAGAAGATAGGGTTAAGTGCATCGAATTGTTTGTTAAGCTAAGATAAACATTACATATGGTGCGCCTTCATTGATAAAATGGATGATCAACTCTCTTTGTAGAAAAACTGGCCTATAGTCAGAAGAGATGCCTATTAAACTAGAGTTGTGTTGAAGATATGCATGTACAAAGGTTTATTAAGAACCATGGCATGAAGGGATTTTTTTTTTTCACCTTGGCAGTTTTGTCAAAAAAAGAAAAAATCAAATTATACTATTAAGGTTACTTAGAGCAATCTGTTTTGCATGTGGACACTGATCAAATTTCGTATCATTGCTCTAGTTGTTGATCGACCAAATAAAGAGAAAGCAATGCTACTAAAATTGATTATTTACTTTGTTTACCGCTGACAGTTGTCATAATATTTGTTGACTGGAGAGGAGATGAAAGCATATTTTTGAACTTATATGTCTTAATAGCTCTTGGTTGAAAAAAAATCCGTTATCCAAACATACTGAATGTTGAATTTGATAAATATCATCTGATAGATGTCCATTGCACATGTACATTTATCTGGTGTGTAATATTTCTTGTGCATGTTGCCTACTTACCACGGACGTTTGGTTTTTAGACTAGTGGCATTACCTTATTTTAACAATTAAATTCAACTGTTTTTTTAATCATCTCCTAATTAAGCTAGTTGAACATGCAGGAACTGAAAGATTTGAAGGAAATCGTGTCAAAATCTTTCCATGATCAGATTAAGGAGCTAAAGTGTGCATTAAATGAGAAGCATGAAGAAATAAATTCACTTAGTACAGTGTCTGCTGAATTACAAAGCTCCATGAAGGATCTTAAAGAAAGATTTAGTGCATCTGTGCAATCCCGTATTGATGCGGATGAGATTATTCAGAGGTAAATACATGTCCCATATTGATATATTATATCTGTGGTATTGTCCTTCTTTCACTCCCCCCCCCCCCCCCCCCCCCCCCCCCCCCCCCCCCCCCCCCCCCCCCCCCCCCCCCCCCCTCTTCCTAAAATTGCTTCATTATTTCTAAATTTGTAAGTTTCAATTATCTGTTTGTTTCTAATTGAGATGCAATTAATTTGAATTTGAACTGCTTTTATAGTCAGAAAGCAACAATATCTGAACTTGAAGCTCGTCTAGATGAGGAAAGAAATCAGAGAAGAGAGGAGAGGGAACAAGCAGCTGCAGATTTGAACTCTGCAATAAAGAGAATTCAACTCGAAGCGCAAGAGGAAATCAAGCGACAGACAGATAATCATCTAAGACAACACAGAGAACAGCAAGAAGTTATCAGTAAACTTGAGGTGAGTCATGTGTTCTTTGATGTTATTTCCTGTCTTTGATCTTCATGCTCCAAGGAAGGAGAATAAGTTATTTCATTGATTACCACCCAGAATATTTTTCATTTTTCTTTACATGTATCATAGAGCTATGAACTCTTTTTTCCTAATAAATCATGTAGAACATATTTTGATATGGAAATAATCATCAGCCACGTAGGTCCTAACAATTAGTGGTAGGCTTCATCAGTGTTCTCCCTCAATTGAACTCTATGCCATTGCTAGGCTTTGATATGGATATAATGGAAAGAAAACCTGAAATTAAGCAGGGAAATAGTATATAGGACGTGGACCCATGAAATTAGATCTTGCTTCAATGGATTTGATTACTTCCATAATTTTAAATGATTAAGTTGTTAAGAATGGGACTAATTTATATAGTTTGTTCTTGAATAAACTAAGTATTATGAGTTCTTATTGTTGCTTGGTGCCTAATTGACATTCTAATTACAATCAATATCTTACCAATTCTTTTGCCAGGAGTCTGAGAAAGAAAACCGCTTGCTTGTAGAAACATTACGAGCGAAGCTGGTAATTTTGTGATGCTTTTCTCTGAAAATTTTATTACACATTTTCCCCTCCCATATCTTCAGCAGTAATTGTTCTATCCTTTCAACAGGGAGATGCTAGGGAAAACCTAGTTACTTCAGAAAAGAAAGTTAGACAGCTAGAAATTCAAGTCAAGGATGAGCAACTAGCATCAATGAATAGCCAAAAGGTATGTTTCAATCTAGTCTTCTACCATGCATTTTTTTTATTAAAACAGTTTTTGTATGATATATATATATATATATATATATATATATATATATATATATATATATATATTGCTTTCTTTCAACTCAAGATGAATTCACACAGGTACTAAGGATAACCCTGCTGCCCTGACCTGAGTGGTCATTCTTCTTGACAACACATTATTATGACACTTCTCTATATATTGGTACTTTTCATGTTTATTTTACATGTTATTTTCTTACAGAAAGCAGAATCACTGGAGGCTGAACTAAAAAGACTGAGAAAGGATATTGAAAGTGAAAAGGTAGTGATTATAGCTCTTTACTTTGCAATTCAAATCTCAGTATTATTCTTCCTTTTTGGATTAAGGTTTATGCAGGTATGATGCTTTAACTCGACTAAAACTTTCCTAGTTATTGGCCAAAGTTCATATTGGATATAGGGAATGCATGCACATGCAAAATCAATGCTTTGATGTGTAAAATTTCTTCCAATTGATTATATTTAAGAAGAATCACATATTCTATCCCAAGCTTGACCTGTATCCTGGTTTTACCTGTTTCACTTTGCTGCCTTTGGACTTAAGAGAAAATTGTATATGAATTTTGTGAAGCAAGGCATGAATTTTGTTTATAATTTGTATGCAATATAAAGTTGCCTCCCACATAGGCTTTTCACAGATAAAAGCATGGAAACCACTTACTCTATCGTCAACTATTGCGTTTCCTAAATTTGAATGTAAATATTCTCTAAAATAACCTCCACTTATATTTCATCAGTCATTCACCTATCTGTATGTTTTGGTTTTCACTTTTCTCTTGGGCAATTACATGAGGCAGGGTTTAGGAGCTTATTGCCATCTGCATGTGAGTTTCTGAGTTAGTCTGAGGATGTCTTGGGCTGTTGTTAGCAGGTGGCACGGGAAGAAGCTTGGGCGAAAGTCTCTGCTCTTGAACTTGAGATTGCTGCTGCAATCCGTGACCTTTCAATTGAAAAACAGAGGTTTCAAGGAGCCAGAGAACGCATAATTCTTCGGTAAGCATGGAATATACAGAATAAATTTATGATAGATAATTATAATAGAATATATATATATATATTAGGTTGAGTGGTCTTAAAGGTAAATATTAATACTTATGACTCGTGCATAAATGACTTCTATGAGCCAGTGAAGGTTAAATGCTCATTATATGTTGAAGATACAATTCCATTACCAGTATGTCGTTCCCTTCCACTCATTTTTCAAACATAATATATAACGCCTATGCAAGGACATGATGAACCAACACATTAAAATGATTAAATACACTTCTACAACCACATAATATGAATGGCAAAGAAAGAAAAAAAATGTGAATTTGCTGTTGGAAACATTTTTGTAAGAACAAATAAGATGAAAAGCATAGATCAGCAAGTCACTATTATTTAAAGTTGAACATTTGAAAGCCAATGGTTTTTGGATCTACAAGTTAATGGGATAGTTTTTAAATCTAAGTGGGTTATGACATGCTTCACACATTTCTTGTGGCAAATCTGTAAAATCTAAACATGCTTTTCAATTTAAAAGTAGAATGTTCTCTCTATCGAATGCTTCAACTTTGCATGAAAAACAATGATTTTGAGTGTTTTAGTATGAAAGCTCTCGTATAGAGGCTTCATTGACCGTAACCTTTGATTACCACATGAGAGTGATTACTTAATCATGTTTAAGCTTACCTAAAAGGCTCCATGGCATAACTTTTGATTACCACTTGTTGGTCACTACTTTTATCATTTTTTCAGCTCAAAATTCCACAATCAAACTAAATCCTGGTAGACATGCAATGTTGTATATGAAAATTCAATTCTGCTCTGTGGGCTTAGCTTTAAAGATTATTGCAATCTTGGTTTGAATCAATTGTGAATTAAATTTGGTTGTCCTAAATCTGTTGATACAGGGAGACCCAGCTCCGTGCATTTTACTCCACAACAGAGGAAATTTCTGCTTTGTTTGCAAAACAACAAGAACAGCTTAAGGCAATGCAAAGGACTTTGGAGGATGAAGAGCACTATGAGAATTCGTTTATAGGAACTGATCCTGTGGAACCTGTGACTGGAAACGTTAATGTCGGTGAAAGATATGAGCTCTGTAAAGGAGCTTCTGGTTCTTTTACCCCTAAGAACGTCCAAGATACAAATGATGCAACATGTTCTGAGGATGATGACGATGTCAGCACAACCGAAAAGCATGATTGCAGCCTGGTAAGTCATGGTGGCAGCACTCAAGACATGGAATGTACTAGTGCTGATAAGCTGGTAAGGGGATTTGGTTCAGATATTGATGGAGTCGGCACGGCTGTGATTCCAGATGGAGATCCTACTGATACCGAACGAGTTCTGGAAACAGAAAGCCAAGTTGGTGACGCTGTCTTCAATGAAAGAAATGCTGCTTTACATAGATGCAGCAACCTTGGAGGGGAAACTATGCAGCTTGATGATGAGGGCCAGCCACAAGGAAAGGCGGAACCTAATGATGGTGGCAACTGCACAATTGGAGGCTGCTCAGAGCAAAGGCTACAGGATACTGAAAATGGGACAGTAAAAACTGCTGATCTTCTCGCCTCAGAAGTTGCTGGGAGCTGGGCAATGAGCACTGCCCCGTCTGTCAATGGAGAAAATGAATCTCCTATGAGCATGGGGAATGTTAATGCTGCTGGAGAGGATGCGGCGGCAGCGACCTTGCTTCCCTTCTCTGATGGCTTAGCAGCAGGAAGTCAAAGTAATGTTTTTCAAGGCATAACCAAACTAACCAAAGAACACAGGGCACTGAATGCGATGATTAAGATTGTCGCCCCCGAGTTTGAGCAAAGATTCCAAGCTGATGGAGATACACAAGGGGGTGAATCCATGTCTGATGCTGAAACACAGAGTAGCAATAACAGCGATGCCAATCGCGATACTGGTCAGAGCATTCATGACGGTAACGACAATGCTAGCGACTCTGATGATGCAACACGAGATCATGAAATGATCGAAGATTCTGCCGGTTGATTGTGTAAGATATTGTAGAAAGAGTGCCCATTCATTCTAGATCTTGTGTACATATTGTAGAATGTTGGTGTGGTGGATTGTCATTTTCTTTGATGGTAACATAAGCATTTGTATAACTAATATTGCTGATTTTTTTGTTTCTTTTGACATAGTGTGTGCTGGAAAGTTCTAGTTTTAAATTATATCTAGGAAAATCTCATAGGCATTTGCATATGCCAATATGGTTGTGGATTGATAGACATATCATAATTCATTCAAGAATTAGTCATGAATAATTCTAGACTTTTTAGTTTAGCTTGTTTATGCTAATGTACCATGTTATGATCTCTTTTTTTTTTGTTTTGTATCATGAAAGAAGCTACAAATATGTATTGGATCATTCTCTAACACATTAACCTTTGGATGATCTACCACTTCTCTAATTATCGAACATACTAAGTAACAAACCTTGTCGATATTTACGCGACTTATATAATAGTGCAACCATTTGGATTCTCCTCGTCGCTTTGGAGATAGTATTGGTTGGGTATGTAAAGAGGGTTATAGCTTGCCTCCATGAATTCTTTGATTATCTTTTCTTTCTGTTTCTCTTCTTCTTCCTTCTTCTTTTTCTCTTCTTCTTCCTTTTTCTTACCATCATCCTTCTTGGGTTCTTCCTTTGGCCCGACGAAGACTATCTCGGTCGGCCACCCTTTTCTTAGCTTGCCGACGATGTCAATAGGATCGACTTCACCAATCACGGTCATCTTCTTATCCTTCATCTCTATCGCAATCGAGTCGATCCCTAATAGGACATTCGGTTGTTGGTTAATAACATAAACCCACTTTTAGTCTAAAACATTAGGAAAAGCTCAATATAGCTAGAAACTAATTTCAATTCATGGTAATCCAATCAATATAAAAATTATCTTTTTTTTCAAAATAAAAAGAAAAATGATACCAAGAGAAAGGAGGAAGATAAAAACACACCTTGAAGAGTGGAAACTGCCTTCATGGCCTTTTGCTTCTCTTTGAAATCTTTCAACTCCACTTTCACCACAATTTTCTACAAGAAATAATTAAAAATTCATTTCTTTTTTCATTTTTTACCTTCAAAAATCCATCTTTTTTTGTCAAAAATATATATTCTCAGAATTCTCAAACTATTAGAGTTTTGGAAGATCTTTTGGAGCTTTTAATATAAACCTTCAAGGGCAAAATAATTTTTTTTATTATTAAAAATTATTAAGTTTACTTCTATCATATTTGATTTATTCATTATACATCCATTATAGATATTAGAAATAAGATTCAACTAATAATACATCTCTTGTATATTTTAGTAGATCCTAAAGAGAATTTACTAAATATTTGGATTAAAGAGAATTTAAAGATGCCATAACCTTTTTTTTTTTGTTGATGAATCATGAATGGTTGAGAAGGAAGAGGTAGAAAAAGAAACTCACCTTCATACCTTCAAGGAGAAGCTAAATATTAAGCGAGCGATGGAAAATAAGAGACGAGATGAAAAGACGAAGAAGGAGAAGAAGATGAGCAACTCTATATTGCTTGCTTCTTCTTATTTTTGTTGTTATCGTTGTTGTCGTTGTCATGTTGTCGTTTAATTAGTAGGAGAGACTGAGAAAGCAAAGTAGTGGAAGAAAATGGGGTCCAAACTGATCTCATGTATTTGGACTCCTCTATGGCAATGAGGTTTGATGCTTGGAGATGGCCCCTCCACCATAGCTGCCATGTCACGCGAGCAATCCTTCGTCTCCCTTTTGGCGTTTGCTTTTGTTGCTCGTGCGACTTACCGGGTTCGGTTCAATTGAGATTGAAAGGAATGACAGTTTCAGGCCAAGTTTTATACAAGAAAAGGAAGAAATCAAAACCCAAAAATTGAGATAAGATGGTGCTTAGTGAGATTGCCTAGTTAGTGTTTCTAATCATATTAGATTTATTATACACCATCTTACTTTATATTACAGAGATTGTTTTTGTGACTTTACTATTACACTAAAGCACTCTTCCATTAAAAAAAATAAAATAAAATATTAAAAATAGAAAATAGAATATAAAAGATAAGAAAACAAATTATAAAATGACTTCCCTAGAAAGCCTCATGACTGAAGGCCAATGTATTTAACCCTAAGAAGGGTGAAAATGAAAGTTAAATTTTAATACAAATAGAATGTTTTAGGTGGCCTAAACTATTTTTTCCCTTCATTATTTTAAAAGTTTTTTCATCTTTTATGAAATTAATTAAACTATTTTTTCCCTTCATTATTTTATTGTATTTTTTCATCTTTTATGAAATTAATAATTATTGTTGACATGCTTTCAGGCACTAAGTCCAAAAGAACATACATCATTTTTTTTCTTCTTTATTTAATTAGATACGACAAATAGTCCACTACAAATCATATTAATCATCTCTCTCCTCATCATCATTCATAAAATTTTAATTTTATATTTTCCTATATATATATAAAATCTATTATAAATTTTACTTTTCAAATCAGTTCAAAAAATATTTAATTTATATTTAAAAATTTTAAATTCACAAAATACTTTTTTAATAATCCTTTCAATTGAATTTAATTTATAATATTTTATTCAATTATTCAAAATTACTTATGAAATAATTTTTATTATAATTTTAATTTAAATCATTTTAAATTATAATTTAAAAGTTTGAACCATTCGTATGCTTAAATTTTATTTTGTCAAAATCATTTATATTTTTAAGTTTTTAATTGAAATTATATATATATATTTGATATACTATACATCGTGAACATCTAATACAAATTTTTTAAATTATTTTTATAATTTAAAATTTAAGATATAATATTTAAGATTTAAAGTATAAACTTTTAGTTAAATAAAATGAAAATTAAAATTAAAAAAAATATATTAAATACTCACTAGGTGTGCAAATTAAAATGTACAACATATCAGTCCTATATATATATATATATATTCATAAATTGAAACTTAAATATTAATGTTTTCATATTATTCAACTCGATTCGGTTTATTTGCACCCCTAATATATATACGAATGAATGAGAGATTATCTCATGAACAAGCTCCTCTAATTAGCCCAAATTAGCCCAAAGGGAAGCAAATAAAGGAAATTGGAGAAGAAAAAACTTCGATCGACTGACTTGGCAACCCAATCAGCTTCCCTGTCGGTCTCATGTTCATTTAGTTTTGATGTATCATCCAAAGTAAACACCTAAGAAACTCGTAAGAAGTTCTAAACCAAACTAGTTCATGCATGAATCAGAGCATTCATTGATGCAAAAGGAAACTACTATTTGATCAACAGAAATAAACTGAAACTACAATTTGAAACCTACCGGCGGTTCGACAAACACCGGCCGGCTTTCTCTGAGTTGTTGGTAGCAGATGAAGTAGATGTGTGATTCATACTTTAGTTTGCAAGTAAGCTGAGAGGAACACTGCCAATGCACCAACAGAAAGACTCAACAGGAGACCTGAGGGAATGAATTTGCGAGAGGCGGCCAATCGTATGCCTTAAGCGCGAAAAAGGAAAAACATGGAAGCATGCCAAACTAGTTTGTGCATGAATCAGAGCATTGATTCAAAAAAGAAACTACTATTGATCAACAGAAAGAAACATTTGAAGTAGTCGGCGAGCATGAACTACAATTTGAAACCTACCGGTTCGACAAACACCTGTTTTCTCTGAGCAGTTGGTAGCAGATGAAGAAGATGTATGATTCATACTTTAGTTTGCATGTAAGCTGAGAGGAACACTGCCAATGCACCAACAGAAAGACTCAACAGGAGACCTGAGGGAATGAATTTGCGAGTGGCGGCCAATCGTATGCCTTAGCGCGAAAAAGGAAAAAACATGGAAGCATGCCAAACTAGTTCGTGCATGAATCAGAGCATTGATTCAAAAAGAAACTACAATTGATCAACAGAAAGAAACATTTGAAGTAGTTGGCGAACATAAACTACAATTTGAAACCTACCGGTTCGACAAACACCCATTTTCGATGTATGATTCACACTTTAGTTTGCATGTAAGCTGAGAGGAACACTGCCAATGCACCAACAGAAAGACTCAACAGGAGACCTGAGGGAATGAATTTGCGAGTGGCGGCCAATCGTATGCCTTAAGCGCGAAAAAGGAAAAAAAATGGAAGCATGTAAATGTTGGCTCAAACAGATGGTGACTTTAAGGATAAGCAAAGCTAATTGATATGAGTGGTCTGATGAACAGAGGAGAGGGAGGACAAGAGTGCATACCAAATAGAGAAGAAAAGAGAAAAGCAGAGGCGAATCCGATGGCCGTGCCAATTTCCTTAGTGTCGGGTGATTGCATAAGATAATACGCCTGCAAGTATCGCCAATGAAGATTGTAAGATGACTAAGTATATAACATCAAAGCAATAAGGATTCCTAGAAAATGCACACATCTTTTTTGTCAAACCAACTGGAGACAACATGATTCAATAAGCAAAAGAAGTTACAGTTCATCAAAGGTTACCCCGTGGATGTGTGGTGCAGTGGTGAAACATTCATAGGAACAATAAAAAGACTAATGTTCGAGCGAATATCTTGAAGATTGACTTTTGAGTATGCATAAGTTATACTCTGGTAAGCAAACCAGAGGGAATGTCGTCTACTTCTAGGATTAGTTGGGCAAAGCCTGGACGCCTAAATTATTAAAAAATAAATAAATTGAGTGAAAATCATAACGACTATTGTAGATGTATATTATCAGTTCAAGAAATGAGATGGGAAGGTCGTCTACTTCTAGGATTAGTTGGACAAAGTCCGAACACCTAAATTATTAAATAAATAAATAAATTGAATGAAAATCATATTGTGGATGTATAATCACAAATAGTCATGTTATTCCTCCGAGCACATTGACTAGATGGCTTAGGTAAGGTATTATCAGTTCAAGAAATGAGATTCCTGTTTTTGTCATTTATTGAAAATGCATAAGTTGTGGTCCGATAGGCAAACCATAGGGAAGGTCGGCTACTTCTAGGATTACTTAAAGCTTATACACCTAGATTATTAAAAAATAAATATTGAATGGAAATCATATTATGGATGTATAATCACAAATAGTCATGTTATTCCTCCAATTATAGCAAAATGTGGAATCCACCACCCCAACGGCTCTACACGGTCGGTCCCACGACCATCTATGAGAAGGTAAATCAAGAAGTTGTAGTTGACCACTATAGGGAGGGCATTTTTCTCGGCTTCGTCAAGATTTGACCCTTGCCCATTGTAGCAATATCTACCCCGCAGTAGCTAACTCAAGCATGCTCCAGGTGTTATTCCTCCAAGCAAATTGACTAAATGGTTTAAGAAATATATTATCAGTTCAAGGAGTGAGATTCCTGTTTTTGACATTTATCGAAAATGCATAAGCTATGCTCCGGTAGGCAAACCATAGGGAAGGCCATCTACTTCTAGGATTAGTTGGGCAAAGCCACCTAGATTATTAAAAAAAATGAATGAAAATCATAACGACTATTATGGATGTATAATCACAAATAGTCATGTTATTCCTCCGTGCACATTGACTAGATGGCGTAGGCAAGGTATTACCGTTCAAGGAGTGAGATTCCTATTTTTGTCATTTATCAAAAATGCATATCAAAATGTTAACAAAACTTATATTGAGGCTCATCTTCCGAAACAACCTCTTACAAAATAAGATAAGAATGTATACAATAAGTCAATAAACCCTTTCCCAAAACTCCGCATTAGTGGGAGCTTCACCTTCATGCACCGAGTTGCCCTTTTAAAATATTGAAGCTCACTGATCCCAAATAGGAGTGTGTCTTGACAAGCATTCATATGTTTTAGCGAAACTTTAGCAGATTTACATTGCCCTAGAATCTTAAAGTTTAGCTCTTCTTCTTCTTCTGGTTCCCAAAAGTTCATACATTTTTCTAAAATTAGGTCACAGATAAAAAAAGGGTACAAATATAATCATATAATTCAATTCTAAACAAGTAGATTAACAAATGATTTGGAGGAAAAGGGGCGAATAAACAACACATAGAACGAAGAACTGAATCAAATATATAAAAGCAAACAAAAGAAAAACAATGAACAATGCTCACAATGGCCATGAAGGAAGCTCCGGATATCCCTCCAAGAATCGATCCCTTGCTGCCGGATCTCGCATCTGAAGAACAAAAGAAAGAGGGGGAATTACTTGTTCGAGTGATGATTGATGAGAAAATTAGGGTTTTTAAGGAGGTCCTAGAGCATACAAGCGAAGATGCCGCCGCCGAGGAGGAGCGTTCCGTAGGCGGCGGAGGTGACGGGGGCGAGGTCGGCCAGGAGTTGCGCCCTGCAAACGAGACGGGAGGAGGAGAGGGTCTCAGCCTTGGGGAGGCCGTTCCTCTTCCCACCATGGCTCTTCTTCTTCGGGAGGTCGGCGAGAGGCAACGAAGGAGAGGAGGGGAGGAGGAGGAGAAGGGGGCGGCGGCAGCGAGAGAGGGGAGCGGAGGCAGCCCATGAAACCGACGCCATGCGCCGCCCGATTCGCCCTCCGCAAGCCGATGCCGTAGGTTGGTTTAGACGAGATCAGGTCATTAGCCTGCAAGCCCCTACAATGTTTACTAAATCATAAATTTGCCCCTCGAGAAAGAGCGGATCCCATGGCGGCGGGGACCATCCTGGCGGTGCCCTCGCCGGAGCAGGAGGCCCTCGCTGGCGTCGACGCCACCGTCCAGCGCGTCGGCAACACAACGAATCCCCCCCCCCC
Organism: Curcuma longa; assembly: GCF_044706935.1. Classification (NCBI taxonomy): domain Eukaryota; kingdom Viridiplantae; phylum Streptophyta; class Magnoliopsida; order Zingiberales; family Zingiberaceae; genus Curcuma; species Curcuma longa. Next base: position 491,424 of record NC_133863.1, on the reverse strand, counting down.
CCCCCCCCCCCCCCCCGACGATGGTGAAGCTCGTCACCCTCCGAGCGTCGTCGAGGACGTCGAGCCGCTCGGTGCTGGTGCTCGCCGGGAGGCCGGAGATGACGCTCACCTCCCGGAGGCACCCCGGCCGGATCTCCTCCCCGTCCTTTACGGCGCATCTCCGGATGAAGTGCTTGTACACCTGGGGGCGGTCGAATCGCCGGACCACCGCCCAGACCGCCCCAGCGAGGGCGCGAATGCCCCGTGCCGACGCCGCACCGGTGGTGGGCGTCTATCCTGCTCCGGAGATCCGCATACTCCTCCGGCATCAGGCCTGCTGGCGATCGGGAGGAGCTCTCGTCGTCGTCGCCGCCGCTCTCCATTGGGGGTTTCTTGAAGCTTCCTGGCTCATCGAAGTGATTTTATAGTGAAATGAAAGAAACATTTTTTTTTTAAAAATACATTTATTAAATCTTTTTTTTTGAATTTTTAAAGAAAAATAAATTATTAACCAAATTTAGTGGAAGGGGTGGGAAATTGTAGTGAATTATTAAATTTAATAAAATTAAATAAATCTCACTGATAATAATAGCTATATATATATATATGTTATTATATTTTTAACAAATAAATGATTTATATAATTTGTTTAAGTAAATAGATTAAATAAATGAGTTATAATAAACAAAATATTGCAAATTTATTGATAATTTCTAACTTTTTAAATATTTAAAAAATTAGATAAAAGGAAAAAGATTTTTTTTAAAATCAGTCATCTCATTTTATAATTTTTTATTTAAAAACATTCACTTTAATAAAAAGTAGAATCTGCCACCTCAACAGTCCTACACGATCGCTCTCACAATCATTTTTAATAAGTAAATTAAAAAGTTGCTATGTGATAATTAAATGTATAAGCCTCAACAGCCCTATACATTTAATTATTTTTTAATATTTATATCATAATAGTTATAAAATATATTAAGAATGTATTTTTTATTAAAATGTACTCTTTTTTTTCGACGGTTAAGATAGCGGATTCTATTTCTTGAGAATGTACTTTTTGATTAAAAAAATTAAAATAAAATGATTTTTAATAATTTGGGGGGAAAAATAAAGACGTCTTTTTTATTTTTGTGTTACGTAAATTTTCAAAACATTTTGGTGTTGCGTGAAAGATTTTAAAAAGGACAGGACGCTTCGGGCTCTCGTTGGTGGTCTCCAATGTCGATTGAAGTGATCGAGATCTCTTCCTCCGACGAAGTCAGCGAAGAAGAGTACGAAGAGAAAGTGAAGACCAAGATCATGGCGAACAGAAGCACATGGGGGGCTTCTTCGGGGGCAAGCATTATTCGGAGAGCCGAGGAACCGTGGGATGAAGACGAAGAGGAAGAATACGAGTACGAAGAAGACGAGGAGGAAGATGATGACGACGACGACGACGATTGCATCATTCTCCCTTACAATCCCTTCCTGGGCGACCGACTCGATTTCAGCCGTCGTCTAACCCTCGACAGCCCGCCGTTGTCAGATGACGTCGCGATCATTGCGGAACGAGGCAAGGTATTGTTTCCTCTCTCGATAAACCCTAGAGAAATCCCTGATCTGCCTAATTATATGCGATTTCGCAGCAAAATTGTACTAATTTACTAAAAGGAACAATCAAAAAAAATTATTCTTTCAAGGAAGATCTCCCTGATCTGCTTTGTGCAAAGTGAAGTAGAAAAAGATATTCACCTTTGGAACCCTCAGTATAAACATGTTTTTATCAGGCGACTGCAAAATCAGGTTTTTATCAGGTGAATTGGAAGCTCTCAAGTTCTGTGTCATGTACTCCCAATTACATCGATGCTCACTAAGTTCTCAAGTTCTCTATAGCATCATGTACGTTCAATTCTAGAGATTGTTCGAGAACCTAATCACCAATTTTAGATCTGTCATAACAGCTGCTGTATGGTTTTTTAGCATGCATATGTAGAACTTTAGAAATGTTGTCTTCTTCTGTTGCAACTTAAGCCTCCAAACAAGGACTGCAAAATCATACTGGGGAAAAAAACCCTAAGCAATCTAACATCAGGCGACTGCAAAATCAGGTTTTTGTCAGGTGAATTGGAAGCTCTTAAGTCCTGTGTCATGCACTCTTAATTATATCAATGCTCACAAAGTTCTCAAGTTCTGTATAGCATCTTGTATGTTCAATTCTAGAGATGGTTTGAGCACCTAATCACCAATTTTAGATTTGTTACTGTGGATTTTTTAGCATGCATATGTAGAACTTTAGAAATGTTGTCTTCTTCTGTTGCAATTTAAACCTCCAAACAAGTCACTTAATTTAATGATACAGCATGTGACTTAAGTTGCAAGTTTTACATTTGAAGTGGATGATTGCAGGTTGCTTGTAGAGATTATCCCCATTCAAGGCACTTGTGTGGAAATTATCCCTTCAGCAAGACACCCCACAAAAGCCACTGCCAAAAGGTGATTTCTTTAACCCCCTCATTTTCTCAATCGACATGTTCAAGTTATTCTAATGCAGCAACAGTTTGTTTATAATACAAAATTGATAATTCCCAATGGGATTTTGTCAAATCTCAAAGTGCTTTTGTGTAAAAGAATTTAATGCTAAGGTTGAAGGTTAACTTTGCCTCACTAAAAAAGATTTAAGTTTGGAAAAGTAGTCTCCAGTTGTTCATTCAGTTAAGCATATCTCCAGACTCCCTAGACTTATAAATGGAGGTGAGAAGAATATATCGAAAGGGTGAACCTTGTACGTTGAAACTCTGTTCTTGGATTCCTTTTTAAGTCCTTGTGAGATCAGCAGCCTCTCTTATGGGTTCCCTGTCATTGCCTGCAAATATTGTTGTATTGATCGCTTAAAGATGATGAGGATTAGCTTATGTCTACAGATTTAAAACTTTGATCTCTTACTTAATGATCACTAGGCATATATGTCGCCCCCGTGCTTCAGGTTTCAGGATTAAACATTTTGTTAGAAGTTTTACCCTGTTAACCACTAGCTAGTGAGGTATTATTAGTCTAAACGAGCCATAGTCTTCATCCAGCTAATAGAAGGTAAAAATTTCCATTATTTTAATGTGTATGTTCATAAAGTACCCAGATAAAACAAGGTAAAAAATTCAATAATTTAATTGCCATCTTCTCAAAGTAGAAGACGAGCTTTGACGCAACGGTAAAGTTGTTATCATGTGACATGGTAATTACAGGTTTGAGTCTCTGTAACATCTTTTTGCAATGCAGAGTAAAGATGCAGTAGGATGCCCTTCTATGTTCTCAAAATACCCTTTATTACTTCGTATTTTGATCTAGTAGAAATTGGAGACATTGCTTAGTTGAACTAAATGAAGTACAAATTCTCACTAATAGTTATGTTATATATCTTCACTTTTGGAGAATATTTGCAATCAAAGCAGAAAAGTACAGTCTGCTGCAAATTCCTGATAGCATGTGTGATTATCATCTACCTTTAGTTCCTTATATTCATTCCGAAAAAGACTCTTCTCTTTTCATTTCGATAAAGGAAAGTAACTGTTTTCTTTTCATTTCGATATAGGAAAGTAAACTGTGTTACTGAAATAGTCTTTCGTTGCTTACGAAAATAACTACATTGTAAGTAGGCCTCAAAGATGAGAGATCAAATTTAAGTCTAAATCGTAAAGAGCCGAGCCTAACTGCATCAAGCCTGTTGGTTAAAAAAAAACTAGAGATCGAGCCGAGCTTAATATTAACTGAGCTCAATATTAGGTAGACAACTTTGTAAACCAATTTGTTTATGGATTATTCATGAACATTAAGGAGTTGAGTTTAGTTTGTTGGAAGTTCCTTCTTTTATCGCAACATCTTATTAGCATAGTAAACAAACATAAATAAACTCTTACTAGCATCGTCAAGATTGTTTCTATTCAGTCTTGTACTTCCTTTTATCTGTATATTTGCTTCCTATGACCGTATGATTTTCGCTATAATTGCGGCAGTGCTATTGCTATGTTTGCGACGAACCGGCTCCGTGTGACCGTTGGGAAGAGCACTGTGAAGCATCAGACAAGGATTCTTCATGGAGTGAGATGAGGAGAAACCATCGAGCAGCTCAGCAAAAGGTTAAGACTGAATCATAGTTCTCGCTCGCTCACTTTGGTAATTAGCTTTGTTGCATCCTTGTCCAATGCAGTTAGTTCATATGCGCAGTTCATGGGCAAACCTTAAGTTTCTTGACACAGAAAGAATGGTTGTGTTTATCAGATGCTCTTCCTTTGTGAACAAAAGTGAACAATCTGCAATTAAAAGCCTTTTCTTATCGTGATGATGCGAGTGTGAAGCTATAATTAATAGTTGCTTTAGTAAAATAATAATATCAATGTAAAATATAAAATATTTTGGACATAGATTAAAAATTGTCAAAAGAATTTTTTTATCAAAAAGATATTTTACTTTCATGTACAATTATTCAACTATCATTCACTATATTATTTTTATTATTATTATTTTTTATATTTTCTCATCTAAATTTTAAATGGAAGATGCATTATAATAATTACAAAATTATAATTATTAAATAATTATAATAACTACAAATCTATATCATAATTATAATAATTATAAAATTATAATTATTAAATAATTATAATAATCATATGTGCTACATAATTGTAATAATTATAATTTTATAGCTCTTGTAATACTTAAGTTAAATCATAAAATGTAATTAAAATAAATTTAGAAATCTACATTTTACATTTGTTATCATAACCCATAATGATCCCAATCTTAGACTTTTAAAAATATCATTTAAATTTTTTTTTAAATTTTAAATTTTTTATTTAAAATTATTTTTTATATTATAATAATTACTATTTCATAACTACTACAACTAATAATTATAATATTATAATTGTTACAAAATAGTCATAACTACTTATAACATACTGATCAATTCAAAATTTAAATGGAAGATATAAATGAAATAATAATAAAAGAAATACTAGAGGACAATTATTTTTATTTTTGTCCAAATATTTTCAAGGAAAAAAAGTATAGAAAAACACATATTTTTCTTCTTTAGCTAATTAGCTGTGAGACAAGGGAATTATTTTCTTTCTATCACTTTCCTTCCGAACTAGATAACTAGTTTACCAATTACATGGTATTAAACAGGGAAACTTCTACAACAATATGCAGTATCAGACAAGCAAAAAAGCATTCATATAAACTTAAATATGAACGACGAAAATACATCGACAGTGACCTCATTGTTTCCTTTAGAAAACAATGGAACATTCACACATTTGAACCTAGTTGTGGCTCAAGGCTCTTGCCACATTCCTTTTTACATATGCGGAAAGTTCACTCATCGTCGTAGGAGACATGGAAATCAGTGGTGCAGCCGGCTGCATCCGGGTCCTCAGCTCCACAGCAGTCGTAGAATTTTGCGGCATAAGGCGGATCATTCGGACCAAGCTCGTAGTACCTTCAAAGTTCAATGGACACTAACCCTTGTTTTTGAGTGAACAAGAATAGTTTACGTAGAGCGAATGAGAAGAAATAACATTAGTTTTAGTTCCGAGTTGAGAAAATTGAAAAGAGCATTGAAGAATTGGAATAAATGTTTCAGTCCAATTGTGTATCACTAAATTAGTTCCTTTTCGATTCTAAATACTCGAGAATGAGCATATCAACAAGGAATATCTTTTGTAGTCTAGTAAACCAAAGATGGAGTGATTGATACATTATACAAAAGGCTCTTATCAACAAGGAAAATTCATAAGAAAGTTTAGTGTGCAAAAACCAAAATACCACTAGAACCGTTGAACCCGTTCGGTTGTACTTGTTGAACTAACTAGTTGAGGCTTGTTATCACAACTTCTTATCCTATAATTTTGAGCTACATGCTGGATCATATCGAAACTATTCTACATCATCCCTTTACCTCTTCTACTTACATCACACATCTACCTTAAAACTATTATACAAAAGGCTCTTATCAACATGGAAAATTCATAAGAAAGTTTAGTGTGCAAAAACCAAAATACCACGAGAACCGTTGAACCCGTTCGGTTGTACTTGTTGAAATAACTAGTGGAGGCTTGTTATCGGAACTTCTTATCCTATAATTTTGAGCTACATGCTGGATCATATCGAAACTATTCTACATCATCCCTTTACCTCTTCTACTTACATCGCACATCTACCTTAAAGCTCTAGTCCTTCCCGTTATTGGGCTCTGTTTACTCGAAGGGAGCGGAGAGGAGAAAGACAGGGAGAAGTAGATGGGGAGGAAGCAGGTCTCCCCGGGTTCGGTTGTACTTGTTGAACTAACTAGTTGAGGCTAGTTATCGCAACTTCTTATCCTATAATTTTGAGCTACATGCTGGATCATATCGAAACTATTCTACATCATCCCTTTACCTCTTCTACTTACATCACACATCTACCTTAAAGCTCTAGTCCTTCCCGTTATTGGGCTCTGTTTACTCGGAGGGAGCAGAGAGGAGAAAGACAGGGAGAAGTAGATGAAGGAGGAAGCAGGTCTTCCCGGGCTTCGCTAACCTACCTAGAGATAGGGGAGAGCAGTGTGTGGAATGAGGAATGACTGACCAACTTGTAATCTTGCAATTTTGTATTACAAGGATATATAAGTTTCTTTCATTGGGTTCAGAGGCACCCTCACACTACCCAAATCGAAAGGTAAACCCAAATTGGGTAAACAGATCAAGGGAATGGCCACACACACACTCCACTCCCTCCCCCCTCTTCAATCTCTCCATGCAAGCAAACAAAACCTTGGTTATACACGTTTAGAGTGAGAATTGATATTTGGAACAACACACCCTTTCATTTATTGAAAACCCTAGTCATGGGACTCAAACATGGAACGTGATCCTAATTCAGTGTCCCTATCTTATATTAGATAAGAGCTAAGAACTCCATCCATACATCGATATTTTAACCACAATGGATGACCAAATAAAAAGCATATGCATATCCAGAGGAATTGCATGTTCAATTGTGCTTGTCACATCAATCTTTCAATTCATCACTAAGAGAGGGGTTTTTTGAATAGTTCATACAGAAATCGACATACCAACTAGTTTTAAATTTCTGCATATACAAAGATGAAGAAGAGGAAGAACCGGCGGAATCAACTACAGATCTCAAACAAGCATCGCGAACTCGATATAGAAAAGATGAAATCAAAGTAGCTCTTACTCGAAGAACAAAGCAGTTACGGAATCAAAGGATCGTTACTGATTCGGGTTAGGGAACGATAGCATACCTCTTCTGGTCGTCGTGCCTGCGACAGACGAAGAAGGAAGGGTGGAACCGGCACGAGGAAGTCGTATTGGAGCCAGCGTCGTACGCACGCTTGCACCGCCGACACAGCTTCTCCCTCCGCCCCTCGCCGCCGGCTCCCTCTTCCTCCGCTTTTGCGACGGCCGGCCGTCCTTTCTCCGCCTCCATTTCAGAAGCCGCGATCGAAACCCGTTCTCGTGTGTATTAAGGATGGCCTCTCGGGCCAATTGGGCCTAGGCCGCAAACCGGCCCGATTCGTAGCCCATTATGAGCCCAAATCGTAATTTACCAGCAAATCTCACCCATTTTTTGGTTCCCGATGCAAGTAATTTTGACCCATTTTTACCATCCAATCACGAATCGGGTAAGAAAACGGGTGTGGAATAGCAGGTGCGTTTTCATAATCGAGAGACTTAGGTTCTAAAAATTTGGGCGGGCGCCGCCTTCAGTTTCAAAGCCCCGCCAAAAATCGTATTCATAAGGGCAATTCGGCGGATTCCCGACGCCCTCCATCTCGATCCGCCTCGCTTCCTCCTCAAAACCCTCACTTGGCATGGCCGCCGATCCTCTCCTTCCCGTCGATCCTCAAGCCGCGGTGAGTTAGCTCGAGTTTTCTCGCTGTTTTTCTCCTTAGGTTTAACCCAATCGATCGCTCAATTGTTGCCTCCTACCTCTTACCAAGGCTCTCGATCCGGTGGCCGGACCAAGTTCGTGCGCTTCCCCTTCTCGGATGAGCGAACGGCCCCGTTTCGTGGTGAGGTTTCGTCCTTGCAGTTGTCGTATCGAGTTGATTAGCTGCTTCTTGTTGATCAAGTTTCCATCTTGGCGTGATATTGATCGGATCAGGGTGCTGGCCTCAAGAACTTGGGGAATACCTGCTTCCTTAATGCGGTTCTGCAGTGCCTCACGCATACGGTGCCGTTTGTGCAGAAGATTCTCAAGACGGATCACTCTCCTTGCTTCCGTGGTACGAGCCTGCGGATGGCCTTTTGCCTCGCTGATTGCTTTTTCAATTTAACTCATCTCTAATACTAGGGCATTGCTGTTGGTGAACATGCAGCTGCGGATGGAGATTTCTGCTCATTTTGTGCTTTCAAACAACACCTCAGCAGTTGTTTGCTGCTGTCAGGATATGTTACCTCACCTGTAAATTTCGCAGAAAATTTGAGCCGTATCCTCAAACTTGTTTGAATTTATCTTCACACCAAGTTCTATATTTTCAAGCATCTCTACAAGAATCTTCTAGCTAGATTTACCTTTTATTCTTTAGTTAGTCATATGCAATCAACATGTTCTCAAAATTCAACTATCTTGTTTTTTTTTTAGTGTCTAATATCTGGTGTGGGATCTGTGTTGAAGTTATCTATTCATTTAGTCAGTATATATGATCTAACTACCATCATCTAGGTGATATTTGCTACAGTTTATATTTTCATGCATCTCTCTAGATTTGTTGTTATTGATGGCAAACAAATAATATTGGTTAAACAGCTTCAGATGTAGTAATAGCTCAAAGTTGCCATTGTTTTGAAGTAAACTAGCTTGATATAACTTCTTATGTCATGATGGAATTATTGTAGGCAATAAAATCTAGCAAGTTGATGTTAAATCTAGGTGATATTCTGTCTAAACTATTACTAGCTTAACTTGGTGTTTTTTGATGAACATTTAGGGTTTAGTAGTATTTGTCTTTATCAATTTTGATTGAAATTGCTAGGATCTTCATCTTATATGCTAGTACAAGTAAATAAAATGAATAGATTTTTTGATGCAGAGAACAACCTAGTGAAACATGGAGTACTTAACCTTTTAATTTCTAGAGATATCACCTCATTTCCAATTAGGTCAACAAGAAGATGCTCATGAGTTCCTCCAATCATTGTTGGATAGTATCCATTCTTGCTGTCTTGGTAACAAATCTGAGGATTGGAAGTCTTCTCTAGATAAAGATAGCTTCGTTACACAAGCATTTGGAGGATGTCTGAGAAGTCAGGTAATTCTATAACCTTTGCTAATATCTATTTGTTTGATTTGCATTTTCCTTACATTTATATGATTTGTCGTTGCGGTTTCAGCTGCGTTGTTGTGGTTGTGGCCATCTTTCCAACACCTTTGAACCGCTTCTTGATCTTAGCTTGGAGATCGATAATGCTAATAGCGTTGTTGACGCGCTGATATCCTTCACTAGGTTAGAGAAAATTGATGATTCTGAAATCAAACTGATTTGTGATGGATGCAAGTCTCAAGTCACAATGGAGAAGCAGCTTAAGTTGAACACAGCACCAGAAGTTCTTGCACTACACTTGAAGAGATTTAAGAATGATGGAAATACATGCTACAAGATCTATGATTCGGTGAAATTTCCATCGGAGCTAGACTTGAGCTCATTCTTAAGTTGCCCTGTAGATGAGGTTTGTGTTAGTCGTGCTTCTTGTCAGTTGCGCTATGTATAAGAAAATTAAGTTCTCATCCTCAATGGCTAGTGCAGGTCCAGTTTAAGTATGATCTTTCTTCAGTTCTTGTGCATATTGGTTCACCATATTCTGGACATTACTATTGCTTCGTTCGCTCCTCTCCAAGCACATGGTATCAGATTGACGACCGCAAGGTGACTTTTACTACTTCGACCTTTTACAACAGGCATGATAGTGGTTCTGACATTGCTGTTGTTTGTAGGTGACTAGGGTTTCCGAGGAGTATGTATTAGAACAAGAAGCCTACGTACTCTTTTATGTTAAGCAAGGAACATCATGTTGGTTCTCAAGCTTCCTGGAGAGTGAAAGGAAACATATTGTTAACACCACAAGTGAGACTTCTCCAATATCTGTGCTTGATCATCTCGAAAGGTACCATTTGTCTCCTACAGACAGTGAAGAGAGTTGCAGCAGTTCAAGAGAATCTCCTGAAGGGCAAGTAGAAATTCCCTCAGTGAAACCACAAGATAAGATACTTGAAAGCAAGATGAAGGTGTTCGAGAATTCTGTCAGTGATGATGATCGACCTCCGTTACGATCTGCTGCATGTTCCATGTCTGTCCAGGATCTGGATGTTTTGTTTGAAGATGAAATCAAGGGTGTGTTTGCTCAACCGTATTGATTTGTGCTTTTATACACTCCTTTAGTCCTTTTGCTCACTTACAATTTCTATTCTTGTGATCCTGCAGAAGACGAGAAGGATGATTCGCCTCCTGCAGAGAGAACTGAAGGCCACTGCTAAGAAAGAAAACCAGCCTGTTCTGGAGCCTACTAAGGGTGATGCTCAGGCGAACAAGGCATTTAACAGATTAGTAAGGGACATGCCTAAATCTCGGAGGTCAGGCATCTTGGCTTGTCTTACTTCTCAGCACGGGTCGTTTCAGAAAGCGGTCGCTGAACCTGGAAGAATCCAGTGGCAGCAAGAGGACTAAGGTTCATGGTGTGCATGATGATGGATCTCAGCAAAGGTCAAGAACGATGTCTCAGAGCCTTAGTCCCCGTTCTATTAGGAGAGGCTTGTTTATTGAAGGACCCAACATGAGCTGATTTGTATATCTGTTGAAAATTGCATATCAACAATTTTGTTAGTATCAATGTCATGAATAGCTTGAACTGGAGTTCTTGGTGCTAAATATCAAATAAACCTCAATGATTTCAGATTCAGCTAAATCACTTCCTTTCTCTTCTCCATTATAAAGAGAATGGATCAAGAACTGAAAACATTGCTCTACATGTACACAACACTGTTTGAACAGATGAACAGCTAAACATATTGATCAAATGACATCTTAATGACTATTCTGAGGAGAATCTAGTAGAGCAGATTCAGCAATGAAGATAAATTTTAGCACCTGTAACTTCTAGAAGTAGAATTCTTCAGGTAAGTCGATGAATTTTCCAGATAAAAAGCTTTTGTATTTCCTTTTGAGATCTCGAACTGCAGAAACAACCATTACAATCAATCAGACGAAACAAAAACAAAGGCATGGGTAACCCTCACCCTTAGAATCTGCAGCATTCGGTTTGCTTTCAGGTAATTTGTCGCACAAAGTTGAGTTCACCAGCTCCAGTAGTCTTTTGCCTAGGTTCGATGAGAGAATTTAAACAGCATTAGCACATTTCACATTTCATCAACATGTTGATAACAGAATGCCGCAGCTGTCCATCTTACCAGTGATATGCCTTCCACCATCGTTGGCATTGATCAAGTAGGAAGGGATTTTGCTTTCTTCCAACTGCAGAGGAAGACAAATAGTTTAGAAGGCTCACCGTCAGGAGTCCCAAATGTTACTTCATACTGAAAAACACCTGCAAGAAAAGTGCCTTGGCAAGCTCAAGTGGTTCGATAGGCGAGGGGGGCTTGAGGAACGCAGGCACAAACTTCCCATCTTGATACCCGGCCAAGAAGTGATACGCAGCTTGACCTGAAGACAAGCTTGATACTGCCGGGACAGCACCAGTGCTGCAATTCAAATACTCATCGCTGAGACTGAGACAATAATGGGGTGCACATGGAATGGTACCGCATTAAACATAACGAAAATATGACTTGCTGACTTCACCTGTCAGCCATGACCATGACCGAGGAAGTTGGCTTCTTTATCACATGAGATGCTGGGGAATGTGTGGTGTGGAAAAATGGTGCTGCCCCATGAGAAGAAAGGATCACACCGGCATCACTGGATATTGCAAGCTTATGGAGCTCCAAGCATCGCAGGAAGGTATCCTCTGGAGCAAACACCAGAATCACAGAATCACCGGATAATAGAAGTCTAAAAATGAAAAAAAAAACATTGAATAAGAATAACTTTCTTCTACATATGAACTATGGCAATTGTAATTATCGAGCAATAACAACCTGGCAGAAAGAGGCAGACCCCCTCTTGCATATATTACAGGAGCAGCCAAAGCAACTAGAGCATCTTTTGTTGTATTAGTATTAGCAAATGCTCTACCACAAAGGATAACTGATGAACGCTCTACATCAGCGGCAGCAAATCCATTAGATGCTTGTGAACCAAACCCAAGAATGTCCCTAGCACTTGAACTGTAAGAAGAGCGAAAACGATCGAAAATGAGTCAGTTGATGCACAAGATATAGTGAACACACAGACAGACCATGTGCATAGTTTAGGATAAACTCATTTTTCCTTGTCCTAATATCCTAAACATTGGTTGTCATGAATGGAATTAGGATCCTGTTTATTAGAAATATAAACGCTCGTAACTAAATGAGTACTTTGTCCTAATCAGCAAAATGTCAGTAACAACAAAATAGTCTTGCTATTTGCAAGTTTCCAAACAAATTGAAGACCATATTACATCATAAGATACACACATCACCTCGAGTTACCTCATGGAGCTAGCAACGTAAACTGTCAATGGGCAAGAGTCATGTGAAATTGCACGGCTAGGTGTTTCCCACAAAATTTTAGATAATGACAACATTGCAGAGGGATTATCACTGATGATCCGGACCTTTGCATCACAATTAGAAGGCGAACCAATCACTCCATCTAGAACAAAGATTTTTGAGACTGAAGAAATGTGACAAGTAACCTAGAAATGGGGAAGAAATACCAAGAATTAGCAAGAATCAGGGAAGAAACACACGACCAAATACAAAAGGTACCTGTTTCAAAAGTTTACTGAATTGAGCCTTAGAAATTCCGGGAGCTCCACCAACAGGGTCTCCTCTCACATATAGTGGAATGCCTGATAAATTGTCTAAAAAATACATGTAATAAGCCATATTATCATGCATAGCTCAAATTACAAAAAGTTCAAAAAAAAATAAGTTACAATGACTAAACCATCAAAGGAAGTTTGTATTATTACCTATTGAAGTTGCACCATGCTTTAGAAGCTCAGTCTTTTTCAAGTTATGAAAGACTTTTTCCTTCACAATCACACCTCTCGCGGCGAGGGCCCCATTTAAACCATAAGATACATCAAGGCTTTCACTATGGATGAAAACAAGCAAATGATACCATGTCAAAAACAAATATACAAAAAGACAAAGTTCTCCAAAAAACCAATATGTGAACATAAAGATGTCAGTTAATCAAGGCTGGCAACTTTAGGCTATTCAGTTATTGTGAAAGTAACTTTCAAGGATAGTATGTTTCACACTTCAACTCAGTTTTAAAGTGATTAAGTAGTATCTATCATTAACATTGCATATTTATATTCCTGTATATCTATTAGACTTACCCAGTTGAGAATTATATGGTATAAAGTTCATCTCTATGTAAATTGTCTCGCACCATCAAATTTCTCTCACATATTTCTCCTCGCGAGATTGCAACACAGACATTGAGCATTGTGAAATTTTTCCAAGACAAAATAGTAGAATTTACCTGGGAGATGTTGTTGCTTCTTTAACCTCATCAGTAAAAGGTGCCGAAACTGTATACTGAACAACCCACAGCAACAAAAACACAAAAATATTAGTTGGATGACAAACTTTTCAACTCTCAAAAACTCAATTGCATGTATATCTGAGAGCATGAGAACATTACAAGACCACAAGATTCATGGGCATTTCTTATATAAGTTATAACCAGGGATCTACAATCACTGTTAATCATGTAATATAGAAATTCAGAAGAAGAAAAAAGTTGGATTAGGAAACTACTATCTGTGGTGAATTAAAAGTCATTTTGGAGCCTCTAAGAATCAATCAACTATATTTGTTTTTGTGCTATTATCATAACAAGACATAAATATTGTTATCAAAAAGTCATTTTAAAACCTAAAAGCTGCTATCTTTTCATTGTGCTATTGTCTTGAGTACAGTTAATATAACAAAAAATAGCACCCTGTCATGATTCATATAAGCTTTCCCATGTGTTCATTTTTACAAGAAAATAGAAAAAATGGAAAAAGTTGAAGATAGAAGTTTCAGTTATCAGATATTACTGAAAGCATCTTATCTCATTTACCATCACAAATATATATATCACAAAACGAATTCTACATTTCAAATTACTTAAGAATATTAAATCCATTAAAAGTCAATATTTTCAACATTTACGGTGAAAAATTTCTACTAATTCTAAAAAATGTGTTGAATTATTTGGGAGTATTAAAATTTTAATTACTGTAATTCCAACTTACAAGTTGCTTAAGCATTCCAGCTCATTGAAACAAAATCACTCAAAAATAATTAGCAAATTAGATACGTATTGAAAATGGATGAAAGAGAATAGAAAATCCAAGATAAACATAATTACTAGGCTCATGTCCAGCATCGAGATTCAAAACTAAGAACAGCTCCATGGTAAGTTGCAGGATTCAACACAAACATCCAAAACCCTAATTTTATTGCACAAGAAACAGAATAAGTAAAGAAGATGAGGAGGTAGCGGGCACTGACGGCTCTAGCAAGAGAGAGGGCGAGGCGGAGGACGAGTGAACTAGCGGCGGTCGAAGGTGGCGATGAGGAGGCGAAGGCGAAGCGGGAGAGAAGCCTCGAGACCGTGCTCTGCATCTGCGAGTCGAGCTTGCTCCACGGGAAAACGGAGGCGAGGAGGAAAAGCCGAAAAATAGAGATGGCAAACGGGTGGGCCGCAGCGAACCGACCCGGCCTGGCCCGGTTTGGAATATTCTTAACATTGTCCGATAGGGCTAATACGCAACACGAACCAAACCAGGCTGGTTTGAGCTATGCTCGACATGATCCAATAAAGGTTGAACCCTGAGCACAGCTCAATAGATGATTAGAGCTGTCATTTTGAATTGGGCTCATGATATGCTCTGTCAAATAATTTAGATGGATTGAATTAAAATTTTATCAATTTATTTTAAAGTGGGCCGACCTGTCTAAGTTCGCGACTCGTGTAAATCAGTTCGTGACAATCTTGAATTGGTCCACGGATTGAAAAAATTTATTTTTAAAAAAAAATTAAAATAAAAATAAAAAAACTCAATTTACTAGTGGGTTTTATCTATGTAAATCATAATTTAAATTTAAAATTTTCAACTTGATTTATTTAAATTATAATCCAAATTTATTTTTTAAAATATTTTTAATATTTTTTATTTTTTAACAGATCCATCGGTTGATCTGTCTAATCCGTCCTAAATTGAGTTGAAAATTTCTCAACCCGCTAATTGATGGATCATCCCATCCTGCCTCACCATATGATGAGTTTATGAAGAATTGACCCGCCTCATTATAGGTTAATCCGTTTAACCGTTCTATATACAATGGATCATGCTTGGCATGACTCGTACCTACTTAATGACTTCAAAAGCATAAAATACCAATAATAGTTAAAACAATTATGGCAAATGAGATGAAGGAAGAAGAAAAGAAAGATACAAGAGTTAAGGTATTTCAATCCCCAAGACTATGGTACAATGATAAGAGGTAGTATATATTCTTTAAGTAACAAAAATTTAAATCTCATCTAAGATACATTACACTTAAGAAGTTTAAAAAAGAGTAATGATATGCTACATGAAAAGCCACAGCATAACAGACACAGGCATGAAAGTGGGATCCACCTGCATACATATGGGTCTCCGCCCTATGTGTCTGTCATGTTGACTTTTCATGCAACATATTATTACTCTTTAAAAAATTTATCATACTAGACTGTCCGCTATCCATCAAAATATATACTTCCCAATTTATCCGATAGCCGATGAAAAATTTCGGTGGATCAAATTGATCAAATCTCTAAAATTAGTCAGAATTAAATACTTGAATTAAAAATATCAATCTTTTTAAAACAATTGACAGAATGAGTGTCTACCTTTCTCCAATATTACTAACCTTTCAGTTTCTCTCAATTCCTTTCGGTTGCACATACTTTCTCTGAGAACTTGCATAGGAACACATTTTCATAGCAAGTTAGGGATTCAAACAAATACAAAGGCATTCGACATAAACACTAACACAATCACTGAATAAATTACCAGAGCAAAGGGCAAGAACTAGAGAGCCATGGCACTGCCATTTTTATTGGAGGTGCTATAGAGATTTGTGTTTTGAAATAAGCCTTCCGTTACAAATAAAATGAAATGGGAATGACAGTTTTACGACGTGTCAAACATCGGAAAAGGGATCCATCCTACTGTAAATTATGTGAAGATGCAGCTGCTTCTATGAGGTGGGTTCTGAGTGTGAGAGCTTTGCTGAGTATTTTGTGCAGGCGAATGGTCCTACTTCTTGAGTTTTGCGTTTCACCTGTTGAAAACAAGGATAGTAGAATAGTCATTAGGAAGATTATGAAACATCTAATATAAAGACATAAGTTGCTTGAAAGAAGAAAAATAAAAGCATAGAAGATTTTCCACTTCCAAAACAGAAGGTGAAGTTGTAACTTGTAAGGATTCTTGATTACTTTTTTTCCTTGAAACAAATCCATTCACCTATCGATGGAAACTCAAAGAACATGTCTAATTATGTTAGAGGATTCTGGACCTGAGACCTTGACAATGATTTCTGAAGTCCTTACTGATTTATAAGAAGGATTTCCAAGATCCTTTTTCAACTTCATTATAAACAATTAAATGGAGGAAAAGTATTTATTTCCACTGCTGGAAGTTTTCTACTGCAATCACAATCCAAGCTCATTATTTTTTGTGCTGCACCAGAAAGTTGGATCGCCCACAAGTTATGCTGGGGATTGGTTAGTGTCCACAGGATAATCTTCAAAAATCCATATTTGCGTAACATAGGACTACAAGTATTAAAATGCCGGTAATTGGTTAACTAAGTACCTTTCCTATGGACATTGCCCTCATCACCATTATCTTAAAGCCGGGCTTATCTAAAATATATAAGATTGCCTATTAATAATATTTAAATTAATTGAATTAAACTAGTGTGCTCTCTACCCTTTGCTATCTCACCTATGGATATTTTCCTACTTCATGCAAATATCTTGGCTTGTGGGTAGAAGCAAATCTAATTGAGAAACTGATCTTCATGGATGAGATGTACATAACAAAAAAAAAAGCATGCCATAAAATGATCTGAAGTGGATTATCTATATTCACCGGACATTTCCATGCTTAGAAAATGGGAGAAAATGGGACATACCGGTGACCATGGGCCTGGTTCAGAAAGAGTCTTGTCAGGTGGAGAATTTTGTACGGGACCTGTCTTCAACTCTAATATGTCCTGTTGATATTGATTAGTTAGTGCTTGCAGTAATGCATGAGAGAAAAACTTTCTGGAATAATACTATTCAATAAGAACACAATGTACATAAATGCTTCGTCTTCAACTAAGATATAGCATGCTCAATAAATAAAATAATAGAGTAAATCAGAAATAGAAACGATATAACATAGCAATAGCTCTCTCAAATTATATCCTTCATACAGCTTTATTATGATGTTAAATTAAGCATCTATATTAATAAATAATTTCAGGAACGTATCATGAATCTATAAATTCCAGGAAAACAAATGAACATGTTTATTTTAGACGTGTATGTATATGTTAAGTGCTGTTCAGGTTGATACTAGAGAACACGTTAAATAAAAATAGAAGATATCACCTCCCCAAATGTCTCAATTGCAGCTAACCACTCCTCACTAAATGGGACTGCATTCAACTTCAGATGGCGGATATCTTGCTTCCCTTTATCCTTCTGTTCATTCTCACTGCCACTGCACAGAATTTACCCAAACAATGGTGCATCTGCTTATCAATTTACAATGAAACAAGCAGAAAAGAACTTGGCTAATATCAATACTTACTTTTGCAGCAAGGATTCCACTTCTTTTGAGTTGATATGATCCTCATTAACATACTCAACATTATGATCTTGAACTTCACAGCTCACTGAAGGTGATGAAGTTAGAGAATCCTCCGAAGTACTAGTCAATTGAAAAGATGAATAATTTGTTGCACAGTTTGCTGTTTCAGAAGACATGTCAGGCTTTTGAGATGGAGAATCAAGTATTTCTGAATTGCTAATCATATCACAATCAGAGTTGGACACTGTGCTGGATCTCAAATAAGATTTGCTTCCATGCTTATTGCCTGTTTCTAGAGCTAAAGAACCATCTGCTTCAGAACTGCTAGGAAAGACAGAACTAGAAACTCTAGATTTAGACAAATTCAAAGATGCTCTAGCATCTGGCAAAGAAGAAAAATCAACTACTCTATCCGAGAGGACAAGCTCTGGATCTTGATTTATGTGTAAATTCCCATCTGCCTGTTCATCCTGTCCTGAAATGGCATCTGTAATAAATTGTGCATATGCTGGTGATGATTGTTTGGCCTTGTTATCTTCTGTGGAAAGACGTTCATCTATTTGAGTCTCATTTAGCACCCCAAGAGAGCATGCCTGAGAAGCATTTTCAGAAGATTCAAATCAATCACAATTTTTTTTCAGTCAGTTGGAATGTATGATTCATATTCTCATGGACATTAACTTTAAAAAAATACCTTGGCTCTTTTGGTTCCATCAACCAAAGGGTTGCCATCAATCTGCAGAATTGTGTTGCTTGCATAAGGCACTTCCTTAACTATATCCACCTTAGCTGTTGAAACGTTCTCTCTCCTTGATGGATGCACAGCATTTCCATTAGATGTGGGTAAAGAGCTAGTTGCTAAAGAATTCTCCATTTTGCTTGTTATTGTAGTCCCAGCGAAAGATCTTGGGGCAACATAACCATTAATTGATTTTTCCTTAGCAGATGCAGGCAAAATCCTCGATCCATCCACTGATGTAACGTTCATTGTTTTTCCATGTGGAATAGTAGGTCTGAACAGATGAACAGTTCTTTGAGATTGGCTACCAGATCGAGGAACCTTTCCCTGTAAAATTAATAATATTAATTATTCAACTCAGAGAATAAAGGAGATTGGGAAAAATAATACTGCCCACCTGGCTAGGGTATCAGTTAGGAATGCTTCCTAGACAGCCGATTTTCATCTACATAGCTAAACATGTATATAGAAGAAAGGGCAGTTTTAGTGCTCTTAATTTTAATGGGTAAAGAGTGATCTGGGTAATTAGAAGATCAAACTGAGATGAGTTACTTCTAGTGATGTCAGAATATCAAGTATAAAAAATATCACCTCAAGGTAGCCTCCTTTTCTATGGACATGGAACCAACTTAGACGAAGTATAAAAATACGCACACTCCCTTTTGATGTACTTGAAACTAACACTAGACAAGTATCAACATACACACTCAGAAAACACAACAGGAGATGGGAGTTATCTTTGTCGATAATGTATTTCCATTCAAACAAGCCTGACTAATCCTGTGATCCAATTATCAAATGGCACCTTAATTAAAATTAGAGTGACCTCGAACATTTCAAGCTCTCATACATCCAATCTGCAATGATTCCAAATTTCGTAGCAACTTCACTATTAATTATATGTTATACCTTCTGAAAAAATCCTAGTGATGGAGAAGGCATCCGCAACCCAGATGGTTTTGCATGTAAAACAGCATCTCCATAAACTTTTTTAGGAAGTGAAGAAGATCCATTAGCCGATATAGAAGAAATGGTTGTTCCCTTCACCACTTTAGAAATTGATGAACTTTCAGTTGCACCTTTATTTATTCGTGGAACCTGAAAAGTAAAAATCTTGTCTCAAAGAATCTACACTTTGATCAATGGATAACAAAGATAACTTGAATGGTGATGATACTATTGCTAAGATAATGCTGTAACTTGGTGAAATATCTTTCTCCTCACCAATGGCCTAGAACAATCAATTGCAGAAGGTTTCATTGATAGAGAACAGGCAGATTGTTTTCTGGTGTTTGATTGAAAACACCTCATTTGAAGGGTACGTCCCTCCATGTTAACTGCAAATTTAGCATAGAAGGATAAGCATGGTCAATGAGTTACATTATCCTACATGGCAAACTTCACAATACCTTCTTGACAAAAAAAAAAGTGTACCTGCATTGACACTTGTATTGGAATTAAAGTTCCTCACAGAAGGGATGGCATCCCTAGAGGTCATTGGAATAGAAGCAGTATGTGACTTTGCAGGTATGAGCTTTGGAATTTTCGATGTAGGATTTGCAGCATTTGTGTTTGCAATTCTCTTTTGCGTAAAACAAAGTTAAGTCTACAATCAAGTGATTGCTTATTCAATTTTATGAAAATATGACTTTTGGAGATAATTGTAGTAGAATTCTCTGTTGCACGAACGAAAACATGAATCCCAGATAATAAAAGAGCAATCTTATCTTTGCATCAAGGCAGAAAGTGGAAAAAGGATATGAAGATGGAGTTGCTAATCTAGATGCGACTCTTCCAATGATCATGCTTGAGGATTTGGTTCCTTCACCCTAGACATGCAAAAATACATGAGGGCACACACTTCACTTAGGAAATTAATGGCTTAGAGGGAGTTGAACCCTCACAGTATTAGGAACGAAATGCAATTTATATCTTGAAAAACAATAACCTTTACCTCTTGCTGTTCTTCCCAAATTGAAGCATTTAACTTGCTATGTAGATTCTCTTCTTTAAACTGTATGTTGTTTTTGCTTGCAGAAAGTGCATCCATTTTGCCATAGAACTTCTGGTGGTCAACAGCGCTGACAGGAGTTCTATCATGGAGTCCTCCTGGTAGTGGTGACATCTGTCCATTGTACACAGAAAGAACCTTCTCCTTTGACCTCAAGGAAGATCCACCAAGGACACACAGCTCCAATGGATTGAGCACACCTATTAATAAAATGAATTATTCAGGGATCTCAATAAGTAGCTTGTCAGAGGATTTTGATTTTTAAAAAAAACCTTCTTCAGTGAAAAATGCTGGGTTCCAAGCTAAGCTTTGCCTCAAGTTAACACCATTATCCTTTTTGCTCCTCTTCTTTGTTGTTCCCAATTTAGAAAAAGTTGACATGTCCAAACCGTCTTCTTCAATAGAGGATAAATTCTCCTTATCCAAATGTTTGGGTGATTGACAATAGCGGTTTATATCAACCTTATAATCCACTAATCCTACATCTGATAAGATGAAGTGTGGTAAGTGGAATTCAAATTTCATTGCATACCCATTCTATCTTAATAGGAAGAATTAGCAACTAGAGTAAGTTTAGAGCACTGATATGAAATTATAAGCAGCTGACTATTCCCAAGTGCCCCAAAGAGTAGCTGAGAAACACAAGCCTAGCAAGCATAAAAGAAATGCCTAAAACAGGATTACTCAAAATAACTATAAACTCCAAGAGAGTATTAGTCAGAATTCAGGAGGAAAAAACTTAGCAATAAAAACTTTTAGATTCTAATGACAGATTATACGCAGGACATCTACAGATGTAAGCAAATAAGAGAAAGAAAGGATTTTTTTTCTGACTAGATAAGCAACCTCAGTGATCAGCTTTTCACTTCACATAGAAAAACCGTTTAAATCACAGATTGAACAACGCCAAATATAGAAGAAAGGAACACCGTAAAGCTTCGAATTTAACATCTAGGATCACAATAGCAGGAAAAAATTACGAATTTATCTGGATAAGAAACCCTAATCAACGAAGTGTGACCAAAGGAACTCACCTGATGCTGAGCCAGGGCTCGCCACGGGCGGCGGCACTGACGACTCGACGTCTTCCTCCGCCGCGGTAAAGGACGGATCGGGGGGATCCGAGAGTGAGCCCATCTCGTCTCCGGCTCCGAGATGCGATCTCGATCTCGATCCCGCTGCGGCCGTCTTCCTCGTTTGATTGGAAGGCGGACTCGAGCGGGAAAATCTAATTTAACGATTTGGAAATCCGGTTTACCTACCAGACCGGGTTCGCTTTGGGTCCATTCAACTTTTATTTGCGGAGCGTAAAGTCAGGGGTGAAACTGTGAAATTATAAAAAAATACGGATGAAACTGAAACTTCGTACAAACTGCAGCAATGTGGCGTTCATCGTCTTCTTCTTCTTCGCTGAGATTTCAGATCGACTAATGGAGGAGCCGCCGGCACGGTCGATCATCAGCACCCTGGATAATTGGGATTCTACCGTTGCATTTATCCAATCCGATATCAATTGCATTCGTAGTGTCCATTTGCTCGCAATCTGTTCCTAGAAACTAGACATCATTTAGAAAAAAGACGATCTGATCTCCGGCTTTGTGTACACCCCAAGATCACCAGTGAGTGGATTCTTGAGCTCGACGATGCCAGGAAGCTCTGAGGGGCCGGAATCAAGCGTGATGGAGACGGGATCGAAGATGTCCAGCCGGCGGAGGCGCAAGTCGGCGAGGGTCGCCTCCTGGAGGAATTCCTGCGTGGTGGAGGCGGATCGGAAGGCGTCGAGGCGGCGTCCGCATCCTCCTCCTCTCCGCCGTCTCGGGCTTAGGCGGCATCATCGACCTCCGATTCGACATCGTCGGGGTGGGCTGTCAGAGGGCTTAGGGTTCCCGCCGCCTTCGGGTCGGCGGTGGTCGTCGCCATGAGAGAGAGAGAGAGAGAGAGAGAGAGAGGGGAGAGGGAGGGAGAAGATTCGATGGTGTGGCTTAGTATCCGTATAAGTACCTTTTGAAATGTGGTTAAGATTAGCTTAGTGCTAATTAATTAAGATTTACCAAACGGAATGATATCTTGAAAACGCATGAGTCGTGAGACAAACTACGCAAGTGTAATATATCTTGAACTATCATTCCATAATCCCAAGAACATAAAAATAAATGATATTTGTTCCGGTTGAGATCCTCTTATGGATGAATCGTTGGTCGCTTGACTTGGAAGCGGACGGTCAATGCAGTACCCACGAACAGAGAAGGAAGATGCTGGAGGGTGCGGGAGTGCGACTCAGGCCTACATAGCAAGAGAGAAGAGAGTGAGAACAAAGGTCAAAGGTGCCCTCAATGGCGTAGTCAGGATTTTAACTGCCCTGGGCTTCAATTGTTGGGGTACATTGGAGTCTAGATTGCACTGGGCTAGATTGACTGGGTTGCATTGTAAAATAATGTATTGGCTCTAATTACAGTTGCACTATAAACTAATGTATTGGTTTCAATTGCTGAGCTGCACTGGACTGGAGCCCAGTACAGCCCAGCCCTAACTACGCCTTTGCCCTAGCTCAACCGCTCCGACGCTCAAGTCAGTTCTTTCACCGAAGAGGAGAGGGAGATGAGAGTAAGTTTATCAGTGGGCGTATGTGTGCATGCATACCTGTCTTCGCGAGATGGAGGGAAGTGATATAGCTATATGTAAGAGAATAATGAAAAACTATCTTATCTTCATTAAACCTCAATTAAAGAGAATATTCCTGAGTAGAGATTTTGTCAGAGGAAATGTCTCATCAAAATAAGAAAAATATTCCATCACCGTCGTAATAGCGAGAAGTCTTATTACCCAGATAGATACAATATCAGACTGTGTCATCATGCTGCATTAATGAAGTAATAAGTTACCCAAGATATCACATGATTACGATGGCTTGTGTTCTTCTGGCGGCGATCTGCTCAGTTAAATGGAGAACTGAACAGAGAATTGGTTGAGCATTCAATAGGGCACCGAGAGAGTGAAGCCTAGTCGACAGAGGGAGCCCGAGCCGAGGCCGACTAAGGCCGAGACGGAATATTGTCAAGAGGAGACTCGGTAGAGTAGACTTGAAGTAGTCTAAAGTCAAAGCTCAGAGTCGAGTGTCAAACCGGGATTGAGTTCTAAAAGAGGATGGGTGTTGGATCCAGACCTAAGTTGAAAGCCGAGTCGAGTATTAGATCCCGACCTAATCTGGATGCTGAGTTGGGATTGTCGAGTCAAAGCGCAAGGTCAAATCAATCTTCTATCTAGCGTGTCATCTACTTGGACCGGATCTTAATTTTCTTGACTCCAGTCATACCGACCCACGACAATATTGATATCTCTTTTTGAGTTCATTTTGAAGATTTCGCACTTTGATAAATCAAGGGAAATAGCAGGAGTTTACTCAGAGATTTTCTTATAACTACCTTTCAGCGATTGAGTTCTTCAGCACATCTATATACAACAATGCGACATCAACAAGCAACTAGCTTCATTTTCTTCCGGGGATGAAAAGAAGGATTGCTATATCGCTAACTGAACTTCCGAAGAAACAATTTGTAGCTCTGCCCACCACAATGGTGATAGCTTTGGGCAAGCGGCCTCTGGTGGAATCCCTGTGATCAGCCTCATTTGGGAAGCGACTTCCATCATAGTAGCTCGCTTTTCTGGATCATCATTGATGCAGGACCTAATGATCTCTGTCAGTCCGATGATATCTTCCTCCGGCACCGAGTTGAGGGTCTCATCGACCATATCTTTGATCGGTCGACTCCCATTCAAATAGCTCGATGCCCAGAGCACAAGCAAGCCATCATCTTCCGAGTATGGAAGCCTTCCCGAAATGATCTCCAGGAGAACTATCCCGAACTTGTAAACGATGCTGCTTCCGTTCGGGACTTCAGATGCCAAGTCTGCTTCTGGTTGCTTATTCCAGAACTCAAGATCAGAAACCTTGGCTGCATAATCTTCAGTGAGGTAGATGGAAGAGGAGTTCAAGTTCCGGAGGATTGGAGAGTTGAGCTGCATCATTTGCTCGAGACAGTAGGCGACTCCGGCAGCTATGCGTAATCGCGCACCCCAGTTCAATTGCTCTACTTCCTTAACTGCAAGACCAAAGAATCATATGAATCAGTCGCTAAGCAATATTTATATGAATCAGAAGTTAAACCTTAACAAATCTTAGTTGAAACTATATGACAAAGAACAAAAGTTTGTTTTGAGGTATGGCATCTGGAAAGTTTTGCTTGCTTGTGGAAATTTTCACTGAAAACCTTTGTTCCTAGAAGAAAACAAAACCAAAATATCCTGCTTTGGCTTTTCAGTATCGGGTGATTTGCTTCATTGTTCTTCCAAATGAACTGATTGAAAAACTAGTTTTTCAAAAGTGTTCTAGCATATGAGCATGGTCTGAAGACTTATTACAAACCAGGGCTTTGGTACCAGGCTAGAGTGATGCAGTGTCAGAGTTGTGTTGAGCGGGTTGACACACAATGCTCGAAACACCGAGAATTGGACTTGCAGAAGGTTCCTTATTGTGGCTTACCTTGTTTCAGAAATCACATGTTAAAGCCCCATCACACTCGTAGAAGCTTGGTCCCCAAGGTCACTCAGCCGCTCGCGGAAGCTCTACTGTGATTGTTCACAGAAGATCTGTTGCACCACTCATGGAAGTCTGCCCTTCTCTTTGTATGAGGGATTTGAACTGGTTTCATGTGCGAAGTATGGCCCCTTTTTGTATTGAGGGATTCAAACTTGTTTCATGAGCCAATTGGCGGACAAATGATAAGTTTCACCAATGTCAATCGGCACAAAACAGTTTTTAAAACCATGCAATAGAGGACTATAGGAATAAGATGTTTTATGAATGGCATAGATAAATCGCAGCGAAGCAAAACATCTACTAGGCAGCCAAAATTTGCAGCTTGCATAATTTCTTAGGTACTCACTGTGCAAATGCTCAAAAAGTGTCCCATTTGGCGCATACTCAAATACCAGCATCCTGGTAAATGGCTCATTTTCATTGCAATGGCCAAGAAGGTTCATGAAGTTGTCGTGATTGAAGTTGGACAACGCCGATACCTGCAGGCAAAACATAGGAAGGTCAGAGCAAGAAGAATGAACACCAATATATGAGAAGGAAAACAATATAACTAATCTGGACCTTCTTCCTGAATTGAGTTTCGTCTCGTGCTAACCAATCTTTTGTGGATGCGATAAGAGTGGATGTAACTGCTACTTCAACTCCACTTGAAAGTGTCCCCTTGTATAGTGTAAAATTTGAAAAGGATCCAACAATATTGCTAAAATCCTCACAAGCCGCTTCAAGTTCTGATCGTTTAAATGCAAGGAGTCCTGCCGAGAAAGCACAGATTTGTGAATGCAGCAAACAAGTAACCAAAAATCCACCAGCATTTTATATAAGCATACCTCTCACAGGAGGTTTTGAGCCTTTTGTCAATAGACCAGTTAATGGCGTCACGACAACCTTTTTGGCACGGTTATAGTACCAATACATCAGAAACATGACAATCAGAAAACAAACTGATCCTACAGTCGACAAAAGGATAACCACATGAGTTTTTGAATGGGACTGGTGGGATGGTGGAAGCGGTGGACGATTTGGTGATTGAGCTAGTTCTCTTGCCAAAAGCCTCCGGTTTCTTGGATTCACTTCTCTACAATAGATCAATAAAATTGTTATGGTCTAGTAATGCAATTGAAAGTTATCTACTTCAAAGGTTTCTTTCCTCTTTGTTATTTCCCTGTTCCAGATCATGGGAACTTGCAATTTGATAACTGATAATAGATTATGCGACCAAACTTACTATTGTTGTAAATATTTTCTTTTTATTGCTAAAACATTAAACTAAAAAAGGCCAAGCTGACAGGCCTTTCCTGTAAGAAAGTTATATCAGAATCTCCTTCAACACATCATTACATGGTAATCAAATTCATACAGATTACCTTATTACCCTGAGTCATTCTCGTTATAGATGTTGGTTGTCTCGATATTGAACATTTTTGTTATCAATACTAATAGCTGGGATTTCCAACCGTCGTGCCACTAATTGAATCTAGACTGAATCTGTTCTGACAATGTAATTAATGAATGTAAGCATCATGGCAGCAGTGTTAATGCATGCTCCTTTGTAGACGACTATCAACAAAGTATGAATAATCCTTATAAAATTCTTTCATCCTTCTATACATAGGTGACTGACAGACTGAAGGGGGTAAGGTGCCACTTATAATATCTGAATATTGGAATTGGTCAAGTAATACAAGATTCTATGAAATCAATTAAATTATTGTTTACTCTTATGAAGAAAGTATTGATCTATTGTATGATAGACAGAGAACTTAGTTGATAGCACAAACCAATTATATAATTCCTGACAAAAGGTTTAGAGCATGACCTTTTAATTCTCCAAAAGATAAGATGTACAATAAATAAATAAATCAATAAGCTCAAGTGCAAAGGAAAAAAAGAACAAAAATTTAGCAGGATAAAAACCTTTAATGATACAAGAAATTACCTATTCAATGGCAAAGTTTCTTTGTCATCCTGAACTGGGAGAATCTTGAGCTTATGCATTACAGGCGATAAGTTACTAGCAAATTCGTTGCCTCCTAGGATGCTGCATTTAAGCATGTTCAAGAGTGAGCTATAGTTATTTTATTTTAAAAAAAACAGAAAATAAAAATCAGTGGTGAAGCCATATGCCATATCGTTTACTTACAGTATTTTGAGAGATACAATATCTCCAAGATCAGGAGGAAGTAGTCCACTAAATTTATTGTGTCCTAAATCCAGTACCTCCAGCTTTTGCAATTGCCCAATGCCAACAGGAACAACTCCATAGAAGGAATTGTTATGTAAAATTCTACACAGCAAAAACACACAATGATTTTCTGAACACTAGCTCCTTTCTATAAGAGCTGCACCAAAGGGCTGTTTACTTGAAGAGAAATGGAAAGTGAGAAGATAAGGAGGATATAAAAGTTAGTTGAATAAGGAAATAATCAACAACTTAATGCTCTGTGTTTCCTCTAGTCCCATTTCTCTCCAAATAAACAAGCCTCGAGTTCCCTTTTCTCCGGCCCTTATCACTCGCTGGTCATGCTTGTCATATTGTGAAAAGTAACCATCTGTGATGCACTTGATCTTTGCACCATGGATTACTCTATCCATAAAAAGGTTCCTCATTGTTGAATTGTCATAGAACTTTGACATAATAAATTACAACACTAGCCCCTCAGAGGATTATAACTATATTGATTTCAAAAGGCTTTTGATTACGTTGACTGGGCAAATATATTTCATGTTATTTCACTACATTGTTTCTTGCCAAAATTGATCGTGTGTTGAAGAACATTATCACAACTAAGATTTCACTGGTATCGGCAGGTTCAAGTGTCCATGAGGCTTACACCAAGATGAACATTGTCACAAGTAGGATTTCACTGGGTAAGTGGCATTCTAGGGCTCCTGGTTCAAGTGTAGAAGATGCTTACACCGAGATGAACATTGTCACGACTAATAGTTCACTGGTATTGGTAAATGGCACTCTAGGCTCCTGGTTCAAGTGTAGAAGAGGCTTACACCAAGATAATTCATTATCTCCCATGTTATTTATATTGTTATTCATGTACATGCCACCCATCCTTTTTACATTTTTAAATGCATGAAACTGAACCAAGGAGACGATATTAATGATTGGAAACCATCTTGCATAGTTGAGTTTGCACAAAATATAGGATGATTTTAACATTTCATGGCAATAAAGATATTGCAAGGTAAACTGGAATGATTATTATGAATAGACAATTTCTACAATCAAACGTTCTGATCACACTCTTGAATGAGCTACATAATTTATTATAGGAAAGAAAAAGTTAACAGGGGATAGCAGAGTTATCAAGAAAAAATCATATCAGTTAAACAATTTGTAAGGAAGAATAAGTTAACAATGCTTACAAGGCATTCAAGTGTTTGAGTTTGCTGATATCTGGTGATAGTGTACCCTTAAGAGAATGATCCTTCAAGTACCTAGAAAAAAAAGACAAAAATTTTTATAGATGGCATTCAATTAAAACTGGACTAATAAGCACTATTTAAGAAAATTGATTAAAATAAATCAACCTAAAAAGTTCACTTATTCATTGAAGACTGCAGTAGATTCTAGTTGCATTAAAATGATTAAAACAAATCAACCTAAAAAGTTCACTTATTCATTGAAGACTGAAGCATATTCTAGTTGCATAAGTGCCATATCATAAAACAAATGCAGATGCCTTGATTCAACAGTAGCATCAGCAGAAGTGACAAATATATGTGAAAAAAGCATGTGGTAAAATTATGGCAAGCAATTTGAAATTCCATATGTCCCTTAAGAGTTAACCGCCTCAAGTGATTTATATCCTCCTGATCCAGTTGGATACATTGAATTCACTAGCTGAACAAAAGTTCATCAACAGCAAAAGGCAAGGTAAGGCTGCGTACAATGGATCCTTTCCCCGGACCCCGCATTTGAAGAATGCACTAATTAGCGTAGCACCTTCAGGATTTAGGCATAATTACTAAAATCAGTTGACAGCCAAGGAAGCATTTATGACAGATTTGCCTGTTGAAAATATTGTTGTGGGATTCTTCCGTCATGAATTCAAGGAGGTACTAAATAATGACTGCTGTAAGGAAAATCTAACAAAGGATCAACAAGTGGAACATGATTGGGTATTTAATTGTTCAAATCACCACTTCATCTCAATGTTATTGTTACCAAAATATACCTTACATAATTGGGTTTAGGAGGAGGTTTGGTGAAGATCACAGCAAACTGTACATCGGATGCAACCAAACACTAAATATTTCCGAAAACAAAAGAGTGGGTACAATCCTAACAATAGGGAGAAATAATCATATCTAATATAGCAAATACAGAGCAGGTATCTATCTTTTTGTAGAATGGATATGGAGGAGCAGATATGAACCTTGTGATGAGTCTTTGTTCAAGCTACTAAAACATTGAAATCCAACACAATATCCTTCCATTACAATTATTCTGTTGGTATTTAACTAATGGAACGAATATTTTATTGACAGGAAGAACAATAAATCAAAATAAAAAAAGTCAATGAATCAACCACTCACTTATCTCAAGTAAATCAAACCAAAAACAACTAAATCAAAGTTGAAATTGAACTCAAATCACTCACAGAGCCAAGACTCTTCCATCAGCGGAGCACCGAACCCCAGACCAGGAGCAAGAATCAACTTTATCCTCGTCCCAATTCGCCAAAGCACCATAAGGATCAACCTCTACTCTCCCTTTGAATGCTAGAAGAGCCCTCCCTACATTTTCAACGCCAAGGACAAAAAATCATCATATATTCCAATCAGTTAACCAACTCAAATCAAACATATATCGATTTAGATCAACTAAAATCAAATGCCTTCATCGTTGAGGGAATCACAAAGCTCCCACCACAGACACGTCAACCAAATCCACAAAAACGAGGAGACGACGACTTCAAGTCCTCCCCCTTTCCTCATCTGCGCCTCTCTTTCCCTTATCTCTCCCTACAACGAGTGATCGAACTCCACTTCAGAAGGCAGGCAATTTACCTAAAGGTCGCAGCTTTTCCTACTCCAATACCGAAACAAGGCTCAAAAACCGATCTTTGCATGATAATTCAGGTATACGAAGTGAAAGCGAGCGGTTTTAGAAAGCGATAAGGTTGGAATCACTCGGAGCTGCGTGGGCACGCAGGAATAGAATGCGGGGGAGGCTGCTGCGTGGGCGATGTTGACGGCGGAGGAATTGGGAGGGTTGCGGAGGAATAAAGATGGATCTTTGGTTGACGAAACGTGTTGTTTACCGCTGTTTCCTAGTCGCCAAAGCAAACTAAGTAACCTTCTCATACATACAATCGATCTTGATCACAGATAAGAAATTTACAGTATAGGCCATTTAATTCCTCCTCCTCCGTCCGTGTTAATCAATTGTATCGAGCTGAGTTTGAATTTAACCTTTTGGTTCGTGATGAACATAGACGTTTAAAACTTCATATATTCGTTAAGAGGCTCGTGAACGTGTGTGTATATATATATATATATGCTACGATGAATTATAAATATTATATATTGTCATCGCCCTCGTCGTCCGACCACTGTCGGTCGATGTCTCGGCTGCGATCAAATTCTCGCTTTGCTGGATTTTTAAATGAGTTATTTTCGACATCGCACGCCAGTCCTTCCTCGGTAAACTCGTTGAACTTTAAAACTGATCATTTGATCGGAAATGACGCTCCTCCACTATGCCGACCTATTTAATTTCATTCCAACCACTATCCAGTCGAATTCGACACTGAACAATTCGAAGTGACACATCGATCGCGGTCGGACTCGGCAGTGGTCGGACAGCGCGACGACGGCGACAGCGGCGGTGGGTCACGGATGTCCGAGCTCGAGTTTGAGCGCAGCATAGCATTCCTCATAAGCCATTTATTTATATTTATTTAGCATTACACCCTTATTTTTACCTTCTCAGAGCTTATCTTTTTTTTAACACCTTATTTTGATCATAATTAAATAAACTTATATATCTGTCACATCAATATTTTATTAAATAACACTATAAGTTACCAAACCCTAAAATTGTTTTAATGATTTAATAATTTTATATAAACTGAAAGTACATAAACTTAAGGGGTTAAAATGACCTTTCAACTACTTTACTATTTTAAAAATGGTATTTTGGCAGTAAGAGGGTGGAGAGATAGGAGCTGGTTTACTTGGTCAGCAGGGGGTAGGTAGAGAGGAAAAAAGAAGGGGAAGACAAACTTCATCTATTATTCTAAAGATCAAATTGATCCATCAATTTAATTGATTTAATTAATGTATTGAAAACTAAAGATTGATCTGCTCTAATTAATGTATTGAGAAGATTTTTAGTTCTCATGAACTAAACTAAATTCATTCATTTATCGAACTAATGTTCACATAAGTACCCAGAGCATAGAGATATGTATTGTCTGAGATTCCAGATTTGAATCATCTTAACAACTTGTAACTGTTGACTGAGATGTTATTTCAGCAGTAGACTCTTATCAACATAGTAGTACCGTACCTTCAAAAAATTTTTAAAGGGTTTTCTGATATGGGATCGTTTCAACGATGAAGTCGATCACTATAAAAAGTTTATCCAATATAATTTTGTTCTTGAGATATAACTGAGTTGGTTACGACGGAGCAGACTTGCAAAAAAGAACAAGAATTCAAATTTCGACGAAGCCGAGCAACATCCTCCTCCGTCATGGCCAACTACAACTTCTCGATTTACCTCCTCATAAATAGTCATGGGGTCGATCGTATGAGACTACTAAGATGACGAATTCCACCTTTTACAGAAGAAAAAGTACCCAGAGCAATCAAAACATCAAGAATGTTTTGTCTATTTTGATTGAAATAGATCAAGTTTAGATTGGATCATTGTGACTTCCTTGATCTAATTTCACATTTCCAAATAAACTATAAGTTCTACTAATTGATCTAGTTCCATAGACAATTCACTCGATATAATATATTTTTAAACAAAACAAAGGATATTTCAATCAAGATAGAAAAGATGAATATCTAATTAACAAGTCTCAAACATATCTGTAAATTATAGTGAAATTCATTTGGATTGATCTTTTAAATGGTCGATGTAACTAAAATGGAAGGAGAGGTGAAATAGATTTTGTGAAGTTACAGTCAACGTTGACTTGGCTTTGATTAGTCGTCATGGAACTGCTTCACCATCAAAATAATTGACTGAAATACTTCAGATTGTTTCTAATTATTTCCGTCTAATTGACTAAACTGCGCGTATACCGAGATTCATTAAATGAGATTAACTAAAGATAATACTTTGCTCGCCCCCATGGAGGCATGAGACTGACTGAGATTTATTATTATTTATTATGAGATTAACAGATAATACTTTCACTTATAGAGGGCATTTTTAGAGTCATGACACCCCACTTTTATTTTTTTATCAAAAGAACATCTAATAACTTTCCTATGAAAATCTTTGATGAAATAATTAAGTTTTTTATTTTATTTTTAAAAGTTATAAAATTTATATTTTAGATTTTAGTATTTAATATATTACTATTTTCAAAAAATTAAAATATAGTGCACTTTTGAAAAATTCAAAAAATTAAGTTTATGATTTAGTATTTAATGTATTACTATTTTCAACTAGAAGTAAATTAACGTCGGTTAACATTTATTGTATGACTAATTCTTTTTGTATCAAAATAAATTTTATCCATAAATTTTAATTATATTTTTATAATATTTGATTAAATGGTTAATATCAACATATCAATTTCTCTTATAATTATAATATAATAATTAAAAATAATTCTTTTTAAAAATCGGGTTAGCTCGTTTCTATAGGCAACTGAAACAAGAGCTTATTTTAAATTATATATTTATAAAAAATTAAATAAACCAAAATATGATACAAATAAATGCCCAAGGACTTGGCCTACGGGCCAAGCCAAGGTATGGCCCACATGTAGACTAGGCCTACTACAATGAAAATATTTTTTACTAAAATTTAAAAACATTTTTTAAAATATCATTTCGATATGCATTAAGCTATCGAAAGTAATATTTATAATATATTGATTCTATCAAAAAAAAATTAAAAATAGATAACTAAACTTGTATTTAAAAAAGAAAATGATATTATCATAAATAATATTAATAAAAAATAATCTTAAAACTCTTAAATATACTTTTAAATAGACCCAAAATAAATCCTAACTTATAAAAATAAAAATACTCTTCAAATTTCAAAAAATAAAAATTTATTATAAATTAAAAAAATTGTTCAAAGCCTCCAAAAATATATTCAACAATGTCTAATCAGTCTGAAAGTGAAAGTGAGCTGGTATTTATTCCATTATCGAATAAAGATCTTTGAAATAACTTCAATTAACAATCAATCACGTCTTTTTTTGATATCCGAGTTAAAAGTTACGATTCCAAAAATTTACCTTGTTGAATCCACATCACTTACCTTACTTCTAACTCTCATATTAATGTTATAATTATGCAAAGATTTTTGGATAATTAAGCATCATTTGGTCACTAATTTTCTAGTTGGATCAAACATAGCGGTGGACTTTGCATTTCCAAATTCTTTTTTTTTGGCATGTTTAGCAATAAAAACTTGATGTCGTTCTCTCTTTAATGGCATAGACTAATTTGTCGACCACAATCTTTGCCATGTCTTTATCATCGTTAAAATTATGCGCACACTAATTTCAAATGGTTCATATTAAAACTCATTTTGTTTGATTATCATTTTCATGGTGACCGATGAAAATTTTTTATAAGACTGAGTTGATCATTTTTAAAATTAATTGAATTATAAAAATTAAATACGTGACCATTTTTCAAAAAATCGAGAGAGATTTTTTATATATATATTGACCATGATATATTTTAAATAATTTAAAAAATTTATGAGGTTGAATTGTTCATTAGAATTCATTTGTACTTTCTGATTTAATCAATGATTGGTTGAAAATTTTTATGAATTAAAATAATTATCACAAATTAATCGGACAATAAAATCAGGATGCCTAATTATTAAAAATAAAATAAAATGAAGAGATATTTTAGATAATGAACGTAGACTCGATAATTAAAAAATAAGTATTTTTATGCTAAATTAAATACAATATTAACTGAGTGCTTCATCCACTAGCAATATGAACAATTTCTTTATGATTTTTTAAAAAAAATTGTGTGGAAGAGAAAATTCTTGTTAATTTCAACGGCCGATAAGTTTGAATTTCTTTTTAGAAAACGAGTGAATGAAAAAGATTTATTTTTAAAATAAAAAAAAAATGAGTGGATTTTAATTTCAAAGCTATCCCGAAAACGAAAACCTCACGCGGAGAAGCGAACACCAAATTGCAGAGTCAATCTTGATATCGACGTGAGGACAAATACATTAGGATTGATAAGTTATATCGGCACGATAATTCCGACGTTCAAATTAGTACTAAGTGAAAAAACTAGAAGCTCATTGAGATGCGAATAAAGAAAAGTATCGGAAAAAAAGAATTTTAGAGGAGAAATGTCGCCTCCACACACGAGAAAAGAACCATCCGCTTTCACTTACTTCTATTGATCCTTATAGGATATTAGAGGCGATAGTCATCGAACCATATACTAACATTGTCGGGCAGCTCATCAAATATCATCTTCTATAGAGTTGTCCGAGACTATTAGGCCATTACTATGAGCAAGTTGTCAAGGGTTGAGACCGACCTTGCTTTCCAAATTTGAATGGAAAATCGCTAGATGAGTGCCGAGTAATCAAGAGGGCAAACCCTAAATGGCTATCCCAATCTCGAAATGTATATGTCGAATGTTCGGAAGATAACCCGAACTTAAGTGAGATGTCACGGAACGAATGTCAAATGCTCAGAAGTGCAAGCTAACTAGTCCGGAAGAAACACTCAATGTTCGGGAGCAAAGATCGAGTGAAGCCAAGTGCTCGGAATAACTCGAGTCCAAGTAGACTATCGTATGACGAAAGGCTCAGTGCTCGGGAAAAGATTGATGATAAGAGAATCAGAATCATTTGAATTCGATAAATATTTTAAGGGAAAAAACTATGATACTAACATTCTTTTCTTTTCCAAACCTGATAGTTTGGAAAAGCGACGGGGGAGAATATTCTAAACTAGTGGATTTTATTTTAAATTTCCAATACATCAATGAAAAAAGGCTCCAATAATTTAAAAATATATATTTTTTTCAAGTAACTATGCGATAAAAAATGAGATGAATTTTTTAGATAATAAAGATTCAAATATCATATATATGAGTTATTATTTTGATAAATTTATGACGTTAAATTATATTTCATCTAATTTTTAATTTATGATAGTTATTTAATTTATCTAAATAACTATCATAAATTTAATAATTTTTAATTTCGTTTTCTACTTTTGTTGACTTGGCTTGGCGCTGCACTAGCGACACTGTGTCGACACCTTCGTTGATTCTTCTGTTTCTCTTTCATAATTTAAAGTTAGCATTTTATCAAAAAGGACCTTGATGTTTAGATATTTACCAAATAACACCAAGTAACCTATTTTTTTTCTTCTTCCATTTTCTTGTTCATTTGAAATTGAGGGGACCAACTTCTCACCGAGCTATATGAACCAACAAAAAAAAAAAAAACTCACACTCGCAAATGCTCCCACAACTATTGTAAGTCTTGGCACGAGTGGTCCAGCCTTGAGACAGGTCCAGTCGTGATTTGTCATCACTAGCCAAAGTTGCGTGTCAGACCCGTCTATCATGAGTTGTGATCATCAACTAAGTCTTCGTTTTCATTCGCTATCGATGTCTCATTTTCTTCATAGTCCACATTCCACACTAACCATCTTCTAAGATTTAAATCCAAAACTAATCTTTAAATTAATGTGTATTTTAAAAGTTGACCTAAACCTTAATAATTAATAATAATTATTATTATTATTTCAAGACCTTGGCAACTTTATGTGCTCATAACAACCCAAATAATAATAATAATAATAAAATAACTTACGTAATTTATGTGCTCATTGTGTGCTTTGTTCTTATTTTTTGCTACACATTATCAAATATTTAACCCTAAAAAAAAAGGATTTTCAATTTCATTTAAATATTACTTTTTTCAGTATACATGTGCTTAATTAGTATTTATTTTAATAATTTTTTATTTTTTTTGTTAAATTAAAATAAAGTGCAATTTTCAATTTCCTCTCAAAGTTTTGTAGCATTCCTCCAAAACATTTTCCTAAAAACTCCTTTAAAAATTGTGAAAAAAAAATAAAACTAATGTATACGCTGCTGACTTACATATTAATTTTAACATAAATTTATTTTTCAATATTAAGGGATTTATTTATAAGTCACGCATTAATTATAATGATTCTTGCACTTTCATCTATGACACAACCTTCTTATTAGATTGAGAATATCATTGATCGAAATAAAACGGAGAAGAAAATAAATCATCATAATAGACATTAAAATATATTTATTATTGGATAGTTATTATTTTCTATTTAGATAATAATTAATTATAATTCTTAGGATTTTATTATTAAAGAATAAAGACATTGCAATAACCACACATATAAGGTTTGCTTGTTATTTAGATAATTAATATTTTCTATTTAGGCAATAATTAATTATAATTCCTAGTATCTTATTAAGAATCATTCGAGAGTTAATAAATATAATTTTTATTTTTTAATATTAAATTAACAAATCAGTCATTTAAATAATACTTTTAAAACCATGTGCTGTTATTCAATAATTATTTAAATAATGGAAACAAAATTAAATACTTGCTCTTTTTTTGCTTACTCAAGGGGTGAAATCATATTTTATAAACTACAGGTATGTGACTGACAATGTTCATAAATTTTGCAGCAAAATGAAAGATTTCGCAAACCTTTTTCTGCCTTTAAAGAAGAATCTCTCTCTGTTCTTCTCTGTTTTCCATTCGAAGCTCAAGAGACGACGATGGTCGGCGGCGTCCGGCGACTTTGCTTCCTCCTCCTCCCTCCTCCTCCTCCCATTCCTCGCCGCCGCCGACGACTGCTCGAATGACGAGGAAGGCCGCAACAAGACGGTCGCCCTCCGGCTCAGGATCGGCGCCATATTCTCCATCCTCATCTGCGGCGGCATCGGCGTGCTCGTCCCGGTGCTCGGCAAGTGGGTCCCCGCGCTCCGCCCCGAGAAGGACGTCTTCTTCGTCGTCAAGGCCTTCGCCGCCGGCGTCATCCTCGCCACCGCCTTCGTCCACATCCTGCCCGACGCCTTCGAGAACCTCACCTCCCCCTGCCTCGACCCCCACCCCTGGTCCGACTTCCCCTTCGCCGGCTTCAGCGCCATGATGGCGGCCATCGGGACGCTGGTCATCGACACCGTCGCCACCGGCTACTTCACCCGCGTCCACGGCGGCGCAACGCCGGAGGCGGAGCTCTCGAATCAAGTCCACACCCATTCGACGCACGGCCATGCCCACGTCGTCGACCTCAAGGACGAGACTCCGGCGCAGCTCATCCGCCACCGAGTTATTTCACAGGTTTTTTTTTTAATTATAAATTTTAAAAATAATTAAATATCTTCAATAATACTAATTTATTTATTTTTTTAATAATAATAATAATAATAATAATTGATGAATTGAATAGGTTTTGGAGCTCGGGATCATAGTCCATTCGGTGATCATAGGGATCTCACTAGGAGCCTCCGAGTCTCCCTCCACCATAAGGCCTCTAGTCGCGGCTTTGAGTTTTCATCAATTCTTCGAAGGCATGGGTCTCGGAGGATGTATTGCTCAGGTACATACTAAACTTATCGAATACCCTGGAGGCTGATCGCGGAACTTAATAATTTCAAATGACTTAAAATTAATAAAAATGAACATAAATTTCGTAAAAGTCCCATTCCAGCGGCTCCACACGGTTGATTTCACAATCATCTATGAGGAGATAAATCGAGAAACTGCAGTTGGTTACGACGGAGGATGGCATTATCTCGACTTCATCGAGATTTGATCCTTGTCCACTTCAGCAATTCTGTTCCGTCGTAACCAACTCAACTATGTTCCGGGAGAAAAAATGAACATAAACAAACTTAGATAGATTGTCAAATACTATTCTATTCGAATATGCGAAG
This sequence comes from Curcuma longa, assembly GCF_044706935.1. Classification (NCBI taxonomy): domain Eukaryota; kingdom Viridiplantae; phylum Streptophyta; class Magnoliopsida; order Zingiberales; family Zingiberaceae; genus Curcuma; species Curcuma longa. The sequence goes on along the minus strand of NC_133863.1, from coordinate 452,947 downwards.
ATGATGATCATTTTTACAACAGGCGAAGTTCAAAAGAAGGTCGATAATCACAATGGGGTTGTTCTTCTCCCTGACGACCCCGGTTGGGATTGCGATAGGGATCGGAGTGTCGAACGTGTACAATGAGAACAGCCCCACGGCTCTGATCGTGGAGGGGCTTCTGAACTCTGTGGCTTCTGGGATTTTGGTGTACATGGCCCTGGTCGATCTTCTTGCAGCAGACTTCATGAACCCTAAAGTTCAGGGCAGGGCAAAGTTGCAGGTCGTGATCAATGTTGCTCTGCTTCTTGGGGCAGGTCTAATGTCCCTCCTTGCAAAGTGGGCTTAGAAACGAAGGAAGGAATGTACTACTTGTTTGTTTGTTATGTATTTGAGTTTTGTTTTCTTGTAGAGAGAGAAAAAAACTTTTATGCATTTGTGAAAATATTTAAAATAAAAAAATTAAAAGAATGTCTTTTTTTTTTAATTTTCAAATCATCAAAAAAAAGACTACAGTCCTACTTTATGTTTTTTTATCTTCTAAAAAAAATTAAATCTGCCACCTTAGCGGCCCCATGACCATCTATAAAGAGGTAAATCAAAAAATTATAGTTGATCACGATACAGAAAGGTATTGTCTGGTTTCGTCAGGATTCGAACTCTTGTCCTCTTCTGCAACTCTACTAGTGGAATTCATTTTTTTTATCACATGGATATTTCAGCTCATCAACTTCCTAAAATGTTATAAATATCCTTTGATATACCAGGACAAAATAGTATTGTAAAAAATGATAAATCTCAGTCAGTCTCATGGACTCAATCCTTGGGGGTGGCCGGTCCGGTCCCACGGAACAAAATAGTATTGTAATAATTATACTAGTTGTTTATAGTTGTAATAATTAAAGTTTCATAACTATTATAATTTTCATAATTGTAGCGGCTATCGATACGTGGGTGTCATAGATAACGCGACTCCTTCTAAAAAAAATGATAAATCCCAATCAGTCTCATGGACTCAATCTTTGAGGGTGGCCGGTCCGGTCCCACGGAAGTTTCCCACCGACCATCAGGGTAAATCGGGAAGCGCACACGGGGCCAATCCAGATGCCCAACATCCTTTGATTGCATTCCCCATTTGGAAAAAAATTCTTGCAAATATGTCGTAACTGAGGATCGAACCGCGGATCCCTAGGTCACAACCCAAATGTCCTACCGTTGCACCATTGCCCCGGGAGAACACGACTCCTTCTAGAATAAAGGTTAAGAGTGGTCAAGATCAAGAATCAACACAAATCCGAGAGAAATGATTATTCACGGTATTTGATTGGAACAACTACGAAATCATAGTTGGTCAACACGAATTCGAGAGAAATGATTATCCACAGTATTTGATTGAAACAACTACGAAATCATAGTTGCTATAATATAAAAAATAAATAAGAATTTAGATGGGAAATAATAATACTGAACATTAGAATAGTATTAAAGGATACATGATAAAATAGTAAAATAATTTTGATAAAAAATTAGAATAGTACATCAAAATTTTGAAAACAACGGAACCTACGAATATCCACCCTAACTCTTGTGTTAATATATTGTAGATGTTTTCAACCTTTATCGAACCTTTTTGCATCACCACCTCAGTTGTCATCTTCGATTGATTCACGTGACCATGATCTTAAATAAGAGCATCAACAATATAAAATAATATTGGAGGACATGATAAAAATAGGACTGTAATCGGATTGAGCCAAGCCGAACATTAAAGGATTCGAGTTCGAGCTCGATTTGTTTTCCCTAAGTTCGAGTTTGAACTCGATTTAAGTTCGAGTTTGAACTCGATTTGAGTTCAATTCGACTTGTAATTCTTAAGCTCGAATTTGGTTCGTAATAAAATTAAATAGTTCATAAATGACTCGAGTTCGGTTCGAAAATGACTCATTTAAAAATTATACAGGCTTAGTTTGAGCGCACTTCATTAATATATAAATTTTAAAATTTATGTATATATATATTATAAATGAGTTCCTTAATGAATTTATTCGCAAGTCTCTAATCGAACATGTTCATGAGTTCATGAACTAAATATTATTAAGATCGAGTTCGACTCGATAATATTTAATCGAATGAATTTTTTTTCTAATCAAAAAACCGAATACGCATGAGCGGTTGGCTCGTTCACACCATTCCTAAACAAAATAATGAGATGGAGCTACTCTTCTCGTAAAATATCCAAATAGAGCACGAAAGAAAGGATTTGAAAATAACGGAACGTCCTTTTAATTTTTATTCGATATTTAATAAACAATTAGTTCGAGGAAGAGAAATAAGGAATTTTTTTTCCTTCGCGTAATTACAAAATTGTGGTCAAATAGTTTGAAAGGTTTAATAATTGCAAATGTATTTGACTTTGTAATTACGCCACTATGTCGACATTGATGCTGACTTTTGGTCGTAATTAATTTATAATTCGAAAACATTTAGTTAAGATAATTAATGAAAACACTACCGCATAAAAACAAACCTACGGCGAAAAAGTCAACAAATAAAGAAGGGCAAAAAAGCAAAAGTACACTCCACGTTTAATAAATCATGAAATGGACATTATTAATATTTGGCCATTAACTTTCGGTCTTCTATTGTATGAACAACCGCTAATTTAATAAAATTGGACTGAGCTTTAGTCCAGTGTTATGGTCGCAAGGAGTAGGACGCGATTAATCAAGTCCGAAGGCAACCTATCAGGTCTGACTCAAAGCGTCGTCAAGTCGAGCCGGATCTTCAGGTCGAAACTCGGAGTGGCATAGAGACTGGTTCGAGCCGGGTCCCCGACACCTCAGCACCGAGGCGAGTCCTCCAGAACTCAATGGCAGTACTTCAACGGAGCCGTTACCAAAGCAAAGCGCATCCACTCGGCTACTCGGCACCAAACCGAGCCGGATCCTCAAGTCGGGCTTAGAGTGTCGCAAAGCCCGGATCGAGCCGAATCCCTAGCACCTCGGCCCCGAGCCGAATCAGTCCATCCAAACATAAGGCCCACCAGCCTTACCGTTTCGCCCCGGCCCTATACGGACTCCTTTTCCAAAGACTACTCCTCCATTATACAGCCGTGAATGTCCTCCTGCCACCTCGGCGAACTCATCATGGCTGATGCCTTGACAAACGCGCATGACATGACCCTCTTAAATACCAGTCAGCGATGGAACATATACGTTGACTATACCATGCCTCCTGACACATTCATAATGGTGATGTGACTCTAATCACATCCACGATATGACACAACGCCTTCAACTTGTATAAAAGGTTAGCTCTGTATTGAAGGGAGGTACGTGATCTCACACACTCTCTTTTTTCACTCTCATTTTCTTCCTCCTTCGACAGAGGCTAACTTAAGCATCGGAGTGGTCGCGCCGGGACAACCCCTGACCTTCCTACTCACGTTTCTTGCGCTCACAAGATTTAGAAGCCTCCCTTTCATCCTCACCCAAGCTCGCCCAAGTGAGGTGCTAAAGAAGCTACACACCGAAGCGGATCTCAATAGGAACATCCAACATTATAAATAATTAATTGTAGTTATTATAATACATAATAGTTAATATAACTTGTTATAGGATTGTAGTAGTTATTAGATATAGTAGGTGTTATAATCAACTATATAACAGTTAAGTAGTTATTATAATTTTTTAATAAAATTTTAAAAATAATTTTGATAAATTGATAAAATATTTTTGATATAATAGATAACATTTAAAATTTTAAGATTTAATATTTAAAGTGTAATAATAATTTTAATTAAGTTGAGAAAGAATATTTTAATTTAATAATATTTTATTGATAATAATTTTAATTAAAATAAAATAATAGGAAAAAAATTTTTGCCCAGCAAAGAATGGATCAAACAGCGAAGGAAAAAAATGCTGAGAAAAAAAAAAACTCACTGAAAGAGAGCCGGATCCGATTCTGCAAGTCCACGAAGAACCGCGGGATTGAGGCGGCGTGGGTCTTGTGCACGGTGACAACGTTGCCGAGGAGCTCGATCGGAAGAGTAGGCGTCGGAGAGTAGGGGATCGAGCTCGGGCAGGAGAGGTTGCGGACGACCTAGTATAGGTCGAGTTGGCGGAAGAGGCGCTCCGGGTTGTGGTCGCCGGCCGGAGACTATCTCGACGGCTGCGGGAGCACAGGGGACGGCGATCGCTTGGAATGAGGAAGGCCACCGGGGGATCTAATCCTCCATCTCCTTCCACGGCGGAAGAAGGTCGAGGAGGTCGATCGACTCCTCCACGAAGTCGCGGTTGAAGCTGGCGGAGTTCTCCACACTCGCGACCAAATGTCGTTGGAGGGAAGGGCGTCGATGACGAGATGTCGTAGGTCGGATTCGCAAGGAGGCGGGCTGGCGGCCGATCGAGATCTGCGGCTAGTGAGTGGATGTCGTCGACGGAGGCTGAGGGGGAGGGGGAGGAAGCCGTCGTCCGTCGTAGGAGGAGAAATCCTGGAGGGCGGAATCGCAAAGGCAGCGATCGTCCTCCATCACCGTCGTCGGCGTCCTCCATTTCTTCACTCTGTCGGCAAAGTCTCGATGGAGGACGACGAGAAGGGGCTTGAGTTGGGAATGCGTTGACCTGTTGAGACCGGTAGCCGGTGGGATTTACCGTTTGATTCGAAGGAGACCACGGAGAGCGCCAGTTTCATTTGCTCTAAATTGGATTTAATCCAGTAAATTTTTATTTTCAAAAAAAGGAAAACTAAAAATATAAAAACAAAATTTCCGACCTGCCGGATTCGAACCAGCGACCTAAGGATAACTGGAACAACTACAGTCCTCCGCTCTACCAACTGAGCTAAGGTCGGCATTGAGTTGTGCGTGCATATTTCCCATATAATTTAATAAAAATTCGAATTTAATAAAGATTATACTGTATTTGGGTTGGGTGAGAAAATGTTTATTTACCAAAAAAAGAAGGAAAGGAAGGGAAAGAGAGGAAAAGCAAAATATTTATGTTTCCTTTATTTAAAAGGAATGAAAAGTTTATTAATGTAACATATATTATCTTGTTAAAAAAAATAAAAATTAAAAATTAAATATATAAAATTACAAATGTACTCACGAACTATTTATTTATTTATTTTTAATTATTATATATATTTGATATAGAAATTCACTTGTTGAGATTCCATGAATTAATTGAAACTCCAGATTCATACTAGAACTAGGATGATTTAATAAAACCAAGCCTCAAGCCGAGCTAAACTCAAAGGGCCAAGCGAAAGTCATTCTCTGAGTAAGAGGACAGATATAAAACTATAAAATTCTGTCTATATTACAAATATACCACGTATGTTTTTTAGATAAATCTTCACCATTGAAGGACGAGAAGGAGGAGATTTGAATTATCTATTTCTGACCTGTTGAGTCTTATCCTCGAAAATATTTATAATAAAGGCTAACATCGACGTCATGGAATAAGAACGATTGGACACTGGACAATGACGACTCCCAAACAAGGCGTAAGTGTAAACATGAATCGCATAAGTGTAGTCATGAATCGAAAACAAAACAAGTCCGATACAATATGTGGGGAACAGAGGAAAGAAAACTTATTCACAGATTCGGTTCAGTTTTCAAAACATATGATCTATCTCGATGAAGGAAGTACTTTGATGATCGATCACGGAATCATTCAACCATACAATTCAATGATCGATTATTCCACATGATACCATCTTCTCCAACTTCAAATGACAACCGCCGAGCTAAAGCACAGTCGACCAACAGCCTTGAGCCCGGTTTCCCGCCATCCACTTCCCTCCCTGTAACACTCCACCTGCCATTGCCATTGCCATCGCATGTAAGAATCTTAACGACGGAATACCCTTGTAACTTGTTTACAGAACCGAACCAAAGAAGATAGTTTGTATTACCGTGCTGGAGATGACCTCGCCGTCCTGGACACCGCCGATCACAAAGATAGAATCTCCAAGAACAGCCGTGGCAGCATATCCTCTTGCAGCGTTCATCGGCTCCGCCATGACCCAGGAGGATGCACGAGGGTCGTAAGTTTCAACGCTGGAGGTCATGCGATCGCCATCGTGACCTGCAATTGCATAGCTGAAGGAGAAACAAATGCATTAAGTCATCACCATGATCATCAGTTTTTCCTTGTTCTTCACATGGTAGAAATTTTGAACTTACAGCTTGTTGTTCAACACTGCCACTGAGTGGCAACTCCTCCTCGTGTTCATGCTGGGAAGCTTGGTCCAGTAACCTACCCTGTGGTCGAACATCTCTACTGTACTGTAAATTAAATGAGAGAGGAAGAGAAAGAATGAGCATTCAATCACTTTTTGTCTCAATTATTTTAGATCATTTATAGGAATTCTAGGGAAAAAGCTAATAGGAACTCTTACTTCAAGTATGCACTTCCGTTGAATCCACCAACAGCATAAATAATTCCTTGAAGTTCTGCCGCAGCAAGAGCGAATCGCTGAAAGAAAAAACTCAAAGTTGTTAACCGAACTAATTCACTATCTATGTAAACCAAAAATTCCAATGAGGTGCCAAAAGAAGATCATCGAACAAAAACAATAAACATCAATGACAAATGAAATAGTATATAAGGAATCAAAATAATTGTTATAAAGGTGTTAAGATTTGAAATAGCAAGTGAAGAAATGAAGATAACATTGCATGAACAAAAGGCAGAAAAAGCTTATTACTAGAATGGAGCAAAATTATGAGCTAGGATGCACCGCAAGCGATGTAATGAGAAAGATCAAAATGGTGATACATTAAGAGAAAATAATTTTTTTTAATAAATTGTCAGTAGCTTATGGAAGTTTAATTATAAAGTCTAACCTTTATTTGAACCAGATAACTCATTTAGACCATCGTTAGTCTGTCTCAGCTCAGTTCAAATTCATTGAATATTATCATATATATATCCTAGGTAAAACGAGGACTGATGGTAGAATCTATGACAATTTCAGATAATCAACTGTGGATGACTCTGTAGACCATTTGGCCTATTCTTGGGCAACCAATCCCAGAGATACAGTGGATACAATCCTTCTCATGGAAGTTTGTTGCCATTCTAGTTTGTCCCCAACGACTCTTTTTGAACTCCATCCTATATAAATATTCCCTCAACAACCACCAAAATCTTAGTCAATGTTTGTGTTGAATGTATTAAGCTTGTGAGCTTAATATTACTGTCTCCTAACCATTCAAGAATAACCTAGAGCCAAAATAAGCTATTTCCTACTACAAGTTTCTTTAATTCCTATGCTTCAGGAGCACTATCCTTGAATGATCAAATGAGTTTTTTCTAATAGAAAGCCAAGAAGAGAAGACATCAAATGAGTTTTCCTAAACTCTTCTTATTTAGATATGTTTATTGTTTTTGTTTTCTTCTTGTTCTTGTAACAAGTTTGATGGGTGGTAGAGTTAGGACCAGTTTGACATTGACATTGACATTAACCCTGATCCGCAAGGCTAGTGTTAGCACTACATGTGTGTGCTTAGAGTGTACACATGAGGGATGGTCATTGAACATCTCGAGGTTGAGAGATAGGTTAGTGATAATTTCAGAGTTAACTAAGGCTGTGTTCATGGACCAAAAGAATTATTGCATGAGGGATTGGTAGAAGAGAACTGAAAAAGCAAAGTGAGAACAAGCAGTCAACAAGTGAAAATTCAGCCAGGAAATCCTAGGTAGAGGATTGATTCGGATGAGAAACTTCTGTTAGAAACCTCCTAGCATTGTGATCTTGATTAACTCATCAATCCAATTAATTTGCTTGAAAGTATATGTGCATCTTGTGACTCAGACTGTATGTTTGTGTCATTTGTAAATTGTATTGTTTAAAGCTTTACTATTGTTGCAAATTGTTTTTAGCCATTTTATAAAATAATTAGCAACAAACCATTAAATACTCAAGTATCAGTGCCATTAAGTTTCTTTGAGCTGTACACGCATACTTTATATGTATCATTTTCTTGATGTATTACATCAGCAAGCATGTTATCATGATCATGTCATGGCCTTTTGTACACCTTTTGAATAAAGATCAGGAGAATGATATAGATCTACAGTAATAGAAACTTTCCCAGTGCAGGATTGAACAACTCAGTTAAGAATTATACCTTCTCAAGCATTGGTCGACTGTAGAGCCACTTTCCCAGTGCAGGATCAAACATTTCAACATCATAGAAACACTGACTGCCATCTCCTCCACCAATAGCGTATATCTTGCCATTCAGTGCACAACCAGCTAGATTTCCTTTCTTATGCAGCAAAGTGGGGCAAGAGGTCAATACATCCTTCCTTGGATTATAGCACTCAACTTCAGAAATAAAAAGAAAAAAATTGGTACGTCAAGCAATGATGAAAAAAAATTGCAAAAGAAAAGGGTGTACCCATGTGTGTCCAAACTACCTGTGTTCTTCCATGAAGTGTCATCGCCACCACCAAGAACATAGATATTGCCATCCATACTAACAGCAGAAGCATAAGAATGAGCACAACTCATGGACTTGAGGGAAGTTAAAATGTCCAGTGATGGTGAGAAAGAGCGCAAGGTTGATAACCAGGAAATGCCATTGTAACCACCAACAAGATATATGACATGAGCTGAACCTAGACAATCCACAACAAGTTTGTTATCATGAATTGACGAAGGAGCTTTCTTTAGTTCTAGTTCATTGACATGATTGGTCAATTGTTGAATTCTTCTCTCCGAGTCCACAGCAAGCTTTCGTAATTGTTGAATTTCTCGATCAAATTCAACCTAAATTACAAGGCAGATCAAGCAAACGGTTAATGGCGGGTTTGGGATTATGTTCGAAGATGTATTCATTTGAACACTTCAAGCCAAAGTCCATTGCCTACAAGTAGTTTAATATAGGTAAAATTGGCATTCCCAAACACAAGAACCTTATCTTACAATTTTTAAGAAAAGAACAATTAAAAACACTTTTTTACCACAGATTTACACTAGTGACATCAGATGATACATATGTTGAGACCAGGTACAAAGGCAACCAGAGTGATACCTAATAATTTGAATATATCGCACGATATGTAATGATAGATGTTAGTAAGGTACAAAACTCAATATGGGTGGGTGATAGCATAATATGGAAGTTATGAATATAATGCAAAATCTGAGAATTAGTAGTATAATGATAACATCGACACAAACATACATGCATAGAAATTGCAACTAAAACTAATTTGGAAAGAAATTATTAAATCTTGATGCATAAAAATAGAGAAGAATTAACATTGTTCAAGAGAGTTGATAGTGTGGTTGATTGAAGAGTAAGAGATTTTTTTTATATGAATGTGTATACTATAAATTCATGAAAAGTGTAGGTCAGCTTGGTCAAACTAGTGTTGATCCACAGCATGTGTCAAATACAAGTTGGCACGAAAATGCTACTATTCCATGATGGCACCAAGACTATTATTGAAATCAAAACTCTTAAATAAAACATTTTCAACATAATATTACTAAAGTAATTTTAAAATATTAAAAAATAATAATATATTTTATGATTATAAATAGCTTTAAATAACATTATCAAAAATATTGAGTACTGGAAAGTTGATATATATTAAAGAAATCTATCTGTTATCTTTATTTTTATTAATATAGACATAATAATTTAATTACTTATTTCCAAGAGAGGAGACAGATGTTAGCCTATCTGGGCTTTAGTCCAGGGGGTCCATTTTAGAGTTTAGGGAAGAAACCCATATATTTAGGAATTTCTCCATACATTAACCATTTAGCCAATTGTTCACTCGATCAGTCCTAAATCCCCAAATCAAATTCCGCGAACAGCCCGTACAACTCCTATCATCAACCAATTAGCCCGAGTAGATTATAATTCCTAGCTCCGTAACTACTTATTTCCTGTTTTTATTTCTAAATAATTTAATAATCATTATGGTATATCTTTTTAAGTATTATATAAATATTAGAAAAGGATTAGTTTCAACATGTAAGGAAGCAAAATCATGTCAACTTGCAGATTCCCGTACTCCATCTCATCTGAGCAGCAAAGCAACCAAGCTCCAATTACATTCATGCAACTGGGATCAAAGATAGATGCATAACCATGCAGATGATGTTTGAATGCCGAAGAAGACATTCAAGCTAGCTAGAGAAACTAGATTGCAGTAAACATGTAACACAAGTACCCTAGAATAAAAGTTCAATGACACAATTAAGCATGTTCAGGAAATGGATTTAACATGCCAGTAGTATATACAGGAGAAGGAAATATGAAAAATCATAAATTTACATTTAGTTTTTTAGTCAAGCATATGAAATCTGAACTCTCTCCAACTTTTATACTTTGATAAGATATATAGTGATAATAAGGGAGTTTGGTTGAAAGTTTGCCCACCAATTATACAACTCAGCAAAATACAGATTTTGCAGCACTTTAGTAGTAATATAGTTGTGCATGAACTTAATTTTGATCATTCAAAGTAGTTGTAGATGCTATAGATTTATCAGTAACAAAGAAAGAAAATATATCTGTGGTAGTTCTTTGAAATGAAAGTTTTTTCTTCATATGGACTCTAAACAAAATAGTTCAGCAATCAGGTTAAGAATTGTCATTATTGCTCAGATCAAATATTTTAATTTTCAATGCTTTGATGGTTTAGATGTAAGAATTTTTCAGAATAACAAGGGTAGAATCTGGTGCATCCTTTGAGTGGAAGAAGATATTTTTAACTTTTTTCCTTAAAAAAATCATAGGCTGCTTCCGGACGAATAAATATATGCAGCTTATGATTTTTTTTAAAGGAAAAAGTTTAAAAAGGATGCGCTAGATTCTACCAGGAAAATGTATGATTCAGGACACAGAATTTAGTTATCTCTCACTTGTACATTAAAGGATCATTTCTTAAAAAATTGTTACATACCTTAATGCATACTTAACATCAAACAGTTTGTCATATAATCTCAACGTTTAAAATAGAATCACATCCCAAAGATCAAGATGAAAATCCAAAACTAAAGTAAAACTCAGGAACCTTGTAAACACAAAACATGTAAAAGAAAGCATCCAGAGTGGAGTTGAGAGATAGAGAGAGACCTGTTTTTTTACTAGATTTTCCACCAATGCTTTCAACTCACAAAAAGCTTCTGATGGCTGCAAATATAGAAAAAGAAAGGTAAATCAAAAGAAAGAACGTAAGGTTCTCAAAAATGTGGGATTAACCTTTTCTTTATATTTCTATTTAATTTTTAGGCATAAATTTAAATTACATATATATGTGTACATTACTAATCTGTCTAAAACAGAGTAATAAATATATGGTCATAGATTTAGTCCTACATGAGATATATAGTTATTGGATGTGCAAGATTGCTTTATACATAAGGATGTTGTTGTTCTACTTTATGAATATAATTCAATTTTATCCCTCTCAATATGCCAGTCAACCTACTTAACTTGTATAACCAATAACCCGGTGATATAGAACTTGATTAGTTTGATGTCTTGTCTATTCTGTTAGCTATGGCTACAAGTGAACCTTTTATTTCTACAAGTCTTTAACATGGTCCAAATTCTGAACCATTGTTGCATTCAACTTTGTCTGATATTTAAGTGGTGTGCTAAGTTTTTGAGTTTCACTACCTCAGCAATTGCAGGTCTAGATGCATCTTCTTCCTTAACAACCGTAATAGTGTGTTCTTCTGTTCTCTGTCCAATACTCTCCCCCTTAGAAATAAATGGAAAGTTTCTATCATCTATGAAAGCATCGGTAGATTGAACTGAGTCTCCATGAGTTGCAGCCACCATTCTAAGCTTAAGCAGAACTTCTGCATTTTCTGTTGCCTCAGTGACAAATTCATGTTCCTGCAACTTGTTCTTTCCGTCCAAAGAATCACTTGCATCTAAATTATCCTGCACAATTTTATCAGCCCATTCTTCCCAATCAGACAATGGCTCCACATTTTCTGTTTCTTCAATGGTACCACAGGATTCTTTATTTGAACCAGAGTCAGTATCATCACAAGCAATAGCCGCAAAGTTGTTCTGATTAATGAAATCATTAGGCATATCACTATCCTTCTTCAACCCACATATCCTGGCATCAGTATATCTACTGCTAGTTGTTGCCTTTAAGATGTTAGTCGATGAAACAGGTAACATTTTGTTCTGGATAAGAGTAACAGGAACTGCTCTGGTGTCGGAGGATGACGGTAAAGGCACAAAAGTTTCAATTAAAGCTCTTGTCTGAGAATGATCAAGCTCAAACCAGAAGTGTTGAGGTGTATAGTAGTTATCCTTGATAATCCCCTTGAATTGTTTCTCTGTGAGGGGTGCACATTGTACCTTGAAGTGCACTGAGACCTTCATAAATAGAACATACACCAGACAAAGTGAGAATAAAAAGGCTAAAACAATTTTGATGCAACCAAAATATAAATATCTTTTGACATGTGAAAGGAAGTAACTCTAGAAAGATACCTGTGCTGGAAATTGTGTTCTTTCATCACCATCAGTCCATGCATATGAGTTGATGTTTATTTGGCCACGGCTTGTGGCCTCAAAGATGCCATGTAACCTCCGATCACTATAGTTAAATAGAAAAAGTGGTAATCCTTCTTCAATATTTTTGACATAGTTGAAGTGAGGTGAAGGTAAACCTGCCAAAGACCAAAATTGCAAAGACTTTTAAGGAAAACGTAAATGATAACAGATAGGAGTTCAATGAGAAAACATAACAAATACATGGATGATGAAAAGATAAAAGAAGATGTTGCAATTTACCAGTCCACAGTCTAACTATCAGTGGCAGATCAAGGTGTGGTTCCTTCTTAATTATAAACTTTCATAAAATATCATCGCAATGTTTTAGTTTGCAGGGTTTGCCTCTGCCAACCACAGAATTCACAAGACTTCCATCGTTTTTTTGTTCAGCAAATAAATTTTTAAAAAAATGATAACATAAAAAAGATTGTAAATGTAGTCTACTTAGATCATATTCTACCATTGAACTCAAATACTCAATAAACTATTGCTGTTGGCATTCAGATCTTTTATGTCCAGTATTAGGTAGAGTTTTCTTTTGTCTCTCTCTACTTGCACCTTCAAGCATAATCAATTCAACTTGTGTAATTGTTGATCTATTTTGAATGTCTGCACCATTTTGTTCTATTTCCCTCATTTAATAGTGTGAAGGTACAAGTAATTACTTTATGGGTTGTGTAATGTCATACTAATGTCTACAATTCTCATTTCTATTCAACTAACTTCTTATATGTATTGTTTCATATTCCACACGTTAAACCCAATTTATTTTCATTTTTTTTTGTTTCAACTCTTATTCTTCTCCCAACTATCATAATTAAAGATTCATAGTATGACTCATCAACTTAGTTTCTATATATAATATTTGTTCATATAAATTGCTAATAGTAGATTTGTTTCCTCTAATCATTAGGTGTTTTCTTAGTTCTTGGAATTGTATCAAATAATTAAAATAACTAAATTATACCTTGATCTTCTAAACTATTTCAATTTCTAGAACCTGCATTTTTGCCAACCTTGATTTTCTTCATTCTTCAATCATATTTGATTTAAAGTTACAAAATAAAAAACTAGTTTTAATCTTACTGAAAATTTTCAACTTAAAACTAATAATTATGGTATGTAAAGAAGTAAAAAATGGAAAATATTCAGTAATATCACACATGAAATGCCATAGTTAAACAAGAAGATGGCACTATTTAATCTCAAACACAATGACTAACCAAATAACTGCTTGGACAAGCACTCTTTCATTGTGTGGTGCTTGCATCCGAAGATCACACCTCCTAGGTCACTCTTGTGTAAATTCCTTGATGAAACATTGGTGTTACATGATTCTACGAACCTTGCAGTTTGTTCCATGCGTTTCTTTTGTCGTACCATTGCACTATCTGGTCAAACAAAAAAAAGCATTTATGTAGAGAATTGAGAAAATCAAATAGAATCTCATTTCAAATTGAAATATATATTCAAAATCAAGGATATGATAAACTAGCTTTGTATCCTGAGTTTGGCTATCTCATTTCATTGTCATTAGACATGAAAGCAAATTTAGAATGAAAACTTGTGGAGACAGTACTTTACTATTATTCCCATTTGGTATACATTAGATTTTAAAATGACATTGTAGTAATTGCTTTAGTACTATTCCTATCGTAACCCACCACAATAATAGAATTGCTTCATTTACTTAAGGCCCAACCGTTAACTGACAAAAAACAAGACCAAGCGACTAATAATTCACTCATGTGAACCTATAAACCCACTTCATTATTTAACTTCTCATTGGGAGGGGGGGAACTAGCCCATTAACTTATTAGATCCAGCAATAGGCTCAGAATGAACAAACTTAAACTATAAACAGTTTATTCACTAGGCATATAAACCAATTTCATTAAGCCACAACTCTTTGTGCAGGATTAATCAGAGGTGTTACAACCCACATCTCATTCCATTTCAAGTTTAGCTGTAGAATAAGAAAGTGAGGACATAAAAGCAAGTTCTCGAGATAGCCTTCTTGTTAGTGGTACTACATAGCTATACTTTCATTTTGATTTCTAAAACAAGAAGCCAATACACATGGAGTCAAATTATAAACAACACTTTCTCAGTGAAGATACGACTACTTTGCTATCTACGGTTAACTCAATTTCTAGATTTGGTGCTAAACTTAGAAGTTAGTTTATGAAACAAATTTTGGGAGACAACTAATGCATTGTATCTCTAGGTACTACTAGTCAACTACCATTGTCATCTCTTTACATTTTAAGATTTGCTTTCAAAGTAAGGAAATTGTCAAATGTGGAAACAAACTTGAAAGGAAGCTTTTCATTCCACGTTCACAACTTCACAAACTTGAAAAGTATTTGTAGACGCTAGTACTCGAATGCTATTTTTATCACATTGAATATTTGATTATAAAATGAAAAACAGAAGAATGTAAAAGAAACAAATTTAAGAAGACATTTTATCTTGTAGGTACTAAAGCTTGGCAATAACTCTCATCTCAGCATATTTTAAACAAGTTTGAATCTGACTTCTCAAGGTTGACAACATAATTTCTACCTCACCATTCAACTCTATATAACACTATATCACTAGAAATATATAACCATAATAAGAGAGAAACAATACAAATTAGTGATGATAAATCTTTTTTGCAACTTCTCTTGTCTAATTTTTCCAAATCAATATTGACCTACAGTTTGAATGTTTTTCAAAACACAAAATGCATTCCCCCTTTTTTTTTTCAACAAATCCATGATAAAGACATCACAGCCATGCTGGAAGATACAATGCACACCGAAAACCTAGTTAGATACAACCCACGCCGTAGATCCGAGTTAGATAGCATCATCCTGAATCAGTCGTGCAGTATGAAACATCACGGTCACACAAGACCGAGCTCGATAGCATCACCGAGGTGCAGAGGAAGAAACAAAACATGAGGATGAACAAGAAATCAAATGTCCGTGCGATGATCGCCACCTAGACCGCCTCAACGAGAAAAAGGCGAAGCCACATCTTTCGGGAGCGAAAGAGCAACGGATGCCTTACATTACCTACGAGAGGAAGTTGGATCACCGTACGCCGGAGACCTAGAAGGACAGCGCCGGCGCTGACACCGGCGATCGGGAAGGCGAAGCGAGAGATCCGGAGAGAAGTCACGAGGAAGAAGAAGCGACTTAGGGCGAGGAAGTGAGCGAATGAAGGCGCGCTCCGATCCTTCGGTCTATAAACTGAAACAGTTGTCTCTATTTTCAAATTAAATAAATAAATAAATAATAATATATAAAAGTAAACGTCACTATCATAAAATTTGAAAAGACAGGTAATATGATTTTTTTATTAATAAGTATGGACAAAATTAAAATGGCATTCACCTTTTTTTTTTTAATCGAAAATTCTTTCCATCGCACTTCTATCGCGTATATCTACCTAAATATCCACCAACATTATTTTATTTTATTTAATATTATTATTACCATCTAAATTTTCTTTCTAATTTCTAAATCGATCGAACACGTTATAGCAGTATGAAATCATAACTGCTACAAATGCTACACATATTTTAGCTATAACTGTCAATTTGAATTAGATCAATATACTCCGTCAAATAATTTAAGTAAGTGGGTTGAAATTTTATTATCTCATTTTTAAGATAAATTGAGATGGATCAACCAATCTAGGACTGTGACCATATGTAGGCTTGTGGTGAGCTTGAGTTGGTCCATGGATTAAGAACTTTTTTTAATTTATAATTAAAGTGAAAAACTCAATAAACCAATGGGGTTGACCTGTCTAAACCACAACTCAAATTTAAAATTTTCAATCTTTTCTATATGTTTTTTTTTTGACAAGCTTGTGAGTTAATCCGCCTAACCTCGCAATCCGTCTTAGATTAAGTTGGGTTGGATTTAGAATTTTTTGACCCACCGAGATTGTAGACCAACCCATCTCGCCCTGCCCTGCCCCGCTCCACCACGAATTGGCCAGTTTGATAGTACTAGTTATAGCAGCTTCGATTTCGTAGCTACTACAATACGTCCACCATACTTAACATTTAAAAATATTCATATTATAGCTACTACAACATGAATATTAGATGAGCAGATTAAATTGATATTGTAACAATTACGATTTTATAACTGCAATAAACGATAAGTAAACATAATTAAATCTATATTGTAGCAGTTACAAAATCATAGTTACTGCAACATAAATATTTTTAAACAGATTAAATATGTATTGTAACAGTTATGAAATCATAACTGTTGTAATATATATATTATATAAAGAATTTAATATTTAAACTAGAGATAATAACATTGAATAATATAAAATAGTATTTGAAAATATTTAGATAAATATACATAATAAAATAATAAAGTAGGTTATTTTTTGATAAAAAAAATAAAATTGAACATCTATTTGAAAATAACAAAGTTACCCTTTTGACTTTTGCCTGATTAGTATTTTAGTGAAAATATAATTATGTCAGTGAAAATATAATTATGTATAAATTTAAAAAAAAATCTATTAAATTATAAATTATACTTTGGTTTTTCTAAAAATAAACATCTATGATAAATATTAATTACTTAAATAATATAAAATGGATTAATTCTATTCCGCTACTTTGGATAACAATCCCCTCTAGGTCATTAAGGTTTGTCTATTGGTCTCAGCGATGCCATGTCAGCTCAAAGTACTGAGTAGTCCGATCACTTCTCTTCATCGGGGCATAACTGAGTTGGTTACGACGGAGCAAAGTTGTAGAAGAGGACAAGGGTTCGAATCTCGACGAGAAACATAAATGAGTTATGACAAACGATGTAATTGTAGGAAAAACGGTGAGCCTCCGAAACTATTCCGGTGATACAGATTATCAATTCTCGATCCGATCGAAATATAGCGGAAGCGATTATATAATTTCATAAATTATTAATCAACACATGAATATAAATCAATGAAAAATTTAAATTTACAAAAAGAAAATATTTTATGGAAAACTAACCTCTTTGTAGTTTTCCTCTTTTGTAAATTCTAGGTGCGTAGAAACCACAGCCTTCCAGTGCGATCCTCCTATTGACGGTAGTGTGTGGGCACTCCAAAATACAAATCTTAGAAATCAATTATTTTTCTCCACTTTCTCTCATCTATCTTGTCTCCAACTCATGAAAACATATATAGGGAGAGAGTGACTATGGAAAACAAGGGAAAATCTTTTATTAAAAGAAAGATCAATCAAAGATTTTTCTTCTTCCTTTTTTTTTTGTTTTACCAATTTATTTCAAGGATTTCCAAAATCCTTTTTCCTTTTTTTTTGTTTCCACGGTAAAATCAAAATCAAAAGATCTTTATTTACCTTTTATAATATTTAATACATTCCAAATATATTAAAGATATTATTAATATCCTTTTTGGATATTACCATAATGATCCAAAAATTATAATTATCTCATAATTATAATTTTAATTAAATCTCATATTTAATTTATTTCCAAGCCCTTAGAATTATATGGAAACAAATTTTCATCTTCACTTTGATTTCTAAATTGCATTTTTAGCCTGTCATTGATAAAGAAGGCGTACTGGGGACCATGGACCTATAATAAGAAGCTTCAATAAATTGGATAAATAATTAAACTCTTTAATTAATTTATTCAATTTATTAATTCCATTATTACTCCACTAAAAATATGGAATTGCACTCTTCTTTATTATATAATATCTTACTCTATGAAAAGAGTCGTCCATTGATATAATCATTACATACGGATTAATCCTCCATAGATAATTCATAATTGGAGCTAGGAAATTTTCCGTTTACCTCTCCAATTATTTTTAAACCTCATTTACCATTAATCCACTAGTGAGTGGTTCAATTTATAATTCCATTATAAATCGATTGGGCCCAACACTCAGTTTCAGAATTAACAAATGAGGGAATTATCTTTCTGCTTCCCGCAAGAAGGAATGGATTCCATATCTGTAAATTTATATTCCCAGCCATTCATTTCAAATGTAAATCTAAAATGCAAGTGTTGAGAATGCGTAATTGCAAACTTTAAACAAGCAAATTAAGAATTACATAGAAATAAATAGGAGTTTATAATTACTTAAGGATTAAGATCTATCCATATATGATCATCTTTATGATTTAATTTGAATTTCATAGTATAACGGAATTTATTATGAAATTTCTAATTAAATCGGTCCAAGTCTTACATAATCTCATTATATATAAATGCCCCCAGCTAGATGTCTCCACATCGACGGTCCGGATAAGACAGTCACATTCAAAATGTTCATAGGCCGCATTAGTGATGTTTTAATTAAAGATCTCATACTTTAATTAATTTCATCACAGACTTAATTTAAGTTTATTATCCATAATTTAATCCTCTTGTATATATAACTCTTATATATACTAAATTATGGTTACATCCAATAAACTAAGGATTTTGCTATGATATTCAAAACAAAATATGTTCAATGATAAATGTCGCTTTTATTAAAAAAAACATAATCCAATTACAATGCTTTGAGGGCACTATTCCCAACAGTAACATCACGAGTGATTCAAGCATCACGAACGCGTCGATTAATTTTGAAAAAGATTCATCCGATCTCACAGAAATTTTCTTCCGACCATCAGATAAATTTACTCATGGTAGTCTATCCAAACATCTTGTTTTCTCGGACTCGCTATCCACATGAAGAAAATCACTTCTATTATACGTTGCAGTTGAATCTTGAATCTGAAAACTCTAAGATCGATCGAAAGACTTTAACCGCTTAACCGCTACACCGTTGACCTGACCATTAATATAGGTTTTGTAACGGGTCAACCCTAATTTAATCTTCTGGTCAACGATGATTCCCATTGGAGTGATGCGTTGCCTTTTGTTGACTTTTTCTTAATGTCAACAATTTCATCGGTGTTTTTTTATTTTTTTCAGATAAAATCAAAATTTTATCCTTTTATATTGTTGTGGACGGTGGAGAAAATATTTTGTTTTCGTATTTTGTAAATTATGGGAGTTAAAATGCAATAGTACGAACTCGAGGGGCTAAAATGAAGTTTTTTTGCCTTAGCTCTTCCGGGTCCTCGGTCTCCGTTTTGGTGGAATATTTCCTCTTATTCTTCGGCGTTCTTCCGTTCGGGCTCTTCTACCGGACTTTTGATCCTCTCGTTGCGCGATTCGCCGGGTAATTTGCGGGCTGAGATGATGTCGTCCTCGTCGTCTCCGGCGGCGGCGACCGTCCGGGCCGAGAAGCCCGCGGTCCGAGTCGAGAAGGCCACCAGTCGCCTCTTGATCGGCCCTGATTGGACCATGAATATGGACATCTGCGACACCATCAACAACGATCAGTGGTGAGCGAACAAACTCATCTTTTGATTTATCTGCGTCAATAAATCCCTCTTCCAATCGCTATTTCTTGTTGGTTACGATCCTGAGCATCTGAAATTCTAGGCTTATCCTTGTTTATTTTCCTTGTTTTTTGCTTTAAGAGGGTTTATACCCTGGCGAAGCTTAAAAAATATGATTTTTGGAGGTGTTACGGCTGACTTGCTGAGAAATAATTATGAGTTTCTCTTGTTCTGCTGCAATTTGATGGCACAAGGAAGGTCAATAGGGCCTGTTTTCATGACCTAATCGTTGTAATGTCTTCACGAGCAAGGGACTAGTTATGCACAAGAGCTATTGTTTGATGCTTCCCCATGAATTTTAGGTTCCATCCCTAAGACTACAGATAAAGTTTTGGATAAACAACTCAATGATAAAATTGTTTTGATGTTTCTCACTATTATAGACAAGTGGATGTTTTGTCCAAAATATAATGATCTTCAAGAAAAGGGGTAAACTGATCATAGCTTACGCAACCAACTGAGAGAGATTGAAAAGGGTTTCAGATGAATAGGCTTATTCTAAAACATAAGTATCATAATTGATGTTTTCCTCATTCTTCTATTGATACAGCAAAGTTAAAGGGGCACAAACTTACTTGATATTTATTCTCTCCTTGTATCTCTGTAAATATTTCTAAAACTCATGTTTTTTTTTTTTCTCCCTGAATCAGGCAGGCCAAAGAAGTGCTTAAAGCAATTAAAAAGCGTTTACAGAACAAGAATCCAAAGGTTCAGTTTCTCGCTTTGACGGTAGGTGCTAAGTTCTCTAGGACTAATGAAAATGTGCAAAAGTCCTATTTGCCGGTATGAATTTGGTTATCTATGTGACTCTATTGAACTTGGCTCTAAGTAATCCTACAATCAAAAACTTAAACAAAATGGCAACAATGTCTAATGCTCATGGTCTCTTCATTTTGCCAAGAAGTATTACGATGAAAGAGACACAGGACTAATGTATTTTGGATGGCTGGGCATCTATTGTAAATTTGATTTTGAAATATCATTAGCAATTTTTTTCTCCTTTGCAGCTATTGGAAACAATGGTAAAAAATTGTGGCGAATATGTGCATTTTCAAGTTGCCGAACGGAAAATTCTCGAGGAAATGATCAAAATTGTTAAGAAAAAGGTTAGTATATCTTACTTTGGACACTATTGTATGGCTAATCAAAGGTTCATACTTTTGTACCGTGAATGCACACCCCATAATTTAGAAATGCCTAGATATTTACTAGAATAAAAGGATTTTGGATTTGTATCGGGTTTCATATGTGTAAATGAACAAGCTCGAAGGCTCTTGCAGGTCAAAATGCTTGTTATGCTAGTTATAAGAAGTCCCATTCCTAATATATTCTAAGATACATAAACTGAACCTTTTTCTCCAACTCATTTTCAGAATGAGAACTTTCATTGTCCCACTTCTTTTTATTCAATCATTTTGTCTATATCTCACACTTATTCTTGGCATAGTTAAATCATATCGACTATATTTTTCAAAAGATTTGGATAATTTTGTATGTCTCTTTGTTATTTTAACTGCACTTGATGCCTTGGATGCTACTCAGGCAGACATGCAAGTAAGGGATAAAATTTTGATACTTCTGGACTCTTGGCAAGAAGCATTTGGGGGGCCTGGTGGCAAGTATCCTCAGTATTATTTAGCATACATCGAATTGAAGGTACGAGCCGTAACTACTTGTGATGCTAAGGTTGTTGGAAATTATTTTTGTTCCTGAGATCGCAATCCTCGGTTCGTTGTTATATCCATTCGCTTTCGCTGAATGCATACATTGATACAATTATATGCCAATCGATACATTGTGATATGAGGATGTATTCCATAGATTCGGCAAGTGTCGATTCATTGTAACATAGATAAGAAAAAGATGAATGTGTAGAGTTGCTAGAAAGGATAAACATTGTAATGCCAATATTTAAGAGAGATCAAGTGTAGTTCCAACAGATAAATTTTGAGACTCCACCATCAAAGTAATCTCTCTTTTATGCACTTTAATGACAATTCCCTTGAATTGAACTCTGCCAACTTCACCCCTGGCTTTCTCTGATGTCTATGTTGTAGAGATCTGGAATAGCTTTCCCACAGAGAACAGCGAATGCTCCGCCGATATTCACTCCTCCTATCGCACAATCTGAATTAACACCGGCATATCCCCAATCAGGCTACGGAGCGCCAAGTGCCACTTCCGTAGGATTCGATGCGGCAATGACGTCTGACATGGGAAACCTAAGGTATGTGTTTGGCAACAAGTATTTCAGGGCAACTTCTGATACTGATTCTCTTGTTTTGTATCGTCTTCTGTTTAGTTTCTCGGACTTCAGACGCATCCGGGATGCACTAGAGTTATTACGGGAAATGTTGCAGGCTGTGAACCCAAATGATCATGGGGTGGGTGTTCTTGTAATGGCGTTCAAGAATCTTCAATCCTCTTCTTGCTTTAAGATCTAAAATTGCATGTTTAAGCAGGCTGTGAAAGATGAATTGATTGTTGAGCTAGTGAATCAGTGTCGCTCTAACCAAACAAAGCTCATGGAATTGATCGGATCTACTGGGTAATCAGTTTTCTCTATCGTTATAAGACGATGCAAAGAACAAGTACAGCGAGCAGCTGTCACTGAATTTTCAGTTTGTGCTAAGAATTGCGTTGTCCATTGCAAATGCAGGGATGAAAAGCTGCTAGGGGAAGGTCTGGAACTGAATGATGAGTTGCAAAGTTTGCTTGCAAGACACGACGCCATAGCTGCTGGAACCCCGCTGCTTCCTGAAGCAGCAAAACCACTACCACAGTCTAAGAAGCCTATCGAGCCGCCCCCCCGGTCATAAGCAATCCAACTGAAGACGACGAATTTGAGGATGACTTCGATCAATTAGCTCACAGGTCTAGGATTGTACAGTTACACTTGATTCTCTGTGTTTTTATGATCATTCTGTTACTATGCAAACATGTTTTGCTACTGCAGGAACTCGAAACTTAAGCAGGTAACTTCAAGGAGTAGTGCATCAGGCAACAGTTCAGACTCTCTAACATCCAATAGGAGTGATATAACCACTGCGACTGAATCGAGCACTTCATCATCTACTATGAGCAATGCGTTGGTTCCAATCGACTACCCGCTCGATCCACCGCCTCCTGTTAATGTCCGAAAGGAAGAGCAAGACATGATTGACCTCCTGAGCATCACTTTGTCAACCTTCCCTTCTTCACCTGGCACACCAGCAACACCTCCATCAGCTTCGAGCGATCAAAATGGAACTCCTGCAACTTCAACTGGATATGCTCCCTATAACAGTTACATTGCACCTTGGGCCCAGCAGGCGCTTCCTGCACCAACAATACAATCTCAGATGCCGCAGTATTCCTCGTCATGGACTGCAGCACATGCTAGCTCTCCTCGTGCCATTAATATGCCTGCTTATTCTTCTAGGCCTCTGGAGCAGCAGAACTCCTTTGGGTCTAGAGCAAATGGTTCAACAGCCGCTGCTGGTGGTTTTGCCGGAGAAACACCCACAAATACGAACAGCTCTCCGTCATATGTTCTTCCTAACCGATTGTTCGAGGATTTGATAGATTTGAGAAGCTTCACTGGTGGAACAAAAACAAGTGTTAGATCACAACAGCCAATGATCAGTGGGAAGAAATAGCAGTGCCATTTCATTATTCTGTAGACTATATTTTGGATGATTTTTTGTGGTTTCATATACAGTTAGTTTGATCTCACTTCTTGAATGCCAACATTTTATGTATGCACAGTAATAAATGGATGGTGATGAAAAAGGATTTGTATGTTAGCTTCATGAACCCTGTTTTGCTGAATGGCATAAGTTTTGCGCGAAAGAACTCTACCTATCCGGCAAGACTTAATCTCGGCTGAACGAGATCGAGCAGCCGAGACAAAATCCTACTTGTTCAAGAGATAGGATAGAGCTCTTTCTCACAAAACTTGCAGACAAATTTATTTTCATACCATTTGCCAGTTGCATTATGTATCATACTATCATAACAATTGAATGTGAATCTAATTAATATCTGATGGAAGCTTCAAATCCAAGAACAACACACCTGTAAGCAAACAGTGCTACAATTCAGTCAGACAAAGCTCAAGCCACTGTGAGTGTGCATTAAATAGAATTCAACTGATACTGGAAGAGAACCATATAAGAACTACCTTGTTGGTTGATAACCAGCAGTTGCATTGCATCACCTGCAGCACAAGTTTGTTAATTCAAGTGACATCTTTTCAGTTTTTAATCATAAGCTTTTTCTCAAAGTGAGAAAATGGAACTCACACATCACTTTGAACCTCTAGCACACAGTAATGACTAGTGACTAACAAGAACCGTTCCAAAATCTTGAAAACAAGACAAAATCTTTTACTACACAATTTACATTATTATGATGAACTATCGATACTTACAAGTTTGCTTTCAAATAAATGTTGCATCTTTAATGATCAGCTAAAGAAAAATAAATAAATTTAGCTGACAAAGTGAAACAGATGATGATTGAATGTAGGGACGGACTCATCCCAGAGTACATATGGATAATCAATGGGGCAGACGTCAGTCCCATACCAACTACTGAAGGCCTAATATATAATCAAAAAAATGAGGACAAGAAAATTTTACCTAGAGCCTTAATCACAAAATAGGCTGAGCAGTGATTGAGTAAACATAGTTAATACTCCAATCACTAATACCTATGAAAAAAGATAATTTGTTGAATTGGATAGAAGTATCTCAGCAACATACATTTGTTGCTAAGCACCTTAATCATAAAATAAGCAAGTCGCAACTGAGTACAAGGCTAATACTCCAATCACTGGCCCCTAGAATAAAAGAACAAAAGGTAACTTGTTGATTTAGATGGAAGTATCTCTTACGTGGAATCATATATATAAACTAGATATTGCTAGTAAAAACTGTTGCCCATGATATCGAGAGGTAATGTGTCCACTAACAAGATGTTAGTAACTATCAAATAGTCATCATACTAATCATAATTGAGCCAACAAATAATGTCAAAATTATACCTTCCATTGGACATCCATTGGAAAATTGACAGTACTGAATAATGGAAGTTTTCAGAGGAATCAATGATTGGTAAAAGAAAGAAAATGACACACAGCTAGTGAAACAATTAGATTATGAATATGCTGTAAGGATTAACCAGCCCTGATAAGAACTAAAGGGTGGGTCTGCAGAACTAAGTCCATTAGACAGCATATCATCCAACAAAAACTCACATGACAAGATGAGGGGGCAAACTATTAAAATGGATGGTGGATAATATGCATTAGTGTGAATCAGAACACTGGATAATAAACCATAGACTATATAACTACCGGCGGAAGACAGCATCCACTCTAGTACATTAGCTTCTAATGCCATTTCCACTTCCTTATAAATCTGAATCTAGAAGGGCAAACATTAAAAGAGCAAAAAGGAATATGAAAAGAATGATCTTTAAGAATAAGAACGCCAGCAAATTGTACACAAGGTAATGTGCACCAGCAGGAACTTAATCACTACAGAGAAATCTGCAGTTGCGACGTAGGAAGTCTTGCTCGTGCTAGTAAAAAAAATCATCATTTTACGCTTTCCTCGACACATCCGTTGTCAAATGCGCCCGCAACGAATGCAACGCCTTCGAAAGCGATTATCAAAACCACAAACACAATGAACGAACCTGCGAGGGAAGAAGAGGACCAACCGCAAGTCAGCAACCAAGATCACGAACCTGCGAGGCGACAAAGAGGGCAGCAGTAGAATTTCTAGGGTTCGAGCGACGGCGGGTCGGCCGCGTATTTAAAGCACCAGCATGCAGAGTAAATCACGTGCTTGTCACGTGACACAAAACCTGGGCCTAATTTCTCTATGGAGGCCCATCAAAAACCCATCGGCCCTGATCCGCTGACGTGGCATATTTTAAATAAACAAATGGTCAAAACGTTTTATTATGTGATTAAAATATATACATAAAAAAATACAACATAATGATACATTAATTAAAATGTAAAATTAATAGATAATTAACAAAAAAATTATAAAATTAATTGGACAATTTGGGGAAGATCCATGGTGAAAGCCTCTCCCCTTGCTTGACAAATTGGGCATCATGAATCAATGGATTCTCCAATCTTCTTGGAGGAGATCCACACCCTGTGCTATTGGATTCTCCTAATGAATCACCCTAATCACAATTAAAACAGTAATTAAAATCATGCTTAACTCTAATCCTTCATTAGTGAAAAAATGAGGGGCCAAATTGAAATTTTAAATTTTTTGAGTACCTTTTTTGCTTTTGTGTCCAAGGCTCCACTCCATTGATGGCTTGTATTGCTAGGGCTGTGAATGAATTAAACATTTATATAAATTTATAATTTAATTTGTAAGAATTTATTTATATTTTTTTAATAATCATGAGGTTAATTATATAGTAATATAATGATTTTTAATTATATATATATAATTTATATTAAATTCAAATTCATCTAAATATTAATTTCTAGATTTATACATCAAAAATAAAAAGGATGAAAGTTCAAAAATTCTAAAATTATAAACCTGTGAAACAGTAACTCCTTCGCGGCGGCGCAAGGGCGGCGCGGGGTGGGGCACCACGGCAGCGCCCCGTTCTCCGCCGCGCCGGCACGGCGGTGCAGTTGGCCGGCGTTCATCATCTCTTGCTTCAACATCGAGTTAACACTGGCGGATTAATCAATTAATTAATTAGCATGTGACGTTAAGTTTGTGGTTAAGGGGGTATTTATTGGTGGCCAAGAAACGACGACATCGAATCTATAGCTTCCAAGAAATTGGGAAAAATTAGTGACGTGGCCTACTCGCCGCTTTCGCCTGAGATTTGTTTGATCTAGTGAAATCTATGATCCTTAGGTTTAGGAGATTTGATCTTTTTTAGTAAAAAATAATTGACTAGTTCTCAATAATGAATTATTGTAATTATTATTCTTTTCCTGATTTTATATTAAATAAATGAATTCCCTTATTTTGTTTAGTGGTTTATTCTTTAAATAATTGTGAATTTATTTAATTTTTAATAGTATTTTATTTTAAAAATATTTAAAGTATACTTTATTTTTTTAAAAAAAGTATAATAGATTCATCTATATTGTAAAAAAAATAAAAGGCGTACTAAAATTTACAAACCATCAAAAAAGATATTTTTTTTGAAAAAAATTAAATGGGCAATCCTCTTAGAACATCTGCAATGCAGAAGAGTTATAATACCTAAAAAAAAACATGTGGGATTCACCCTTGTCACATGAACGCGTTCAAAACGTTGTTCATGATTTCTCTTCCACGTCATGTGATGAGAGAATAAAGAGGTGTTATTAACACGCTATTAACTAGCGTTGGAGATGCTCTTATGATTTTATCTCGAAAATACTCATTAATCTAACATTGTTGTAGCAGTTATCAAATAGCTACTACAACATAAAAAAGCTATTCAGTAGGCAGTAGCTGTTATAAAGTGTTTAGAGTGAGTTTAGGATTGATGATTTATATCATATAAAAGTTACCTAATAGCTATTATAATGCGTAAAAACTATTCGATAACTGATACAACGTAAAATATTCTATTTAGTGTGAGTTTAAAGTTTATAATTTAAAATTTAAGATCTCTGAATACTATTATATCAAAATATTATTTACCAATTTGGTAAAAATTATTTAACTTTCATCAAAATCATTTTAAACTAAGTTGTAGAAGTTATATATAATTATTACAATCTTAAACTCATCCTAAATAAATTGTAACACCTAATTATAATAGTCATTGATAGTTTTTATACATTATAGCAGCTACTCAGTGTAAATCTTAAATTCTAAACTCACTTTAAATATATTGTAGCAGTTACTCGATAACTTTTACAACAACGTTTAATCCTAATTCCTAAATTTACTTTAAATATTTTATAATAACTACTGAGTAATTTTTACACATTATAACAACTATCTGATAATCTATAATAATACTGGATGTTAAATCTTAAACTCACTATAGACACTTTGTAATAGCTACTGATAGCTTTTACACATTGTAGAAGTTATCTAATAACTACTAAGATACTCAATAGCTTTTATAACAATGTTGAATGTAAGAGTATTTTTAAAATAAAATTATGAGAGGGACATCCTTTGATATTCTTAAAAAAATGATGTCTATACCATATTTTCTTAATTTGGGATGTCATTTTAACTTTTATCCAAAATTATTATAAAAGTAACAAATTTAGCTTACTCATATTAAAATAATTTTAATTATAATTATTTAACAATTTTAAAGTTTAATTAATATTAAAATAGATTTAATTGTAGTTATTAAATAAAATAATTTTAATTAAAATTACTATAAAATTATTTGGGATATCAAGCGTCTGGTTGATATATATATAATTTTTTAAAAAATAAAATGTTTTTTTAATGATTACAAAAATAAAGGCGGCATTATTAATTTTCAGAAGTACAAGGGGAATTTCAGAAAAAGTGGAGAGAGTTCACGGCCACCGGGAGGAGATTACTGAGGTTTCCGCATCAGAACGATTCCGATGGCGAGTACATCCGCCGCCCTCGTCGTCTTCCGCCCGCCGCTTCGCCGCCCCGCCGGCCGCTTCTCGACGCGCCTCCAGGTCTCTCTACCTCCTTCCTTCTTGACTATCCCATCCACCAATCTGGGAGCTTCACAAATTTGGTTTTGTGCGCACTGATCACGATGCAGAGATCGGGAATGCCAGGGCAGGTTAGGTTCCGGGCGGAGCTTTCCCCTCAGGAGGAACCTGAGCCTCCGCCGAAGCCTTCTGCTTTGGGCTTTCCGACGAGCACTTTGAGAGCTGGACTCGGGGCCTTAGGGTTTCTGGAGACCGCGTATCTCACCTACGTGAAGTTCACCGGCGCCGAGGCCTTCTGTCCTGTCGGAGGGGGAAGATGCGGAGGTGTTCTCGACAGTGATTACTCCTTCATTTTCGGTAGGCTTTTTTGCTGATAAATTCGGTTGCATTTTTTGGTTGCTCGTTGAATATTTCTACTTGTAGTGTTTGATCGAAGGCAAAAACTAGATGAAATTGAAGGACTGGATTATGCGTGCTCAATCCTATTTTGATCTGCCACTATGTCTTTAGGTTATCATCATAATTGAATAACATTTTTTTTTATTTCTGTTCAGAAACTACTTTTGAGTTATTTCTAAACATTTTTTCTGTCTACTTGATTCAACTAGAATTCACTATTTCTTCCTTTTCATACGCCAGGTTTGCCTCTTCCCTTGCTTGGCATGTTGGCATATGGATCAGTTGCATTACTTTCCTTGCAACAGTCTGGAAAGAATTTAATTTCTGGACTAGGTGAAAACGATACTCGCTTCATTTTGCTTGTGACCACTACTTCAATGGCAACAGCAAGTGCCTATTTTCTTTATATTCTAAGCACAAAGTTTGCTGGAACAACCTGTTCTTATTGTCTACTCTCAGCCCTTCTATCTTTCAGCTTATTTTTCATCACTTTAAAGGTTTGGTTTAAGCAGTGTTCTTCGATGAAAAATCATCAATCCTAAATATCTAAAATGATGAGTTCTGTATTGCTCTCTCCTAGGACATTGGCTTCGAAGAGGTCAGAAATGGGATCGGCCTACAGTTGGCCATTGCTAGTGTCGTGGTTGTGGCTTTAACAAATACATACAGTTTGGCTGATACTCCACAACCTGCGTGAGTTTGGACCATTTTAGAACTATTATCTGTATTCTTTTCAAAATTTCTGGTATTCTCTTATTTAATGCCCTTCTGTTTGCATATTTAATTTTTGAAACTTTTTTTTGTATTGGCCTGTTAGGTCTTTGCAATCATCGACATAGTTTTTTGCAAAGTAAACTTCAATAAACATTTCTAAGGTTGATTTAGTCATAGGACTCATCATCCCGATGAAGAGCATTATGTTTATGTACTGTTTAATGAATTCCCAATAGGAATTCATCTGCTGCATCACTAAAATATCAGCCCTACTGTGGACTGATGATTGATGACTAATGATCTGGTAGGAGCCAACTATGGTTAACCTCACAATTGGAAATTTAATGTGGCAGAGAAAATGCTGGCTCAAGCTCCAAATAATGAAACTAGGTACATATTAAAACTTTATAGTTCTTATGCATTGGATGCATCTATGGATCCATTGGGAAGGCCACATGTGTTATCCAATTGTCCATTCTGCAATCAGCAGAGCAACAGATTGTGAATTTGAAGCACATTTTGGCTTTCAGTTCAACAAGTAGCAACTTGATTTAGATGCCAATGCAATTACGAGAAATGTCATGTTTGTCTCAAAAATATGGATACCATTGTGGATATATGTTGTCTGACTGTATGCTGTACCTCATGATTACTCTTGAAACATAGGATTTTGACTATTCCATCTGTTGAAATATGTATTTTCTTAAGCATGAGGTACATATATTGTCCAAAACATCAATGGAATACCCAAAATCATGATTCATATGCCAAAACTTCCCTTTTACACTTCTTCAACTGCCTACCTTTGAATTCCAATGGTAGCTTAGTATTTTTTGAGTCCAGTAGAACACACAAGTAGAATTAAATCCATAGAAAATACTTCTAGATCCAAAGGGTCTGAATCCTTGTTCAGAAGAATACTATTATCTTTACTATGCAGATTGCTCTGTGTTGAACACTATCTGAATTACTGCCCTTCCTAATCCTACCTAGTTATAGAAGCCTTAAAATCTAGAAAAAATTGGTGCACATATTCGCACTGAGAATTTTACAACGATAAGTCCATGCAACAATGGTATGATATGGCACAAATAACATGAGTGTCATATGAATATAATTACATTCACCTAGTTGCCTAGATAGAACCGCCCCTTGACCGTGCCAGATGCCACACCTCACTTTTCATCTACAAGTTTTTGGGTCTTTTGTGAGTTAATATTTCACTTTAACTTATCTATGATTAGACTCGTTGGATATGCAGATACTGCTTTATATGCTCTTTCTTTCTTTTCCTTTTTTTTTGGCAGATCAAGTGACATTACTTTGGAGCTGTATGAAACTGAGATAACAAATCAGTCAACACCGTTGTCTCTCTCTCTCGCAAAACACCTCCATTCGATAGGGGCAAAGATGTATGGGGCTTTCTGGTGTTCCCACTGTAACGAACAAAAGCAGGTAACTTTGTATTGCAATATTTTTTCTCAAAAATACTTATTTTACATGAAAAAATTGAGAATGCGCAATAGAATGGTGTAGTGGTAAAGTAGTAAAGCCATCCAGGCACAAATTAAGTTTTCCTAATCCCTGTATATGCAGGATCATCATGCACAATGATGGTCGATTCGATAGTCAACTAAACTCACGCATGACTTTTCCTTCCCTGTTGTTTGCAAGAAAAAGTTTGCACATATTATTTACGACTGAAACAGAGTTAGTTCTTCACGAAGTTCTAAATCTTGTTACATATTATTTACGAGTGACACATCCCAGGACTCCATCACTTTCTGTTGTCTCGCGTCAAGGCTGTAGTGAACAAGCATGAGACTCATTGAACTTTTTTATTCCTATCATTCAAAGTCTACACACCACCAGCACTATGTTGCTACACCGACACGATGCCAATAGTCAGAGACTGTAACTCCAGCTCGAAAAAAAAAAGAAGAATTCTTACTTTAAACTCCTTCCTATCTGCGAATCTATACAGTCACTGTCATCTATTGCAGATGTTCGGACGCGAAGCTACAAAAGTGTTGGACTATGTTGAGTGCTTCCCTAATGGTGCTGGCAAGGGAAGAACCATGGCTTCCGAATGTTCAGCCGTCGGAATCCAAGGCTTTCCTACTTGGGTTATCAAAGGCAAGGTGAGAAATATCACTTAAGGATTGCATATTATATCTCCTAAGAGATTGAGTAAATAATTTCTTTGATATATTTTTCTTTCAAACAAACAAACCTACAGATGCTTAGTGGGGAGCAGGATTTGCAAGCCCTCGCAGAGGCATCAGGATTTGTTGCAGAAGAGGTAAGTCCATCTTAATCCTTGTCGAAAAGTTAGATAGCCAAATGATAATCTTATGATTTGTAATCTTCTGAGATCATCTAAAAATCATTTTATTATAGAAATGATCATATAAATTATCTGTTGAATAACTTGATGGTCGAAGATTTTGATGATTGGAATGGAAGAAAGAAATTTTGTGTTCAGTTTGTCCCCACTCAAAGTGGTTCAAGCACAAAAAAAGAAACACTTTCTTCCACGCCAACACGCAGAATTCTTCTCCAGTTGCTTCAGCAGATTGGCAACTTGCTTTGACCGCAAAGCCCAATTAGTTTGAAGACTATTCCACTTCTTCCATGGTGGTTTTGAATTCAACGACCAAGACTTCCCTCGAAGAATCGAGGGCAAAAATTTAAAGGGTAATCTTAATTATATATTGTTTTATATCAATTAACTTTTTAAAAAATTAAATAGTGTTGGGTAAAAATTAAAAGATTATATATGTTTTTATTTATTATTAAAATAATATTTCATTCCATCCTAATTTATTTTTATTTTTGAAAATAGTATTATTTTTGATGATTTTATAGTAAAAAATGATAAATTTCAATCAGTCTCATGGACTCAATTTCTGGGGTGGTTCTTCTCATTTTTGATGGGTAAATCGGGAAGCACATACGGCGGTAATCAGATGTCTAATCCCTTGATTGCGTTTCCCGTTTGAAAGAAAATTCTTGCAAATAATTGTTATCACAACCTTGTCCTACCGTTGCAATTGTCTCCGCGGATAATGGTATTATGATTTGTAACAGTACAAAATAATTATTATAATTATGTAATAATTATGATTTTATAATCATTATAATATAATATTAATTAATATTGATAATAAATAAATTATTTAAATAATAGTAATTATGATTTATAATTTTTATAATACAATATCATTCAATATTCATCATTAGATAAAATATTTATATTATAATAATTATAATATAGTATTATTAATATTGATTAGAGTTAAGCATTAATTAAAATATACGATTAAAAATAAGAATATTTTTAGAAATAAAAAATTGTACTGAGGGTTAGATGAAATACTGTTTAATAATAAATAAAAAAGAAATATATTTTATTTTGACAATTTTAATAAAAAAGGACGTTTCATTTTATTATTACTCTAATTGTTAAAATTACTATATATAAAATATTATTATATTAAAATATATTAACTCAATATTATTTAAAATTATTATAACAGATATATAATAATTATTATTATAATTTTAAAACAATTTAGATAAAATGAAAGTAATTTTATTTGAATAAGGTACTTTGATATAAAATATTTTATATGTAATAATTTTAATTAGTTGAATTGTTTTATTTTAATAAATTATAATAAAAGTAATTTTGGAATAAAAAATAGCATCTTTTTAACAAAAATAATAATATAAAGGGGCTCTCTTCTGTAAAAAAAAAAAAAATTCGTCACCTTTCGAACTCTTGTCTTCTTTATAATATCTGTTGCATCGTAACCAACTCAGTTATGTTTCAGAAAATATATTGAGATGAGACTAATTTAGGAAATCACTTCCATTCGTTTCTATAAATACTATTCAAAGTCAAACTGACTTTTCAGTCAACGCTTCACATTGGAAGTCAAACAGACAAGTCGCCGTCACTGTCGGTCTTTTTTCTCCCATTTCATCCGACGGACCATATTGAATCCATCACGACAAGTGCGTGAATCCACGGCTTTGGTTCTTCCACAAGCAGTACAAATGCCCGAACGCTGACGAGCTAGAGAGAGAGAGAGAGAGAGAGAGAGAGAGAGAGAAGAGTAAAGAAACGATGACGAGGACGACGGCTCTGCTCCTCGTCGTCGTCGGCCTCGCGGCGGCCTCCACTGCCACAGCCGCCTTCATCTGCAACGCCACCACCAGCGCCACTTGCCGCTCCCTCGTTGCCTTCCACCCCTCGACCACCACCACCTACGGCGCCGTCGCCGGCCTCTTCCAGGTCGACCTCCCTTCCCTCCTCGGCGCCAACGACCTCCCCGCCGACACGCCCTCCGTCGGCGCCGTCCAGTCCGGAGCGCGAGTCCTCATCCCGATCCGCTGTCGGTGCTCGAACGGGACAGGCAGGTCGGACGGGACTCCGATCTACACGGTCCAGGACGGGGACGTGGGGCTGCTAAACATCACGGTGGCGTGGTTCGGGAACCTGACGACGTACCAGGAGATCGCCGAGGTGAACCGGCTTCCGGACGCGAACGTCATCCAGGTGGGGCAGAGCCTGTGGATCCCGCTGCCGTGCAGCTGCGACGAGGTGGGCGGGGAGGAGACGGTGCACCTGGCGCACGTGGTGGCGCCGGGGAGCTCGGTGGACGCGATCGCGGCGGAGTTCGGGACGACGCCGGAGACGATCATCGCGCTCAACGGAAACCTCGACCCGTCGCTGCTGCAGGCCTATCAGGTCCTCGACGTGCCTCTCCGCGGTCAGTAGAAAATTTCATTTTGCCCCCTCAGAGTTTCCCTTCTTCTCACTTTCAAACCGCTCGCAGCTTGCTCTTCTTCCATCTTCAACTCCTCCCTCGACTACGGCCTCCGCCTCGCCAACCACAGCTACGCCCTCACCGCCGGCGGCTGCGTCACCTGCTCCTGCAGCGCCGCCACCTACCGGTCACTTTCTTCACCATAATCTCCTCGATCGATCACACACGTACATCGTGCTCTGTTTAACTAATTCAGCCTCCATACACAGATTGGAGTGCGCTCAATTAGAAAGATCCTTGTGCCCGTCGCCGGTGACGTGCGGACCCAACGTTTTCATCGGCGACACCACCCCAACCTCCGGCTGCGCCGCCAACACTTGCGCCTACGCCGGATACACCAACAGCTCCTCCGGCGTCGTCACCATCTCGGCCGTCAATGCCACCGTCACTAGAACAGACTGCAACGGTAACGGTTATTTACCAAATTGAACTATTTTAAAAAAACAAAAAAATAGATCCGCTGAGCCCTTAGAGTCGGTCCTATGGATATGAAGAGAAATTCATTTAGATACACAGACGTTAGACACATGACTATTACATCAGTAATATCATGCGTCCACCGTCTGTTACGTCCTCTGGGCAAATTGAACTACTTAAAACACCTATACCATATTGCTATTTATTAAATTACGCATTTCTTTCTTAAAATACCCTACCCTTTCGTCCAAAATTGAGTTTTTAGCTTATCTACTCTCCCTAGACATCTTTAAGGACAATCCAGTGTACGAAGTTCTAGTCAATACGAAATCTTAGAGAATGATCTATTATACGCAGTCTTACCTGTGACCTCCAACAACATTACTGTTGCACCAATACTCTCTCACTATCCAAATTTTCATCGTTACGAAACCCTAATGGTTTGTGGTATCGAATAGGTTACGAAACATATAGAGCTTATTGAACATTCGATCTAAATTGATGCAGATGGAGGAACTGATGCAGGAGGAGGAGCAAGCATGAAAGGAATCAACTGGAGTGGAGTTGCTCTTCTTGTGCTACATATCGTTTATGTTTACTTCCAATGAGATGTGTGAGTTCTTGTTGGTACTTAGGGTAATAAGTGCTCGGTCGCATTAACGAGTGCCTTTTCTTTTAGTTAAATGAATAAATTGAGGACCTTCAATGTATCGTCATCTTGCGGTTGACGAAGTAGCATTGAGTTTACGAGATGACTATTTCTCGCGCTACGTATTGTATCGTTTTTGTTTATGTTTAGTTGCGATGAGATGTGTGAGTTCTTGTTGGTAAGTTAGGGTAGCAAGTGCTTTGTCACATTGATAAGTGCCTTTTCTTTTAGTTGCATGAATAAACTTTGAGTTCGTCGTAGAGGCTCCTTCACGAAGTAGCATTGAGTTTACGAGACGACGACTATTTCTCGTTGAGAAAGCAATAGGCTTCTCATTTCGTTTCTCTCTTCTTTACTCGTCAATATCGACAAGTGAAGAGATTCTTAAGAAAATAACTAGCAAGAATCCACTCAAATATACTCATTGAGATAGAATTTGCTACAAAGCCCTGAATAGAACAGAAGCAATGCCCATCTTGCTTTAACTACTTAGCTAATACAAAGACTAGCTACTAGTTACATGATGATCTTATTATCGGTGCGAAACAGTCAGCGAAAACTCATACGGGAAGGTGAGGACCATGCCGAACGAGATGCTTTTGGTGTTCGTTCGATGTCGTGTGGATAGCCCAGTAGCTCATCTTGCAATGTTGGGACTCAGCTATACATGCCTGAACCCTAAGCCTCTTCTGCCATTGCGGTCTCTCGATGGTGTAACTGAAGGCGAAGGTGATGATGGTGGTGGCGGGGAGCTAGTCCTTGTGGACACGGACTCGGTTATGTATGGTTGAGACGCGACATGATTGAGAGCGACAACCACATCGGCAATTATGGGTCGAAAGTGCGGCTGCTCTTGAAGACACATTGAGGTGATGACC
This sequence comes from Curcuma longa, assembly GCF_044706935.1. Taxonomy (NCBI): domain Eukaryota; kingdom Viridiplantae; phylum Streptophyta; class Magnoliopsida; order Zingiberales; family Zingiberaceae; genus Curcuma; species Curcuma longa. Next base: position 416,450 of record NC_133863.1, on the reverse strand, counting down.
ACCAATTGGTGGAAGGATCGCGGAGGATAGCAGCCTTGGAGCAAGGGATCAGCCAACCGGTGGAATTTCCTTCGGTCGCTGAGGAAAGGTCTCGACTGAAAGAAACACAATAAACAAATCATTATCATAAAAATCATGAATACTAACCAATAGGAAAGATGATCTCCAACAGAAAACACATACATACCCAAGTCAATAGTTTTTGTTCAAAAGAAGATTTTGATGAATCATAAACACGTCGTCCGGTGATAAGCTCCAATAGAAGCACCCCGAAGCTATAGACATCAGATTTAAGAGTCAATTTACCGCTCATCGCATAATCAGGAGCGCAATAGCCATATGTCCCCATCACCCTTGTGGAAACATGTGTGTTGTCCCCAACAGGTCCCAGTTTTGCAAGTCCAAAATCAGAGAGTTTCGGGTTAAAGTCATCGTCTAATAACACATTTGCAGCCTTCATGTCGCGGTAAATGACAGGTGGATTTACGACATCATGTAAATATGTCAAGCCTTTGGCAACTCCTACAGCGATCTTTATCCGTGTGTTCCAGTCGAGAGGTGGCTTGCCAGGAGGATCTGGGATGTAACATTCAAAATGAATGGAAACAATAGTAATGCACAAAGAGTGAAGTATCAGTCACAAACTCACAAGGAGAAAGTAACTAACTACAATTCCAAAATAGAACAAATATATCGATCATCTATTTGCATTATGGTACAAGACATCATGGAACATCTAACTGGAACACTTGGCTACCAGGGCAAAGGCTTCCTCATAATCTATTCTATCACATATATTTTAGTAAAGCCTTTAGTTACTAATCCGACCTTTTTATCCCTTCTCCATAAAGCTCCCCTTCACCTAGCCCCATATCCAATTAGTAGAGATCAAGAAGGGGAGGCTCAAAATGATACAAGCATTTCCTCTCTGAATCGAGAGGTATCAGGTCGAATGACTAAGAGACCACACAAAAGCTCTTTTCTGTTGAAAGAGAAGGGCTCCTGAAACATTTTGGCAGCTCTCTGCAACATATTATGAACTATGCAAGTTTGCTAAATCTCTAGTTTATGGAAACCTCAACATTTTTTCGTCAAAGTGTGCATATTTTCTGATAGTTGCACAATATCTACAACCTTCCTAGTTATCCTCATGAGAGCATCTGCTTAGTTATTTAGTAACATCCTTTTTACGCCGGTTAACAAGACATTGCAAAGTAGCAATAAATTAAGGGGCAATTTCATTTAGTTTACCCCCAAATTTTGAAATCATCTTGTTTCAAATTGTTGTAGTCCTTTTGCCCTAAGACCATCAATGCCATTACTTTACAGAGGAAAATCTTATCTCGTTTTGTATTTCGAATCACTACATGTATTGATAGACTCAACATAAGCCTAAGATTATATCTTATATGTTTATCTAACATATTGAATGCTTTGTGCTTCGATTCAATCCTAATTGTCCTAAGATTAGTTATATAGCAATAAACATATACTCTATGGATGGAGGGACTTACCAAACAAATGATCTTCCAAGCTGCCTTTTGGCATGTACTCATAAATCAAGAGCCTTTCATCGCCATCGGCGCAGTATCCAATCAAACTCACAAGGTTGGGATGGCGAAGAACAATGAGCATGAGAACCTCCACCAGGAACTCTTTGTTCCCCTGAACTCCATCCCTGTTTAGCTGCTTAATGGCTACCACCTGCTCATCAACAAGAAGAGTACTTTACCACAGGAACAAGAAAAAGATTTACTTTGAACAATGGGTATGAGAAGATTTGCCTGGTTGGAATGGAGCCGCCCCTTGTAGACTTTTCCGAAACCCCCTTCACCGAGCAAATTGACTTCTTTGAAATTCTGTGTGGCGACGGCGAGCTCTCGGAAAGTGAAGCTCCGAGCAGAGTTGCTCTTCTCCTCGCCCATCGATGGCTGCACCCTGTTCCTACTCTCTAAACCCCAAAAGAAACCAAATTTCGCCAAAGACCCCCATATGAAAAACATCAATGGAAGCGTAAGCGTAGCAGCAACCAACCTGAGGAATCTCCATGCAGTCCCGAACTGGATCGGACGCCGTCGCTGTTATCTATCCTGGAGCGGCTCGACTCCCTCTTGCGACGACATAAACAAGGGAAGCAACTCATCTACTCCCAAAATTCAAAATCCCTAGATTCGATCCGCACTAACAAGATCCCTCAAGGCAGATAACAATCCATCACAAAACCCACATTGCCATCCCCCAAAACCCCTCCTTTGCCGCAGTATCAAACAAAAGATCACTTTTTGCTTAACCAGGGAAGACTCCAAATCCGGACGGACGAACATTCAGAAACGAAATCTGGGATTGGTGCGAAATTCCATCTGTGGAAACGAGGGGTTCCGCAGAAAGCGCATGGAAACAACGACAAGGGTTTGGGGGGAAAAACGACAAGGGAGGCGATCCCGAGAATGGAGGAGAGGGGGGAACGCGGCGGAGACGCTGATGGAGGCTGCGAACAACGACAGAGAAGACTTATCTTCTCTTCTTCTTGTCTTCTTCCTCTCCGTCGCAGAGGAGAGAAGCAGCCGCACTGGAGGCGAAGTGAGAGAGGCGACACGGTGCATTGAATGAAGCGCTTTTTTTTCTTCGCTATTTTTGAGAGAAAATTCACTTCGTAATCCCTAAAGTTTAGAAAATTACATTCTACTCCATAAATTTTGGTTATTAACCTTCTATATGATATTTTCCAGGTCGATCGGTCAATCCGATCCGAGTCGATTCAAAAAATATTGAATTAGGATAGGAGATTTTCAAATTTGAATGGGGATTTTTGGATTAGATTGGGTTTGGATCGATCTGGATTGATACGGGTTGATATGAATTTAGAGTTGAAGGATTTTTTGAGATTAAATTAAATTTTATTTTTAAAATTAAGATATTTTATGTATATATAAAAAAATTTTAATCGGATCGATCGGATTATTTGAGTTGGTCAGATAATCCAAATTTGGATTTAAGTCGGGTTTGAATTGAAATTTTTTTATAATATTCTTGATTCGATCCGATCCGAACTCATTCGATCCATACGAATTTACACATCTCTTCTGTAAAAAGATGAAATCTATCACCTCAGCTATTCCACATGATCGATCTCATGATCATCTATAAGAAAGTAAATCGAAACACACCTCTACTCTAATATAAGAAACAGTGATACCATAGATGGAAACAAAAGGGTCAAACTTTAAAGGCATGTGGTTCGTTATTTTTCAAACTCTGGGAAGTCAATTGAAAAACATACAAAATGATGGGGCAAAGTGACATTTCTTAATAAAATGATTATTTATTTTCCCTTTTCTTGACCTTTTTACGGCTACCTCCTTCCCGTCCTCTCACTCTCTGGCTTCAGGTACCGAAAATTTCTACTCCGAACACACCCACCCTTTGACCTACGCGGGACCCGGAAGGACGGCTGGTTATTGCGCCTAGTGGGCGTGGGTGCGAATGGGCCTGGTGTCGGGGACCATAAAAAGCGATGCACTTTGGCCTGCGTGACGTGCGAATGCGCGTGGAAGAAATTAATATGATGACGTGGCAGTGTCCAAGACTTCGCTTCACTTCGCTCGTGTCTTATTCAAGTCCATAAAAAATATATAATATTTTTATTTTTCATTATTATATAAAATATAATATAATATAAAAATTCCTTACAATATATACATTTTTTCATTAAAGTTAATTTTAAATAACAGCACTGAATGGGTACTGATTGTAATTCAAAATTAATTATCGAAATAAAATAACAATTAGATGAAAAAAAAATTCGACCCTGACTCTTATATTAGAATATTATACATCATTGTAGGCATCTGGATTGTACCGTCGTTTTGCGGTCCCGAAGTTTCCCATCGACCACCAGGTTAAATCGGGAAACTTACGGCGGTCAATCCGGACCGACCACCCCATCCTTTAATTGAGTCCCTATTTGAAGGAAATAGATTTATCATTTTTTTTTATACGTCATTGTATCATGTCTTACATTTTATTTGAATAAGGTAAGAAAAGGTTCATTAATAAAAAATAAAATAAAATAAAATATTTATGTTTTGCTTATTCGAAAGGATGAAAAATTCATTAACATAGTATGTGTTATCTTTTTTTTTTAAGAAAAAAAGGAGAATGAAGATTAAATAGGTAAAGTTATACAAATACTCTCACTTCTTAAAAAACAATTGAGATATAAAAATTTTTATCTGTATTGCATATAAAAAATAGACAACGCACGTTTTTTAAATAAGTCTCTATATCTTTATAGGAGAAAAAGAAGAAGAAGATTAGAGATATCTGTCTTTATCCTCTTGAGTCTTATTTTTGAAAAGATTTAGCGGTGATGAGGGCTGACACCAACATCATGGAGTGTGAGCGGTTAGACATTGGACGGTGATGACTTGCATTGTGTGAGGAAGTGACGGCGCAAAGATGAAATATTTAAATAGATGAGTTAATTTAAGAATTAATATTTTAAAATATAGATAAAATTGAAATAAAATATTTTACAGTTCCTCCTCTACTTCTTTATATTTCTTAAATCGGAGTATAAGAAATTTTAACAATTCATGAGCAAAGAAGGGTAAAGTTTATCCTTTTCTCCTTCTCCTTTTTTAACTCATTCCATCTCAGATAAAGATCAAAATGCTTCTTCACCTTATTTACCCTCTCCTCTCCTTCCCTCATCTCCTCCCAAATAACGAGTTGAAGATAATAATATATAATAGATATAATAAATGATTAGGAGATGAAAAATATAAAATTTGATCCAAATTTGATCCGCGATCTGTTACTTTCCTAAAGAAACTAGGACATATTCAACCTCATCCAAATTATTTTTTGAGCAATGATACACTACATAAAAAATGTAGCATGAAATTCAACATGACACATTGCATGCAGATAGGTCCCATATTTATATTATTATTACAATTAATTATATTGATTTTTCAAACTAAAATATTATATATATATATATATATAATAACACAAATATAAAGTTGAGCTGACTAAGTCAAACTACATCCATTCATTTGATATTACTTAAAATCTAAAATTAATATTACTTTAATTTTTCAATAAATAAATTTATTATTATTATTATTTTAAATTTGATTTGAATAGTTATGCGAGGCAATTCTATATATTTATAAAATCCCCCCAAAAAAATTTAATATTCGGAAAAGGATAAATTTTGTGTTTTTGCCTTAATTAACAGCTAGCGTTCTTTCCAGAGGAATCGACGTCGGCGAGTCCATCGTTTTGTCGATCATGTTAGGCGATACGAGGAAGCGAACTCGGCTCGACGGTGAATCTCCGTCCGGCGCTGCCGCCTCCGTCAATCCTCCGGGCCCCCGCGTCGTCCACGAGAAGTTGCCGTCGGTCGTCGAAGCCAATGAGGAGCACTTCAAGGCCGTCGTGCAGGCGCTCACAGGAAGCCCGAAGACACGCGCCGCCGTCGCCGCCACTCTCCCTCCGCAACTCCTCCAGCAAGTCGTCGCCGCCATCGAGGAGCAGTCCTGTGACTCCCCGACCAACTCCTCCAACACCGGGTCGAGTCCTCCTCAAAACTCCTCCGCCTCCGCTGAAGTTTCCGTCGGCCGCATCGACGACGAATCAATGGCGGACGCTCGCCGCCATTGATTTCTCCCGCCCTCCGCCGCCGTCCGGGATGCGTCTGTCGGCGGTGAGTTTCTTCCTTTAACTCGCAGTTCTTTGATTTCACACCGTCGTGAAATTTTGCAAAACTATGGGACGAAAACAGATATTTCCTTCGTTTTTTTTTTCTTGAATTTTTGATTCATTAAATTGTAATATTATCTTCAGTTTTTTTAAAAAAAAATCATTTTCTTTAAATATTTCTTTTTCAGTTCTTGCCTTTTCTCTTTTCTAATATTTTGTTTGGGAAGATGTGAGGAAAGGGAAAGGAAAGGAAAGTTAAATAAGGGGAAGAGAATAATGAATCTTATTTGGACAGGAGTGAGAGAAAAGGTGGGAAATGTAAGTTTTAATCTTTCTTATTTATAAAAAGAGAGATTTTCTTAAATTGTGTAGGTCCTCTATGCTCTCAATTGCACATGGTAATTTATAAATTGTGTGATTTATAAGATAATCAACCCTACCTTGTTTGTTCTCTCATTGAGCACGATTTTTTCATTCTTTTTTTACATCAATAAATTATTGTATGTCTCACAAGATAATTTTGGCCAGAAAAATTTTATATTAAGTTTAATGAGCTATATATATTTTTTTCACATAATTTATTTTAAGAAATAAGGATATTTTTATAATTTTATATATTTAATATTTATTCTCTTTTCTTTCTTCTCAAATAAGATAACACATGTTATATTAATAAACCTTTTACTCCTTCCAATTGAAGAGAACATAAATACTTCTCTTCCTCTCTCTTTCCCTTTCTTCTCCTCATTTCCTCTTCCATTAATAAATCTTTTTTCACCCCATCCAAATAGAACTTAAAAATATACTTCGTCAAAAAGTGCAATGAAAATATTAATATTTAAATTTGAATTTTAAAAATAAAAATTTAAACAATAAAAATATAAATAATTTTAATTCAAACTTTATTTGAAATAACTTTTCTAAAAATATGCTTTCTTAAAGAAAGAGTGCAATGAAAATATTAATATTTGAGTTTGAATTAAAAAAATAAAAGTTTAAAAAATGAAAATATAAATAATTTTGATTCAAACTTTATTTGAAATAAAATTTAAACTTGAGGACGATGAACTAAACTTTATCAACAAAAATGGGTTGAAGACAGTTTGATATTTAATACACATTTAAGAATAGGTTTGTCTTAAAAGATAAATATTAAAGGATATTTTTTAGATAAATTTATTGTTAACTTTAGAATTATGAAAAATCTTATCCTACCAAAATAATCAGAATCCAAAATTATAACCCATTTTGCTAACGTGACAGTAATACTATATTACTCAAGAATCATTGATAACATAAATCAAATAAGATTATCATTGATAACCTTTGACAAATAATCAAGATTATCAAAAATAACTCTATAAATTTTAAGTAAACAAATTTATAAATCCCTAATTAATTAATAAAATTTTTATAATATTTAAAAAATTCAGTTAATTCGATTAAAAATCGAATTAACCGATAAAATATCAATTCAATTTGTTCGATTTTTATTGAAAAATTTGATCGGTTCGATTGATTCAAAAAAAATTAATTTATTCAATTTTCAATTTATTCAGTTTAATTCGATTCGATTTTAACCAAATGCTAACCCTATGTGTTTACAATAACCACATAGGACCCCTACTTGAGTCGACTGAACATGAAAAGTGCCACCAGCTTTTGGCTTGTTCTACAAAAGAGCTACTTAAGAACACAAACAAAAACTCATCATCTCAAGTAAATAATTGTGTAAAATAGGTTTAAATACACTAACAAAACAGTCGAGAACTCGAAAAATGGGCGAGTGAAAGCCGATAAATTACTGGCTAGAAAGGTTTTACAGAATGGTCAGGAAAGATCACAGAATACACAAGATTAGCACTGCAAGATAGGTTTGTCGAGATGGCATAAAACTACACCTAGCTAGTATCAGAGAGTTTCATGGTGGACACTCACTGAAGGAAGTTGGATCACTAGAAATTGAGTTGTTAGTAGTGGTGAGCTGCGAAAAATATTCCTGAACCGTATCGGTATCCTCAAAAATTGGAACATCACTTGTAAGCATCTTGAAAGCAAACTCGAGACATGGATCCGACCAGGAGCTGCAAAATGTCGATCCATATGGTTTTTCATCACTGCTTCTTCCTAGCTGAAGCTGTTGCATAGTAGATGTATCATTTGCTGCTGCGAGGTCTATGGATTGCGGCTTTTTTTGATCCGGTTGAGGTGGTTGATCGAAAATAGTAGTAGCTGGTTTTTCATGTAGCTGACTGAAACAATCTGGTTTTGCTTTACGAGACTTTCCAGCTGTAGTAGGATTTGTCATTTGATTGTTTCTAAGAACAGCCAATCGTTTAGATGCTCGGAGTGGCTTCTTGATAGGTTTAACAGATGCCCGGAGTGGTTTCTTGATTCGGTCGTATGCCTTTGAGATTGTGGGCTGCAACTCGTTTGCTCGTCTACGCTTTGTAGAGCGAGATTGTGCTTGTTTCTTCAGCTCTGATTTTACTGAAACTGGAAGGTTTTCATTCTGTTGTTGGAGAGAAGGAGAGTGTTCTACCTCTGAATTCTCTCCATCCAAGCAATTGTGATGTGGTAAACTAGCACCTGCAACAAGAAGGCCAAAAGAGAAACAAAAAAAAACTCAAAAAGTCGACAAATTTGCAGTATAAAGAATCCCACCTGCTGGTAGAATTTAGAAAATCATCATTGAATTGACAATAGTGTGTGGAATTTTGAAGAGTTACTTATTCCACTTGGCCGAAAGGTTTTGGCCATGCACAGCGGCACTACATGATGAGTTAATATCACACAAATTTATCAAAAGTTTTTCCTATTAGTTTTAAGGAAAATTTCCAAACCTGAAATATGAAGCGATTCGCCTATATCTGTATTTATCTTCACACCGGAATCAGGACTTTTAGTTGAAAAGAGACATCTTTTCGTGCCATTGCTTTGCCATTCTAATCTTTTGGATGTAGGAAACTGCAAAGAAGAAAGATTAGACCATGATACACAACAAAAATAACTCCCAAAGGATCTACTAATACCTTAAATCATTAATGTAGATAAATTGTAAAATTAAGAGAATCTCAGGAAGATGGTTAATCATTTCTTGTAGGTTGTTCGAAGCTAGTTGAAAACTAAAGTGCGTAGCCATTAACAAGTAGTATAAGTATAAGCTAGTCCCAAATCTAGGTGACTAATTACCAAGTTTAACTGTGGCAAGAGTTTCATAGCAAATCTGCGTGTACCAGACAGTGAAAGTCAAAAGTTCACAATCTCTGTCCGCTTTTTCCCACATTTGGAAATCGTCTGACTTAACCACTTTCTTGCATAATTGGAGGAAGCTAATTGCGCGCTACTAAGTTCCTACACGAAAATGCACTCATATTGGAGAAGAAATGTGTGCCGAAGGTAGCATACAATACAAATAGTTAGCTGGACATCAGTAGTTGATAAGGTTCGCCACTAAGATAGTGAGTTCCACATCATTGTCAATGAAGTATAGAAAAGGAATATTGACAACTTTTTTTCTTCTTTTCTTTTACTAGATTGACATGAAGAAAGAGACCTAGTTCAAAATGTTTTTATAAAAGTTTCAAGAACTTAAGGTGCAGATATATGTCAAAGAAATATGGAATGAACTGAACTTACATGTATGTCCCTTTCTACAGTGTGTGGCTCATTTGAGTTTCTTTTTTGTGGTTTCAGGATACATTTTCGAATATCTCCAGTTAGTATATATCGATGAGCATCCTTCATGGACCGAAACTCATATCCACTGTCTGGATCAATGTGGACCTGTAAAAGTACAGCATAGAAACAAAGATACAAATGAAATGATAGTAATAATAAGACAACCATCCCAACTGATTTAATGCAATTAAAACATAACAAAACTGAATGGCCAAACACTAAAGAGGCAATAAAAACAAAATTTCATCACCTCAGGAAGTCTTTTGACTTCTAATTACAAAATATGAAACGGGGAAAAGAAATTGGAGAAGATGAAATTTTCAAAGTACAAAAATGAGTTCAAAAAGAGGAAGAAACCAGTGAAAAGATCTCCAGCATTTTCAACTACATATTGAAGGTTAATCCAAGTAGGAAACGTACTTGATTAAACACATCAACCATTCACTTCAATTTAGTACCTTGTATTCCAAATTACCAAGTTTTGTTGTTCTGATCTCAGTAATCCATCCTTTAGGCAAACTTTTGAAATCAGATTCAGTTAGAACCTGCAATATGATGCAAGTTAAGCTTCTGTTGCATAACTTTTTTCCATGCTAATTTGACAAACTTGTCTTTGAAAATTCAACTTCAATGCAAACATATTAGCTATTGTACAATAAAATTAAAAAGCACAAACATTGTCAAAGGTGCTGTCCTCGATGGTACTCTTCTCCTGATTGATTGGAGAGCTAACTTTGTTATTGTAGCTAGAAGTGGTACTCCTTGTCTCTCTGGTTGTAGGAATTGAAATCTTTGATGCACCAAGATGCTGAAATAACTTTTTCTTTGAATAAAATCTTGATCCAGTGGATGGATTGTAATAGCTCTACAAGAGGAACGAGAAATCTGATTATAGATACTGCAAAAAGACAAAGCATTGCCTAAATACAAAACCATTCTATCTGCCATCTTACTATCACATTTAAGTAATGGCAGAACTACAGAGAAGGAATTCTTATGTAAATACTCATTATTCCACAAAATAGAGTTAGTAGAAATGAAGAAGCACTCACATCTTCAATAAATGTCGATTAAATCTTTGATTGATTCTAATATCAACTCACTAGCATACTCACAATTTGGACACTCAGAGACATGCATTCAGTCTTCGAAAATTTTGATTAAAAAAATAAATAAAGTGCTTTTGGTTTTCAAGTATGTTTCATTTTTCAATGTGTCAAAGTCAATAGGACAAACAATATATGCAGTTGAATTGGATTTTGGTGTCAGCATTCACTAAATGTTGAATATTATATTTGAGTTGCTCCATAGGAAAAAATGGAAAATTGAAAGCAATAAAGGGCAGTCTTGTGTATGAAGCTCCAACTAATCTGCTCATACCATCTAAATTTTTATAGACAAAAGTATAGTCATAACTGAAAACTTGAGCTAGAAAGCATCATTTAACATTACATCATATTGAATTAGTTTAGGAAGCAAATGGATCTTTGTTTTAAAAGCGAGCACTACTTGTGACCTAAAGACTAGCCCCTGTACAAGGCCAACCTATGACATAGATATCACACACTGGAAAATAAGACATTTCACTACTCACATAATGTAAAAAATAAAAATATATTTCATTCTCTCATTATCAGAATAAAGTATCTTTCTCTCTGTTTATAGACCTGCGCTGTAGAATAAAAATAGTAGAAGAATGAATACTGAGAAACTCTTTCCATTTATATTTTATTTGATAAGTTTCCTTATCAAAATATCGGACTAAGATAGGTCTCCTTTCCCTTAAAAGTTGTCAATCAAGTGCACCCTTTTAAGTTCCAATCACCTTCCATTTTTGCTAAGTTGTGTGGCTAAGAAGGGGAAAACAAGTAAAATGTTTTCATGGATTAATTTGTTGCATTTGCATAAAACCTCAATGGATGCTTTGGTCCTAGCAAATTGTAATTTAGAATAGCAATAAGTTCTAGAAGTGATCTAATATCTATGTGAGGTTGAAAATATTCAGTAATATAACCATTTATGAAACTCAAATCAGATACTAGCAATAACTTCCAGGAGTGATCTAATATCGATGTGAAGTTATAAATATTCAGTACTGTAACCATTTATGAAACTCAAATCAGATACCTTTATCTGCTTCCCATCGCACTTTCCACCATTTTGAGTTCTGAGCACCAGAACCCAACCTGAAGGCAACAAATCAGGATCATCCTTTTCCTCTTTTTCATTTTGACTCTGTATACACGTAAAACATGTGATAATATGTCTTATAACTGAAATTACAAACCTCATCTTAAAGCTTCATATCGTTTTCTGTTGTCTGAAAAAGAGACAAATAAACTAAAGGTTCGCTGATGACATATTTTGCACTTGAAAACTCTACAACCTCACAATCACACTTCATTTTGGAACCTGATGTGACAGTTGTAACAAATGGGAAATTGTATAATTGGATAAGAAAAAAATAGCAAAGAAAATCTGGTATAGATGCAGTTACTAAGTCAGGATGCCTGAAAAACAAATACCTCAAATGTACAATAGGCTATGTGAGATCAGGTTGCTTATTTCACTGATGCACTAACCTAAAAAAAAATTCAAATATAGCAGGATAGACATTTTCATACCCAGAGCTAGGCTATTTCATAGAATTTCCTACCAAGTCTATACACAGACGCTTGAGCACAGATTGAATCAAGGCTTACCCTGCTCAATGCAAAGAGATACAACACTCTTCTCCCAAAGATCCCCACTCGAACCAACTCTACTGTAATTCCAAATCACTAAGAACCATTTCGGGATAAAACTATACTACATTGGCTGATTTCAACCTCAGTGCCATAATACAAGTACAAGATAAGGAAAAAAACAATTCAAAGAAATCTCCAAGACGCTTTCAAATATCCATCTCCAAAAACCCAAAATTGCCTTTACACCGTCATACTTCCTTAAAAGCTAATACCAAACGGAAGGAATCCCTGGAAGCTAACCCTGAAAGCTAGCAAAATCCCTTTTTTCATGCCTTTGTCAAAACGAAGTAATCTCGTACCAAATAAAGGAACAAATCCCGCATTCCGAAACTAATACGCCAAATTAATACTAGGGCTAGGAAAGAGCTCCACAAGCTTCGTAATCTTCATTAGCGACCAGGAGATCGAGCAAAAAACAATCTTTTTCCGGAAGCAACTAACTCCAAGAAATAACGGAAGGAATCGCAAAGGGAAGACATCAAAAGGGGGGAAAGAAGGCGAGCTTGATCTACCAAGTTCTTTTCTCCTTCTTCCTCCGCCATCTCCGCCTGAGACGTCCCTCCCTCTCCCAGCGCGAGCTCCGGAGGCTCCTCTGACTCCATTCCGGGATAAATACCCTTTCCGGCAGCCGCTCGCCGTCGTCCTCTCCTCCCTTCCCTCGGTCTCCCCCTCTCTCTCTCCTCCTTGCGGTGCGAGGTGGGACAGACAGTGGAGTGTAAGCGAGAAGCACGAGCCCAAGGTAGCCACCAAGCTCCACATGGCACTGCAGCAATTTCCTTTAGATTCGTTCCCGTGGGAGATCGAACGGGCCAAAAATCGCACCTTTTCCTTCTCGAGGAAGAGAATCTCCCGATCTCATCGTCCTCAACGTGGCGCCGTACAATGTGGATGGTGGCTAGGGCAGCACGAAATGACCCTTTTGCCACTACAGTTAAACTTTATTACAAGAACGCCCCCAACGTAACCCCAAAAGAGCTCACACGTATCGATTGGCTCCCTTGTCCATTAGGAGTTAATATTTGAATTATAAATTTAAAAATATATGTGATATTTAAATTTGACGAAAATTTTAGAAGAGATAAAAATTTAAATCCAAGTTTGATTTGTAATTTCTCGATTTATCTCCTCACAAATGATCATGGGACCGATCATATAGGACCGCTAATAGAATTGAATTTGATTATTCGAATTATCTTGATTCTAGTAAAATTAAATTATAATTTAAATTCTAATTTAATTTAAATTATTCAGATCTTAATTTAAACATATTTAAATTAAAATCATGTAAAAATTATTCATCTCAAATTTGAGCCTCAACTGTGATAGTATTGGATCTTTTACCTCTCATTAGAAGTGGGCATAAGAACATTGACCGTCTAGAGTAGTGGATAGGTCTTCGTGAGCCCTTTCTAATTTACTCTGGTGATTAAAAAAAATATTCGTAAGACTAGATTAATCATCCTAGGATTACTTGTTTCTAAGATATGGCTACTTGATTTTAAAAACATCATACACTTCGAATCTTGTGATGCTAGATTGTTCTCTCGAAATTGCTTCTTAATTTATTCTGATAGTCAATGAAAAATTTTCATCAGACCAAATTAGTTATATCTAGGATTAATCAGATTTTATAGGATATATAAAATCATGCACTTGGAATCTAAATCATTTATTAAAAATATTCGAGTTGAATCAAATTATAATTTAAAATAATTTAAATTTAAATTTAGTTTGAATTATTGAGACTTTAATTTAAATCCACTTAAATTAAAATTATAAAAATAATTAGAATTCAATTCGAATTCAGTTTGCGAGTGGCTCGCAAATAATGAAATAAAATACTCAATTATTAATTCACTCAATCATATCCTCATGACTACAGTGCAGTGGTTAGACCCTCCAACAGATAATTAGGCATCTTAATTAAATTTGAGTCTCAATTGCGGCACACTATAGGAAATTTTACCTCAAATGAGACGTGAACCTAAGAATGTTGACTGCCTAGATATGTCTTCGTGAGCATTTCTCGATTTATTATGGTAGCCAAGGAAAACTACTGTAAGACCAGACTAGCAACTCTAGGATTAATCGATTCTAAGAGTTGGATATCTGATGTTAAAAAAAGTCATGCATTTTAAATCTCGTGACACTAGATCGTTCGTTCGAACTCACCTACGCTTTTCAATTTACCTTGATAGTTAGTGAAAAAATTTTGTGAAATCAGAATCGATCAACCTCTAGAATTAATCGAATCATAATTAAGAGCAGGATACTTAAAATCATGCACTTGGAATCTAAATCTTTTACTAAAAAATTCTTCCCCATAATTAATAGCTTTAATTAAATCATAGCTTTAAGAACTCTAATCAATAATGATTAATTAATTAGTCGAGTGAGAATCTTAAACCTAACTTTAAACGACAAAGTAGACAGTGGCGAGCAACCAAAAGCGGAAGTAGATACGATTAGATAGATGTAACCACAAGATCATAGATACTCATTTTTACATTTAGTGTGTTTAATTTTTTATTAAATTTGGATATCCATCGGTTAAGTAGGTGTGCCTGTTTTAAAGTTAGGCATCAAATATTCAGCTCTTCGGATTGATTAGTCTCAAGGTGATCGATCTGATCTCATAAAAAAAAATTTTCACAACGGATGATCAAACAAGTCAACATTCTTAGATATCCACCATGCGTCCATTGAGAGAAATTTATCCGATAATTCACCGTAGTTAGGATTTGATCATCTAAGAAACTACGAAGGCGTTCTGCTGTTACATCGTATTTCCGGGCAAGTAGATGCATATGTTGCTTGTTGAAGTGCGTATTCGAGGGAGGGAAGAGGTGAACAACCCACAAGGTTGCTTACTAGACGATTATGAGTCTTTTTATAAAGAAGATTATGATGATATATATATGAGTTGGTGGAACGGATAAACTACTAAGTGAGGCAGCTCCGGTTCCAAGAGGAAGAAGAAGAGGAAGAAGATTTATTAACTAAGACAAAGAATTTATAAGTAAAGAACGGAGGAGTTTATCGAAGAGAGAAGAAGAGGGCTCAAGGGTTGAGGGGTTAAAGTCAAAGGACGTCCTTTTTTATCAAATCGGATGAGATGTATTAATTTTTTATCATCAAAAGAATATCTCATCCCTCTAAAATAACAACTCATCTTCATTATTATTGTTATGATTATCCTATCTTTTGTTTAAATTGGATGCGTCGTAACAGTTACGATTTTATAATTATTACAACTAAACTAGTGAACTGTCATATAAAAAGAGAAAAAAATTTTAAACTAATATTGTTCAAAGCCTTTGAAAATGATTTAAATAATATTTTTTTAGTATAAAATCGAGCTGATTTGAGTTTCACCTCATAACTAATTGTAGATCTCTAAATAAATTTCTGATTTGATATATTATGCATTTTGTGAGGATTTAATATTCACATTGTAGCTAGCAGCTATGAAACCGTAGCTGTTATGACTACATAACAGCTCAGTTATAGTAGCTACAAAATCGTAGTTTTTATAATGTAAATGATAAATCTTAAATTTTGAAAAATCATAATTTTTAACTCGAGTTAAACCACATAGCATATAATATATTAAATCAAAACATGTTTAGAGATCTACAATTAATTGTTAAGTGAAATCCATAATAGCTCAATTTTAGCCCTAAAAATTTTATTTAAATCATTTTCGGAGAAACAATTTTAGTCTTAAAAAAATTCATATTGTACCAATTATTATTTCGTAACTACTACAATTGTGTAACAGCTACAGTTCCATAGCTACAACTCGTTGAATTTAGGCAAATGATATAAAGATAACAGAAAAATAATGAGAATAATACTAAAAGATAGTTGTATAATTTTATATGAGCTTTAAAAACATATAGAAAAATATATTTTTCTATATAAACTAAAACCTTAATCTTCGTCACTCTATTTGTTTATCTATAAATATAAATATGTATGAAAGATTCAATTGGCTCAAAGTGTGGGCCCCGCCCTTCATTTAAACCAACCAATCAACAATGAAGAAGGTAAGGTTTGTGTCAAAGCTAGAATGAGATAATTAAAATTATAATTGTGAGAAAATAGATCACATGATATTAAAAGATTAAAATAATTTTTAAAGGATTAATTAAATAATAAGAAGTCAAAACAAACTTAGTGATACAATGATTAGCAATTAACAATTTTCAAATAAGTTATTGAAAAAGTCAAATTTAAAATATAAAATATAATTAAGCTCAAGTAGGAATAAACTCGATAAATTAATTCATACAACTTACTCCTCAAGATATCGTCCAAAATATAAAATAGTCGTATATCTGGACTCCTAATATTTATTCTCATTATTTTATCTGCAAGAGGATCCTATAATAATTGGTACCAAAATAATTTTAGAGATATATCTTATGACGGATTCACAAATTAAAATGGACTGAATTGATCCTAAGTTGATTGAGTCATCAAAGACATAGTCTGAGTTCACTCCACGCAAGCATGTTTTATTTAATTTTAAAATTTCAATAACCACCTTTAAACTCTATTAATTAATACACACAAATTAATTATTCATTTTATTTATTTATTTATTGCTTAGAGTGAAATCCTTAAACCGAATCCAATTCCACGCATAACTGCGGCGCGTAGAAGTTATCGACGCGATTGGTAGACTGCTTACACCAGGAGCGGGGGCCACGTTCTGCTATCGATACGACTGGTAGGCGGATTCCACCAGGAGTGGGGTCCACGCTTTGTGTGGTCCAGATCATTTTTTCCTTGTTCGGTTAGAATTTAGATCACAGATAATAATAATATATATATATATTAATAAAATAGTAAATAAATAAATTTTAATATTTAACTTAATAAAACTTTATTTATCTTCATTTAATATATATAAAATTAAATAAAAAAATAAATTTAAATAATTTATTAAATAAAATAAATAATATTAAATATATATGTGTTCAATTCATTATAATATTCATAAATAACATTTATAAATTACATTCATTAATAAAATTTTTATCAAAAAATTAAATAAATAAATAAATTTATATTATTAAATTAAATAACCAACTAAATAAATTTAAAATATAAAAATTTTAAACAATATTGATAGTATCTAAAGGAGCTCAAATTCATAAAAAAATAAAATAAAATAAACTTAAATGATTATTTTAATAATTTGATCATTTTAAATTTGATTTTATCTTATTAAATAAATTTTTATTTTAAATTTAATTTGATTATCTTATTAAATAAATTTAAATATTATCGAAGCTGGACTTAATTTATTTACGGCTTTAATAATAAACTAAAAGTTTATCAAAATTGAATTATTAATTTTTTTTCAATTTAATAGCATCCATCCTTTGAATATTCTAACGGTTGAGCCACTGAAATCGGTAGCACTTTCTTGTACGTTAATACCATTAATAAATAATAAAAAAAATCAGAATAATTCCTATTTCCAAGCTCCATTTTTATAAATCGCGGCTTGATGCTTGCTCTTCTGTTGCGTTGCTGGAATTTTTAGGCCAACCAACTCTCGTCGCATCCGCAGCAGAAGTCGTTCGAGAGATGGCGGAGGAGGAGCAGGCGCCACCGCCGCCGCCGCCGGCCGAGGCGGAGGCGGCGCCGCCTGAACTGGTCAAGGACGTCGAGGAGGAGAAATCCGCCATCGTCCCGGCGCCGGAGGAGGAGCAGCCCGACGCTCTCTCCCCGTCGTTGAACGTCAGTTTTTCTTTATTATAATCTTCTTCAGTTTTTATATATATATACATAAATTCACAGACAAATTCATTAATTCATCTACCTGAATTAATTAATTATTTTACAGCAATTTATATATAATCATTTTAGCATTAGTTAGTGAGTTTTGTTTGCAACAGAGATTGGGGAACCTTCAGCAGAATCTGAAGCAGCTGATAAAGGTAAAATTTTCTGAAAATTTTATATAATTTTTTTTATTTTTGTGCAAGAACAAAATTAATTTTATGTTGCTAGCTGTGTCCAGATGCTGCTCTATCAAAGGTTGCAAGTGAGAAGAGATTGTCACTGATCCAAGCATGGGAGGAAAATGAGAAAGTTAAAGCAGAAAATAAGTGAGTTATAATAAGCACAATAATTTGTTGTTTTATTTTATTTTATTTTATTTTACAGGTTTAAGTTGAATAAATATTTGTGAAAATTTTGAACAGAGCTGTGAAGAAGATAGCAGAAATTGTTGCCTGGGAGAACTCCAAGAAGGAAGAAGTGGAAGCAGAACAGAAAAAGAAACAAGTATTTGAGCTTTCTTCTCAATCTTTGTTTGTTTACTTGAAAGAAAATTAATGATTTGAAAATCAATGTATTTGCTCAGGCAGAACTTGAAAAAAAGAAGATAGAATATGAAGAGAAGGTGAAGAGCAAACTTGCCTCGATTCAAAAAGAGGCGGAAGAGAAGAAGAAGGTCGCCGAGGCGAAGTGCAGTGAAGAAGTGGGCAAGGTCGAGGCAAAGGCTACAAAGTATCGGTCGACTGGGCTCACACCGAAGAAGATCTGGACGTTCTTCGCGGGCTGAAATTCAAGTTGCTCAAACCCTAATTTGTTATTGTGCCTTGTGTGTGTTGTGTGGTGTTTTGGTTGGGGGT
Source organism: Curcuma longa (assembly GCF_044706935.1). Taxonomy (NCBI): domain Eukaryota; kingdom Viridiplantae; phylum Streptophyta; class Magnoliopsida; order Zingiberales; family Zingiberaceae; genus Curcuma; species Curcuma longa. The sequence goes on along the minus strand of NC_133863.1, from coordinate 397,660 downwards.
TTCAGTGTGTGTAAAATGTGTTGACTGTCTGTTTACATGAACACAAAACAGAAATTTGTGAAAAGTGATTTGTTTGTAGGTTCTGAAAAGATTATTGTGTGTTTAATCAAACATTATCAACTACAGTGTTGTGCTTCAATTATTACATGTTGCTTTCACCTTCAAATTCAGATTTAGCTCCACTGTTTCAATGAGTACTACTTTCATAAGATAACAACAACAGATGAAACTTCACTTTCATTGCACCAGAAATGTATTAATGAGATTTGATTATTTCTCTACTTCAGATTCCATCCAAATAAACAAGATGAAAGACAGAGTAGTAAACAAAAACTAATGAACTGAATGCCTCTATTTCAACACAAATACAATTGAACTAACCAACAATCAAATAATATTAAACTTCTAACGAAATTAGTCTATAACCCTAAATAAGGTAAATGACAAGTTGAAGACTTTAAACTTTGTACTGAATCTCCAACATAGGAGAATATAAAAACTAAATTCTTGTTAATTTGCGTTACATATTGCAGTAATCTCTATCATCAATTGAATGTTTGACAAAAGAGGGAAAAGATTATCTATCAAAGTGCCCTGTGATTCATGGAGGTTCTATTGGTGTTTAAGGGTACATGTAAAAGTTAAATAGACATGATATTATCTATTCCTGGTCTTGATAATTCTACCTCTTGAAGCTTTTCTCTCCATCTTTTCCCTCTTCTTACGGCTCTTCTCGTCCTCTACTTCTCCCTGCAGCCAATGAGTGAAACGAAGATGATCCTCAAAGTTAATGCCCAAGCAAGAAAACTTTGAGAATTTATGTGGCATTTCTGTGTACCTCTGAACCCCCTGGCAATATTCCTTTTAGAAAACCAGATAACTTGTATGCACCAAATGCCGGTATCTGTGATTCACAAAGAATACTCAGAGAAAACTGGATCAAAGAAGCTTTGGCTCATCTGAAATATCAAGGCATGCTAATCCTAGTAACACAATAGGACACATGACATATATTATTATAGCATGTTTGGCTGGCACGAACATCAATTTTGATGGAATAGCAATTCTTGAGTTTGGTTACAAAATGAACATTCAATATCAATTCTGACAGAATTGTTATTCTGAAACACTTTCCTATTCTATTTATTGTTAATTCTATTCTGTGAAGTGAGCATACTCTTAATTACCTGAAAAATATAGTTATTTGAGTAGTCGAGTTCACAAAAATTAAGGACATAGATATCCATACACTAAGTCCACCAGTCATATGAAAGCATAACAAAATGAGTTTCTCCAAATCTTACCGCTAAGTAAGTCCACCAAAATTTACCAGATAATATGGACATTATCTGCACAAAGCTAGTTATGTAGATCACATCATGCAAGTAACTGCAACAAAAAAGCAATAGTCAATATCAAGTATTCAAGTTGTTTCAAGTGTATATTTGAACAAATAGAAGTCAAATTGGACATATACATACAATACCAGCACACAACTATGCTTCCTCTGGTTTGTGAAAAGCAATATGTTGTGCAAGAGTATCCCAACAAATTATATTGTTTAATGCCAAAACAATGAGACTAAGCTGTGCATATAAGTGTTCTGTGCCACATGGTGTCAGCCAGTCTCGTTTTATATATAATATATATAAGGAAGCAAACCTCAATCTTGGTGAAGGTGGGTTTTGAACCAAAAACCATGACAACAAATTTCAAAGTCTTTACCAACAAGGGAAGTTGGCACCTAGTTCTGGTGCTGGTCAACCTACACGCAGAAGCACATTATTGTTCTGTTGTGCTTCCTTTTTATCATAGCAATGAGTTGTTTCCTTCTATCATTATTTTCTTTGCTATTCTTGACTTTATCATGGTCCATTAAGGATTGGAAAATTTCATCTATCGGTATTTCCTAGAATCAGACCCCCAAAGAGCCCAACAGTTCATTTTTGGAACATGAAAGATAGTTAATCGAGGATAATCCTTATGCATGAAAGTGAAATAACAGGCTTATTAATAGAAATGTTGATCCTCACAAATATAAGGTCAGAAAACAATGTGATCTCAGAAATAAAGGGAATGAACATATACAATAGAAGTAAAATACTCCTATTTTGGTACAGAAAGCATAGTCAAGCTTCAATGTCAAAGCAAAATACAGTAAAAGAACTCATACATACCCACAGATGCCACCAGTGGTCATATCATAGCCACCATCTAGGAGTTCACCGTCATCAGAGTATGTTGGCCTTGCCATACTTTCAAGTTGTTTATATGGAAGTCCATAAGCGATAGATGTCACAAGAAGACCAATCCAATGCTTCCAAGTAAAAGTGGAGTGAAATATAACCAGCCGCACCAAAACATAAATGACCTGCAAACTAGTCATTTTATTAGCATATTGTCTCTTTACTTACTGTATTTGTACAAAACCAGTATAGAACGTGATCCAACTATCCAGCATATTATTCATAACTAGTCATCAATCACAATAAACTTGGATCACCATGAATTCTATTTATCCCATCAGCTACTCTTTTAGAGGTAAGCAATGACCTTAATGAGTTACATCACTTTTCCTAACAGTAGGTAATGTATCCTTGCAGGTTTTTATGAATTACGTTGCACCAACCACAGTATGCATCAGCATTTCCTTGGAAGTAAATTCATTAAGAGTTATAGCTTTTAGTTAAATATCTTGAGTTCTTTTTCTTAGTTGTTGATTTACTTACTGACAATCTACAGAAATAAAACTGAGCAAATATCTAGGCTTCACGTTCTTGCAAATAAAGAAACTAAAAGATATGGTCCAGAATCAAGAGCATATTATGCATATCACACAAAGAATGTTCATTGCATTTCGTCATCTTAATTTCATATGGTCCGTCACCAACAATCAATTTTGAAATGCGAAAAGAAATCAATTCAAAAAAGACTACATATATTGTTTGAAAGCTATAAATACAACAAAGCAAATATCATTTGAAAGCTATAAATAGTGCGTTATTATGTTTGTACAATTTACATGTCTTTCATGGGCACACAACATACAGATTTTATACAGATTTCAATTGCTAAGTCGCAAGCTCAACCAACTATGAATATGACCAGTCACCATTATTTCATTACTGAAACTTGAATTAATGCAATTTTTATAAGCAACCATTCTTCACTTTATGTTTCATCTTCATGAAGAACAACAAAAGCCCATATCACAACTATTTGAGCGTGCTATATGGATATTATCCCACCATTGAGCTCTATACAAAACAACATCACTAGTTATGCCAGTCATTTAAATGTAAGTAGAATATTTTGGTTTCCCTTCATCACCTTAGCGGTTATTATTTATGTTGTCTAAATGAACAGACCCCTTCAAATATATTGATATGATTTTAGCATATTTCTCTTATTTTATCATCTATCAAGGGTTACCTAATCGCTGACAATAAGTTATTTTATCTTATATTTCCCAACAAGTTTATACATCCATCTCTCATTTTCATTCTTGCAATGTCAACTGTATGTACTGTTTCTTTAATGGCCTACACTGTGACCTTTATAGAGCATGACTAGTCTTGCTAGCCATATAGCTAAAAACTATCAGTATGCTCTTCTTTCTTCTTTTCAAATATATACATGAAAGATAGAAGAGATTGTAATTGTTCTCTAAGCAAATATAAACTGCTACGTGCCTGGAGAAAATCCAAAATTGCAAGCATGAATGCTAGTAAAAAAACTAGATCAAACTTACATAAGAGGGAACGTTTTCAAACTAACTCTGAATCATAAATGAAGTTATACTTTCCTATAACTTGTGAATTGAAATGATTGATATAGTCTTCATCCGGTTATGAATTATGATGTCTAACTACAAAAACCAAATTGAGAATGTTTCATGAATTTTACAATTATCTTCAGCAATAATCCCAGATGGTGCTCTGCATTAATAAAATCAGATGTGTACACTAGAACCATAAGCAGCATCACAAGATAGGTTTTATATCTGACAGTTCATTTAGACAAGTTTTGCAAATATCTCAAACTTCACTTCCTGTTAGCAATCAATCATAAGAATCAAATTTAAACTTGCAGACGTAAGTTCATGACAAAGCTAGAAAATGATGTTTGAAATTTCTCCTCTTTTTTGCCAATCAAGCTAAGAATCATGTCAAAGTTGCAAATTTTTGTTAGCCATTACTTGCCATTAGTCCAAGGTAGGATATACTTCGAAGCAGCGCAAATTTAGAACGAACATCATATGCTAACTAGTGTTTGACGAAAATTCACTAATGCCAAAGCTCTCGATCTTGTAGATCTAATTAAATTCTAATTGACTTTAATCGTAGCATTTATTCCGGTATTCATAATTGATTTTAAAGCTACCCCCTATATAAAATATTAGATCTAGAAACGAATAAGAAGGGCAAAGGGGGAAGCATAATAGGGCAAGTGGCGATCGACGTACGTTGGAGGCGATGATGAGGCGACAGAGGTTGGCCATATGCTTCTTGTTCTCCTCCTTCCTCTTCTTGGCTCCCTGGTTCGCCATGGCTTCCGACGCTTCTCTCCCCGCCTCGAGTCCGTCTCTGCTCGCTATAACGAAGATCTGCCTGTTTCGGTTCGAGAACGGTCTAAACCGGCGCATGTTACTGAACCGTTGTCGGTTGACAAACTCGACCGGTTTGGTCTTCCTGCTCAAATTTTTGAGCCAAGTGGGCTTCCTTTGAGGCCCATTTTGAATTTATTTTCACATGAACTATTTTATTTTATTTTTTATTCATTAAAAAATAATATATTCTTGATTTACATCACGTCAACATTATCATTTATGTTCATTTTTTAAATAAATAAATATTGATTCCTTTTTTAAAATAAAATAAATAAAATTCATTAATAACATCATCCTTATCATGAACAAAAAAGGAATAAAATCTTGAAAGGGAACCGCTCGAGGATCGACCGGATGACATTTTAAAACACTGTGCGCTGCACAAACGAACAAAACCACCCTGGACGACCAGCCAGTGATGTTTTTGTCCCCTTCTAATTATTAATTTCGTTATTTATTTTCTTTTTTTTTAATCCAAATTTTGATAATTATCCGTTCGCAATCAATTTATTTATTTAAAAATTTTATCAATCTATTTTAAGATAAAATCAGATAATCTGACCCACTTAGGCCCACGATCCACTTGAGTCGGCCTATCACAGATTTGAATTAACATACGAGTTGAGAAAATTTATTTTTGGATTAACATCGCGTGGATGGATTAATGATTGATCATATTTTTACATTATTATTGAATTGGTTAATACGAGTTATATTTATTTTATTCTATAATTAATTGTTTTTTAGAAATTTCTACATGATTAATATCGTGTTGCTCTTATTAATTTTCAACAATCCTGGATTTATTGTTTCTAAATTCTAATGTCGTCCAGATTCAATGTATCTGATTCTGGAACCCTGGTTTAATATAATCTTATTCCATGTGAATGCGGAATCAGTTTTATATTTATAACAAAAAATATTGTATATAATAATATAAATATATTATTTAGGCATGAAAAAAGATTCTATGATACAAAATAGAACACATGAGTCGAGCCGAATCAAATTTCAATTCAACTAAAGTTTCTAGCAGCTCACTAGAGTTCGACTTTTTATAATTTATTTATAAATTGATTTTGATTAATTTTTATAATTTAAATTAAATATTTTCCTTTACACCATCACTATAATTAGTGCCTTTCAATTATGTCTCTGTGAGCTCATGATGGTTAGGCAGGTTTCCAAGAATATAGGAGGATCATATTTTAAATATTTAATAATTAATTATTAATTTTAATCAAAAACTTAATAAAAGTCAAAAAGCTGGGAGGTGGTGGCCCTTACAATTGCATGCCAGTGGAATTCACTCCGCCAATGTGAGTGAGCTCATGATGTTTAGAGACGAATCCAAGAATATCATTTCCAACCGAATCTTCCCAGTTTTATACTGCATGAAAAGATATGAAATATCAAAATGAAAATGAATGAAGAATAATGATACAACCTGCAACTATTAGTTCATGGATATCTATAATTTAGTCGATTGATAATTAGCATATTATAATTATGGAATTAATATGACACCTGAGCAAACATAATTAAATATTACTTTTATTCCCCGGCAAAAACAAATTATATTTAAGGCCTCCGACAAAATCGCGTGAAACACGGCGCTATATATTATAATTCAACATGGCTATCTTAATTATTTGGGTGAAAAAATATCAAAAAAGCACCTTGATTTTATTTTGAAAATTGAAAAATTATAAAAAAACACTTTATATTTAAAAAATATCCTTGCCCAATTAAGATTGTAAATGAATTAAATATTCTATACCTATTAAACTTATTAATATTCATTAATATTCATAAATAATTTATGAATTATGCTCATCAATTAAAAATTAATATAATAAACAAAATAAACAAGCTCTTAAAATCAAATTCAATAACAAAGTAAATAAATTTAAAAATATAAAAAAATTAGAAGTTAATTGAAAATTTGATAATATTTAAATGAAACAAATTTAAAATTATAAAAAAAATTAAATTAAGTTTGATTACTGACGATTGTCTTAGGAAATATACTTGATTTAATTGCTTTATCAATAATATATTTGAACAATTAAAAACTTAGCTTGATTTAACAGGTGCCGTCAAAATGACCCCATAGATAGATCCTTTAAGGGAGATTTTATTGTCCCCGGGGCAATGGTGCAACGGTAGGACATCCGGATTGTAACTCAGGGACCTGCAGTTCGATCCCTAGCTACGGCGTATTTGTAGGAATTTTCCTCCAAATGGGGAACGCAATCAAAGGATGCTGGGCATCTGAATTGGCCGCCGTATGCGCTTCCCGATTTACCCTGGTGGTCGGTGGGAAACTTTCGTGGGACCGGGCCGACTACCCCAGAAATGTGGCTACTGGGATTATCATTTTTAAGAGAGATTTTATTTATTGTTAAGAAGACTATTCAGGTAATAGATATCTCCATATTTACCATTTAAAATAAATTACATCAACAAAAATTATTCAGGTAAATTTTTATAGTGATCGGTACTACTGTCAAAACGGTTCCATAGTAGAAAACCTCCTAAGAAATTTTTAAAAGATACCACTATTAGTACCTCACAACAGACCTCTCAAGAGGATTTTATTATTACTAAAAAGACTCAAATTTGGAATATCGACATCACATAATATTTATTTGGGATAAGTCACCTCAAATTGATTAATTATTCTACAGTTTGGATTAAAGTGACTGTAATAACATTTGATCAGTTTTTGACTAAATTATTATTTTTAACTGTTAAAAGAATTAAAATAACTTTGTTTATAATTATTTATTCAGCAACTTGGCTAAAATTGCTAAAAAAAATAAAATTATTTTTTAGGATATGAGACACTAATAAGAGACATTTTCTTAATTTTCTCCCTAATTAATTAATTATATATAGAACATAAATCATATACTTTAAACTCCAATAATTAGCCTTTGATTATGATGAAAGAAAGCACATGACGGGCTCCCCATAAACATAATAATAATAACAATTATAATAACAATAATTGGCATAAATATTATATATGGTGATCATTTGGATAAGATCCATTTGCACATCAAAATTATTGTTTTATGAAATAATTTATTAAAATATTCATAGACGAAAATTTGTCATTTAAAAAAGTACAGAGCCTTATCCTCAAATATACCACCATAATTTAATATTTTTGAGAGTATTAATACTAAACAATTTTAATATAGACTTAAAATTTAGTATTTTACATCCTTTTTATATATAATTAGTATTTAACATCAATATTTTTATCAATTAAAATGCCATTTATATTATTTTATCAATATATAGATTATTTTTTAGCTTATTGCTTGTGTTTAAACGAGGAGAAATTTTATTTTTTGCCCTCTGGAATTAATCAAAATTTCACTCAACACCCATTATATAAAATTTCATATACATTTCATGATAGTCACTAATAAAAAATAAAGGGTGGAATTAAATAAATTTAGGAACTCTAGGGAGGAGAACGCTTTCTTTTTGTAACTTGGGGAGGCGGTGCACATTTTGATAGTCGAGGGATCAAAGTGTAATTTGATCGTCTACCACTATAAATGCACATCGGATATTCTCCTCTTCGCTCTCGCTTCGCCACACTTCTTTCTGCTTCGTCTCAGATCGCCGCAGCTCTAGAGGTTCCATTCCACTTCAAGTAAGTTCGATCCTCTCTCTTTCTCTCTCTCTTTCACTTCCTTTTTGTGCCTTGCGAGCTTTTAGATCTACCCTTCGGCTGATGCGCGTGTGGCTTTTTGTGGGATTGAAGGGGAGAGATGAGCAACTTGGCGTCCGATCGCAGTCTCTTCATCGAGAGCGATGAGGAGGAGGCGGAGGATGGCGTCAATGAGGAGGGAGGGCGAAGTGAGCCTCCATCCGCCGCCGAAGAGGACTCCGAGAGTTCCGATTCGTCTTCTTCTCCCGACGACGACGGCGATAGCGGCAGTGCGCCCCGGAGCCGGCCCAGTTCGTACTCCACCAATTGGCCCCAAAGTTACAGGTACCACTGACACCTTTTGGATAGCCCCATGCCCGCCCCATGATCGAGATCTGACGGCAGGGAGATCCTGTTTCCCGGCCGTACGATCTGGATCCAGTTGGGGCCTGAGGTAAGGTTTTATGGAGACCTAGTATTTTGGGGTATTTCTTCTTCAATACGACAGATCATCAGCCTGGATGTTTTTTCCTGATAATTGGCAAGGAATATTTATTTCGTTTGTTGATGCAATTGATGCGATTGCGGGACAGTCATTCCTATTCGATGTTAGTTTCCATCATTAAAACGCTATGTTCGATAATACCAAAATTAACTTTCTCTTTTTCTTTCATGGAAGTTTTTCTAGAAGCTTGATTTTCTCTAAGATTAACTAATTAATCTCTCCTATGCTGCAGTATCTCACTGTTCTCTGAGATACAAGTTTCTCAAGTTAAATATATTTCAATAATTTTGTTAGAATTTAGTCTAGCCTTTTTGTTATACGCTTGGATTTTGTTTGATCTACCATCTTTGTTGGTGTACGAGAATTACACTTCTAAGCATCACAACGAAATCTAGAGACCAAAGCAGTAGCGTAGTTTGTGTTTGATGGCATAGCTTAGCAATAATTGAACCAAACCGTGGGAATGCCTTGTAGCAGTAGTTTGTTTGGCTTGTTGTACTTATTTTATCATGAAATATTCTAATACGGTGGATGGAATGAGCAACAATATGTGGTGATCGTTGAAGGTCTACCAATTTGCTCAAACGAAGTGATGCTATACCAGCCATGAAAATTGTTAGGACCAGCTTGAAAGGTAGCTAGGGCAGAAGTGGGAAGAGACAGACCTACCCATCGGCTGCATGGACAATCATTTCTCTCCTGAATTGGATCTTTTGGCGCCATGCTCGTGCTGGCGCTAAATGGCCAAAACATGGGCCAACACCTGCGTAACATGGGCCTGTTGAGCATGTATTATCTAATATTAAAATATTTAAATGTTTTTTAACATTTAATTAATAAAAATATAATATTGATTGAAGAATTTATTTCTATAACTTTTAAATATTTATCAATTAAAAAATTGCAACTAGAAAAATAGTAAAAATTTGGGAATTATCTTCATATATTTTTATATTTAAATTATATGATGGTAAATAAGCATTGTTGGAGTTATAATTATTTTTTTAATTAAAAATATTATTTTCCAAAATTGAAAGAAAGGAACGTGAACCTTGTTAGACAAGATTCGCATGTTGTACTCTAACCAAGTCATACTAGAACTGACCACATGTTTCAATGACATGGTTGAACCTAGCTCATGATTAGCCCATATACGTGAGTGTTCAAGTGGACCATTTATATTTTTAATCCATTTGGTTGATCAATTGTAGATGCACTAGAGAATTAATGTTTTTTATTCCACTTTTCAAAAACAACATTACAGAGAGTGAAAAATGTATATATCTTTTTAGAGTTTTTTCTATTTGCTTTCAATGTAGTGTAATTGCACCGTAACAAAAATACAACCTCACCCGTCATTATTAAATGAAATTCTTTTTTTTTTTTTAAATGGGTATCTAGTTCTTGTGGGCTAACTAGTCTTGGGATGGACTGTCCGACCTCACATTCCATCCACCACGTAAATCTAGGAAGTATGGTGGCTCTTGACTGCATGGGAATTGAACCCTAATTGTTTGGGAATGCACCCTGCCTCTTACTACTACATCAAACCATGAGAACTAAATAAAATTTGCCTCTTACCATTACACCAAGCCCTGGGAGCTAAATTAAATTCTACTTGATTGTCACATAAGTCGACTTAATAGTGGGCAAATTTTGATGCCTTCTATGGCTACCATTTGAATTTGTGAATCATGCTTAAATAGTTAATATCCTGGTCTACACATAAACATGATTATTTTTATCTTATTTTTCATTAAAAGCGGTAATGTAATAGAGCCCCTATTATAAATTAGCAAGTTTAATTATTTGATTTTTTAAAATTCTACAGTGGTTTGATTTAGAATACAATATGCAGTACAAAAGAAGGGAAAAGAAAATCATAGTATCAGTAATATACTATGGTGTTAGTTTATCACTTTCAGATGCAGTACTTGAATAAATAAGAAAATCTGGAACGTGATAAATTTGTTCTCGAGCATTGTAGTCAATGGAGATGATTCAGGTGACTATTGCAGGTTGTTCTTTTCTTAAAAAAAATTCTGCAAGCTTCAGCTTCTTCTGAATATATAGATTGATAAAAAAAACTGTAGTTAGTTAAAAATTGTTAGCATCTCACTGCAACTACTTGAGTTCTAATCAATGGTGGTTATATATATGTACATTAGTTAAACATAGTCTGATTGTTTCTAATGCTGTATAATGTGTGGTGTGATAATGCTCAGATTTAACGTTTACTACCCATTTTCCCTTTAATGTTCCAGGCAATCAATGGACATGTATAGTAGTCTAGCATCACCAACCATAGGATTTCTGGGGACTCCCACGCTTAGCAGATTGTCCGGTTCCTTCATTTCTTCCTCGTTTCGATCAACCAAGCACACACCAGAAATCATTACATCACTTATAAAGCCTTTGTTGCCAACCACTGTTGCCGATCAAGAACAACATGATGAAATTGAAAGAAGGCAGAGCTCACATACACTGTTACTGCCATCGAGGAAGCCATCCTTGGAGAAGATACAAGAGAAGGTCTCTCATGAATTTTCCATCGCCAAAAATTGTTCCTACGGACAGGCGGTGCTCAACGGTCAGTGTGTACTCAACCTAAATTTCATATTAATTTGAATTGCCTTCCTATTAATGTAATACCGATAAAGTTGGACTTGTTTGCGAGACATATAATACTTATCAGATATCTTATATTTTTAGATTGCTGGACAAAGCCTTACTCTTTTTCTCCCTCTGTTGGATTACCAATTGTGCTAAAATTATGTATAACTTACGTTCAGGAATTAATGTGCTATGTGGGGTTGGAATTCTTTCAACTCCTTATGCTGTCAAAGAAGGAGGATGGCTCAGCCTGTTCATACTTCTCATATTTGCTGTGCTTTCCTGGTACACTGGCATTCTGTTGCGCTGTTGCTTGGATAGTGAAGAAGGACTTGAAACTTATCCCGACATTGGTCAGGCTGCATTTGGCACCACTGGTCGCCTTGTCATTTCTGTATGTATAAAGCATATTAATTTCTCGTGTCCTTTTATCTTTTAACAAACCTAATAATACTTAAGTTTTTTTTTTTTTTTTGTTAATTGCAGATAGTCCTCTACCTCGAGTTGTACGTAAGTTACACTTGAATTCAAACTGTCTTTTAATTTAAAAAAATCGTTTGAACTCACAGTCTTGTTCCCATCAACTTTCTTCACAGTATGGTTTATAGGAATAGCTATTTGTTTTGTATGAATTTTCATAGAATAAGTAATATTTGGTTTTGAAATAAATTCGAAATATCAATTTTAGTGGAATTGTATCCTTATTCACAAAGAACAACTATTTATTATCCATCTTAGGAATATCTCTTAACTATTTCATTCTTCAAATAATATATACTTCTTACTTTATTCTATCCTCTAAAGTGGTTTGGGTTGGGTTGATTACTGAGCATGGTAACCATGTCAAATGGGCTGGACGAATTGGTCAAGATGGTTGGACATAGGAGTTGAGAATGAATGTGCTGGGTATGCGGGTTGGGCCAAATGACCTAAGTGGGTTTAGGCCATAGTAAGGCCAATTGTGCCAGTATGCTAATCAAGTTGGTTGGACCAAGCAATTCAATTGGGGCGATGCACGTGTTGGTTGGGTAGGGCACCAAGTGGGCTAGTTAAGTCAGATGATGGGTTGGTCAAGTTGGTCTAGCTAAATAGGTCAAGTAACTAGTTGAGGTGAACAGATAAAATTGGCCGAATGAGCTAGTAGAATTGATTAAGTCAAATGATTGGGTTGGTTTGGCAGGGGAAGCCGAGTGAGCCAAATGGATTAACTAGGCTAACCAGGAAGGCTAACTAATAAATAAGTTGGATTAGAGAGACAAGCTAGATCATTGCACTAGACTAGGTAGATTGTGTGGCGTAAACGATTTGGAGAAAAAAATTTGCTAGGATGTTTTTTCATTGTGAAAATATTCCTTTACTTTTCTTTATAATATCCATATGAACCAATTATAAGAATAGTTATTCAATATTCACTACTTTATTCTTTCTTTCATTCTTTAGGAATTGCTATCACAATCACATGAAGTTATGAGTTTAATAGCACCTTAGAATGATCACCAAAACTACAAGAAGGTTTTATAGAAACTCACCATCTAGAATAGGAAAAAGGAGTAACATAACACGAATCCTAAACCACCCGTCACATTAATGCAGCCAATTCTCAATAAGGGAAGAAAACATCGACACAGGGCTTTCTTATTACATTAGAAACATCTTGTTAGGTTTTATTCATTAATTTTTTACTTTTTATTAAATAAATTGATATTTCCAATTATTAATCAGTTATCATTTATAAATTTTGTAGGCTTGCTGTATTGAATACATTCTATTAGAGAGGGATAACTTGTCATCATTGTTTCCAAATGCTCATCTGGATTTAGGTGGAATACATATGGACTCTCATCTACTCTTTGCTATATTTACCACTCTTGTTGTTCTTCCCACAACATGGCTCCGAGATCTAAGTCTTCTTAGTTATATATCAGGTGACTATGTTTCTGTATTTTGAGGAAAAATATGAACTTTCAGAATAAATGAAGTAAAATCGCTTCAAGTTTATTTCTTTGTCAACATTTGGCAGTTGGAGGAGTCATTGCGTCCGTGCTAGTAGTCATGAGCTTATTTTGGGAGGGTGCAATTGATAAAGTTGGTTTCGAAAATAAGGGAACTCCCCTAAACCTACAAGGTATTCCTATTGCTATTGGCATATACGGCTACTGCTTCTCCGGTCATGCTGTTTTCCCAAACATATATTCTTCGTTGAAGAAACCTACTCAGTTCCCAATTGTGCTCTTTACATGGTGAGTGAATCATAATTCAATATGTCAACTTACTGTTACTCATATTTCTAGTAACATATGTACAATGTATATGTAGTTTTGGAGCTTGCACTCTCTTATTTGCCGGGGCGGCTGCATTGGGCTACACTATGTTTGGGGAATCGACCATGTCACAATTCACACTGAATATGCCACAGAATCTCGTCGCCTCCAAAATCGCTGTTTGGACTACGGTAATGCTTACACCTTAACGGTAATGGACTACGAAAGTCCATTACTATCGATCATTTTAGGGTGAAACGAGCTCTACTCCAATTTAATAATGCCTTTTAGTTTAATTAGTTTCAAAACTTCTACTTACTACTGAACAATTAGCTAGAAACTAATGCTATCTCTTTGGCTTTTTTTGCACAGGTGGTGAATCCAATTACTAAATATCCTTCAACTACTACTCCATATAACCTGATGAACAACATGAGCTGTTGTTCTTTACTACTCGCACATAATTTATTTCAAATATCATACTAAAGTATATATACAACTTTGTTATAGTACCATGATGCGTTATCTATCTTGATATTGTACAAGAATCTTTATTTTCCTTGACTCAAGAATACGTATGCGTTGACTATCATCCCTTTTGCAATGAGTTTGGAGGAATTGATTCCACCAAACCGCATGAAGACGTTTTTATATCCCATTATGATAAGAACGGCACTTGTTCTTTCTACATTGTGTGTGGCCCTTTCCGTTCCATTTTTCGGTAAGTTTGTAATCAAATACTGTAAATTTACTATAAATCTTGCAAATTTGCTTCAATGGCTAAATGAGAATTCATCTCCTCCAACTTTGTTTTATATTTTCAAATACTCGGTCGAACTTATAATCTTGTTGTCATCAGGATTGGTGATGGCTTTGGTTGGGTCTTCCCTTACAATGCTGGTGGTAAGTTATAAATGTTTCTATTAGAAGCAAAAACATGTTGCTTACAATGTTCATAAAAAATGATTTACTTTTCCTATTTTTTATTTTACTGTTGCAGTCTTTGATTCTCCCATGCGTTTGCTTTTTGAGCATACTTCGAAGAAAAGTTACAAGGACCCAGGTAATCTTATTGTTTGATCGACTAGCACTGTTAAGAAAATCAAATAAGATTAAAGCCGATCACATTTATTTATTTATTTTATTGAAATAGATGCAAATAATATCATAAATATACATAACCAATATATCAACAAATAAAAATTAAAATAATAATTAAGGCTTAAATAATTTTTAAACAATTTTGTCCATAAATTGTTTATTCCTTTTGCTAAACTCATTATTACTCATATAATACGTACGGATTTAATGTTATTAATTTTTCATCATCTTACGTTTAATTATCTACGAGAAGTTATATATCAAATATATCTTGGTTCGTAGGGTTTATTGTGCATTCTGATCATCACAATCGGAGTGAGCTCTTCCGTTTGCGGCACAATCTCATCGTTATCGAAGATCATAGACAAGTTGAACCAATGACAAGAAACGATCGGAGTTCTTAAATCTCTACGTTATTATTGTATATTCGATTCAGAGTGATTTAATTAGTTTTGAGTTAATTGTTTTCTTTTTCTTTTCTAAAATTCTGGATTGAGATGAATAAATTCTGGTAGCTCCGTTTATTTAGACTGCAAAATGAAAAATTTTCCATTTGCTTCTTAATTTCTTAAAGCACGGGGGTATATTAGTCAAAACACCAGCAAGCTTTGACTGCCGAGACACCTTCGCTTCCTTTCTTGGATCGGGAAGGAAGTCCTCTTTCTTATTACTCGAAAGAACCAGAGCACCAGATCCTTCTCCACACGACACCGCCTTAAAGTGGACTGACTGCTTCTGCGCTGCGTTGCGTTGCGTTGAGCTCCCTCCACTTCTTCCACCATGAGCTTGGATCCCTTCACCAGGTCACTTCTTCCACCTTTTCTACCTCCTCCTCCTCCTTTTCCTCCCATGGCAGATTAGGGTTTTATTTTTGCCTTTCTCTTCATGCCGGTCCTCACGTTCTGGGTTCAGGCTGGTGAAGCTCGCGGCGAGGGCGTTCTACGACGACGTCTCTCTCAAGGGAGACAACCAGCCCAAGAACGGCAGAGGCGACAACCGAGGCATGGCCGTTATAGTCCTCGACGCCCTTACCAGGTACGAGCTCACCTTAGTCGAAAGTTTGGCCTTCGTTGAGTTCCCAGATGAAGTAGAGGTGTCTTCCTTCGTTGAGTTCGGATACGCCATGCGTATAGCTATGAAATTTCCAATTGTAGAAACAGGTGCTCTTGCATGAGTTTCTTCGTGTGAACTCTTGTCGCTGGCTGGAAATGTCCAAGCCCCCTTTACCAGCTGACTTCAGCTGAACCCAAGTCTTTGTACTAAGTACTAAGTGGGTTTCAATAGATTCAAGTTAGTGAGTTGTCTCGAAAGAAAATCCTCTCTTCCATAAAAAGCAAGGTCTAAATAGATTTTTGGGAGGTGTGCCATTGTTGCTTCCCAAACTCAATGATTGCCCACAACTACTTTTAGCTCGTGTTGGATACGTGTTAGGCTCTTCTTTGATATTTGTGTTTGAAACATAATTTAGGTGACAGTGGAAAAAAGATAAGCATGCTAGGAAAATAGTTTATTACCTCGAGATGGAAAATTTCAAAATTTTTTCTTTCTAGCACATATAAATGTCTATGTTGTTCCATTGATTTCCTTTATGGATTAATAATTATGATCAAAATGTAGATTGGCATATATTCACCCTTGTATTTACCAGACGCCAGTGGGTGAGGGAAGAAGATTTAGCAAAAACATTGAAGCTTCATGCAAAGCAGCTTCGACGTATTTTACGATATTTTGAAGAGGAGAAGCTGGTCATGAGAGATCACCGGAAAGAGGTTCCATTTTGTTGAATAACTCGATTGGTTAGGTTTATTGTCACAATTGATCTATGTTGTTTTTGCATTCCTCTTCCCCTGGAGATAGCTCACTATCTTGTACACTATCTGTTACATATAATCTGAGTTAATTTATACTAAGAATGACCATATGAAGGAGCACTTACAAATGGATGGTTCATGCTAGCTTCGACGTGCTTCTTACCATTTAATTTACTGTTGCTATAAAATCCCAATTTATGCTCTCATTAATTTTTTGGTTAAATAATTACGAGCCATTTTGGTACTAATTGTACTTTTTTTTCTCATTGCAAAGCTATCTTAATGTCTAATTGTGGGTTGTTATAAATACTACCATTCTTTCTACCTCCAATTCAAAAGGGAGTACATGATATCGGTATTTAACTTATGAATGTTAAGTAGATTATGCCCCTCTTTGATTTCCCTCGGTTCTAGTTTATTTATCATCATAGGTTGTTGAATTAGCATCTTAAATTACTACTCTGTAGAGTGAGTCCATACCATTGTTGCACCGAATCTACCTGCATAAATAGGGCCTTTATCTGAATGTTTATGGAATTTCAGAGTTATGTTTTGTTTCCTATACCAATCTTTAAGTACATCGAAGCCACAGTTCTGCTATTTGCCTTTTGTTTCACTTCTCAATTGATTCCCATTAATACTGTTATCTTCCTCTACATCTTCTACATGTGTTTGACATCTTCAAACACTGGAGCTACTGGCTGGATCAGTTTCTGTGCCTTTAATACAAGTATGCAACATCCTCAAGCACCAAGCCTCAAACCAAGTTTGTGGTGCTGCACTCCCATGCAAGCAAACTAATTATGAGACTCTGGCTGTGGCTGCCTACACAGAGCAAAAGTACCTGCTGTCCAAATGAGAGACTGCTGCTTTCTTTCTGTTTGTCTCAGGCAGGCCTCATCAACAATGGTTCTTCCTTAGTCCTTAAGTCTCTCCATTTCGTGCACAATGATCATAAAATACCTTGCCCAGAAGTAATTTTCAATCCTGATCTTGACAATGTAGGGCCCAATCAGAGCCCACACACTTGTATAGATCAGGTGCTTGTCTCTACAAGTTGAGGCATCACTTGTTAGGGATGCCGTAGAAACACCACTACCATCAACAACTCAACTAAATCCTCACCACACCAACATGAGGATTTGAATCCAACTTGATTTAGGAGTATCATTTGATCCAGGGGTTACGTATGAGGAGTCGAATTTCAATAGATTATAACTTTTGACTCGGGTATCAGAATGAGGTGCGGTCAGTTTCTAATCGAAGCTCTTTCAGATACCTTTATTCGGTACTGGGTGGAATCCATACCAACCCACTTTCGGCCCCATCAGACATCGTTTAGTGCCTTTTCAGAGGTTTCAAACATGTTTTTTATTATTTATATTAATTTTTTATTTTTAGAGTTTTAGGGTATATTTGACTTTTTCAAGTTAGGGTTTGGTTTAGGGTCTATTTATACACATGTTTAATTATTTTCGGCTAACTTTTGATTATTAATAAAATTTTCTTTTTTGGCAAAAAAACTTAAAGATTGCGCTGTCGTGGCTTCTCTTCGTTTTTCCAACTTCTCGTGCTTATTTTCTCTACAATTCTCCTATAATCTTCCGCCTCCAGAATAATCGCTATTCTGTCTGACATCATCATCCTTCTTCCACACAACATTTGGTGGAAACAATTTCATTACCAAAGTTTGTGTTGATGCTAAGGGATAGAGCTTCATTGATTGCTCATCACCCCTTGTGTCATAACTCCTCATTCTATCCATGAATTTCTTACCACTATTTCATCCTTTAGTAGTCAAATTCCTTTGCATGATTCCTATTGTTTGATTGATGTGTTTCCTGCTATAATGTTGTGCCATCACATGCGATCATTAGATGCCTGCATGTATTACTTTGGGTTTACTTTGAACCATGTTCATCATCCAGAAAATTATATCCAACAAATTGTAATCTTGTAAGAGCTTGTAAATCATTGATAGGGTTGTCTTGTTCCATCTTTTGGGAGGCAGTAATTCTAAACTTTTGTATTGATAGACATGTCACACATAGCTGCAATATTAAAAGAACATAGACTTTTCACCATTGGACTAAGTGGATCATCCAATATGATGTTAAGCGACATTCTGAAAATTTTTATGTAACCTGGATCATCTATCTTCTGAAACTCCTTGATTGTGTGAGGATGTTATGAAGGAGATTGTGCCCCTGGTATGTCTGATTCTCCTCAATTTTATCTTGATTTATCATGATGATGTACTGGATTATCATTGCTTTATCAGTGATTCCCTTACCATTTTTGCTACATATTGTCATGTCATCATGAAGTCATCTTAGCTCAATTTTATTTCTTGTATATCCATATGTACAAAATAGGTCAATTAGTTCAATGTTTAAGGAATCTTAAATTATGTTCAGTGTTATTCTTTGTCATAAATATTTACCGTGGAAATCTTTATATATTGTTTCAATCTAATGTCAAGGTTTTATCTGTAAGTTTTGATGTCACTACTCAGTTGGCAGTTTCTTTTTGAATACGAGCATTGCTAATCTTGATATATGGGATTAATGCATAGCAAAAGGTTCAGAGAACCTATGTACTTCGATATATGTGCCATATGCAAGTCAGTGGAAATTAATAATAATGACTATGTTTTAGCAGTGGGAGCTGAAAGGTTAGTCCGTGAAATGTTTTTTTTAAACTAATTCCACCTCAATATGATGAGTACAAAGCTATTGTAGCAGCTTTAACAACAATGAATATAATTTTCTGGCAAATTTTCACCTTAAGAAGATCTTCTCTTTCTTTGAAGAATTTTGACATAAGATTCTGTGCTTCATAGAAAAAAAAATCTACAATGTTAGAGATACATTTTTGACACTCTGCCATTCAAATAAACTTGGCTTATGCATTCAAATTCTGCAGTCAGCTAAAGGGGCGAAAATATTTAGTTCAGCTGTTGCTGCCACAGGTGATGGCCAACAAATAGCTAAAGATGTTGAAGAGAAGACGAAGTTGCACACTCATTCGTACTGTTGTTTGGATTATGCACAGGTTGTTTGCGATATCTATGCTGCTTCTTGTATCAATTATTGATTCATTCCATAGGATATAATCATCTAATGTCTACCAATTGCTTTGCTAGTCTAAGATTGCTAGGTTTCTAAATGTAGGTATTTTACAAACCTTTACTTCCTTTGTTCTATTCTAACTGCCCATGGTCTATGATCACATCATTGGGATGGAAAAAATGAGTTTGCTATTTTAATGAACATTGCCTCATATAACTTTTCTCTACCTTTGAATTTATTCATCTATTGGGTTGGTTTTTCATGTGTTTCTACATTACACAATGCGTTTCTTGATAGGTGTCAAGTAACTTTAGGATTCTCATTTTGGAATTTTTATTGGCATTTTTCTGACCCCTGTTATAGAAAAGGCATCCATTCTACCCTGTAATCATCTCCAGTGAAGGAGCACATTGCATGTCTTATTTTCCATTATGCACTATATTAAATTAATAGCTTATCTAGGTGGTAAAATATGGGTCTAGGTTGGCCATTAATACGAGACTCCAGTTTAGGTCCATAGTTGTTCACTAATGAATATGGTTTATGTGAATTAGATGTTGGGTTGTGAATGTGCATAATGTTGCTGAACAAGATCGATACTCCAAGAGCCATTTATATTCATTCAATAATATATATATATATATATATATATATATATATATATATTATAATCTTATTTCTTTACTTTTCAATTTAAACATATAAAAATATATAGAATATAATACATGTATTCAGATTGTTCATATTCTATATGTTTTGGCATGTCCATATTTATTTATTTTTTAAATACATGTATATCAGTGATTATATTCATCAACAATGTCCATCAATTTTTTTTAAATATGCTAAATTCTGTATGTGCCTAATTGGCATACAAACTGTCATTGTTATGGTCTACCAAATGCAAAATCTTCCCTTCTCAACGAAATTTCATCTAATCGCAACAAAGCAAGCTAGTGTTGGAAAAATGATTTCTGATTAGAAGACCAAAATATCCTTGTTTATGGTGCTGGTTATGCACACATGTGGTTCAAGTGTACATATTTGATGGATTTAAGGGTTGGATCCCATTTTGATTTTAGGGTTGAAAGGGGCCAAATTGGATCATTTTTATTAACTGAGGCTCAGTTAGAATTTTTTGTGTGTCAAGTTGAGATCAAGTAAAACATATAGGGGCCAAATTGAAATTAATCCTTATATTTGCAGCTGTTATGAGATTGAATACATAAGTGAGTCCATATTAAATTGATTGAGTCAGGTATAGTTACATAAAGGATTATTTGATCAAACTAGTCTCTAGCCCTGATATAGCAAGAAATGCTGAGGATTCTGGTAAAGAAGAATACATTGTATATTATATTAGGATTTTGCTACATAAGTTATTTCCTTTTAAGAATCAATATACAATCATGAGTTTTGACCATTAACCCTACCATTTATATCCATTGTTCTATATATTATCTGTTAGACACCAAATTTCTCACATATGGATGATTTTCTTATAAATCTTCTATGTTATGGGATAGAGGTAAAATTTTCATTCTGATGATTGGATAAAAATGAATAATTTGAATTCTTTTAATGCATTACTTTGTTAATTATTTGCTGTCAACTTAAATATTCCATTGTACTTGTTTTGGAGTATTTTTATATGTAGCATTATTTTAATTTCTTTTTAATATGGATAGCAAGATTGCTTGGCTAATCATCTGTGTGCTGCACATGCACTTTGCAGTGCCTCAAGCTTGACCTCATATTGCTGTACAATTTGTAGACGTTTCATTTTTCCTGTAACTTCTCAGTATGTCAAGGTGATTTTCCTGTTTTTCAAATCTGTATCTCCTGCTTCTATGACATGTAGATCTATGATGTTGTAAGATATCGAATGCATCGGATGAAGAAAAAGATAAAGGATGAATTAGACAGCAGGAATACCATTCAGGAATACATATGCCCCAATTGCGGGAGAAGGTAATTAGTTAACAACTATCTCTGTATAGAACGCCCTAAATCAATCTGTTTTTCGGTGCTCTACTGTGGGATTGTTGATTTTTATTCAGGTATTCAGCTTTTGATGCACTACAACTTGTAAGCCTCACCGATGAGTATTTTCACTGTGAAAACTGCAATGGTGAACTTGTTGCTGAGAGTGACAAGCTTGCTGCAGAGGAAATGGGAGATGGCGATGACAATGCTAGAAAACGGAGACGTGAAAAATTGAAAGACATGCTTCAAAAGATGGAGGTTAGATAAACACTACTTACTACCTTCTATCTATTTTCTGTGGTGAAACAAATCTGGGTAATGTGATAAACAATTTGCTACGGTGTTGTGTAAGATATCATATTGGGAAAAGTTGAAGTATTGGGAGACCAGAATCTGTTTGATGTGTCAGGGATAACTGGTTAACATACTGCAATATTGTGTCCATATGTGATCTCGTCAAATTGACTGGGGATTTAAGTTCTATACATACCACAGAATTGATAGCGGTTTGAGATGCTGCAGTGAATCAATGGAAATTATGGTCTTAGCAAAAATAGAACTTACTAATGGAATTAGGAAATATTCTAGAATTAATTAACATATTAAACTGATAACTAGTTTGTCTCCTGAAGTTTGATAGAATCCATTTGAAATTTTGTAAAGATACTAGAAGGAAACAATGATTGCTATTTTAAAGCATAATACTCTGAGACATGTTACACAGATTAATGTTATTTATAGCATTAATTTTATTTGTATATATTTTATGTTGACATGATACTAATTATATCTGTTGACCACTATGAATACTTGAAGTAAGCTCATTTGATAAGCAATTATTTGTTAATTTATTCTGGTATCGTACTAAAAGAGACATATCACTACTTTAACATGTTTTACCGTCTACTTTTATTACAAGTATTTTTGTAACACTGTCTGATTCCTAGTCATTTTAGTTATCACACAAATTCTGTCTCTCTCCTGATTTCTCATTTGAAGTTTGAAGGCATGAAAGATTTATGATGTTATTTTATCTCTTTGTTCAATCATCTCAAACTGTTCTCTTTGCACTTTATATTTTACTGACAAGAGTGATAAGGCAATCTTCTGCATACTAGTGTTCATTAGTTCATTGGTTCACACCTCATAATGAAGCACACTATTCAAATGTTCCTGTAGATCAAAGGGTTAGGCGTTTGACAAGTATATAGAAAGGAGTTCATGAGCTTGCATCTTACTAGATATAATTTCATTTGACAAATGAAAAAATTAATCCTACTTAGCGTCAACTTAAAAGACCATGTTAAAGCCCATATACATATTAGGCCCATGTACATATTAGGGTTAAGACCCCTGTTATCTATATATATCTATGTAACTATTGGATGGATAATCACAATTTCATATTCGTAACATGGTATCAGAGCGTTAGGTTAGGGTTTCTGATTCTCCTCTGTCCGCCGCACGCATTCATCTTCGCGTGCGTGAGTTTTTTTTTTTCTTTTTCTCCACTGTCTTCGTCCCGTCCCTATTCGCGCCGCGACATCCAGCGCGCCGACCGAACTCTCCAGCGCCGCGACATCCAGCACGCGCGGCGTCTCCCTGATTCGTCCCGCCCGCGTCGTCCTCCTTCTCTTCTCTTCGCTGCTCACCGCCGTCGCTGAGCCGAACCGAAGAGCCAATCCCTTCTTTTGCGCGCGAGTGACGCTGTCTGAGGATCGCGATTCGACTTCTCGGCTTCTCACCGTCCAAGCATCGCGATTTGGCCCTAGAGGATCCCAGCGCCGTCGTCGCCTCCTGCTCTCAAGGGAACCCAGCGCCGTCGCCGCCTTCAACGCTGCCCTCCTCGCCACCTGCGTCGCCAGAACGCCGCGTCCGTTCCAGCGCCGACTTCCTCTTCCTCATCGCAGTCGCAAACAGAGAAGCCAACCACCAGCGACGTTGGTGCCGACCGGGGCTTGCCTGCAGACGACGCCTTCAGTTGCGACGATCAGACCGCAGCCTGCCGCCTGCCGCCTGCCGCTTGGAGACGCCACCAGACCGTCACAATCTGTGACCTTCTCTGCTCGTCCCAACGGAGAAGAAAGGGGCTGTCCTTGAGTTTGCTTGGACCGCCGTCTGTCACCGTGCGATTGTCTTCAATCGCATTCAGGGAATCAAAGATAAGGGAATCAAAGATAAGGTATTGTTAGATCCTTCGAGGAGTATCCATCTTCGGATCGTGTGACTTGGTTTCTCTGATTTCATTTGCCGCTTGGAGAGGCGTCCTTTTGCTGCTGAGGCGTGATTTTTTTTGTTGCCTCGATTGGAGGCACATTAGACTTTTCTTTCAGCAGTTTCTCCTTCTCGAGCAGCTTCTTAGCTCCTCCGCCGCAGTCCACTCAGTTCCTCCATTGCAGCCGCTCCTCTACTGCCATTTTGGTCAGAATTTCTCAACATGTCTTCAATAAATGCAATAATTATTAATATCACCTTAGATGGTCAGAATTATCCAGAGTGGGCTTTCTGTGTAGAGACTGCATTAAGGGGTTATGGTTTACTTTTTCATTTAAATGAATCTCCACCTGTGCTTAAGAATGATGGTAGTAATGCTGCTGCAATAACAGAATGGCATATTAATGATGGAAAAGTGATGGCTGCAATGGTCAATAGTACTAAACAATCCATGATTATGAGTCTTTCTAAGTTCAAAACAGCTAAGGACATATGGAACAACTTGAAGAAGCGCTATGTTCAGGATAGTGGTGCTCTTTTACATAATCTCATGCAGCAAACTCATGAAATTATGCAGAATGATATGTCCATTGATGAGTACTACTCTGCTTTTGATCGTTTGATGGGATCACTGATTTCCATGATACCAGAGTGTACAACTGTTCCTTGTCCAACACACAAGTTTATTGAAAAGTTTTTCACTTACAGATTTGTTATGGGAGTTCGGGCTGAATATGATTCTCTTCGTACACGATTACTTCACAATTCGTCTGATCTCACTATGGCACAGGCATTGTCTGATTTACTTGCAGAAGAAACACGTCTCAAGTCTATGTCTTCTTCTGCATTTGTCTCTCATAGTGTGTTGGCAGCTTCTCAAAGGATCAGTGCACCGAAAAGCTCCCCTTCAGAGCCCTGTAAGCATTGTGGCAAGACTGGTCATCTTCCAGAGAATTGTTTTTCTATTCATCCAGAGAAGTTGGCTGACTATCGTGCACGTCGTGCTGCCCGTGGACTGCCCGTGGTGCTCGTGGTCGTGGTACTAGTTCCACTCCTGGAGGTTCAGTGTCTATTGCTGCTGCTTCACCTGTTACTGCTCCTTCGTCGTCTTGGGTACTTGATTCAGGGGCTTCTTTTCATGTGACATCTGATCAGTCCCAGTTGGTCGCTTGCAAGCCGGTCACTGATGGAGCTTCTATTCGGACAGCTGATGGTACATCTTGTCATATCACTCATCAGGGTTCACTTTGCAATCCTTATTTTTCTGTACCTAATGTTTCTTTTGCACCTCAGTTATCCATGAATCTTCTTTCGGTTGGTCAAGTTACCGACCAAAATTGTTTTGTTGGATTTGATGATTCATCTTGTTTTATTCAGGACCGTCGAAGCGGGAAAGTGATTGGGACTGGCCATCGCCGTAAAGGTGTTCCTAGCCTTTACATCCTGGATACTTTGCGTCTTCCTTCTTCCATTGAAACTTCTGCTCGTGTGTCATCCGCTACATCGGGTTCTGTTTGTTCTTCCTTCGCCCAGTGGCATCATCGTCTTGGTCATCTTTGTGGGTCTCGACTGTCCACATTAATAAATAAAGGTTGTTTAGGTCATACAACTATTGAGTCTGATTTTCATTGTAAGGGTTGCAAACTTGGAAAACAAATACAACTACCATATTCATCTAGTATTTCTCATTCTGCTAGACATTTTGATCTTATTCATTCTGATGTATGGGGTCCTGCACCTTTTCCTTCAAAAGGTGGTCACAAATATTATGTCATTTTTATTGATGATCATTCTCGATATACATGGGTTTATTTTATGAAACATCGCTCTCAGTTGTGTTCTATTTATCAGTCTTTTGTCCGCATGGTTCACACACAATTTTCTACTCCTATTAGAGTTTTTCGTTCTGACTCTGGGGGAGAGTATTTGTCTGATGTTTTTCGCCAATTTTTGTCATCTGAGGGTACTCTTGCTCAACTCTCTTGTCCTGGTGCTCATGCTCAGAATGGTGTTGCTGAACGCAAACATCGTCATATTATAGAGACTGCCCGCACACTTTTGATTTCATCTTTTGTGCCTTCTCATTTTTGGGGTGAAGCTGTTTCTACTGCTGTCTATCTCATAAATAGACAACCCTCATCCAAACTGTCTGGAAAATGTCCCGGCGAAGTTCTTTTTGGTACTTCTCCCAGTTATGATCATCTCCGAGTTTTTGGATGTACTTGTTATGTTTTGCTTGCACCTCGTGAGCGAACTAAGTTGACTGCACAATCTGTTGAGTGTGTTTTTCTAGGATATAGTCCTGAACATAAAGGTTATCGGTGTTATGATCCTTCTTCTCGTCGCATACGTATCTCTCGCGATGTGACCTTTGTTGAGGATCGCCCTTTCTTTTATAACCCCTCTACTCAGCCCTCATATTCTCCCACAGAATCTACATCATTCCTGTGTTTACCTCCTATCTCATCCTCTGATGATGTCACTACTCCTCATCATATTACCCCCATTCATGCTCCTTCTATTTCCATCACGCCACCTTCACAGGGGACTACACCTCCTCCTGTACCACTTCCATTTCATCCTAAACCACCTATCACACATGTATTCCATCGTCGTCCCACAAATCTCACAGTGTCTCCATCTAGTTCTACCACCACGGCCAGTCCTGATTCACCTGCTGTTGATGTTTCTAATAATATTGATGAGTCTCATACTGCTCCTGATGAGTTACAGGTTGGTCCAAGATATAATTTAAGAGATCGTGCTACTATTGGTCCCGCTGCCAAGTATGGTTTTACATGTGTGAGTGTCGAGCCATCAACTTACCAAGAAGCTTCTATTATTCCGGAATGGCAACTTGCTATGTCTGAGGAGCTTGCTGCTCTTGATCGTACAGGCACTTGGGATATTGTTCCACTACCATCACATGCAGTGCCAATTACATCTAAATGGGTATTCAAAATTAAGACCAAGTCTGATGGTTCTATCGAGAGATACAAAGCTCGTCTTGTTGCTAGAGGTTTTCAGCAAACTCAAGGACGAGATTATGATGAGACATTTGCACCAGTTGCTCATATGACTACTGTTCGTACTCTTATTGCTGTGGCTGCTACTTCTTCTTGGACCATCTCTCAAATGGATGTTAAGAATGCTTTTCTTCATGGTGATTTGCATGAAGAAGTTTATATGCAACCACCCCTAGGTGTTGATGCTCCTCCTGGTCATGTTTGTCGTCTTCGTCGTGCTCTATATGGTCTTAAACAGGCTCCTCGTGCTTGGTTTGAGCGCTTTGTATCTGTGATACAAGCTGCTGGATTTTTACCTAGTGATCATGACCCTGCTCTATTTATTCATCTCTCTCCACGTGGACGCACTTTGCTTCTTCTATATGTTGATGATATGTTGATTACGGGGGACGATGTGGAACACATTTCTTGTGTGAAAAAGCAACTTAGTGAGCAGTTTCAAATGTCTGATTTGGGTCCACTCAGTTATTTCTTAGGGATTGAGGTATTACATTCGGCAGATGGCTACTATCTTTCTCAGTCCAAATACATACAAGACCTTATTCATAGTTCTGGCATTACAGATAGTCGAACAGCTGCGACACCTATGGATCTTCATTTACAACTTCGTTCTACTGATGGTACACCTCTTGAGGATCCGTCTCGATATCGGCGTATTGTAGGCAGCCTTGTCTATCTCACTGTTACCAGACCTGATATTGCTCATGCAGTTCATATTCTGAGTCAGTTTGTGAGTGCTCCTACTTCCATTCATTTTGGACATTTGCTTCGTGTACTACGGTACTTAAGGGGGACATCTTCTCAGTGTTTATTCTATGCTCGTGATAGTCCACTACAGCTTCATGCTTACTCAGACTCCACCTGGGCAAGTGACCCAACAGATCGTCGTTCTGTCACAGGTTATTGCATTTTTCTTGGTTCTTCTCCTCTTGCATGGAAGTCTAAAAAGCAGGTGGCTGTATCTCGTTCTAGTACAGAAGCAGAACTTCGAGCACTTGCCACTACCACTTCAGAGATAGTATGGCTTCGATGGTTATTAGCAGATTTTGGTATTTCTTGTGATACTCCTACACCTCTTCTGTGTGACAATACTGGAGCCATACAGATTGCCAATGATCCTGTGAAGCATGAACTTACAAAGCATATTGGTGTTGATGCTTTCTTTACTCGGTCTCATTGTCATCAGAAAACAATTGCTCTTCAGTATGTGCCCTCAGAACTACAAGTGGCAGATTTTTTCACTAAAGCACAAACTCGAGAGCAACATCGGCTTCATTTACTCAAACTCAATATTTCAGAATCTCCACTTCCACCTTGAGTTTGAAGGGGGGTGTTAAAGCCCATATACATATTAGGCCCATGTACATATTAGGGTTAAGACCCCTGTTATCTATATATATCTATGTAACTATTGGATGGATAATCACAATTTCATATTCGTAACATATTAGTTGATTGTATATATATAGATGCTAAGGAATTAAAGGAACTTATGTTTAGATATGCTAATAAATACGAGCTTCAATTTCATAGATTTTACGCAAATTTGAATTTGTGACTTTTGACAAGATATCGCGAACAACCCCGATAACGGATGGATAGCGATTCATTAGTTTGTCTCATGCAATAATAATAATGGATCGTAGCATGCCATCTTCATATGTAACATCGATTTATTCTCACATCAAGAATGAACATTCTTATCATCAAGAATTCCAAATTTTGCGGCTAGACCAGCTAGGAGCCTTCACCCAAAGTTCGCGATCGTTAGAAGAGATCTAGAGTATACTCGTGGTGACTAAGAGACATCTTACGATGGACAATAGCATCGAGCACCTCTTAAGATGCGCAATCGAAAAGAGACTTGGATCCTTGAATTCCTTGGCTTGTATATCGATCGAATTGACTAAATTTAGTTAGTGAAACATTAAACCCTAGTTTGGAAGCACCCTAGGAGCCAATGATTTGGTGGGGCTTTGGCATGTGGCTGGGTGCTTCTAGTTGGCCTAAAGCTGACCCCTCCACAATAAAAGTCTGAGCTTTATTTCCCTTTCAGAAATCATTCTTGCAGATTGCAGTATCTTTCATCCATTCCTTCTTCACATTCAATTCCCATAACCCTTGATGTTCACTCATGTACACAAACTCCTTTCAGTTGTGGAATTTTCAGTTGTCCAGTTGTGCTATGTTCCAAGTATGGCACCGGACCTACTCAAACGAATCGAATCGAGCCAACCGAACAGATAAGAGGGGCTTATATAAAGAAGCAGACAGAAGTAGCTAGTGAAAGAAACTAATATTTTTTTTCTTTTATTTTTGATAATCTAGATGTTCAAATTTCGCCCAATTAATCCTGGAGGTAGACGGTCTTCTCTTCTGATTCACCTCTGAGTAAATTCAAAGTATAACTAAAATAATCATCAATATTGAGAATTGAGCTTTGTTAAGTACTTGGCTAGCAATATTATGATCTCTTTTAGAGAAGCATATTACTCAGAGATTTTTGTTAATTTCATTTAACATATGCTTCTTTTTAAAGGAGAGCCTTGACGGGATGATAAAGTTACTACCGTGTGATCTAAAAGTTACATGTTCAAGTATTAAAAATAGCTTTTTTAAAAAATAGGATAAGACTGTGTATAATAGACTCTATCTTCACTCCTACACTAGCTTCCTCTCTTAGCTTCAGCAAAAGGTGAAATTTGTCACCTCAGTGACCCCATACAGTCAGCTTCATGACTATCTGTGAGGAGGTAAATTGAAAAGTTACAGTTGACTATGATGGAGGAGGACATTAATCGGCTTCACCGAGATTTAACTTCTCTCTCTTAGCAAGCCTTCCTTTGATGATCTTGCCCTATTGAACCCCAACAAACTCTTGAGAATGTTTTGTCATCGATCGCAAAATTCAGTAAAAAGAAGAATAAAAAGAAGATTTGTTGTAGCAAATTAAAACCCTGATCAAAATGTATCTGCATCAAAACTTGCTCTACCTCAAATACTCATCTACTTCATCACATACGCTATTTATACTTGTATTTGTATATATATATATATATATATATATATATATATATATATATATATATATATATATGTACACCAAGGCCATATCTGAACGGCGACTGTACATGCATGGAACCTTGACGCAGAGAAGCAATCGATCGGAGAAGAGAGCTAGAGAGCTGGAGGATTCACGGCCTCATTCATGATCGCCTCTTGGAGAGCTTCGTCTCTGCTCGCCAGGCCTCGCCAATGTCGGCGGCGATCCTCACCGAATCTGCAGCGGCGCCGGAGAGCCCTCTGTTCGTGAAGCCGACGGCGTAGAGTCCACAGCTTCCCTTCCATCCATTGGGAAATGGCGTCCTGGGCAGCCCGTCCTCCTTGCGGAAGAAATCGTCGCATCCCTGCAACGATTTTTTTGAATCGCGATGATCGAGCTAGCCGGAATATGTGGAAAATTAAGATCATCGATCTTTTTGCAGGAAGGGAGATGGTACCTGAAGCCATTGGGGAACGTTGCTGCGGTATCCGGTGGCGAGGACCACGGAATCGACGTCGAGGATTTGGCCGTCGACGAGCTCGACTTTTCCGGGGAAGAATCTCTTGATCCCGGGGACGACTTTGATCTCGCCGGACTTTATTTTGGCGAGCGCGCCGATGTCCAGCACCGGCGTCCTCCCATGCGTGTTCTTGAGCTCGAGGGGGCCGACGGAAGGGCGCTTCAATCCGAGCTTGGCGACGTTGCCGAGCGCGGCCCAGGCCACCGCCATGAGGATCTTGTCGACCAGTCTCTCCGGCAGCCACTTGAGCAGCAGCACCGCCAGCTCGAACGTCGACTTCCCCATCACCTCCCTCGGGAGAACGTGGACCTGCGGCGGCCAAGATTCGATTTTGAGGGCGGAGATCGGATTGGGAGGGAGGAATTCGAAGGATTTTCGTTTCAAGATTTGGTTTTGGCGAGATTCTTGCGTACCGAATTGCGGACGACCATGGCGGGGGAGGCGCCGTGGTCGCAGAGGTCGAGGGAGATCTCCATGCCCGAGTTTCCGCACCCGACGACGAGCACGCGCTTTCCGCGGTACCGTTCGCCGGACTTGTAGTCGCACACGTGGCTCACGTCGCCGCCGAACTGCTCCCCGAGCCCCTCCAGCTCCGGCACTACCTTCTCCGCGTTCTCCCCAGTCGCCACCACCAGCCACCGCCCGATGTACTCCACCTCTGCGCCGCCGAAGGCGGCCACCACCCGCCAGAGCCCGGTGGCGGCGTCGTACCTGGCCGATCGGACGGAGTGCCCGAACCGCGGCCGCACCGCGAAGCGGGCCGCGTACGCGTCCAAGTAGTCGACGAACTGAGACTTGGAAGGGTACTCAGGGAACTCGCCGGGAAACGGAAGGTACGGCAGCTGGCAGAACCTCTTGGGGAGGTGCAGCTTGAGCCGGTCGTAGGTGCAGCGCCGCCAGAGCGACGCAATGCAGTCGGCGCGCTCCAGCACGACGAAGGGGACGCCCTGCCTCCTCAGCCCCGCCGCCACGGCCAGCCCCGAGGGCCCTGCGCCGACGATGATCGGCCCGTTCACCCATGTGCATGGCCGCGACAAGAACTCGTCGCCTGCACATTGGCCCATCGTCGTCTCCCCTCTGCTCCTCCGATGATCAATAATCACACACACAATATCTATATCTATATATAGATGGATCAATTCGATCAATCAATTCAATCAAGCAATTCAGAAGAATTTTGGCACTGCAGAGAAGAAGAATTGGAGGAGGAGGAAGAAGAGTGATGGTGAAGGAGGAGGGTGATGGGGAAGGAATTAAGAGGGTTGAAGGTGGGGGAATTATGGGCAAGGGATAAGAAGAAGAAGAAAGGTAGGGGAGTGGTATAAATAACGATCATGGGAGATGAATGAGACAAAACAAAAAGGAGGAGGGTTTAAGTGTAGGTCACTTTCCCGGCAACTCATCAAGAAGAATGTCTATACCAACAAGGAGGAGAAGGAATTAATGTGATGGTTTAAAAAAATTAATTCGATCATTAATTTTAACCATGAAAGAAAGATGATTGAACTATTGGATACAATTCAGTTCAATGACTCGAGAATATTATTTATATAGCCCCCGGACATAACTGAATTAGTTACGATGGAGTAGACTTGCAGAATTCGAGGACAAAGATCGATCGAATATCAATTTTGAAGTTGTCGAGATAATACCCCCAGTCCGCATCTGTCATAATCAACTGTAGTTTCTCGATTTACCTCCTCACAAATGATCCCAGTGAGACCGACCGTGTGAAACCGCTAGGGTACATGGACAGATTTCAAAAAAAAATAAACTTTGTTTAAGTTGTCTGTCTATCCATTTAAGATATAAGACAATTAAAATCATACAATTCGTTAGTTTTTTTAGTATATTAAAATCTTCTATTTTATTTTTTAAAATCTTTTTTTTTAATTTTCGTCCAATCATTAATTAATGATTGAACTTTAAAAAAAAAGTCAGAAGCTAAAATACTAATCATCTTCATTTTTTTTATACTAATAATTTTTTATCTAATATTAATATAATTATATTTTAGTGCAATAAGAGATATATATATATAAAGTTATATAAATTATATTTTTAAATTAATTTTATATTTATTATATATAATTTTATTATCAAATAAATTATATTTTTGAATAAATTTATTATTGAATATATCATACAAGTCAAATAGTATTTATAAATTCAATGTTTAATGAATAAAAGGATAAAATAAAATTAATTAATAATCTATTTAAAAAATTAAATGAGATTAATAAATTTAATAAGATAGAGGTAGAATAATCTCCACTAGGAGGATTCAATAAATAAGATGAAAATTTAACTTCAATAAAAGGTAACATAGTCTTAATTTCTTTAAAAATTTTAAAACAAATAAATTAATTTATATTGGACCACACTATTAATATTATTAAAATATTCTAAATATTATTAAATAAAAGGTTATGATTGAAACCATCTAAAATTAAATTAATAAATTAATATTTTTAAATAAATATGAATGATCAGCAGTTAATTGTCGATTTACTACAGTTGAATCGTCAATTCACTGATGCATTAGGGTCCAATCCTTAACCAACTAGTCTAAAAACAATCTGATTAGTGGTATGCAGGCCTGTTGAACTGAATTAATGGGAGATGTGTTATAAAAGAGGAAGCAATGGAAATACAGAAAAGATCATCGTTTCTTTTTTCTGTTATCCTTTTCTCTGCTTCCCCTCTCCGGTGATAGATAGTTTTTGGGTGTAATCGGTTCATCGGTAATCATTTGTACTTGATTGTTTTACCGGTTCAGTCGTTGTATCCTGGGAAATAGACGTCCGTCGTGACCTCTAAACAACGTCGGAGGAGACGAATCTGTTTTAAGGAAATTGCGTTGAACGCAGGCCTCGACCACTCATCAACTCGGCTGGCACTCGGCAACTCAGGTCGACACTCAGCCACTCGGCTTGGCAATTCGGATCGGCACTCGATCATTCGGCTCGACAACTCGACTCGACAACTCGGGTCGACACTCAGCCACTCGGCTCGGCAACTCAGGTCGGCACTCGGCTCGGCAACTCAGGTCGGCACTCGGCCACTCGACTTGGCAACTCGACTCGACAACTCAGGTCGGGACTCGGCCACTCGACTCAGCAACTCGGGTCGGCACTCGGCCACTCGGCTTGGCAACTCAACTTGGCTCGGCAGTCGGCTACTCGGGTCGACACTCGGTCACTCGGCTCGATAACTCGGTCGATATTCGGCCACTCGACTCGACACTCGACCACTCGGCTCGGCACTTATGACTCGGCCACTCAACTCTCTCTCCGACAAAGATTGTCAATAATATTCTCCTATATGTATACGATTTTGATATATTGGACACCATCCTTAGCACCATTGTGAGCACTAAGTATAAAAAATTATTTTTCTTAAGATTTAATATTTAATTTTAAGGATCAGAAAATAAAAAATATAATAAATTTTCTTTTACATTTGATGCCCAATATAATATTTTTCTATATTAATAAATATGAGTATGTATATGCAGTTCTTCTAATTGATTAATTTTAAAGATGATCTCATAAAATTTTTTTTATCAACTATTAAAATAAATTAAAAAATATAAATAACACGTCGCTCCGCAACCCACATTGAAGATTATATTCATATTAGATCACACGTTAGGAATAGACTGATGCACTCACTCATTCGTTATATATTACATCAGGTGTGTTTATTTATTTTTTTTTAATTCCAAATGAGAAACTTTATATATATATAATAATGACTTGAGAGATCATGATATTGATATGGTGGTCCTTTGATTTTTTAGTTTTATCTACTTGTTCATATCTCAAAAACAATATACTATTTGTTCTCTTTTAAGTAATGTTTTTCAATCTTTTTCTCCATGTTCTTGATGAAAATGGGTTTGTACAATAGTTACCCACAATATTCTGTTAATTATAAAGAACTAGATATGAAAAAAGAATATGAAGAATTTTATAAAATTGAGTTTGTTAATAAATATATCTTTAAATAAAACTTAATATATAAAGACAATCATTTGCATCCATTGTCATTTGGCTTAACTATAAAAACAACAACATACATACATATGATGAATCGACTAGATATGCTTCAATCCTACTAAGTCTACGGTGATCATTATCGTTTGTAAGATGTCGGTACGCAATCGTAGATCTTCTTGCATCTAACTCCCTAAGTTTTTCGGCTCAACAAAGCATAAAATCATTTATTAAAGCATTTATTAGGCGATAGCTCATCCTTATAAAATTGCTCTATTCTTTAAAATGATTAACAAAATCATAAAATAACCATCAGCGAGTTATGGGCAAAACTCTTTTATGCACATTTTAGATTGAAAAAGTCAAAGGAGCCTATTTGTTTTCAAAGATTTAAAGTATGCCTTGACTTTTGTATGAGTTGTATAAGTTGCATGGGGCTATTGAAAAGTTTTGACAACAACTCACTTGATGGATATTTCAATGTCAAAATCAACAATCTAGACATGGACATAATTTGGAACTTGCATGAAGCCCATCTTTTACTTTTTTTGACTAGACCATCAAAAATAAATAAAAAACAATATTATTTTATCCTTGAAAAAGATCAAACAAGAGTTCACTTTGTTAGCCATTTTCATGTCAAGATAAGATGGACAAAATAAGCCACTTTCATAGCTTCCAAGTTACAAGGAGTCACACATGTTAGACCCTCATGAACATTTTATACCCAAAATAAAATAAAAAGGCAAGTCTATTGTACACCACTTTACTATAGAAATTATTTCCGCAACTCGAATCCTTCAAGATCACGTGACAACAATTTTAAAATTACACCAAAACTCTACTTTTAATATATTGAAAATAAAATAAAACAAGTTCAAGGTAACCATTTCCACTTCTATACCACTTGTATGTCGATTATAAGACCATCAAAGAGTTTTAGACGAATGACTATTTCCAAATCGAAAACAAACTATTGAGCATTTCTAATAGCCTTAAGTGGCAAAGAGCTCACTTGTTCACTTTCTTATTGCCCATATGACAAGCATACATGATCCACAAAATTAAACATCTCGTACAAATCATACATCTAGATACAAAATAGATAAGTTGAAGTTGTTTGATTGTTCTCGAAGGCAACATAAAGAGCTTGGCGACGACTGACGACGTACTCTTCTTCCAAGCTATATCCTATAACTTACAAAGATTGTAAAGAGAACAAAAAAATGGTTCCGGATCAAAGGTTTAAAGTTATCTTCTAACTAAAAGATAGTAAATTCACAAATTGAAACATAAACCATAGGTTGTCTTTGAAATGGCTAGTTGGGGCCTGTACAAAAGGTGGAGGTTATGAGAAGCCAATTGGTTCCTATATAAGTTAGCCATCCATGACCTCGAGATGTTTCGAAGTAGCAAAATTAACCGTTCACTTGCCTTTGCGGCGCTTTTGCAGTCCAACACAGTTGGGACAGTACCATTTTCCCTTGGGATGCTCTTTGAGTCCGACACACTCAAAATGGAACCATTCTATCTGGCACTGCAGTAGAAGAATATGTAGTTGTAAATCAAACCAATGCAAATGGAAGAAAGAAGAACGAGCTCGGAAAGGAGGACAAGGATATCATACATTGGGGTTGTCACAAGCAACCATGTTGCCGTAGCTAACTTGGTGGCAGACACAGTATCTGGGCTCGTTTGGATCGACAGGTAACTCCAACTCGATGGCTGGTTGTTCAGCTGCTAACCATGATCTGTGGTCAAGTATGGAGCGTCAAGCAATTGTTTGAAATTGTGAATTTGAATAATTTATGAAAGCTAAAAAATCGCCAAACGATTGAATACTTTTTACGACCCCCTCGGCCACCTTCACCCCTTCCAGATCTTGTGTTACCCTCAGCATTGGAGGCACCTGCAGCAGCAGCTGCTGCTGCAAGTTCTCGTTCTACCAATCAAAATACAAGAAAATAGTAACGCATTTGCTAGTTTAAAGATGCAAGCTTTAGCGCATGCAAAACAAAACTTTAGTTAGCCACCTCGCCGAATTTCTTCAATCTTTCTCAAATATTGATCAAGTTGTTGGATGTGAGCATCCACCTAGAGTGAAACTGAGATCAGAACAGAGAATGATACTAATTACCTAGTCAAAGCCAAGGAAAAGAATAAATAATAGTCACCTAAACTGCTAAATATGGCAAAAAAAAAAGAATGCACAGTAAAGAGCAGATTGCAGCTGGTGTACCAGCACTTACCTCGGCCAACAACAAAAAAATTAATGAAAATCCTTGACGAATTTTCAGCCAAAGATGTTACTCACACACAGCTAAACTTATTAGGAAGCAGAGACCAACCATTAACTTGGCAAAAATAATTTAAAAGCGACACAAGAAAACAGCTTGACAAATATAAGTAGAGACCTTGCATTAGCTATATATATCAAGCTCACTCCCATAAGTATCAAGTCCACCTCATTAGGTGGATATGAACTTAGAGAAGAAAAAAAAATCACCAGAGAGGGATTTTGAATCCTCTCTACTGAGATAAACAAAGGAGAGCTTCTCAAGATATGAGCATTGCTCACCCTCCCTATGGATTCAGTAAATAGGTTGTCAGTGTTTCAGTTCTAGATGGTTGATTGTATCAACCAAGACAACCCCACCTAACTTGGAGCCAATGAAATTGTGTTAATGCAATAAGAATTAACCATGCCAACATAGTACTAGTATTAATCAATGATCAAAACAATACATTTCAACATGCCAACTAGTGACCAGCACTTGAATTGACTGTCATTTTCATGATTTTATCCTCAAGATAAGTAAATATAATTGCACTAAGGCTGTACAATTTCTATAACAGAAATTAAACTACTTAATGTTTGGTGGTTGTATAACAAAAGTTTGAGGCCATTCTATTACCAATGTGAAAAACTACATTATGTGGGGCCATAAAGAATAGAGCATGTACCATATCATAGGCTTGAGTGGCCAAAGCCACCTTTTCATCAGCAATTCTAATGCAATGCTTCTGCTCTTCAAGGGCCTCATCTGAAAATTTGAATAGTGATGCATCAGGTTGAATGTTACCAGACTCTATTCTCCGTTTAATATCATTTATTTCTTGCTCACAGCGCTGCTCATTTTGCTGACGAACTCCTGCAAGAGGGATCACATTAGTATGCAAATTAATCAATATTCAACAGAGAAATCAGTTATAGGTTTGAGAGAAATAGCCAACGGCCAGCAAATTCTCTTAGCATGGTGACAGGTAACCTAAGTCGATTTTAAGTACCTGTGTATATCAACATAGTGATTGATTCTATGGCTTTATGCCCACTTATACTATAAGCATGGTGTTGGCTTTAACAATTTACAACTTCAAACCGCACCAAAGATACTAAAAAAGTTCCTAAAGGTGTATAGTGACCAATTGTCACGCCCAAGAGAAGCTAATAAGCTAGTGCAAATTCATTTTTCTTGTCATGGATGTATATATTTTTATCCAAAATATAAGTATATTATCATTATTCATTGTCTCTCAGAAAACCAAAGTCCTGTTTCACACTCTAGTTATGTTACATGCCCAGATTGACTACTGTCGAGGCATCATCCAAGCTAAGGTAGATGTCATATGCAACCAAAAATCCTAGCATTGGTTCCTTAAGGCCATGTTCCTTACAAAGGAACCAGCTAAATTTTTTTAAAGTTTGGATTTGAACTCCATTGCATAAGTGAATTTTCCATCCAGATCAAATAGAAGCAGTATAAGGAAACCTAGGGAAAATTTCCCCTATCTTTTCTTTCCCTACGTCATTTCTAACAAAGGAAACAAAGAACAAGTGACGCTGAGAAAATTTTTAGCACTTTATTTCATTCTTTTTTTCCATCCCTCGTAGGAAACATGTCTACTCAGTCATTGATCCAATAGAAAATGCAACAGTACAAGGAACTTAGTTTGATCATGCACACTCAACTGTAGTCACAGCGCAAACTAATCTTGTACAATTCAAAAATTGCTACCATCATATAGACCTCCTATGAATGGTGACAATCTTTAAGAACTCTTCTAACTATATCAAATAATGAACAATCAGTGTCTACCAGCACAATTTTGAATAATTTATGGAGCGGAATACTGACTTCCATGCAAAAAATGATCTCTATATCAAGGGCCTATATGCATCATTGCATGTGGAAGCTGGCACCTATTGACCAGAAACCTGAGACATGGAACCTAGTTGGAGTTTATGAGTGTTCCACATCACAATACACCTACGATTAAACAAGGAGGTACCATATCTTCCAACTTACAGCCACCGGTTTGATTTCACCAAATCAAGAATAGCAATAGTTAAGGAAAGGAATTTTACTTCAACAAATATATTCATGTCTCTCAACCTAATTCACCAAATAATGAACTGAATGATTGGTGTAAGTTAAAGATGAACTTTAGGGTTAAATATATTCTATAATGTTTATGCTTGATTTTATTTTGACAATTTGCTGTGTTCAGGGATGAGTTTACCCATTTGTGGTCAATAAGTTATGGCATTCACTCGTCATCCACATGTGCTTAAGGAATTACTGGTTTCTTATATGAGAAACAACAAAGGTACTGGACAACACTACTACAGGTGGGCAAAGTACACAATTGAGCAACCTCAAAAATGTGTGACCCTAAAATGTGGGCGTGTATCTTTATTAGCTCATCCATGCACAAGTATATAAGCTAGTAAAAATGTAGGCAAAATCAACTTCGTTAAGCCTGAGTTGTAAAGTGGGGAAAATGAAAATGGACCTAAATACATACAACATACATAAGAATTGTATTCTTTATAACATACCACAACAATGGAAAATATCTTGGTGAAAACACCACCATAAGACCAATCTTGTTTTACTCCACCAGTCATATTTCATCCCATTGTCTTGGCATGGTAAATGTAATCCTAAGCATGTGAGCTATTTAGAAAAGGTTACCATGCAATAGCAAAACCACCATCGGGACACAAATGTTGCTGATTAGAACGATTATGGGCTATGAGCTGGATTTGGATCTTGACAAGGGCATCAAGCCTTTAAGTGAGGAAGACTATAGTACCAAATAGAATGTTATGGGTTAATAAATAGAGTTTATAAGATTAGATAAGTTACTATGAACTTGGGCATGTAAATTGACATCTTAGATAAATTAGAGGGCAGATATAAACAAACAGGAAAAGTTCATGCATTTTAAATCTCATATATTAAAATTGATAGACCGTGTCACAAAGCCACTATACCATGCTAATACATATCAGTTCATAACCCGTATAAAACCTTGTCTTAATGAAAACAAAAATAAAAAAAGCATACCTAATAAGCTTTTGTCTAGATCTCGCATTAGAGCATAATTGCGTTGAAGCATAGCTGGTACGGACTCGACACCTGGAGAAAACAAAGAAACACCAAACGAAAAGTACAATGACAATAAAAAAGAAACAAGGAAATCCCAAATGCTAGCAAAGAACTAAAAGGAACAAAATGAGGCTTCTGATTCTTATATGCATTTGATCTTCTACTCAACACTCAGTAAAGGTAATAAAAATTGAGTAAGAAGAGGAAACTTAAACCAAGAAAACACCTAATTAACATTGACTAGTGTTGTTAAAAGTAAGCAGTAAGAACAGAAGAAAAAATTAGTTCCTAATTTTACGAAAACCATATGGTAGAATTTAAAAATAATATACAACTGCTGTGTAGAAGTATGAAAACAAGGTGAGAGAGAATATTTGGTATATAAATATAGATTCCTTTTATGCTAAATAGAGACAGATACCTTTTTATCAAAGATGATTTAAAGGTGTAATTTCATATAAAAACAAGAATAGTAAAATTACAAAAATAAAGAAACATTAATAGGTATAACTTAGCAAGAAAAAGGGAAGGACTAGTAAAAATTATGTGATAATCTATATAGTCAATATTATGTACAACGAAGGGGACAAGAACATACAGAATTAATAAAGACAAGAAAAAGAAGTGCATAAACTTGGATTACAAAATGAAGATTTTTTTTTTAGATAATTAAGAGATTAAGGTAAAATAAAGCAATTGGATCAAAAGCAGTAAAGGTAAGCTATAAAGAGAATAAACAACCATAACAATACTGCCATATTCAGATTGGTATGGTGCAACAATCCTTTAAAAGGCAACCTTAGACAATAGACATCCGGCTCACTGCTTAGTGCCTAAGCAGTAGGTGGGCACCTAAGTGGTCTTTATTAAAAGAAAATAGAATGCTATTATCATTTAAAAAAGTAACATATATCTAACAAAGCCCATTACACAATCAAAACAAGTTTACAATTCCAAGTAAACAAGTGATAATTGATAAGCAACCACATAGAAATAACAAAACAAATCATATTTCACATTGCAGGAAAAAAGACATAATAATATAGCATAAAAGCTTATATACTCTTCTAGATTTAACTCCCATTTTTTAGTTAGTATAACACATACCAATATCTAAATATGAATAGCTAGTGCCATGCTATAATATTAAAATATGGACAACCAGTGACACTACAAGCAAAATCAAGTAAGTTTATATCAATTAAGCCTAGACTCCAATTACTCTAGGAGGTGAAAAACTAAAAAAAGTACTCATTAAATTTCTCAACGTCACTCTCTTTACTTTCTTCCTCACAATCAAGTGGGGTTGGCTAATCAGATAATTAGAATTTTATTGTTATATTCAAGTGAACCAATTGCTAAAAATGAATTGGTTTTGCTTTAATCAACCTGCATGGGCCACTTAGGTGGTTCACCTGAACAACTTTTTGAAACAGCCACATAATGGAAGCAACTTAGTCACTAGGGGATACAATCCTCTTCCAATGCTAGCTAGGTAGCTATCCAAGCTGTAATGTGGTACGACCAATGAAAAATCTAGTTAATGAATTTATATAACGAAAAATTGGGCATTGAATCCAGAGGATTACATACACACACATACACACACACTAAATTCAATCGTGTATGTTGTTTGTTTACAAAACAAACTAAAGAGAGAAAAGGGTTAAGAAAGTTATAGAACAAATATTAAAATAAAAACTAAGAGGGTGTCTAAATTACATAGACAAGAAATTTTTTAGAAATGACAGTTTTGGATAACTTGTAACTATTATTTGATAAAAAATCTGATAAAAAATGTTTTTAACACCAATAGTTAAATGGGGTGGAGCATCTAAAGTTTGTGCTGATAAAAATGTGTGATTAAAAATGTCTTGAAAACCAATAATTAAATGGAGTGGAGCTTCTAAAGTTATGTGAGCATGATAACTCTCCTAAGGTAAAGTTAAAGTCTCATATCATAGGACAATGAATCCTCGAATTGGAATCCATATAGTCATTAAAAGGCAATATAACTCATATCAGATTAAGAAAGCAAAAATATATAAAAGGAATAACTTAAATGCTTAAAACATAAGAAATCATAATTAACATATGTTTGACCCTTTTTCATACAATCATATGTGCTTAATTAATACCATTTTCATCCTGAAGTTTCAATATTTGACCCTTTTTCTTTTATATGCTAGTTTTTAGATTGATTTTAGGTGACAAGTGTTTGTTAGCTCCAAGTATCCATTAGGTCGAACAGTACACTCCAGGAGTGGCATTTAAGTTGGGGTTTAATCCATCTTCATCCGATTTTGAGCTCTTATGTCCTGTTAGTGGACAAGAAAGTGCATTCTAAAGAAACACGAACTTATCTGCTATTTTTCACCCAGTAAAAATGGCAAGTTCTCTTTCATAACAAAATGTGTATAATTGTGAAGAGAATAGATATTAATCATCGAAAACATACTGAAGGAGGGGCGGAAGGAAGAAACATAACATAACTAGTAATTACTTATCCAAAAATGCATCTTTCCTTCTATTTGTCTATTTCTATCTAAAACTTAGACAACTGCCTCGTACGCACTCCCCAAAGTGCCAGAGAAATCAAACAGAGTGTGTTTTACACCGAGCAAACAATACTTTTAAAAAATCTAAACTTCTCGATCGCTAGTACTCATTTCAATATTTCTCATAAGATATGCACGAAGAAAGATGTTCAAGGCATAATTTTTACAAGGCAGTGAGGGTGCAGAAAAGAAGGCATGAAACGGCGAAAAATCGAGGAGGAACAGAAAGACAAGGAAAGAACTAGATTTGAAATGAAAAAGAAAAAGAGAAGAAACCAGGAAGAAATAAAAGAGATAACCAGTTGCGAGATTAGGGTTTCAGCTTACTAGCTCGGAAATCTTCGAGGAAACCCATTTCGGAAGCCGATCAGGAAGCTGAATCTGTACTTTCGCCAGAATCGCCGCTCTTTCGATTTTCGAACTGCGATTTCGGGCGGATTGCCGATCGGACTGCGTGCGTTTTGGGAATGATCGAATCGAGGAGACCGTACCGCTTGACTTCACAGGATGCAAAATGGAGGGGAGTAATGGGCCGACCTTTAGCCCAATTTGAAGCCACATTAGGCCGGCCCATCAGGCCCATTTATATAAACCTGTTTATTTAATTAATGTCATATTTAATATAATTCTCTTTAAATCTCCCATAAATACGGCTCGATAAAGATAATAATAATTTATATTTTGCACGAAAAATATTTGCAAGAGCACAAACTACTTCTCACAAGCTTATCAATAATACAAACAAAACAATCTCTAACTCATACCCTTTATTTGTTATCTCTGTCACCCTAGTGACTCCATACGATCGGATCTTATAATCATCTGTGATAAGGTAAATCGAAAAATTACAGTTGATCACGACGGAGGAGGACATTATCTCGACTTCGTTGAGATTCGACCTTTGTCCACTTCAACAACTCTGTTCCGTCGTAATCAACTTAACTATGTTCTAAGGAGCGAAACATTACCTTCTCGATTGTTAGAGTAAGTTATCGATGATGAATGATGAAATTATCGAATTGTTAAGGCCTAATGGAGAGGAATGAAAATAATAATAAAAAAAGAAATTATATTTCATTTTTATAATATAAATAATTAAAAGCATTTAAACAGGTGCTTTTAAAAGCATTTAATTTTTTTTTTTGTTGGGTCGAATTTTTTCAAATATTTAAGCGCACGTGAGGGCGGCGGCAGCCTCCTGGACGAGCGGCACGGTGGCGTGGACGGAGAGCTCCGCCTCCCTCTCCACCATCTCGCGGCAGTGGTCCGCCGACCCTCCCTTGCTCTCCGCCATGGTCTTGACGAACGCCACGAACCTCCTCCAGTTGTCCGGCTGGAACAGGTCGGGCCCCATCCGGAGGTACGTGAAGGCCGCCATCTTCTCCGAATCCCTGGCCGCGGCCGTCACAATCTGCTCGTGCGCCGTCTCGTCGTACCTCGGCAGCGCGTTCTCTCCGGCCAGCTCCACGCCGGCCTCCCTGGCCGCCGCCGCCACCTGCCTGACGAGCTCCTCCGGCTTGCACGCCGCCTCGCGGGGCTGCTCGCCGTCGCGCATCTCCACGCAGGTGAAGTTGAACACGGCGCCGTGCCGGCCCAGCATGCGGGCGATGGGGAGGTACCCGTCGCGGTAGCGGGTGTTGTAGTAGCCGGCGGTGAGCTCGGGGGCGTGGGACCGGGTGCCGTAGTGCCAGTGGATCCCGGCCACCTTAACAGAGATCTTGACGCCGGCGGAGTCGAATACAGAGGTGGCGGAGGAGAGGATGCGCTCGCCGTGATCGAGGAGCATCTGAGAGTACCAGGACAGAAAGAACTCGCCGTAAGCCCCGTTCCAACCGCCGTCGTGGCGGAAGAAGGCGGTGTCTTCGGGCCAGTTGTTGTAGCCGCCGGCGTCGGAAGGCCCGCCATGGCCCCACTCCGTCTTCCCTGCGGCCTCCGCCGCGGTCTTCAGGTTACTCAACATGTACTGCAATCATCGAAAGAATTCCTCCAAAGCTTCAATTTTTAAGATCAATCAAATCGAGGAACAGAGAATTTTTCACATCGCGACCTTATCGTAGCATTGGAATGCTCCGATGCCGGGGAATTTCCAGGTGCCTTCGGCCTCGGGGTACGACGGGTACCTCAGCTCGCCGGCAGGACCCATGCCCACTTGAATCTCCTGCATAGCAAAATGCAATTCCGATTA
Organism: Curcuma longa; assembly: GCF_044706935.1. Taxonomy (NCBI): domain Eukaryota; kingdom Viridiplantae; phylum Streptophyta; class Magnoliopsida; order Zingiberales; family Zingiberaceae; genus Curcuma; species Curcuma longa. The sequence continues at coordinate 353,096 of NC_133863.1, read as the reverse complement.
AATCACAAAAAAAAGAGGAACTTTTAATGGATAGGTCGATGGATTCTCCGGGGGCTTACGACGATGGTGGAGCCGAGGAGGTGGGCGAAGCGGTGGCGGAAGGCGCGCATGAAGTCGGCGTAGCACTGGACGGGGGAGCGGCCCTTGAGGACGGGGAGGGCGTCGCAGCCGAGGGAGAGGTACTCGGGGTTGCGGCGGCCCCATTGGTCGGTGTAGGCCAGGTCCGGGTCCTTCTTCACTTCCTCCAGAACCCAGTCCGGCAATGGTATTCTGCATCATTCCAATAAAAATCCTCTTTTTTTTTTCTTTCTTTCTTTTCATTAGATCGGAAAGCAATTTGCTAAACAAAGACAATAATTTTCAAGAAGAAATTGTTTTCTAAGAAGTAAAAATGAAAATTCCCCTATAGAGAGTTCTGATATTATGTGCGGCACAGCCTACGCGATCCTGTGCGCGACACCGCCGACCCCCGTCGTTTCGCCGCCCTCGCCGGTGCGTCGCGGTGGTCGGCGGCGTCAGATTCCGATCGTGTGGCCGGAATCCGACGAATTCGGCTCGGAAACTCACCGAATCCAGTGCGCGACCACTGGCTGCCAAATCGCGGCCGATTTTCGGCCAAATCGCGAGTATCAGATTTCCGGCGATTTGATCAAATCTGGCCCAGCCACTGTCAGGCGTGATTCCGGCCAAATTGCGCCGGATTTCGGTCACAATCCGGTCAGAATCTGACGCCGACCGACGCATCGGCGAATGGCGCGTTGATTGGGCCCGGTCCGACAATCCAGTGGCCGGACGAGGCTGCACGTGGCCAGTCGAGGGCTGCGGCCACCGTCGGCCGGGAGCGACTCCGGGCCCGATCGACGCGCCGCTTGCCGAGTGGCGGGTCGGCCGGCGTCGGATTCCAACCGGATTGTGACCGAAATCCGACGAATTCGATCGGAAACCGTCGAATCCAGCGCGACCACTTGACTGCCAGATCCGGCCGCGATTTGGTCAAATCACGATCACTGCCAGTGGCCGCCCGCGATTTCGGCCACAATCTGGCCCAGCCATCCGACACCGATCGACGCGCCGGCAAGTGGCGTGTCGATCCAGTCAGAATCTGACACCGACCGGTGGCCGGCACGATGCGCAAGGGCCCGGCAACAACGGCGGTGGCCGGACGGGGGCGGGGGGGGGGGGGGGGACAGAGCACTGTACATTCCTAATTTTGGACAGTCAAATGAGTCAAATGTGACGCGCGATCGGTAATGAATGGTGGATTTGGCGTCGCGCATGAGCGCGCAGGAAACAGACACGCAAAATATCATTTTCGCCCCTTAGAAACGAACAGGAATAGGGATTCATCCAAAAAGATGGAAAATTTTTTTTTGACGAATTTTGAGATCGAAAAGAACAGACAAAAAAGGGTTAGAAACGGATTCAGAAGCGGAAATCGCAGCGGCAAAAAGTGAAAAAGAAAATGGAGAAAGGGGGAAAAGGGCGTACGTCACGCTGTCGCCGACGTTGCCGCCGCACTGATGGAAGGACATGACCGCCTGGACCTTGAGCCCGATCCGGGAAGCCATGTCCATGAACTCGTCGTAGCCGCGCCAATCGTACTCCCCCGGCCGCTCCTTCTCCACCATTCCCCACCACACGTCGACCATCACCCCCTCCACGCCGGCGTTCTTCAGCGCCATCAGGCTCGCGTTCATCGCCTTCCTACGGTTCAGCCCCCCGCCAGGCTTCACTGTATCCAGCGGCATCATGACGAACACCGGAACCCCCTTCACCGCCCCTCCCCCGCCAAGGTGCTCCCTCACCTCCGCTTCCGGCTGCCGCGCCACCACCGGCGCGTCGCACGCCGCCGACAGACAGGGCAACGCGGTCGATCGGGCCGGGCACGCCGCCGGCGCTGTCTCGATCTCCGTCTGCGCGGCCCCGATCTGGATCCGGAAGCGTCGGTCCGCCGCCTGGGGTTTCCAGACCGCCGCCGGCGCGGACTGGGGATCCGCCCTCGCCGCCGACCCCGTCTCCACCATCAGCATCGGCGTTCCCCGGAGAGTCCCGACCTGTTGCGCCAAATTGAACGCCATTCTTATTCAAATCCGCTCCCTCTTCTTCTTCTCTCGACCACTCCCTTTCTCTCCTCGACTTTATTCAATTTCCTTTACTGGATTCGATCAACGGCGAGGCGGTCCGGAATTTATAGCCGGAGACGGCGATCGCCGCTCCGCCACGTGCCGCGCTGGGGACAACCAAATATAGCACGCAGGTGTGGGGCACGGCTTGCATCTCCAATCGGTTGCCTCCACGTGTATGACTTCAAACGATACCAACGGCCAATCAGGTCACGTGAGGCTGGGCATTGCAGTAAGTCAAAGCAACCACTCGTGAAATTTGAATTAATAAAATATTATTAAAAATTCTTTTAGTTATTTGGATGCTACTTTAAGACAAGCTATCAATAGGACTTTTTAAAAAAATAAAAAATAAATAAAATCTATTTTAAGTCGACATTATTATTCCTTTTATGGGGCATAATTTAAGTTTAGTTGTTGGATATGGTCCTACTTTCAAGGTGTATAATGGGAATAAAAGGAACTTTTTAGTTGGTGGTTTAACTAATCACTAACTAATTATGCAACTCCTTTTGTTAGGGATGATAAAAATTAAAGATTTATTGCTACAAGTAACAAGAATATATATATATATATATATATATATAAGAACAATATATATTATTAAAAATAATATATTTTTTAGCTAATTTACTATTTTCGGTAAGAAATAGATATTAATGTTTTTAGGGTTCAAAACTAGAGGTATAGGGAAGCAATTGTTGTGGTGTTTCTTTCCCTCATCAAGTTTCATTCATACCTTGCACCACCTCATCACAAATATGAACTCGATGCCGGCGAGTTTCCGATGAATGGAGTCGGCGAGTTTCCGATGAACGGAGTCGATGAGGCTGGATCAAAATGTACAATGTGTGCACATCCACCTACATGATATAACAGCTTTTAACCAGACAGAAACATGATACTTTCTCAAATAATAGAGAAGAAAGTAAAGCATCTCTTAACAGAAATCCTATTTCTCTCTCTGTCTCTCAAAATCAAACGGAGGCAGAGACAGAAATCCTATTTCTGTCTCTGTATTTATGTCTCTGTCTCTGAAACCAAACGCAGCCTTAAGTCTATCTTAGCACAAGGCCAGTGGTTCCAAACAACTAAGAAATGATAATCAGATAAAATAACTAGATTACATCTTCAAGCAAGCATATCGACAAAGTTCAATGTGTTATAAAGGAATGAATTTGCTTTTCCCTTAAACATAAATTGAAGAACAACTACATTCTTAATTATCTTGTAAAGTTGTTACAAAGAATTTACTTGGAACTTGAGGTTGCTGGCCATGGTTGCGAAAATCTGGCCCTTCTCATAGCAATGACGATTCGATTGAATGCTCAACGTTTGGCAAAATGGTTTCTGAAACTATATACTTGCAGAAATTATGCAGTGGCGAGAAAATCATGCTTCCATCTCAACTCATCCAAGTAAATCTGCTCCACTTCAGAATGGATTGTATCACCAGAATAAAACTGGTGAACCCTTTTCTGCACCTCGATCCAACTACATCCTGGCAACTTAATTCCACAGTTGTTTCAGTCTCTTTCTGACCTTCCCAACATCTTCCCATTTGCCGCACTTGCTGGATCATAGCAGCCTTCTTCCTTTGAGCTGCTTCAGTTCCTAGGGAAAAAGAAGAAGCAAATTTTAAAGGAGAATAATTAACACAGGTATGAAAACAAAGTTTGGTTCATATGATATAAGATATCAAGACAAATCAGAAAATACGCAAATTCACATGATGTTAAATTAAAATTATATATCATAATATCCTTACTATGATTAAGATAGAAACAATCTCCCATATTTATTTAAGATTTTAATTTTCAATGACATCATTGTAAACTAAATTTGAAGTGCTAAGAGTACAAACAGTGTGTTTGTAGAATTGCGCATACACATTTTATACAGTTTTGCCTTTCTTTTTAATGTATATACTGCATATTTAAGTGCAACTCCAGTGATTATAAATTTGGAGAAGACTTGTGCAGTAAGGAACTTTTGATATATGCCCACATAAAATCTTGATGATCATAGTAAGATCTCAAGAAGAACGGTGAGCACTGCGCCTTTCGACTATAACAGGGTGGGTATTGGTTTCTAATGACGGTTGCAATGTGGCTGTTGTTAATATTTTGTCAAAGAAGAAATGGCATTTGCAGCATGACAGACAGCACATGGTAAATCCAAAAAAAAATGCATCAAGATGATTTTGATGACAGTATCTAGACTATAGTATCATTTCTGTCGAGACAAATCCATACACATGTTTTGAGAAATCAAAGACAAAATGTTGAACAAATCAACTTGTTAATTTTCAACCTATGGCAAGTCTACTATTCTATTTTCAAGTGACGATTGAGGGGTGATAGGTTTGTGGGCTAACAAACGACTGATGGGATGGTGCACCCATATTTTTATCATGAACAAATTACTCAATTTATCAAAATCAGTTAAAAAAATCTACTATCGTATATCCAATAACAATGCAGGTAAATTCTAGGGCATCCCAAAGCAAGTGCCTATAAAATTAACTCAATTTGGGGCTAAAGGTCAATGAGAAGACTAGCCAACTGCCACAAGGACATCGCTCGCCACCCAATCATGCCTACTCTTCCACACGAAGCAAAACCCAAGCTATTCCTCACCGTCAGATCTCCATCCAACGGTCATCATTACTCTTCGTGCATGTCCAAACAGCGCCCACTCCCCCGTTTTCACAAAAGCAGTGCTCCAATTCATGAAATTACTAAAAAAGCTGTTTCTCTTACTGCTTACATTTAGTAAATAAGACATTCTCTACCAGATTGTCACGCTATTGTACTGCTGTAAGAAAGAATCTATAAAATCAAGTCCGAGGTGGAGGTCATCCCTGAGATAGATGTCTGCATCTAGATAAAGAATCCAAAAACGACATAGCATTTCATATCCATACTTGTTTTCCAACATTTGATCAATTCAATTCTAGACGGTCGAAAATAGCACTTTGAGTAGAACGTGCTTAATTCAATGGAAACCATGCACATCTGTGTTTTTCCATCCTGTCTCTTTGCCATAACCACGTCTTTGAATTTGATAGTCAAACAACCAAAGGCATCATAATTTTGTCCAACTCCTCGTTTGAGTACACTGAATCCTAACTATACTCAGGCTCTACATATAAAACAAACTACCAAGGGTTCTTTCACAATAGGAACTTATTAATATTTCCTCTCGCAGTGTAGACCTTCTACTTCTCAAACTATATGCTTCTAAACTAGCTCTCGAACTCGTTCCTTCTCCTTTAGTTCATCCTCTCTCTTTTGGATCATAAACTTATGCAAATATCCCTTCCTAATTAACTTGTTGATCTGAAACTTCAGGTGAATGCACTTCTTTATTGTCATGCCCATGTTCCAAGTTACATTGAAAGTAGTTTATTCTATCCTTCTTATGGAAATGGAATGCCATCTTCTTGTCTAATTCCTTGAGATAAAATTTTTTTAAGCTCTATAGCATTTTTCCTAGAAACAATAATCTTAGCCAAACCCTTTTAATTGTCTTGATATTTGATTGCTTCGTAAGAGTTTCGAGGTAGTGTAGGGGCCTCTCCTTTTTCTCCTCTCCTTTCATATGTGCAACCATCTTTGTCTTGAACAGAATCACTGTGGTCCTTTGCATAGGGAACAAAGTTGTGGCTCCTAAGTATTGTTTTGGTGATTAGCCTTGGAGTTTTTGTTGCTTCAGTAGCTACTTTTAGGACGACATAGATTGCTATATTTCTTGTTATAGTATCTTTCCGCATTGTTGTGACTCAAGGGAAACGTTTTGATACTTGAAGAACTATCATTAGGTAGGACTTCGACTTTTCAGCTTCACTACAGTCGTGACCCACTTATGTTAACTCCTCCTCGCTTGACGTATGTAAGTGTTCTTCGACTTGCTTGGTAGACGTGAGATTTTGTATTCGAGATGGACTTCAAAACTAGTGAAGCAAGAGTTGGCAAGCTCTCATATCCTAGAGCATCATGTTTCCTTAACATGAGTTGTCATGTCCACCAATCATTGGTAGCAAAAGATGAAATCGTCACTTCCTGGAAGGGGGTAACAGAGGGCTTCATCCAGCAACAGTAGCGTCTGCAGGAGTGGGTGAGGCAACCAGCGACTCAGCTCAGCTCAAAGCAAGTTGAAGAACACCATGTTAGGTTCTAACCACAAGTTCCTTTCTTGTATAGGCGAACTATACTATCAATATTGTAATTCATTATACTATGAAGCAAAATTAATATTGTAAACCTAGAAAACATTCATAAGCAAACTAAACACTTAGCTGAGAGAATAGCTCGTTTATGATCATTTAGTATGAAACCCTATAAAACAAATAAGCTAACATATGTTTCTAATCTCTCCATGATAAACAACTAAGATCATACACAAACTCGCGTTGGTAATGTTCACGAATAAAATCCAAGCAGTGTTTTCAAGTGGAAGATCGCAAAATAGTGATGATAAGCATAATAATTTCAAGAACCTTCAGTAGTAGTTTTAAACTTCACAACTACTAACTAGTATTGCAAGAATATTTTGCTTAGCATGCAAATTACTGAACTATCTCAAACAAAATTACATACTACAAATTACTTAAGGACTTAAGAAACTTCAAAACATGTCACCAAAAGGATGTTGGAAAGAAAAAAAAACTAACATAAGGATTCCAGATAGCAGCGCAGTTGAGCATTAATTAGTAGTCGACTGTAGCAGTTTCTCCAGCTTCAGTCTTTCCCACATTCTGCAATATATAAGAGTGAGTATATTAAGAATGAGTATAAGAGAGTTTGAAATTCATGAGAAGACTTTGCCATGGTTTAAAGTCGAAGAGCAGAATTAGAATACACACCTGACCTGTTAATAAAGCCATCTTTGCATTGCATTGACAGAAAACTCTTCTACATATGCCTTCAGCAGGCTAGAATTGCTTTGCAAAACATTTGGGACAATTTGAATGGTTTGCTGCAATAATTTTGACCATCTCATTTACATCTTTATCACGAGTATCAATGTGAACCTCCTTTAGCCCATGCAGATGTTTTATGCCATTGACTGATTCAGGGGAGGAAAGTATTTTAAGAATTTCGAGGCTTCGGATTACACCTACTTTGAAATTGTGCCAACTAATTTCCAGGAACTTAAGTTGTGCAAACCCTCCCCAATCGAAGACCAAATCCTTATCATTATTGACAAATGACTGAAATCCTAGTTTCAGGTTGACCAAAGCAAGGAGATTTCTCAAGACTTGTAGATCCTGGAGCTGCAATAGTGTGCAGAACAGAGATATCTTGACAACATACTACAGAGGTGAAAACCAAGGAGGCAATTCGCCAAGTTCACAACTTATCAGGAGATTGCAGAGCAGCAATGGTGGCGAAGCTACCTCATCGAGTGCCTTTTTCAGACTGCTGTTTACCTGATGCAAAATCTTTAGAGATCGAAGGGTGAGCTTCGAGAGCAGGGCGCTGATCTCCTCTAGCATTGAGAAAGTACCAAATATAGTAATCGTCAATTTATATTAAAAATCTCTCCTTGAGCACATGAGCTATCTTGGGAGTTATTCTGTAGAAAAGTATTTGATGCCCCAGACTATAATTGTCCTCCAAAGCTAGAAAATATTGGTAGAGAAATCTTGCAAAAGTGCAACCGACTTCCACTTGCGATCCGAGGTCTTTTGGCTTCCAGACCTAATAAAAAAATTGAGGAACGGAAAGACTTATGCGACCACCTTCGTTTGGAGATAGAAACTAATGATATATTGTCAAAGATCTATCAGATATTAGTTTTGAGTTACAATGACTTGCCTTACCATCTCAAGCCTTGTTAGTTGTTCTTAGATATATTCCCTAAGGATTATGAGATCCACCAAAGCGCTTGATTAGACATTGGATTGCTGAAAGGATTGTGAGTGGCGTAGGCAGCTTGCTCGCTGAGAAAGTCGTCGTGCGCTGCTGTTGGTGAGTCGTAGCTTGGTGCAGCCATCAGAATTTGACGATAGTAGGACAGTGAAATCCTACCGCGTCCATGACATGATGCTCGATGTCATACTCTCGATATCAAGGAAGAACTTTGTGGTGCTACTGAAGGAGCACCTCCACGATTCCACCACAACATCAGAAGATAAGACACTTATCGTGGCATGGAGGAAACAGTGGACTAGTGCATGACATTGATGTGTCCCACCTCCGATCGTCATTGAGGTGGGACAAATCAATAAGGATCAGAGGTGGGACACATTAGTGTCAAACACTAGTCTACTACTTCCTCCATGCCACGATAAGCGTCTTATCTTCTGATATTGGGTAGAATCACGAAGGTACACCTTCAGTAGCACCACAAAGTTCGCCTTTCTCGATATCAAGAGTATGACATCAAGCATCATGTCCTAAACACGGCAAGATTTCGCTGTCCCACTATCATCAAATTCTGATGGTTGCACCAAGCTATGACTCACCAACTGGTTGAAGCAGCACACAACGACTTTCTCAGTGGCAAACCGCCTATGTCACTCACAATCCCTTCAACAATCCACCGTCTAATTAGGTGCTTCGGTGAATCTCATAATCCTCAAGGAAGATGTCTAAGAACAAGCAGCAAGACTTGAGATGATAAGACAAGTCATTGTAACTCAAAATTAGTATCTGATGATCTTCGACAGCATATCATAAGTTTCTATCTCCAAACGAAGGTGATCGTGCATGTCTTTCCATTCCTCAAGTTTTTTATCAGGCCTAGAAGCCAAAACAATAATCGGAGATAAAATACCTAGATTACAACTTCAAGCAAGCATATCAACAAGTTCAATATGTTGTAAAGGAATGAATTTGCTTTTCCCCTAAAAACAAATCAAAGAATAACTACATTCTTAATTATCTTGTAAGATAGTTACAAAGAATTTACCAGGAACTTGAAGTTGTTGGCATAACAAAACATGTTGGCCATGGCTGCGAAGATCTACCCTTTCATAGCAATGTCAATTCGATTGAATGTCCCAGCATTTGGCAAAATGGTATCTGAGACTATATATTTGCAGAAATTATGCAGTGGAGAGAAAAATCATGCTTCCATCGATTCAACTAATTCATCCAAGATCTCGTAAATCTGCACCACTTCAGGATGGATTGTATCACCAGAATAAAACTGGTGAACCCTTTTTTCCACCTCGATCCAACTACATCCTGGCAGCTTCTTTCCACCCAGTTGATTCAGTCTCTTTCTGACCTTCCCAACATCTTCCCATTTGCCACACTCGCTGTATAAATTTGCGAGCATGAAGCCATAGTCAACACTCTTAGGTTCGATCTCAAGTAGCTTCCTCAGTGCCAATTCAGCCAAATCCTTGGCACCATGAATTCTGGCACCATTGAGCAAAGAACCCCACACAACCTCATCAGGCTCAATTCTCATATCCCTCACGATATCCATTGCAACATCAAACCTACCAGCCCGGCTAAGAAGGTCTATGACACAACCATAATGCTCGATCTCGGGATCAATTGTATAGTCTTGAGTCATAGAGTTGAAGTAACCAAGCCCGTCATCCACCAATCCTGCATGAGTACAAGCATTCAGAAGGCCCATAAAAGTGACTTGATCAGGTTGAGGACCCTCTTGTTCCATCCTACAAAAGGTTTCTATTGCCAAACTGCTATGTCCCTGGAGAGCCAAGCAATTGATCATGGAATTCCAAGATGTAATGTTCTTCTCAGACATTGTAGAAAAAATCCACCTTGCTCTTCTTCACATTGCCACATTTGCCATACATATCAATGAGTGCATTGCAAACAAAGGGGCTATCTCCCATGCTGTTCTTGAAGACATACCCATGGAGGGATTTCCCGAGATGGAGCATACCAAGGTGCGCACAAGCAGAGAACAGGCATGATGCAGTCGTCTTATTTGGCTGGGCGCCATCAACAACCATCCTGGAGAAGAATGAGAGCGCCTCTGAGAAAAGACCATTCTGGGTGCACCCAGAAATCACTGCATTCCAGGCAGGGACATCCCTATCAGGCATTTCTTCAAACATGAAGAGGGCTTTCCCCATCTGCCCTGTTCGCATGTACCCAGTGAGAAGAGCCGTCCAAGACACCACATTTCTCTGAGGCATTTCGTCGAACAGATACCGGGCAGCATTGGTGTCGGAGAACCTGGAGTAGGAATCCATGAGCGCGGTGCGCACAACGGCGAAGTCATGGAATCCGGACTTGGAGAGGAGTGAGTGGAGGGTGCTGGCAAAGCGGGGGTCGGAGCAGGACTTGAGGAGGGAGGGATAGATATACTCGTTGGGGCGAGGAGCTGGGGCGCCGCGGAGCATGGCGGCGAAGAGTTGGAGGGCAGCAGGGGAGTCGGGATCAGGGCGGGAGGCGTAGGCGGAGATGAGGGCGGAGTAGAGGAAGATGTTTGGAGCAGGGAGCGAGTCGAAGATGAGGCGGGCGTAGGAGATGTCGGCGAGGACGAGGGCGGAGAAGCGCAGGAGCTTGAGGGCGTAGAACTGGGTGCGTCCATGGCCCAGGGAGAGAAGGAAAGCCTGGATCTGCTTCAAATGCCGGAGGGTGGTGCATCGGTGGAGCAGATCGACGTGGTGGTGGTTGAGGGAGAGGACCGCCGGCCAAGGGGCGGCGATGGCGGCGCAGGGCATCGTCGTGGTTGGAAATGAAGGTCCACTGAGGTGCAAGGGAAATTATCAAAATACCCAGGCTCAAACAATTTTTACTAAAAGCCCCTAAATTATAATAATATCAAAATCCTCTGCTCACTCCAGTTGATCCACAAGCAACATCAATCGGAGAATTGAAATGTAGTTCTTCAAAGGTAAATCCTTTCACCCAAATCAACACAAGAATCATAGCCCTGACAAAGAAGAACAGTTAATCGGCAGTACAACAATATAATTAAAGGAAGCAAGTCTAGACGAAGATCAAAAGTTCAAAGGAGGCATGTAGATCTAGAATTGACGTACTTCGATCAGGCAAACACGGAATCGAAATTGTATACTAGTGAAAATCCACAAGCGATATCGATCGGAAAATTCAACTGTACTTGTTCAAAGGTAAATCCCTTCGCCCAAATCAACACACGAAAACACAAGAATCATAGTAATATCCTTCTGCAAACCTATCTCACAAAGAAGTATAACAATATAATTAAAGGAAGCAAGTCGAGACGAAGATTAAAAGTTCAAAAGAGGCATGTAGAACTAGAATTGACGCACTTCGATCAGAAAAACATGGAATTGAAATCGTACACTAGTGAAAATTCTGCGACCATGGGATTTAGGGAAAGCTAGCTTACAGGGATAAGAATGGAACCTCAAGGCGTGCGATCCGCCTGCTTCTCGGCACCGGAGAGATCGACCTTGATGGGGAACTCGTCCTGCACGAAGTCCGTGCGCCACTCGCGCTCCTCCTCCTCCTGGAGCTTGAGGGAGAAGTTGCGGGTGGGGGACGCTCTGAACCTCGCGGAGCCGCTTCAGGGGATGATAGTCACCTTCTCCTGGATCTTCTCGTCGGTGTGGAAATCGAGGGTCATCCTCGAGTAGTGACGCCAGGAGGACTTCATCGCCGTTTTGGTACGGACGCGGCCCATCTCGGCGGAGGCGGCGATGAACTCTACTTCTCTCGTGGCGCCGCCGCTTCCGGTCGTGGAGGCGGCGGGATTGTGTGGGAGGGGCAATAAATCGGATCGGATTCAGAGCAACGTTAGGGTTAGATATATATAGCCGGTAAATTTAGATTTGGTCAGTTAGGTTAGCTGGCCTGTTAAATAGGTTGGTTTGTTTAGGCCCGCGATCCGTGTAAATTGACTCGCAACAAAGCTTGGATTGGCTTACAATTTGAAAAAGTTTATTTATTTATTTTATATTTTAAAATTAAAATAGAAAATTCAATAGATTAGTGGGTTTGATCTGTCTAAATTACAATTCAAGTTTAAAATTTTTGACTTGACCAATTTCAATTGTAATACAAATTTAAAATTTTTAATATTTTTTATTCTTTTAACAGACTTGTGGGTTCACCCGCTAACTCACACTTCGCTTTCAGTTGAGTTGGATTGGAGATTTTTCAATCCGTCAAATTTATGGGTCGGCTCACTCCGCCCCACCACATGATGGATTTTAATAGGTTGACATGTTTGATAGCTCTACGACTATACACATCAAACGGGTCGGGCAAGACCTCAAATGGGCCAGGCATGACTTGTGTTGCCTTATTTTCGTGATGGACACCAAGCATGATCTAAGTCATGTTGGGCAAATCGAATTGCAAGCAGCTCGACACATTTTACATACCTAATCTGGGTGTCATTCTAACCCAGCTAACTCAAAGTTTGTATTAATTTAGTCCAAATTGAACCAATGTAAATTAGTTTTAATTCATCCATAAAATATCGAGTTAACATATGTCAATATTTTGCATCGATATAGGGGAGACGACGAGGGTCATGTGAGCGATTTAGAACTCGATCAATGCATATATCATTGATATTTGACCTGTCAAATTGGTCCAACCTCCCGATCTATTGACTTGTCAACCTCTTGATTTGCCAAATTACTTGAGAGTCAAAGTACCTATGGACTCTAAAGCACTCGAACATTCGAGTATGAGTGTCTCATATGTTGAGTCATTCGGAAGTCGAGAACTCGAGTTCAAGTATGTGTGAATCTTTATAAAGACGGAAACTTACGGTAACGAACAGTTACAAAGAGATGTGTCCCTTGAATAGTGAGGTGCATCTTTTTCAACCTCTCTTCATAAAGTGCGTCTCTTAAACTTTTCTCCCTATATAAAAGAGGTTATTATCTTTACTAGAGGAGATTTTCTACTATTTGATCTCATTTACTTTACTATATATATATTTTTTATTATCATCATTTCTTCTTTCTATTATACTATTCATGAGCTCCATGATGACATAGGCATCAAAGATACCTCATCAGGATAATTCCCAACAAATCATTTGATTAGTGTTATTCTTCGTAGAGTTGGCTGTGTTACAAGAAGAAAACAAGGAGAAAGCTATCATCACTCTATGGTACGAGGTGGATTTCTACCGCCGTATCATCGCTCTATGATACGAAATAGATTCCTACCGCATCATATATTATATTTGAGCAAACATTAATCATCAAAACAACATGCACCACCCTCTTTGATTTGACAATATCAATGAGTTTGATTAGTATAATTGAAACATTTTTTTTTATCAACATTCATATTGTAATGGATATGAACACTATCGTTGGGAGGATATTTCTCTTGACTTGGTCGAAATTCGACTCTTATCCATTGTAATAATATCTGATCCTGCAGTAGCTAATTTAACTTTAATTCGAGGGTCATACTACAATAATTCATAGTTGTTGTACCAGTAAGATAAAAAATAAGGTCGGTAGTTAGCATGTTATTTTGATGGTCAATAACAATATATTTGCATCCATAATTAATCAAAATTAAGTATTATTATATTATTTTTTTAATAAAAAATAGGCATCTTCAATATATAAAAGAAAGATTTTTTTTTAAGCTGTCGCAGTGCGAATGTTAAGGCAACTTGTCGGATACACATTAAGTGAAGATTAGTGGCGATAGGTTTGCGCTAACAATTAACTTACTCAAATTTATTAAAATCATTTAAAAAAAAATCTAATCGTACATCCAATAATAATGCAGGTAAAGTTTCGCGTATTCCAATTCGAGTGCCAATAAAATTAACTCAATTTAAAGCTAACGGTCAACGAGAAGACTAGTGTACTGTCACAACGACATCGCTCGCCACCCAATCATGCCTACTCTTCCACGCGAAGCAAAGCTACTCACCGTCAGATCTCCATCCAACGGTCATCATTAATCTTCTAACGTGTCCAAATCGCGTTCACTCCCCCGCTTTCGCAGAAGCAGCGCTCGGATTCGTGAAATTACTAAAACAGCCCTTATCCTACTGTTACATTCAGTAACTAACAGGGGTAAAATGGACATTTGCTACCAAAATGTCACGCCATTGTACTGCCGCAGGACAGATGCTATAAAAGGCGGGGGAAAGAAAGGTCGTGAGATAGCGTAGCTTCTTCGCTGAAGATCTAAACTAGGGTTCCGATTTCGATACAGAGTTCTCATCGTGATCGCCTCTGCAGAACGATCTTCTGTCGCATAGGAGGAAGTCGAGCAGTTGGATGGTGAGGAGGGAGATGGAGGTTTTCACCGTCGATTCGTTGCCTTTGGGATTCCGATTCCGTCCGACAGACGTGGAGCTCGTGAATCACTACCTCAAGGGGAAGATCAGTGGCCGGATCAAGTCCGAGGTGGAGGTCATCCCTGAGATAGATGTCTGCAAGTGCGAGCCATGGGATCTTCCCGGTGACCATACCCCGCCTTCATTTCTATCTTATTGATTCTCTCCCTTTGTTTATCTTCAGGTTCTTCTCGCGAAAGATTTATGTTGTTTGTTTAGGATTTTGTTTTGTCCGATTCCCCCAATTTTCCTTTCGCAAAAATCGATCTTCGGTGACGATTTTCTTTGATTGTTTGATTTTAATAAGTTGGTTTGTCAAAATTGGTTTTTGCAGACACAAAATTGTTAATTGTTATGACTTCTGTGTTGATTATCCAGATAAAGCGTTGGTCAAATCAAGCGACGAGTGGTTCTTCTTCTCGCCCAAGGACCGTAAGTATCCCAATAGCAGCCGTTCTAACCGAGCTACACAGGCTGGATACTGGAAAGCTACTGGTAAGGATCGGATGATCAAGACTAAGACGCGGGAGGCTGCGATTATAGGCACAAAGAAAACGCTTGTCTTCTACCAAGGCCGGGCTCCCAAAGGCGTCCGATCTAATTGGATTATGCACGAGTATCGAACCACTGAACCCGAGCATGATTCACGAGGGCAGGTGAATTCTTATTTTTATGTATATAAAAAATAATCATTGTCTTCTACGAAAGGCTTCCTTGAACTGAAAACCTGTGCAGTCCTTTTTATACTAGTTGAGTTGATTTTCTTGCATTGATACCGGTAGGAGGTCTTTCCCTGTGACTGCTGCTATCCCAAGTTTACTTCTACTAATAAATCAGTACTTAGATGATATTAGGATGACATGGATAATGTAATTTTGTAAAAGAGAATTTATTAGAAGGGTAACTGCATGGATTATAATTTCAAATTGATTGGTGGATATTTTTGAAGGATTTATTCATGCTTTATGTTCAATCTGTTGTATCCTTGATACAGTTATGCTTTTGGACTGTTTTCTAATTCTTATTCAATGTTGTTTAGGGTGGTTTTGTTCTTTATCGGTTGTTCAAGAAGGATGGAGAGCAGAACCCTGTTTCTGATGTTGATGATTGTATGGAGAGAAATGTTGATGATAGACAGAGTAGTGATTTGTCTGCAGCTTCAAACATGCATTCACTAGGTGGTATGCATAATATAGAAGATGCTGCTGTGGAACCTGTGACACCATTGGATCAGAAGCCTCCATTGTGTGATTTTCAGGAGAACATACAGCTTTTACCTCTATGTTCAGATGAGCAATTATCAGGTGCCAGTGAACTGTTTCCTGATAATAATGATTTCACAAGAAACAATCTTCAAATTCAAGAAGAGAGCCATTTTACTGGCACTGTGGCATCACCATCAGATGGGGTAAGAAGTTATTGCATACTTGTGGATTTTGTTTTACCTAGCCTTTAAAATTTTTGCTTTCTTAAACACTAATTTTGTGCATAATTGTATCCAATAAATTAATTTTATACACAAAATGCAGGTTGTTTTTCCACTGGAAGATTTAAGAGAATTTGATGTCTCAGAGTTTGGAGAATTTGCTTCAGATGGTTTTCATATCAATTCCTTGATGCTATCTCAAATGGAGCACGAACTTTATGATGATGTTGAGAAGCAAAATCTTGAAGATGATTCCATTACTGAATTCTTGGATGCAATTCTCTGTGATCCTGAGGAATGTTCCCCTGATGTATCAAATGCCTGTAGCAGTCTAACGCCATGTTATTCTTATAATCCCTTGGAAGCATTTTCAATCAAGGACAGCACAACATGCATTAGTGGGGGTAATACCGATATGACTGCAGATGTAAGAAATTCGCTGTTTAATATATTAGTTATGTTGCTTTTTTGTGTGTTCTTTAGAATCTGCTGATCTGTATGCAATTGTGATAAAGATAACAAACCTGGTAAGAGGTTCTGACATTGTACGTGTTTTCTGCCTCAACAGGTAACAGAAGTGCTTGGTGAACAGTTCAAACCACCAATTTGTTCAACAAGCATTCTGCAGAAGAGTAGTTATGCTGCTCCAGTAAGACAAAGCACGAGTTCTTTGCTTAAAAATCATAATTTGGGCTATAATCTTTCCTATGTGGAGACTGCTGAAAGTATGCATCAAGAATCAGTTAATATTGAAAACATAGATAATGCCGGAGTCCGTATTATAACACGAAGGAATTTGTTGGCATCTAATTGCCTGGGTGAAGAAAAAGGCTCGTCAACAAACCGGATACGCTTACAAAAGTCCATTCGCAATGCGTCTGTCACCAAAACTGATCATATAAGCACTATAAATGGTGATATAGTCCGCTCAGTTATCAGTGAGGTCTGATAATTTACTTGTCAATTGTTATGACTAGCTGCATCATGATTTCTATCATCCTGTTGACTCAAAGACTTTTCCTAACCTGAGAGAGCATCTACAGGTTCAAGAAATTGTGGAGCATCCTGAAGAAAACACAGAGTTCGATCTTGACAGCAGTATCAATGCTAAGGACCCTTCTTGTGGTAATAATATATGCTGAAACTAGAAATATTTTAATTTCTGGGATCTGCTCCATTGCTATAGCTCAATTAAGTTGGATTTTTTTACATGGATACTCAATTTTAACCTAAGTTGATTTCATGACTTTGTCAACTGAAATTTTATCATTGGAGGAGGCACATATTATTTTTGTGAAACTTGTTTTTTTTCTAAGGGAGGGTATGAATTGGCAGATCAAACACTAACATGCTTTTATAGCTTTCTACTATTTGCATGTAGTTTAATTTTTGTCCCTGCAAAACTTTAAGATTGCGTAACTAATGTTAAAGTAGTTTAGGTCCCTTGAAAATCAAAAATGTTCCTTGACATGTTCCCATGTGTTATGTCATTGGAAACCCTTAGAAGATCCAAATTGCAATTTTTGGAATTGTTGGGGGTGCAAAATACATGTGAATATTTAAAAGATTGATTGCAAAACTACATACATCCTATATGAGACATGATATTTTATGCAATATTTTCCATATATGATGTACCTTGCTGGAGTATGATCCAACCCCAAATGAGGCATTGTATTAACCTCGACAACAACAATTTCAGGTTTTAGTATTTGTTGTGTGTTGGTAAACATGGTTACTGATCTATTTTGATTGGGATACACGTTGACTTGATTGTGATACACATTAACTTTGTTAATGATCATGGTTTCATCATGCAGATAATGAAATTTCTACAGTGAAAGCATCCTCTACTGAATTTGGTGATGATCCCAAATCCACTGGATTGAGATCCAGACGGGCACATAAGGATGAAATCTCAAAGAAGACTAGTGATCGGTCTTTTAAAGCTTTGGCAATTACATCTGGTTCATACTCTACTATCAGAATCATTTTGATTCTTTCAGCCCTCCTCTTGTTCCTATGTCTTGGATTAAGTTGGTGCCTTAGTTCCTGATGTACAATTTGTGCCTGTAGAATCTGACCAAATCTGTTGGGTTTTGTAAATTTTGTAGCTTTATAACATTTAGTTTTCCACTGTTTGCTTTTTATATGTGTAGTCTTGTAATGTCAGCTCGCTAACTCTTGAGACGAGGTGTTCTGAATAATACATTAGCAATGCTGCAGATTTATGTTACTGTGCTTGTGTTCCTTATTTTTTTCTTATGCACATTCTTTTTTACCTGGATCATAGCATACTTGTGTTTCTGACTACTTCAGTATCTTGTTGCATCTCACTATCACTGTGTTATAGATTATAATGGTCAATGGTTTTTTTTCTTCATTTAATAAAGTCACTTGTTCTTAGAGCATTACAACATTAAAGTTGGGTTCATGCCCAAGTGTAATTTTTACTGAAAGCCTTGTTGCATTTTCTTCAGACAAAAAAGTTCATGTCTGATATAAACTACATCATTGATGGGACAAGTCTTTGAATTAATTAGTAGCTTCTTGAAGGCTTGCTTTGTTTCCTTCTATGAAGATAGAAACAGCAATAAACTTTGGTTGAGAAAGACTCCAAAGGTTAGTTACAATTCAACATGAAAGATGTGAGAAATAGGATCTTGTTGGAGTCACATGGCAAAACATGAAAAAATGTGTTAGATGAGATAGATAATCATGGGCATCTTTTATCATATGAAGAAAAAAATTTGGCAATTCATGTGGCAGTAATTTCTGACTATTGTCATGTCTAGGGGTTCAAATTTGGAAATTTTGACTCTTTTTAGGCAAGTATTATCCCAACTGACTCTTTTTAGGCAAGCATTGCAAAAGAAGGATGATCATGAAGATTGAACCTTCAGAAACTTGGTATAGATACTCATAAGACAATATAATTTGCAATTTATGCAAAATTTTATTATATTTCTTAAACTTGTTGATGATGTCTGTGATCTATCACTTTGCATGCTAATGAATAGTGTAAAAACTTATTTGCTATGCATCTTCCTTAACAAATTACAGATAAACTGCATTGCCTGATTAAGAAGAGCACTCAAGAGTTCTCAGTCTGATAGAACTATATGTCTGATAGAACTTCTCAGTCTAGTGACTTTCTTCTTTGTCTCCATTACACATTTGCTCATAATACATTACTTGTGCTATTCCACTCTATGATCCAAATGCATACCCTTATTTGCCTAACTATAGTGCTGCATTTCCCAGAATCTATGACAGGCTACAACAACCATTACTGTATCTGAACTCAGGGATTCCTGGAACATGAAACTGGCTGACAAACAGTTTCTTTTAGTTTATTTGTTCCGCCATGATCACCATGATGCAGGAAGATTTAAGCCCTTCTTACTTGTGTATAACAATCTAGTGCATTTCAGAGGCAATATTGTACCACCACTCTCTGTAAGTGCTTACATCTGCACCACCTTCAACTTAAACTTTTCAGAGTCTATTTTAATGCTCTTTTTGTCTTCTCCTTTGGCTGTTCTGCGATGGTAAGAAGTGGAATGCAATTTGAATCTCACACTAAAAAATGATAAATCTTAGTTAATCTCATTGACAATTCCTAGGGGTAACCGGTCTGATCCTACGGAAATTTCCCACCGGCCATCAGGGTAAATCGGGAAGTGCACACAGCGGTCAGCCCAAACGCCCAACATCATTTGATTGTGCTCCCTGTTTAGAAGAAAATTCTTACAAATACGTCGTAATTGGGGATCTGGCTCAGACGCCCAGCATCCTTTGATTGTGCTACCTATTTAGAGAAAATTTTTTGCAAAGACACCATAGTTGGGGATCTCATCATCCGCACCGCAGATGTCTGAGTGGCAATCTGGATGTCCTACTGCGGTACCATTATCTCGGGGATAAAACTGAGTCATCCGTCTGGACCTATATATATTTTTAAATTTATTTTAATGATTGATGAAAAATTTTCGATTGCTTAATCACTTCTGCAAAAAGGTGGCAAAATTTTTTTACCTTTTTTAGCGACCCCAAATACTAATGAAGTTTATGTGATGCAACAGGCATGAGTTGTGGTGGAGGTTATTCATCTTGTATTTTGCTAAATATTTGTGATTTTTTTAAAATAAAAATAAAAAGTTTAAAATGTTTTACATATTAAAAGTGATTTAATACTAAATATGTAAAACATTTATTGTACATTTTGAAAAAACATTAAAGTGTTTTCATATGCTTTATTTTTAGTTAAATTTGATAAATAAATATGATGCATTTTAATAATTACTTTTTTAAAATAATAAATATAAATAAATTTATGATATAAATAAATTTGCACATCATGCACCTCTTCCCGATCTCTCTCACTCTCTCGTGCGCCACAGCGATCGCCGCCGCCGCCGACTGCCGCCAGCGGCACGCCAACTCCGGGAGCGTCTCCTCCCCATAGCTCTCGCCTTTTTTCCGCAGCAGCGCCTCGAACGCCGCCGCACCTTCCTGTCGCCGCCGTCCGTACGAAATCCCCCGCGGCCCTCCGCTCTCTTACTCACAGGAACAAAGGAGAAGACACCCCCCTCCTTCCTTCTCTTTCTAGTCTGAGCAGGGGTTTGCTCTTGCCCTCGTCCTCTAGAGCAGCAACTGCTCCATCTCTCTCCGTTGCTGGTGTGTGCGCGCCGAGCGGAAAACCCTAAGTTCTCTTTCGCCGCCTGAGCATCAGCGAGAGTCTTCTCCTTCGCTGACCAGCAGTGGCAACCCTCTCTCCCCCTTTTCTCCAGCAGCCCTACGAGATCGAGGATTGCAGCTAGTAGCTTCGGATGTGGGTCTCCAAGGGCAAGCTTCCATCGCTCAGTGCCACTTCAACTGTTCTTTGTATGTTTCCTTATTTTCTGATTTTTTAGAACGATTTTGCAGGAAATATACCTCGCTTATATGTTCTTTTGATTGCCCAATTCTAATTTTCCATGATTATAAATGCTAATTGTGATAGATTCAGTTCTTCTACAATCTCTAGTTTGTCTTCCTATTCAAATTTGTAAAACTATGTTCCTAATTATAATTTAGAATCACGGTGTTCAATTGACCTCACAAAGATGTACTTATGCTATCATTTCAGATCAATTTTCACTTGTGAACCACAATTATGTTCTCGAGCATACACATGCGTCTATTGCGCCGAGCAACAGTCATGGCATCAAAGATTCATTAGTGAAGAAATACTCTTGCTTTGGACCATCTTTGTACTTCACGAAGAATATCTGCTGTAATGCTTCCATTTCATATCCTGTTATATGTTCACAAGAATTCTTGTGCTCCTCGAGACGATATCATTTGAGTTCACTATCAGAATCTGAGGATATATCTTTGCCCAAGCCTGATGGTTTGGCATCGGATGACGATTCATGTGCTAGTGATGCTATGACAGTTCAGAAGATACTCAAATCTCATGATAAAAGCTCTGGGTTTTCATCAGCTCTTGATGAATGCAAGATTCAGTTAACTGAGGACTTAGTTGTGCTTGTTCTTCGGAGGAATCGCTCCGATTGGAAGCTTGCACTATCTTTTTTCAAGTGGGCTTCCTCGCAGAATGACTATTTGCATGGACCGAGGGCTTATAATGAGATACTCGATATTCTTGGTAGGATGAAACAGGTCAAATTAATGCAAGAGACGTTTGATGAGATTCCGAAAGATAGGCAAGGATCTGCTATTAATAACAAAACCTTTGCGATCCTTATGAACAGATATGCAGGTGCCCACAAAGTGCAAGAAGCTATAGACATTTTCTATAAAAGGATAGATTATGGCTTTGAACTCGACTTGATTGGCTTCCAGCAACTTCTTATGTCACTTTGTAGATATAAACATGTTGAGGAGGCAGAAGCTTTATTTCTTCAGAAACAAGATCAGTTTCCACCAGTTATAAAGACCAGAAATATCATCCTGAATGGCTGGTGTGTTTTGGGAAGTTTACATGATGCAAAGAGATTTTGGAACGACATAAATAAATCTGGTTGCAAACCAGATTTATACACCTATAGCATTTTTATTAAATCATTGACTAAATCTGGAAAACTTGGTACTGCCGTGCAGTTGTTCACATCCATGTGGGAGAAGGGTTGTGATCCGGATGTTACAATCTGTAATTGTATCATTGATGCATTGTGCTATAAGAAGAAAGTTCCCCAAGCACTTGAGATTTTCTCTGAAATGAACGACCGAGGTTGTCTTCCTGATGTATCGACCTACAATTCCCTCATCAAACATCTTTGTAAGATCAATAGGATGCAGAAAGTACACGAGCTTCTGAATGAGATGGAAGAAAAAGGTTGCAACCCGAATGCTAGAACTTATTCTTACATCTTGAAAACTGCCGAACAACCTGAAGAGGTTACTGCCTTGTTGCAGAGAATGGAAAGGACCGGCTGCAAACTTGACTCAGATACTTACAATTTGCTACTGAACCTGTATATGCAGTGGAAGCACCAAAAGGGCAGCGGATCTATATGGGCCGATATGAAGAAAAGTGGTCTGGGACCGGATCAGCGGTCTTATACTATAATGGTTCATCAACTACACAACCAAGGGAAGCTAGAAGAGGCCTTGCAATTCTATAAAGAAATGAGAGCAAAAGGAATGATCCCAGAGCCTAGAACCAAACTGTTAATAAAAGCAATTCGATTACAAAGAGAGAAAAGAGGATGATTCATCTTCTATTTCTTGTACTGGTACAGAGAAGAAGAATTTCTGAGCTGTTTTTCCTTTGTCAATTGAGTTTGAGTGGATATCTTCAAACATCTTCTACATCCTTCAAGTATTAATTGATCAGGTAGTTGTTTCCTTTAAGCACATGAATGTGAGATTCTCTTTCGTTTCTGTCAAACAAACTATGACATTATTTTGATCCATTTAACAAAGAGATTGTGTAATTATTTTTTATATGTTTGCCCATTTGTCCATCTTATTGTTTTCTTTTATCGATATCTTTGTAAATTAGGCATGCTTGAGATTTTTTTCTTCTTAAAATCAAACTATGACGATGTGAATGTGTAATTATTGTCTTAATTTTTTAAAAATATTTTATTTAATTCCCACTCATTGTTTTATTCATCGATAGAGGAAGAAGCCGCGTTGCTGGCCGGAGTCGAAGATGATGTCCGATACATAGTCGCTGAGCTCAGAAGCATCACCTCTTTCTCGACGGCCATGTAGACCAGGCGCAATCTGGATGATTAACTCCAGAACTGGGTGCAGGAAGTGAGGGAGGTGGCTTAAGATGCCGAAGACTCAATTGATGAGTTTGTATGCCGTCTCCGATCGACACCCTACGATGAGCAAGGAGTCAAAGGTGTTTTCAAGTACTTCCTTCGTTGTGTAAAATCATCGAAAGTTCGTCGTGGCATTGCTTCAGATCTGAAGAAATTGAAGGTCCACGTAGAAGAGCTCAGAAAGAGACATGATCGCTATTCCCACCCAAATGAAGCTTTTACAACCTCTGGCACCACCACCAGCTTGGACATGATCGACAGATACTCCGATCCACGGATCATCAACCAGAGTTCTCTCGTCGGTTTTGATGGTTTAGGAAAGACAACTTTGGCTAGGACAGTCTATGACAATCCTATCGTCGGAGGCCACTTCCAATCTCGAGCTTGGATTGCAGTGTCACAGAATTACAGTATCAAAGAGCTTCTCAAAAAGATTATTCTATAAATTTCCGTCAACAAGCAACAAATCCAAGATGCCAATTTGGATACAGAGCAAGATGGACGAGTCACAATTGGTGCAGATAGTCAGAGGTCATCTTCACAGAAAGAGGTATTTGCTTGTTTTCGATGATGCTTGGAGAACTGAAGCATGGGAAAGCTTGAGCATTGCATTGCCACCGGGTAGAAAAGGAAGTAGGGTCATAGTGACCAACCGCATTGAGGAAGTAGCAAATATAATTTGTTGTTGTAATCGTCTATTTATATTTAAAGTCTCTTCTTTATCACCTGAGCTATTCTATTTGGAGAGTAATTCAGTATCCTATAATTGTCCTTTAGAATTAAAAAAGATTGATAGAGCAATCATGCAAAAGGGCGTTGCATTGCCACTTGCGATCGTGACAATCGGAGGTCTTCTTATTTTTAAGGCATATTTCCTGAGGATTACAAGATTCATCGGAAACGCCTGATGAGATGATGGATTGCCGAAGGGATCGTGAGAGGCATAGGCAACTTCTCAAAGGCATCGAGCGCAGCTTCAACTAGTAGGTGAGTCATAGTTTGGTGGGTCGTAGATCTGAATTTTTCAGTGGATTTAGATTTGTTATTTGACTTCATAAATATTTGAAGACTTCATTTCTTTGGTTTGTATCACACTTATTTATTATTTTTAGGAGATTTCTTGACTCTCAAACCCTAATTTCACACCATCTTTGACCTCACAAGATCTATGCAGCAGGAGTAGCACTCATCCTAGCCACCCTGGATGCGTGAAACTTCAGATACTCGTCGGCGTCCCGCACCAGCCCCTTCACTGACTCCGCCGCCAGGAACCGCTCTGCCCAGCCCGCCAGCCGAGGAACCTCCTCCGCCTCCAAAAGCTTGACGCTTTTGCCCTTCTCCAGCGCCCTGATCCACCCCAGGCAGCTCCCTAGCGCGATGTCCAGGTAGCCGACGACGTCCCCGCCGAAGAAGCCCTTCCCCTTGCTGCACTCCGCGAAGGCCTCTTCCAGCTGCCCCAGCACCTGATGGAATTGCCCCGCGAACTCCGTCACCTTCGCCGCATCCGTCTCATCCCTCAAACCCCTAATTAAAGCAGGCAACTGGTACAAATCGAAGAAATCGGAGTCAAATGTTTTGTTTTTAATTTGATGGATTTCGAAAACAGGGATCTTTACCTTGTCGTCGACGTAAACGGCCCAGAATCGAGCGAGGGCGCGGTCGAAGGGGTCGGCGGGGAGGATGGAGGAGGATCCGCCGCCGGCGGACCACTCCTCGTCGATGTACTGGACGATGACGGCTGACTCGCAGATAGGTTTTCCGCGGTGGAGCAGCACGGGGATCTTCTTGTACACCGGGTTGGACTTCACCAGGATCTCGCTCCTCGGCTCCTCCATCCGCACGTCCACGAGCTCGTACTCGACTCTCTTGAGGCGGAGGGCGATGAGGACTCTGATGACGAAGGGGCTCATTATGAGGCCCAAAACCTTCACGTCCTCCGCCGCAGCTTCGGCCATGGGACGTCGAATTTGTGACGGTGTTGGCGAATGATGTCTGAGTACCTCGCCGGCGGTGGTTCTGCTATTTATAGGTGCGGGATGCGAACCCGCTATTCGTTTACTAATTTTAGGAAAAGTGGGATGACGTAACTGCTTACGTCACATTGATCCATAATCAATGAAGTGGCCTAGGGAAAATAAAAAATAATTTTTTTGTCCATATATAAAAAACTATATGAAATGAAAAAATAAATAATAAATATATAATAGAATAAGCATAAATAAATTATGTGGCTCAAAATTTGTAATTTTTATTTTATGGTATATTATCTTAGTAATAGTATCATTATCTTTTTGAAGACAGAGACACTTCTTATAATTTTCTATTCTTTACTTAGCAATTCGAACAAGAAAATAAAAATATAAATAATATAAATAATTATTTACATAAATTAATCTTATTTTACTTGCTCTGTAATTTTTTAGAATGTTGCTTGAATGTTTAGAAATGCAATAGTACTCTCCTTCGTAATTTTTAAAAATTGATTTAAAATTTTTTATGAATTCTTCATTTATAGCCGTTAAATCGGGATTGATTTTCACTTAATAGTTGACTAATAATATTCATCAGTCAATTGCTCTACTGAATTTCAATCTTGCACCTGCAGAATAGGTCCTTCCAACTCAACTTTGACCTTAATGGTCAATTGCTCATGATCATCAAATCGGCTACCTAAATAGTCAAGTCACACAATCGAGTTTAGAATATTTTATTTGCTGCAACAATGATGATAATCAATTGCTCCATGTCATCAATTGATTAATCGTCATTAGATAAGTTGATGAAACACAATCCAAATATTTTGTTTATTACAACAATATTATCAATTGATTGTTCAAATCTAATAATCGATTGTTGTGCAACAAGTCCTCTTAAACCCCCTTAAACTCCGAATTCGAGGTTCATTAGTCAATTGTTAATCCATAATAACTGAATGATATCTTTGTTTCAGTCTTATCAAAGTTGAAATCTCGTCTTATTTAGTTTTTGATTGACCTCAAACTATCAGGACTTTCTTTATTTAGCATTCGATCAATTTTAATTTGTCAGAACTTTACCATCACATAGAATCCAATCAGTCTTAACTTACGGGGGCTTCATCACTATTTGATATCTGATCAATCTTGACCTTTTTAAAACTTCATCAATATCCTTTCTCATCTTATGTCTAGCATTCGACTCCCCTAACCTATTAAAACTCCACTTCTTATGTCCAACATCTGGTCCTCCGTGACTTATTAGGACTCTTCTACCGTCACACATTCAGTCTTCCATAATCTGTTTAGACTTTCCTCATTGTCAAGTGTCCAGTCAACCTTAATCCACTTAGATTTTACGTCTCATCTCTCATGTCAAGTGTTTGATTCTCCATAACTCACTTGGACTTTGTCATTACCAACTCCCTGTTGGACTTCCAATCGTAAGTGTTCAGTTATGCAGACCCACTCTGACTTCGTCTCTCATACTCACTCACTATTCAATTTCCAACCACTAAATATTCGATCAATCATGACACAATTGGACTTTTTTCTTACCAATCCTCTATTGGACTTTTGATTGTCAAATTTCTAGTCAACAGTGATATACTTGGCATTCTTTTTTACAAACTATTTATTAGACTTTCGATCGTCAAATATCTAATCAATCGTTACCCACTTAGACTTCTTCATTGTCAAGTATCCAATCAATTTTAACTAAACTTTTTATTCAACCGTCCATATACACCTAAATCAATCTTGACTAACCTAATTTGAGATTGATTACACTTATAATCTCTCTCTCAAAAAACTCTCTTTCTATTTGACGTCTTACTTTCATTAATAAACATATTGATTAAAAATCAAAACTCAATTCAAGTCAATTCAAACTTGATTAATCTTGATCAGAAATCGATTGCACCAACACACACATATGAAACAAACAAAATCAATAACTTCCCTCAGGGCAATGGTACAACGGTTACGGTTAAGACCCTCCGATGGATCTTAGGAGCCTCAGGTTCGAGACTCAACTGCGGCACACTGCAAGGGTGATTCCCTCTAGTAAATAGCATGTTAGAAAAAATGGACTGTCTAAATTATTTTTAGGAGAAGTCTTGACTCTCAAACCCTAATTTCACACCATTGATTACCTCACAAGATCTTATGCAGCAGGAGTAGCACTCGCCCTAGCCGCGATGGATTTCACATACTCGTCGGCGTCGGGAACCAGCCCCTTCACTGACTCCTCCGCCAGGAACCGCTCCGCCCAGCCCACCAGCTGAGGAAGCTTCTCCGCCTCAAAAAGCTTGACGCTTTTGCCCTTTTCCAGCCCCATGATCCACCCCAAGCAGCTCCCCAGCGCGATGTCCAGGTAGCCGACGGAGTCCCCGCCGAAGAAGCCCTTCCCTTTGCCGCACTCCGCGAAGGCCTCTTCCAGCAGCCCCAGCACCTGTCGGATTTGCTCGGCCAACTCCGCCACCTTCGCCGCCTCCGTCTCCTTCCATGAAGCCCTAATTAAAGCAGTCAACTGGTACAAATCGAAGAAATCGGAGTCAAATGTTGTGTTTTTATTCGATGGATTTCGAAAGTAGGGGCCTTTACCTTGTCGTCGATGTAGGCGGCCCAGAACCGAGCGAGGGCGCGGTCGAAGGGGTCGGCGGGGAGGATGGAAGGGGATCCGCCGCCGTCGGACCACTCCTCGTCGATATACTGGACGATGACGGCGGACTCGCAGATAGGTTTTCCGCGGTGGAGCAGCACGGGGATCTTCTTGTACACCGGATTGGACTTCACCAGGATCTCGCTCTTCGGCTCCGCGATCCGCACCTCCACGAGCTCGTACTCGACTCTCTTGAGGCGGAGGGCGATGAGGACTCTGATGACGAAGGGGCTCAGCTTGAGGCCCAAAACCCTCACGTCCTCCGCCGCAGCTCCGGCCATGGGAGTGCAAATTGGTGCCGGTGTCGGCGAACGATGGCAGAGGAATCTCGTTGCTGGTTCTGCTATTTGTTTACAAATTTTAGGAAAAGTGTGATGACGTAACTGCTTACGTCACATTGATCCATAATCAAAGAAGAAGAGACAAAATAAAAAATAATTTTTAAAAAAGTTATAGGATTCGAGTACAATTATTTTTTAAAAAATTTAAAAATAATGTTTAAAAAAAGTTATAGTCGTATTCAAATATATTTATTTATTTATCAAAATAATTATGATTTATTTATTTAAAATCTTAACGAGTTCAAGTCGGACTCAAATTTGTTCATGAACATTAATTTGTTCAAGCTTTTAACAAAGTACAACTATCGTCGTTTTTATTTTTAAATTTTATAATTTATTTATTTATTTATCATATTTCTTTATTTGAAAAGAATATTTAAAAAATCTATAAAATTATTAAAAAATATTTGTCATATATATTATTTTAATAATAGATTTTAAATACTATTTATTTATAAATTATTCAAAAACATTATTTATAAATATTAGTCAAGCTCATTAGTTTTCAACTTTATTTCTTTTATATATATATAGTGTATTATTTTACATATTCATTCGTGACCGTCTAATATTAATTTTCAAAAAAATTTATTTATTATTTATGATTTAAAATTTAGAGTTATAATTTAGAATTTAAAATTTAATATTTATATTAAAATAAAAATAAAATTAAGTGTTACTTGGATGAACATAAATGAGTTTTATCAAATTGAATGTTAAATTTATTTACGAATATCTCATTCATTTACAATGGAAAAAGAATTATGATGACTTGACTCAAATTTATTCACAAATATCTAGTTCATTTTTGATTAAGTCAATTCGAACTTGATCAAAAATTGATTGCACCAACACACATACAAAAAAAATAAGATCTATAACTTTCTCTAAGGCAATGTATGGTGCAGTA
This sequence comes from Curcuma longa, assembly GCF_044706935.1. Classification (NCBI taxonomy): domain Eukaryota; kingdom Viridiplantae; phylum Streptophyta; class Magnoliopsida; order Zingiberales; family Zingiberaceae; genus Curcuma; species Curcuma longa. Next base: position 324,126 of record NC_133863.1, on the reverse strand, counting down.
GTTAAGACCCTTCGATGAATCTTAAAGGGCGTTTGGTTTAGAATTTTTTTTCTATTTTCTATTTTTTATTTTATATTTTCTATTTTTCATTTTATATTTCTATTTTTATATTTTCTGATCTAGTTTTTAAAAAATAAAAAATATGTTTGGTATGATATACTATTTTCTATTTTCTAGAAAAAAAATTGAAAAATATGTTTGGTTTTTTAATATAAAAAATTATAAATAAAATAATTTTTTTAATAAAAGATATTTTTAAAATAGTTTGGAGCGTTCAATATAATTAGATTAATTAACCACATCTATACGAGTACCGATTGAACCAATTTATTATTTAGTTGGTCTAATTAAATTGTTAAAATAATTGATTATGTTATAGGAAGGAATTTGAAATAGATAAGTAAAGTTAGTTTCCAAATAGATTAATGAATAATTATTTTGTTTGAATTTAAAATAATTATTTCATATGAATTGATATTTCATGATAACTTTTTCTATCAAATAATTTCATGATAAAATTTTCTGTCAAATATAAAAATGTTAGTTCTATAAAATATAAAAACATATTATAAGATTAATATAAGAACACTCTATTTTTTTTCTCTCTTCTCTATTGCATAAAATAATTAGATATAAAGCAACAAAGAGTTGTTGTAGCGGGAGAGAAGCTTCTTCCGGAGCTCCACCGCGTCAACCTGCAGGCCCACGTTGCTGGGCCTATAATAACCTGTCACCAGATCCGGTACCCAAGAATTCAGTAACGACGACGAAGAAGTGGAAGCAGAAGTAGAACAAGTGATGTTGGAGGATTTCATCACCACCGTCGTCTTCTTCTCCGTTGCCGATGCTGCGGCGGAGCATGCCCTTCTGAATCCATTATAATATATCGTTCATTAAGTTAGCATTATACTGCACATATAGGGGGAGGCTGCTATATAAGCTAGAATTAAAAGGTTGCGGCATACCTATTAAGAAAGACGGTGATGCCTTAGAGAGGGCAGAGAGACAACGAGTCATCACTGAAGAAGCTTTGGTTGTTTCTTTCTTGTATGAGTTGGGTTTGAAGAAAGGACCGAGTCGAGCCAGTCGTTTGATCGATCTCCTTCCTCGTTCTTCACTTCTATCGGTGTCTAGTTTCTGCTGCTTGGTTTGGGAGAGGATGTAATGTTGGTTTGGATATTTATAGAGAGGATGTAACTTTGGATTTTGGTTGAACGGAAGGGAACGGAAACGGCAGAGAAGAAGGGGAAAACGTTGCATTTTTTGCATTTTTCTGTAATTTCTATTTTCCACGGAAAATGATATTTTATCATTTTCTATTTTCTTAGAAAATGCTTTCTCATTTTCCAGAGAATGAAATTGGAAAACACAAAACAAATAATAATTTCTAAAAAATAAAAAAATAAAAATAAAAAATGACCAAACCAAACGCCCCCTTATATTTATATTTGGGACTGTCTAAATAGGTCATCGCGAACGCTTTTCAATTTACCTTGACAGTCAAAAATTTTTATGGAGTCGAATTGATCACTCCAGGATTAGTAGTTACCCAATGCCCATTAAAAAACAAGATCTATAACTAAGATGATAAATGAGTTCGAAACAAGGTAAATATGAATTTTTCACTGGATTTAGATTTGTTATTTGCCTTCATAAATATTTGAAAACTTCAAATTTTTTTTATTTGCATCACATTTATTTATTATTTTTAGGAGAAATCTCGACTCTCAAACCCTAATTTCACGCCATTCACTACCTCACAAGATCTTATGCAGAAGGAGTAGCACTCGCCCTAGCCGCGATGGATGCGTAAAGCTTCACATACTCGTCGGCGTCCGGAACCAGCCCCTTCACTGACTCCTCCGCCAGGAACCGCTCCGCCCACCCCACCAGCTGAGGAAGCTTCTCCGCCTCCAAAAGCTTGACGCTTTTGTCCTTTTCCAGCCCCATGATCCACCCCCAGCAGCTCCCCAGCGCGATGTCCAGGTAGCCGACGGAGTCCCCGCCGAAGAAGCCCTTCCCTTTGCTGCACTCCGCGAAGGCCCCTTCCAGCAGCCCCAGCATCTGTCGGAATTGCCCCGCCAACTCCGTCACCTTCGCCGCCTCCGTCTCATCCCTCAAAGCCCTAATTAAAGCAGGCAACTGGTACAAATCGAAGAAATCGGAGTCAAATGTTCTGTTTTTAATTTGATGGATTTCGAAAACAGGGGCCTTTACCTTGTCGTCGATGTAGGCGGCCCAGAACCGAGCGAGGGCGCGGTCGAAGGGGTCGGCGGGGAGGATGGAGGAGGATCCGCCGCCGTCGGACCACTCCTCGTCGATGTACTGGAGGATGACGGCGGACTCGCAGATAGGTTTTCAGCGGTGGAGCAGCACGGGGATCTTCTTGTACACTGGATTGGACTTCACCAGGATCTCGCTCTTCGGCTCCGCGATCCGCACCTCCACGAGCTCGTACTCGACTCTCTTGAGGCGGAGGGCGATGAGGACTCTGATGACGGAGGGGTTCAGCGTGAGGCCCAAAACCCTCACCTCCTCCGCCGCAGCTCCGGCCATGGGATTGCAAATTGGTGCCGGTGCCGGCGAACGATGGCAGAGTGATCTCGTTGCTGGTTCTGCTCTTCGTAGTTGCGGGAGCCGAACACACTATTTGTTTACTAATTTTAGAATAAGTGTGATGACGTAACTGCTCACGTCACATTGATCCATCATCAAAGAAGAGGCCCAGGAAAAATAAAAAATAATTTTTAAAAAAGTTATAGGAGTCGAGTACAATTATTTTTAAAAAATTTAAAAATAATGTTTAAAAAAAGTTACAGTCGTATTCAAATATATTTATTTATTTATCAAAATAATTATGATTTATTTATTTAAAATCTTAACGAGTTCAAGTCTGACTCAAATTTGTTCATGAACATTAATTTGTTCAAGCTTTTAACAAAGAACAACTATCAGCGTTTTTATTTTTAAATTTTATAATTTATTTATTTATCATATTTCTTTATTTGAAAAGAATATTAAAAAAATCTATAAAATTATTCAAAAATATTTTTCATATATATTATTTTAATAATAGATTTTAAATACTATTTATTTATAAAATATTCAAAAATATTATTTATAAATATTAGTCAAGCTCATTAATGTTTAACTTTATTTATTTTATATATATAGTGAAATATTATCTTACATATTCATTCTAATATTAATTTTCAAAAAAATTATTTATTATTTAAAATTTAGAGTTTAGAGTTATAATTTAGAATTTAGAATTTAATATTTATATTAAAATAAAAAAAAATTTAAGTGTGAATGTACAAGATAATAAAATTCTATATATATATATGAAAATGTTATCATGCACTTCTTACCTTGCACGTACTTGAATGAACATAAATGAGTTTTATCAAATTGAATGATAAATTTATTCACTAATATCTCGATCATTTACAATGGAAGAAGAATTATGATGACTTGACTCAAATTTATTCACAAATATCTCGTTCATTTTGATCAAGTCAATTCGAACTTGATCAAAAATCGATTGCACTAACACACATATAAAAAAAATAAGATCTATAACTTTCTCCAAGGCAATGATGTAGCAGTTAAGACCTTTCGATGGATCTTAAGAATTTCATATTTGAAACTCAACTGCGGCACACTACCAGCATCATTCCCTCTAATAAATAGCAGGTTAGAGAAAGCGGTCTGTCTAAATAGGCCACCGCGAACGCTTTTCGATTTACCTTGGCAGTCAGAAACTTTTATGGAGTCGAATTGATCACTCCAAGATTAATCGTTACCCAATGCCGATTAAAAACAAGATCTATAACTAAGATGATAAATGAGTTCGAAAACAAGGTAGATATGAATTTTTCACTGGATTTAGATTTGTTATTTATCTTCATAGATATTTGAAAACTTCAATTTTTTTTAAAATTTGCATCACATTTATTTATTATTTTTAGGAGAACTCTCGACTCTCAAACCCTAATTTCACGCCATTCACTACCTCACAAGATCTTATGCAGAAGGAGTAGCACTCACCCAAGCCGCGATGGATGCGTAAAGCTTCACATACTCGTCGGCGTCCGGAACCAGCCCCTTCACTGACTCCTCCGCCAGGAACCGCTCCGCCCAGCCCACCAGCTGAGGAAGCTTCTCCGCCTCCAAAAGCTTGAAGCTTTTGCCCTTTTCCAGCCCCTTGATCCACCCCCAGCAGCTCCCCAGCGCGATGTCCAGGTAGCCGACGGAGTCCCCGCCGAAGAAGCCCTTCCCTTTGCCGCACTCCGCGAAGGCCTCTTCCAGCAGCCCCAGCACCTGTCGGATTTGCTCGGCCAACTCCGTCACCTTCGCCGCCTCCATCTCCTTCCATGAAGCCCTAATTAAAGCAGTCAACTGGTACAAATCGAAGAAATCGGAGTCAAATGTTTGGTTTTTATTCGATGGATTTCGAAAATAGGGGGCTTTACCTTGTCGTCGATGTAGGCGGCCCAGAATCGAGCGATGGCGCGGTCGAAGGGGTCGGCGGGGAGGATGGAGGAGGATCCGCCGCCGTCGGACCACTCCTCGTCGATGTACTGGACGATGACGGCGGACTCGCAGATAGGTTTTCCGCGGTGGAGCAGCACGGGGACCTTCTTGTACACCGGATTGTACTTCACCAGGATCTCGCTCTTCGGCTCCACGAACCGCACCTCCACGAGCTCGTACTCGACTCTCTTGAGGCGGAGGGCGATGAGGACTCTGACGACGAAGGGGCTCAGCGTGACGCCCAAAACCCTCACGTCCTCCGCCGCAGCTCCGGCCATGGGAGTGCAAATTGGTGCCGGCGCCGGCGAACGATGGCAGAGTAATCTCGTTGCTGGTTCTGCTATTCGTAGGTGCGGGGGACGAACAGAAATAGTTTGATGACGTAAGCGCTTACGTCATATTGCTCCATAATGAAAGAAGGCGCGCAGGGAAAATAAAAAATAATTTTAAAAAAAGTTATAGGATTATCGGGGTGGGTGGCGACGAGTCGTGGGCCCCTGCGGAGGTTTGACTGAGGACACTGTTTATTTGAAAAGAATATTAAAAATTCTATAAAGTTATTCAAAAATATTTTTCATATATATTATTTTAATAGTTTGATTTTAAATACTATTTATTTATAAATTATTCAAAAATATTATTCAACTTTATTTATTATATATATATATATAATAAAATATTATTTTATATTTCCATCTAAGAATATCTAGTATTAATTTTTTAAAAATTTTCTTATTTATCATTTAAAATTTAAAATTTAAAATTTAAAATCATTAAAAAATAAAAATTTAAAAAAATAAGTGCTCACATAGTACTCATAGATAATTATATACAAGATAATAAAATTTTCTTTTTTTTTCTTTTTTAGTAAAAAGGATAGAATCTGCTATCTCAGCGTTCTTACATAATTGATTTCACGATGCGGTTTTACACGATTGACTTCATGATCATCTATAAAGAGATAAATCGAGAAGAAAAATGATATGCTACATGAAAAATATAGCATAAAACTTAGCCTAACACATTCAACTGCATGGATGTGGGTCCCACTGTATGGATGTGGGACCCATTGCATATAGTATGTCATGTTAAATTTCCTGCTATATTTTTTATGTAGTGTATCAGGGTATTATCTCAGTTTTGTTGATATTCAACTTTTGCTTATTTTAGTAAGTCTGTTCTAAACCAATTCAACTATATCTTGAAGATAATAATAATTTATCATTTATAGCCCTATTGTAACCAATTCAATTATATCTTGAGGATAATAATAATTTGTCATTTATAGCCGCAGTTGATATTTGGATGAACGTAAATGAATTTTATCAAATTAAATGTTGAATTAATCACGAACATCTCGTTCATTTACAATTTTACTTTTTATTGTTGTTCTTCTTCTTGCTATTCGATGCAAGGAGAATTGCTACTGTCACTGGATAAGAGGAGGAAGAAGAATTCGATCTATTTAAACAAAATGGAAGAAGAATTATGATGAACTCGACCCAAATGAGTTCATTGATTGCTATAAATGTTCCACACAGTTGCCATTGAATTGTGTTTGGAATTGGATATATAGGTTCAAGGAGTGATCCTTTATTTTGAGAAAGTCACTACTTATTCCAAGAGTGTAGAGATGACAACGAGTTTGCTTGCAAATTCACATGTTTCATCTACGAAGAACTTCGAGGAAGAGGCCTCCGTCGATCAGCAAAGTTGTCGTGGTTTTGCAGCGCGCAACCTCCCCCTCGCGGCTGAGCTTGAACTCGAAGAATCGCAGCAGAACTGCCGCGAATATCTTCATTTGTCTGTAGGCAAACTCCTTCCCCAAGCAAAGCCTTGGCCCAGCCTGAAATTAGCAAACAAGATAATCAGCCTCAAATTTCTAGATTTTTTCGAACCGCAAAGCTTGATTCTCAGATTGTTTTTTACTTGGAATGCTGTGAATTTGTATGGGCTTTCCGGCTGGAAGATGCCGTCGTCGTTCAGCCACCTCTCGGGGCGAAAAGCTTCCGCATCGGCACCCCACAAGTACTCCATCCTCCCCATTGGATATGGCTGATAGAACACAACATCACCTTTCCTTATAGTGTAGCCTCCAGGTAGAGTGTCATCCGAGAAACAAACCTTACTATCCTGCAATTGCAAATCATTCGTAAAAATTAACTTCATTTGTCAGAATCGATGGAATCAATATATCTCCACAATAGTATGATATTGTCCACTTTCAACTTAAGCTTTCATGATCTTTCATCTTATAAATTCATTATCTTCTTTATGTATTTTCAATGTGAAACTTTGATTGTAATTTCAACATCATTTTGATACTTTTATAATAAAGGAGAGATTTAGCGTAACAATAAACTTGCTATCGTGTGATCTTATGATCTTTTATAATGTAAGATAAGACTATGTATAATAGATTCAATTTGTTACCATGGGGCCAGGAGGAAACAGCCTGAGCGTTTCGGTGAGCGTGGCATGAAGATATTGCATTTTGTTAAGCAAATCCTCGCTTATAGTCTCCACGAACACATCGAAAGGCGCCGCAGGATCTGCGGCTTCAGTCACTTCCAGGACTTCTTTGCGAATCTTCTCTTGAACATGAGTGTTCTTGCAAATCAAGTAGAAGAACCATGCCAGTGTGCCTGCTGTGCTATCTTTCCCAGCCAGCACAAAGTTGAGTATTATGTCCCTCAAGTACTCAAGGCTGATGCTTTGTGGATCCTTTTTTCGCTCATCGAGAAATCTCGATAGAATGTCTTCGTTCTGTTCTTCGATTCAGATCGAATAAGAAACATTAGTCTTCCCGGAAAAGGAGGAGATTGATGGTACAAAAGTAGTTACTTACTGGTTCATTTCCTGTTTCTGAAGCCTGCTCGATCCTGATACTGATCAATCTGTACACATACTCATTGACAAGCTTGATTTTGTCTCTGAGTTTTGCTTCAGATCCAATGTTCAGGTACCTCATGATCTTCCACAGCGGGTTTATGTATCGCAGAATGAGCAGCTCGTTGGCGGCATCGAACGACTTTGCGAACTCATTCGCCCCCTGAGTCTGGCCGGAGTCGTCCAAGCAATTCAACTCCACTCCAAACCCGATTCGGAATATGGAATCCATTGTCGACTTCATCAGTAGGTGCTGTCGGTTGCAAAATTCAGACTTTGTAGATGAACTCACAAACCAAAATGGCTTCATACACTTACCTGAACATCGAACTTTTCGTTGCTTTCGGCGTAGGATGAAACAACATGAGCAAGCTTAGATGCATTTTTTCTGAAGATTGCTGAACTAAAATCTCTCAGGGCCTTTGTGGAGAACCCATAACTGGCAAGCTTCCTCTGGTGCCGCCACTTATCGCCGTCGACTACGAAAATTCCATCGCCAAACATGTCTTTTAGGTTCTCATAGTTCATCCACCCCTGAAAGCAAAACAAGTACTAGATTATTACCTCAATACTAGAGTTGTAAATGAATCAAACGTTCATAACAAATTTGATATTTGATTTAGTAAGAATTTATTTATTCAGTCGGACAGTCATATATTACATAACAATTTCACTTCTATGCGTAGCAATTTCACTTCTCTGCTATATAATTTCACTCCTCTGCTATGTAATTTAACTCTTCTGCATAAGTCTCCGGGGCAATGGTGCAACGGTAAGACATCCGGGTTGTGACCCAGGGACCCACGGTTCGATCCCCAGTTACGGCGTATTTGCAGGAATTTTCCTTCAAATGAGAAATGCAATCAAAGGATGTTGAGCATTTGGATTGACCGCCGTATGCGCTTCCCGATTTACCCTGGTGGTCGGTGGAAAACTTCCGTGGGACCGGACCGACCACTCCTAGGGATTGAGTCCATGAGACTGACTGAGATTTATCATTTTTTTTTAACTCTTCTGCATAACAATTTCACTCCTACTGTATAATTTATTTCCTTCCATTCACTCTTTCCGAGTCGTTCATGTATCCATTCACCCCTTTGAGTTCACTTCTGAGCTTTCATTCAAAATCTTAAGCTCCAGGGACCGTCAAACTTGAAAGATTGTGAACAATTCATTATAAATGACAAAAAAAATTTATAATATCAATCTTACTAACCAATTAAATAATTTTAAAAATTTCAAAGAACTCAATAACATCTAACTAATCAAACTCAAATTTGTAGAAAAGAAATCAAACTAAACTTGAGCAACTATTTTAATGACTTAAATCATTTTAATCTTAATTTTATTCGATTTCAATTATCTTATTAAACAAATTTAAGTCCAACCATAAACTATTACTAGTACCTTGCCATAATTCTGGAAGTTGGTCTTGAGGAAGTACTCCACGACGATAGGATCAGAGGTGTAGATGTACTGGCAGAAGGGACTCAAGAACCTGAAGGTCTTGTGCTTGCGCGAGAGCTCCGTGTGGTAGTCGTAAATCCTTGGGAAGTTTACAATCTGATGCAGAATTGTCCCAACTGCAGGGGCATACTGCTTCTTCTTCTGGTTGTCGTTGTCGCTGCTGCTGCTTGATCGAAAGAGAAGGGCAAAGGCACACACGGCTGAGAAGAGAAGGCCTAATGTTGCAGTGACAGTGAACAAGTCCATGCTTGCTCCAGGTGAAGAAGAAGCTGGTTTTTTTAATCACTTGGGAAGAAGAAGAAGAAGGGGAGGAAGGATAGAAATAATGAATTGGATGTCTCTTTCTGGACAATTCTTCGTTGCTGTAGATATCTTGCAGAACTTCTGTGATTGTTGTTGGAAAAGGGGAGATGAATCCGAGGGCTTGGTCTGACTTTCCGAGCCTGCATTATTGTCATCGGTTGACGTTGACTAACGTCTTGTTTATCTAGAAGCGCCAATGAGTGTTCCCGGAGCAATGATGCAACGGTAAGACATTCAGATTGTGATCTAGGAATCCACGGTTTGATTCCAACTACGGCGTATTTGTAAGAATTTTTTTTCAAATGGGAAACGCAATCAAAGGATGCTGGGCATCTAGATTGGTATGCGCTTCCCGATTTACTCTGGTGGTCGGTGGGAAACTTCTATGGGACCGAGCCGACCACCCCAAGGATTGAGTTCATGATATTGACTGGGATTTATCATTTTTTTAGAAACGCCGACGAGTGAAAATATTTATTTATTATAAAAAAAATAGACGGATACGATCTTCTCCTAGTTTCCCTATCGAATGCTCGATTAATTATGAATGTAGATGATGTTGAATAAATCTAAAGTATAATTTATGCCTACTTACAAAATTATTTTAAAAATATTCATCATATTTGAAATGCGAACTTAGATTTTTTTTATTACTCCTCCTCTATGTATTTTGCCATTGCATTCCATTGGGGAGCTCCTTTTTCTTTTACTTACTTCCCTTTACTCTTCACTTTAATATAAGTGTCATAAATAATGTGACTCCCTCTACAATAAAGATTAAAAGTAAGTGAAGGTCAGAGTTCAGATTGATCTGGCAAGGCAAGTCAATATAAATTCAGGAGAAATGATTCCAACTAAGTGAGATAGCTGTCACCTTTGGTTCAGGCTATATTTTGGGCTCTAACATGGGCTCAGTCGTATACCTCGCTTGGGTCTCCAAAGCAATCTCGTCCGACTCTAAAGTCTCGTCTCAACCATCTTGGTCCTGAGTCTCGTCTCGGCCGTCTCAATTTCGAGTCTCGTCTCGACCATCACATCTCGACTACTACCCTCCGTCAACTACCAAAATTCCCCAAGTGTGTGATGCCTGCAAAGGGATCAGATCGATTATGAAATTGTTAGGCTCGGTCTCCTGGATATCCTCGTACCTATGCATAAAGCCAAAATGTATGAATAATCAGTGACTGCTACATCGCAATACAATTATGAAACTAGCAGACTTAGTCCCCCAAACGCCTCATTGTCGGGACTTCAAGTCGACAATCGTCAGAGTCGGTCTTCGAGCCCCGATCAATGATCTCTCTCAAATCGATGTAGAGAGACATTCTCCGTTAGTATATAAACCCTTTGTAAGATATAAACAACTCTTGGTTTGATAATTTTCAACAACTACCTACACTCATTTTCATCTTCTTCCATTGATACTAAATTGGGTATCAGAGTGACCTGTCAAGACTCTCTAACTCAGTCTAACCTCCTGTTGAAGTGTATTTCAGGTCTTTATCATCTTCTCCTTTGAGCTCCGCTAAAAGGTCATGCATGTCGAATCATTCGTTGACTGATGGTTTGACCATCCGCGATCTCTAATTGAAACACTCTTCAATTCAAATCTAAGTGTTTGGAGTAAACAAAGCATAAGTCTTTTTCAACTGGGACCCACACGACATGACTCGTAAGGAAATAGATCGTGCCGAGCATGACTCGGGCCGAACTCAATCGGCCTGTTCGACAACTCAAGTCGCAAAATGAAGTTCAGTCTTCTAATTGATGCCACTTTGTAGTTGGAATCTTCATCGGATATTTTTTCAGTGGTTGTGGACGATGGAGTCATGAATACTTGTGGCATCAGAAATTTTGAAAATTGGAGGAGTTGTTTGGAGATGTTTGTATGTTTGTGATAGATGGCCATAAGGGTCCCCATATCCGACATCATGATTTGGTTCGAGTTGAGTCGAGTAGTGCAACCGAGTTCACTAAAGCTTTACCCAAATGTTCAACTTTCTCTTCATGTGGCTCTCAATCAATCCTAAGTTTTCTTTGCGGTTCTCTTCGGAGGATCATGCTACTAACCTTCAATTTGAAGAAGCCTTGCAACGTCCGACAACGGAATCCTAGTTCGTAGAAGTCTCAAGATTCCTCATCAACATGTAATATTAGATAAAAAAGATAATTCGATGTACGAAATATTTATCAATATGGGATATTAAGAAAAGATTAAATCATATTAGATTTATTACATACAGTCTTATAAGAAACTATTTTTTAATTTGAAATCATGCCCTCAAAATTATGTGTTAATAATTTTAAAAAATAGATAAAAAATTAAAATTATGTGGTAATAATTTTAATCAGTGATATAAAAATAAAAAAAATCATTGAATTTTACCACCTTGAAAGCCACGGCAACATGATTGAGTAGTTGGTACGTCATTATTCGATTTACATCACACAATTGGGTCATTTTGGAATCCTCCAAAAATAATTTAAAAAAATTATTATTTTTAATCTTTTATAATCCATTTATGTGTTCGGGATTTAAGATTTAATGATGTAATTGCAAGCTTAATATATACATAATTTTATTTAGGATTAAAATTATTATAATAATAATAAAATAAAATTTGATTAAAAATAATTTTTAATTAAAATAAATTTATCACATAATTTTTGACAATAATGATATTTTAGGAATGAAAAATAAAATGAAGCAGGCTTTTCATATATATTTTAATATCCTTATTAAGAAAATAATGAATCGACTTTAGTTTTTACCCTTGTCCGTGGGGCTCGCTGGGGACCACTTCTGCACCAATAGTAGACAATGATGGTAGTAGGTCCTCGTCGAACGAGACAGCCGGCTAGTGCATCGGCTGGATCCCGTTACGACCAGCTAGCCTGTAACTCGTATCGCTCGTAGCGTCCGTTATTTTGGGCAAAATGGCGGCTTCAGATGGTGGCAGACGTTATATCGCCTTCCCCTGCGTATTATAGCCACTCCTCACATAACGCCTCTCTCCGATCTCGAGCAGAAGCCGGCGATCGATGGGTCTCGCGACGGCGAACGGAGATTCCCAGGCGTCCGGCCTCAGGTTCCTCATCTACGGCCGTACCGGCTGGATCGGCGGCCTTCTCGGCCGGCTCTGCGCTGACCGCGGCATCGCCTTCGCCTACGGCGCCGGCCGCCTAGAGAACCGCTCGCAGCTGGAGGCCGACATCGCCGCCGCCGCCCCTACCCACGTCTTCAACGCCGCCGGGGTAACCGGACGCCCGAACGTCGACTGGTGCGAGACCCACCGCGCGGAGACCATCCGCGCCAACGTCGTCGGCACCCTCACCCTCGCCGACGTCTGCCGCGAGCGCGGCCTCATCCTCATCAACTACGCCACCGGATGCATCTTCGAGTACGACGAGAAGCACCCTCTCGGCTCCGGCGTCGGGTTCCTGGAGGAGGACACGCCCAACTTCGTCGGCTCCTTCTACTCCAAGACCAAGGCCATGGTACGCCTTCATCTTACTTGCTGTTCTAGATCTGAGTGCCTTCTAAGCGATCGATTCAATTTCCGATTCATTTTGCCATTGTTTTGGGGGATTTTGAATGGTCACATCAGTATTTGATATAGCTCAACACTTTTGTCGGATTTGCTTGTTCGGTTGTTCCAAGTTCTTTTTCCCCCTTTTCTCGATCTGTGTCCCTTGATCCATCCAAATGTTCAAACACTTTTGTCAATTTGTTTGTGATTTCTCTTCTTTGTGCTTTCGATTGAGGTCCTGTTCATGTTCGACAGGTGGAAGAGCTGCTGAAGAACTACGAGAACGTTTGCACGCTCCGCGTTCGAATGCCCATCTCATCAGACCTAACGAACCCTCGCAACTTCATCACGAAGATCACCCGCTACGATAAGGTCGTCGACATACCCAACTCGATGACCATCTTGGACGAGCTCTTGCCGATATCGATCGAAATGGCGAAGAGGAACCTCACTGGCATATGGAACTTCACCAATCCGGGAGTCGTCAGCCACAACGAGATCCTGGAGATGTATCGAGACTACATCGATCCGGAATTCAGCTGGAGAAACTTCACCCTCGCCGAGCAGGCCAAGGTGATCGTCGCCCCGCGAAGCAACAATGAGCTAGATGCGACCAAATTGAAGAAGGAGTTCCCCGAGCTTCTCCCGATCAAGGAGTCGTTGATCAAAAATGTCTTCCAACCAAATAGGAAGACGCCCATCAGGCCCTGAGTCCATCTCCATTCTCTTCTTCTTCCCTTCTTTGTCGATCTAGCATTCTTCTGAAAATAAGTGTGTGATGGAGGCTTAATTATGGTTCATAAAAGGAAGATGGAAACTGTAACTCGTGTATTTATAAGAATTTTCTAAACTTTTTAAACGGTGGGAAATTTTCATGGGACCGTCACCTCCAGAGATAGTCAATGAGACTAATTGAAATTTATTATATTTTATAAAATGAAGATGGAAACTCTAACCCTAAACTTTTTATACAATGGGCATTTCTAATTTTAGTTAATGATGGTTCACAAAGCATGATTTTAATCCTTTATTAGTTGTTCCTTTTGAATGTTTTATCATAATAAAAAATATCGTGGAATTGAGTGCACTTTTTTTTGTTTGTTTGTTTGAGGTATGTAATATTATATTGGGCATTATTCATGAGCATTACCATGAGCACTAAAAAATATGTATTTTTTATTTTTTAAAATTAAATATTAAATTCTAAATCTTAACAATTTTTTTTTTTTTTACACTTAGGGCTCACGATGGTGCTCACGGATGGTATCCTACATATTAAAACTCTATCTCTTGAGATATATATCTATACCTTCGTGTGCAATTGACTGAGTGCGTGTCGGGTGTATCCTGAGCCAGATCGCGCGCTTAAGCTCAGCCGTCCATCACTTTCGAACGCTCCCGTACACTACATAGACGCGCACAAAACGCGCCGGCCGATTCCGGCCGAAATTCGACCGGATTCCGGCCAAATCGCGGCCGAATCGCGCAGAATATCAAAATCGTGTATATATATATACACACGTACATAAGATTTTTTTTTATTTTAACTCATAGTTAAATTATTTAAGATTTTATCTTTAAAATTTAAATTTGATCGGAATTAATATAAAATATTAAATAAAAAAATTTAAATGATCACACAGTGCAAGTGCAAGGAGTGCAGAATAACATTTCCTTATAGATATATATAATTGGATTTCATTTTGGGCCGCTAAGTAATCAACGGCCGGCCCAAGTTTACTAGCCCTATATAATGCCTTTCTTTATCTTGGCCCGATTCCTTCACAAGCACTCCGCCTCGCGAAAAGGTGCCGTGCTTCTCGCTAGGGTTTCCAGCGCTTCTTCGTCCTAATCGTTCCTACTTCGATTAGGGTTCCCTTTACTTTGTTCGATCTTCAGACTGATGCTCTTGTAGCCCTTTTTTGATTTATTCTTGCTTACAAATCTTCTTCGCCTGCAGGTTTGCTTTGGATCTAGCTTGGGACGATGAGGCCTGTGTTCTGTGGAAATCTCGACAATGATACTAGCCATTCGGACCTTGACCGGCTCTTCTCTAAGTATGGAAGGGTAGATCGCATCGACATGAAGTTCGGTATGTTACTCTCCTTTACTTTTGTTTTCGTTTTCATTTGCTGGAGTGGCTTTCTTCTGGCCTTTTGGGGAACCATAATGACAATTTACGATGCTAATGTTTCCACGAGGACTTTTTTTTATTCAATTTTATGCCCGTATTTCTTTGATGTTCTCGTTCCTGATGTACTACTAACTTGTAAAATTCAGTGACAAACTAGTTGAGTTATATTTGTGGGCTGATGAAGGAGATTTGTGTTCTTGGACCACCATTTTTTGAACCTCCCAAACCTAGCATTAGGGGAGCCTTGTGTATTTGTCACACCATTAATCGAATTTAAATATGTAAGAGCATGCAAATACTGCTTTCGCCTAAATATTGTTATACAATATCTTGGTAAAACTTGTGGCAATAAGATGAACAATTAATTCACACAAATAAAGTCACATAGTCACATTAGGTTGGCGTTAATACTATTGATGACTTAATAATTTCAGCATGTTGCTATAGATTAACTGGAACAGGGTTGTGTGATTAAAGATTCAGCTTAACAACTACCAATATACCATAGCATTTTTTTGCATATTAATTAATCTCCTTGATTCTTTAGTCTTCTTTTTTTCTTTTGGTATAAAACTATCTCCAAGATAATCAGCTTTAAGATGTTTCATAAGTTAAAACAAGAAATTCACAAACTTTATTGATTGGGAGCATGATTTGTTCGATATTCATGTGTTCAACTACGATGAGAGTGAATTCTCTTGTACAGATCAAGAACTATAATAGATTGGTGAAGAATGCCTATTTTTAAAAGTTTGCTTTTACGCAGGAACTACTAAGGAAGCAGAGCTTTTTCTAGGCTCTCCAAGTTACATTCAAAAACCAT
Source organism: Curcuma longa (assembly GCF_044706935.1). Taxonomy (NCBI): domain Eukaryota; kingdom Viridiplantae; phylum Streptophyta; class Magnoliopsida; order Zingiberales; family Zingiberaceae; genus Curcuma; species Curcuma longa. Next base: position 308,444 of record NC_133863.1, on the reverse strand, counting down.
CCATGTCAAAGGAAATCTTTCTCTCAGAACTCAGAACATCAACTCCATCAATATGCAACTGACTTTCTTCATATACATCAAACAAACTCATGATAAGAATTGCATTGCCCAAAGTTCTTGCCCAAGCTTGATAGTTGAGGATCTGTACCATCTTGCCATGCCATCAGATTAAATCATCATTCCATGTCTACAGAATGTATCACCATGTCATGCCCTCAGATATTGTCATTTCATGCCAGCTGAACACTTGCTCTAATCACAGGGAAGCATGTTCAGCGATGACTTATCACAATTTCAGTTGTACGACTTTTATGTTTTGTTTGACATAGTAGAACTTTTTCACATTCATTATGTTCATAAGTCCTACATAAAATTTGCAGGTGTAATGTTATATTTCAATTTTCTGTGAGATACTAGCATGAAGAAAAATTGGAAGTATACAGTTGTTGGATTCTTCCTCATTAAATTTTATGATTTGTTGTGGCAGGGTATGCATTTATTTATTTTGATGATGAACGGGATGCTGAAGATGCCATATACAGACTTGATGGTATACCTTTTGGTTATAGTAGACGCAAGCTGTCAGTTGAGTGGTCAAGGGTAATATAACTTCTTATTTTATTACCATAGTAGGTTTTTTGGGTTCTAGTGGTAAACATTATCTAACATAATCTGATCATGAATGTTTGGTGTTCAATAAGATACTAGGTTTTATATCGACATTTGCTGGATAATGAAAATATGGGAGAAAAATGCAACTGCAATATTTTTTATTCTGAGTTCCCAATAGACAAATAAATGAATTAAGATTCACTAATTTAATATGCAATATTTGTTCAACTGGTATTGGCTCAGTTATCCATACTACTTCACCAAACATCTACTTTTGCTTAAAATATTTCACCAACATTCAGCTTTGGTATGATAATACTTGAATTAACTGCCATTCATGAATCAATCTGTAGTGAGATGTTCCCTCTAAAATGCTTCTGATATAGTTCTACTATTAGTAGAAATTTTATCTTAATTAATATAATTCCTTTTTTATAAGAGAATATAACTTAAAATACCAAAGAATAACATTAACAACCCATAAGACTATATGCTGATAATATCATTAGATATATTCCTGCTAAAATGTTTTGTCTTACTGTTGTACTATTAATGAAAAATTTATCTTAATTACAAAACACTTTTTATAGTGAAGAGATTATTGTACTTAGATACCAACGGATTACCATCAACAACCTCTTCAGAATATATGTACCTAAGTTGTGCAGACTGTTCTTGCTGCAATGCAGAGGACTGTTGTGGAAGTCAATACTTTTGTCACCTTGCTGTCGTCCTTTGCATCTCTCCCTGTTATAAGGGTCCTTTGCATCTCTCCCTGTTAAAAGGAGCTTGAGCAAATGCAAAATATTGTAGGGGGTTGACTTCCAAAAAGAACGCTCTTATCTTTCTGGTCACTAGTCCTGCCTTAGTAAATAAGACAAGTACTTTATGCTAATTCCTATTATCAGGTTTTTGGATCCATCTTTGTCCAAAGCTTTGGATTAATCATCAAGATGCAACAGTAGGACCCAAATCGGAGTAGTGAATATTGATACAGAATGTGCATATTTCTAGATATTCTAGTTCATAACATTACTCCATATTTTCTGCTTAACAACGCAGTTCGCTTGTCTAATTTTTCAGCAGGGAGAACGCGGGCGGGAACGCGATGGTTCTAGACCCGCGACAAATACAAAGCCTACTAGAACCCTGTTTGTCATCAATTTTGATCCAATTCGTACTAGAGATAGAGATCTTGAAAGACATTTCGAACCTTATGGGACAATTACTAATATTCGAATTAGAAGGAACTTTGCATTTATTCAGTTCAAGACCCAGGAAGAAGCAACCAAAGCCCTTGACAACACCAACATGAGGTTAGTTGTTTCTGCCTTCACGGCCTTGGAAAATTTCTATTTTTCCACATGTTTATGCAATTCAGTTTACATTTTTTTTAATTGCAGTAACAGTTTGTATACTAAAAAACCGCCTATGCGTTAATTTTTGCTGACCGTCTCTCGCTACATTTTCCTACTGGTTAATGCAGCAAGATATTGGACAGGATGGTGACAGTGGAGTACGCATTCAGGGACGACGACGCTGGAGATTATGATCCGCGTGATAGCCCAAGAAGAGGTGGTGGTGGTGGTGGTGGTGGTTATGGTAGGCATGAAGCTAGATCCTATGGACGCTCAGACAGTCCTGTATACCGAAGGGGCCGGCCGAGCCCTGACTACAGTCGAGCTAGGAGTCCTGTATACGACCGGTATGACGGTCCCTCGTATGGCAGGAGCAGGAGTCCCGAATATGGTCGTAGTCGGAGATGAGGACCGCAAAACTTCCCGGAATCAGCTGCTTATCCACAAGCCCCATTTGTGATTCTTTTTCTGCTAGTTTTGCTTCCATCATGTTCTATTGCTGACCGCTGGAACTGATCTGCATCTTCTGGTTTGGAGCCATATTCTCCTCTTTGTCGGTAAACGACACGAGACATTTTACAAGGTTGCAATTGAACAAATTCAGGATGAATCCTATGGCATTTCTATTTTCTCGAGCAGTAGTAGCAGCAGTTGTTGCTAGACATGAACATGATGTTGTACCAAGATGACTCTTATCTCTATTCCTCTTCTAGCAGTTGTTTCCTTACCTTAGTTCAAGTTTACTTGCTGGAAATATTTCGGTGAACCAGATGACATATTAGTCTTTTTTTCCCCGAAGCCTATTGGATCTATCCGAATAAGTCTTTAGTTTGGGTCGTGATTAATTTATGGTGTTTTCAAATCGTTAAAATGCCTGAATTTGAAAAGCCTCGGAGTTGAATTTGTTCTTAGATTGAATTCAAGCGTAGTATTAGGTGAGGATATTTCATTTTGTTTTTTTTAAATACATTTTTTTGCGAAGCTAGGAGTTTGCTAGATGGAATATTTTTTAAACAAAAGCATAAAATTAAAAGATAAATAAAATTAATATTTTAAATCAATACTTTTTAATCTATTCGAATTCATTCAAAATGAATATTGTAAATTATTTATTTATTTATTCTTTCTTTGATCTCATATTTGTTTTTTAAAAGATGGAATTCGTAATTTCAGTCATTTTACACGATAAATCATCTGTGATCACTCTTATTGAGAAAATAAATCTCGAAAAAATTATAATTGATCACGACAGAAGAATATATTATTTCAATTTCGTCAAAATTTGAACTTTTATTTTCTTCTACAATACTTTATTATACTCTATTCAACTATGTCTCAGTACCTATCCCATACCTGAAAAAAGAACCGGTTAGATATTTCATCCATTGCTAAGTGAATATATGAGGTATAAAACAGGAAATGTCTTCTTTGAAATCTGAAGCTACAATTGTGGGTTGGAGACCCTCGTAGATGATGTGGAGTTCAACAATAAAAACAGCAAATCATAGCCCGGAGGAACAATGACATAGTGATCATTCAATCTTATCGTGGAGGCTCACGACCAAGTCGTGTGCATCGTCCAAAAGCTTCCAGATATCAAGTTGCCCTGCCATGCTGTTGCACTCTCTGTAAATCTCATCCATACTGTTGTACTTCTCTATGATCAGCTTCCTCTTCTGCAAGACTGACGCTGCGATGGCATAGAGCAACAAGTCATCCGTGGGCGGTGCTCGTAGCCTGATTCTTCCCCATGCGGATTTCCCGATCCCGGCTCGTATGGCTGCCTGATCTGCCCACATAACCTCCCACAAGCAGAGGGTCTGTTCCAAGGTTAGCTCTCTGCGGAAGACAACCACAACCATTCTGTACACAAAGAAGCAATCCTCAGCTTGAAGCTTCTCCAGGTGCCTATAGAGATCAGAATCCTTCGACTTAATGATCTTAGAGACGATGTTTAGCTGTCTCCTGATGCCTACCTCGTCGAGTCGGAAGTTATGCCTAGCTTTCTGCATAAATCCAAAGAAGCACCAAAAGGCTTCAGGATCATCCTCTATGACAGTGAGTATGGGAGACAGAAGGTCACTCATTCCTTGGCAATAGCCAATTTCAGGATCATAGAGTGCATAGGCTTCTAGTATCGCGACCAGACGTGCAGCATGGTGAATCCTGCATGGCTCCAAGTGCTCGTAGTCTTTCAAGCCGACACAGGTAGCAAACTCGACAGCATTGTCTCTTGAGACTTCAGCTTGGGACGGATTATAATTTCTCCACTCGTCGTTGGCTCGAATAGCATCCAGTCGCATGATGCGTTGCCATGTTGTGAAATTCTCAGTTCTTTGAGGAGATTTGGGGATCTCTCCTATGGAGGAAGCAATCTTGGTGAGTCTTGTAGCAGGGGAGGATATTCTAATGCTGCCAGCTTCTTCCTCAATGGAGGATTCACTGAATGAAGATTCTGTATCATCGGCAATACTATTTTCGTCGTCTTCCACAATAACACGGTCAGGTGTACCTGATTCCTTGTGCACTATGTGATCTAAAGTGCCACTGAATGGGCTTTCTTGTTCATTGCCATTTTCATCGCCATGATTTAACAATTGCCAACATCGGCGTCTCAGTTTTTCATATATCTTCCTGTAATACCAACATAACACTAAAATCTAGTAGGAAGAGTAAACCAACTTGTCTCATTGACAATAATTGTATCGTTCGTTAACTGCAACAAGAGGAGCAAAATGATGGCAAATATTTGCTTAACAGACTGGAACATGTACCTCTTTTGTGCTTGAATGACAATTCTTTCAGCCCTTGAACTCCTCAGGTCATAGCTACACATCAAAGGAGCACAGATCAATAAAATGATTATGTAGCAGAGATCTACGAAAAGATTGTTTTGCTAGTACCTGTCCATGAGATTTCCTCGTGTTCAAAATATAATCACAGAATCATGAAAAAGAACTCATATGAAACATAATTTCCCACACAATTTTCAACTTAATTGCAACAGAGTCATTTAGACAGTCAATTTTTGGTCCTTGTCACTTGAACTGGGTAATATATATCTTTATCACTAATACAATAGGCCAATGTTGTACTAATATCACACTCCGATAGTGACAATAACTTAGCATTAGTTAGGGACTATAAATGAGTTATTTCATATGAGCCCACAAGCAATGTGAGATATATATTCTATCTTCATATAGACTTTTTCCCTTCATTTTAATTAAATTTGTTTCATTAAGCATAACAATGATACATTTTTCTCCTTATAGGACAAAACAAAGGGATTTAAGGAAAACCCAAGTGAGAAAGAACAAGCATATTTGATGGCAATTTGTATTGTGGGTCAACAAAAAATGATCCCTTAAAGTGCAAGATAAAGTCTATCAAGAAGGTTCATAAAATTTATTGATTGAATTCATGATTAAAAGATAATTTGTCCAATGACCATCATAATAATGCTGGCGATGATGTATGCTTCCTAATTTTATTCCATCATTGTGCCCCAATCAATATCATCTAGTCTAGCTAATAATGTCTGAGCAATTTAATTGTTGTAGTTATATTCCCGTGGTCTCTTTTTGGCCACTTTGCATGCCTTGATGTTTATCTTGTTCCAACTTCTCTAACCATAGGCCTTAAACATCAGTCTATCCCATCATGAAGTGACTCAGCTGTATCACAATCGGCTTTGACATATCCTAATTTTGTTTGGGAAATCAGACATTTGTCACAAACCAACAAAAAAGAATTTTCTAGTGTGGTCTAGAATCAAGAGTAAGGCATAGAAATCAACGTATAGATGATTCTCTATATTGGGATAACAGATTCCTTTAGACATCTCAAATTTAATGTTTTGACTAATTGATCTTTATTTTAATAAGCATACATGATTTGTCCATACAAGATATAGGAAAAAAATAATAAAATTTATAAATTTGTAGTGTATGTTACAAGGAAGGAAACAAACAAGCAGCATATGTTAGAAGGTAATAAAATAGGTAGTGACCATGAAAATGAAGGCCTTTTCCTGTGAAAAGAGTACCAACTCCTTGGAAAAATGAAAAGGGATTTTGAAGGAAAAAGACAGATGTGTAGCATATAATTAGTATGTAAAAGTAAAATAATTAGCAAGATATTGAGATATAGTATGCAATCAACAATATCTACTGTACTAGTATTTATTGGTCATAAATATTGTATCAACAAAATTTAGAGAACTATACTTATCATACACAGCATATTAGCATTATTTATTACATAATACATCACAACCAAAATATAATGGAGAAAAATGATTTTTAGATAGGAAAATTTTACGATATAATCCCTAGACAATTATATGGTAGATTTAGAAAAGAAAAGAATATTTTGTAATTAGATTGATATGATAAAGGACATATGATAACATAGTTACTAGTGTTAGGACTTGGGACCACATGCAATCCAAGAAATGATACAACTATAGAGTCCTTGATGTTGAGAGGATGTTTCATAAGATCCAGACGTACGTCTTTCGCTTTGCGTGTGTCTAATATGTACCTTCTCATGTGATATATAAAAACTATTTACCTTCCTCAAAAAAAAAAAAATGATACAACTATAGAATTACATTGAAGGGTGGGTCAACACTAGCACCTATATCTTTTAACATAATAAGAAGCTTGTATTGTGGAGAAGAGAATCTTTAGAAACTGAAAATTATAAGTAGGATTATAATTGATTATATAAATGTAGTTTCGGCAATGACAAAAGTTAGAGAATAATTAAGATAGATGAACAAAAATGCCCATTTTAGTAGAAGCCACACATCTGTTAAATCTATTTATGAAAGTCACATTAATTATTTTATAGTTTTTTATTATTCACCATTTTGTTTCCTACAAGCATATCATGTTAATGCTTGCAACCATTGCATCTGTTAATTTTAATCATTTCATGGGAGGTGTTTCTATATTGCAAATTACCTACCTAATCTTGTAACTGTAGACTAGCTTCTTTATTGGCATTGATGGTTGACCTATAATAATGTGAAAATCCTTTACTATTTTGCATCACATCTGGGCAATGATGTGACTGATTGCTTTCTCCTTGCCCACCCTTTTGATGTGTTCAGGTGGTAAAAGCATATTGTGTTAGAATGAAGACCTAGATTTTTAATGAATACAGTTAAGATACATGCTCATAAAGTTCTAACATTTTTCTACAAAGAATGTGAGAATTTAATGCAACCCTCAACCTTTTTCATTCAAGCTTAACTTCAGAATTGGTGATTTTGCTGCCCTTTTATACAAACCAGATAAACCAATGGTGAACCATTTTACAACAAAACAATATAATCACAAAAAAACAACAGACACGCATTACTAAAATTATCAAATTATGAATGTGCTAATAAAGTAAGGATTTAAGCTTGTGGTTGAATAGGTTTTAATCCATCCCATAAATACTACACATGCTTATAAGAAAGCAATGGTTTAAAAGATGGTCTATCCTACTGCAACTAGAAGCTAAGTTCCACTTCCTATAGAAATTGACCAAAGGTTTTTTCCTATTTTTTCATCTCATGTTGCAGAAGAGGAATGTAAAGAATTCAGTGATAGTCTTTCTATCATGTAACTTTGTTTCTAAGGACAAACAATTTTGTATAGCTTTCAGATATCCACTATATGCTTTTATATTGGTTAACACTTACAATCTTATTTGCATCTTGTTATCTATCATGAGGTAGATATAAATAAAATATATGAAGTCCTTGAGGGCAATTTAAATTATCATATTTTCTAATATAAAAAGCTAACTATTTATGGTGAGGGCATATTTTGGATTTTGCACCTATCTGCATAACATATTCCTAAGTGATGCAAATACTTTGAACTTTAGATGCAAACTAAGAATTAAATTATGAATTAGATAATTAACGCAAAGGCCTTACAAACGAGAAGTCAAAGAAAACAACGCGGACAAATTAAGGGGGGAAAAGACAATACAGATTATATTTTGCAGCATATTTTTAAGTTAAACAAGCTATCAAACTGTTCAGAAAATATGGTTTAGAGTCTCACACTCCAAGAAGGAAAGGCCAGACTTCAGGCCTGATGCTTGGGTCAATTCCCTGAATCACAATTAAAAGTAATTGCTTCAAATGTATTCATATTTTTTTTATCAAAATAGATCATATAACTAATATAAGCATCAGAAAGTGACATTGAACTAGAGAAGACTCTTACTGCAGTCCGAGCTTTCTTTAAGAACTTAATTCCACCATCACGAAGCTTTCCATCAAAGGTGAAGAAATTGTTCCATTGGTGCCTAGTAAGGGGATGTTTCCTTTTTCTCTGAGACCATGGTGACCTAAGGCGGCCTCTGAAATACTACGTTGATGTTATGAAAGAACTAAATGATGAAGAGTGTAAACATGGTAAAACTTAAAACAAATGATACTCTTATTCCCTTGTTACAAATGAATTTACAAAAACAGCCAAGAATGTTTTCATATATACAATTTTTGCCAAGTAATTATCAGATTGCCCTAGTACCTATGGGCCTTCTTTTTGTTAACATAATTGACAAGGCAAGCAAATGCATTCCAAGTTTATCTCCCATAGATAACTAATCATATATTTACTCAGTAAATCCAAATGTCATGTTAATTTCAGCAAGTAACACAGTCTATGGCGAAACAAGCAACCACAATGTGATACAGCTACCAGCTCAACAATGTGGTATTCCTGATAGAAATAGTAGAATATTTAATTTGATTGACCTGCTCTTTCTGATAAAGTTCAGGAAGGACTGGTTATAAAAAAAAATCTCCTTGTACAAGGTAACAATTTTTCTCATGATAGGAGAATAGGAACCTACTGTTCTTCTAAACTTTCATATAATAGTACAATCTAGTTATTTTGTGACGATAGAGTTACTTTCCTACTATTCTTAAGAATAATAGCATCCATCAATCAGTGAGAGAGAAATGTACCCTAAATCCGGTGTGTCTAACTGTGTATAAAGAGAAGGTAACAATCTACTCAATCTCGTTAGCAAACACTAAAGGAAGAACATGACAGAGGAAAGATAATGAAGGAACAAAAGACATTTAGCTACTGTCTCCTGGTTATCTTTAAGTGAATTGGGAGAGTGAAGTTCTATACTGAATCCAATCGATGCTCCAGAGAAAAACAATAAGGCACTGAAAAGGCAATCAGGAACTGGTGAGGAGGCAACAATGTGGAGCGATCTCAAATGAATCCAGGACGACCTAGGCGACGACGAAGATGGTGAATACGGAGGACGCTCATCTACGGCATCCCTCCTCTCTATCTCTCTCTCTCTCAAATAATCGATTTCTTTCTAACCTGCTACTTGTCGGGAAGATAAGGAACGAAAAAGCAAGCGCCTATTCGGTTTTTTTTTTCTTTCTCTTACCTCCGCGTCGAGATGACGAGTGTGGCGGCCAGGGCGAGTCCGGCCATGGCCGTCAAGCCGAAGACCACTACGTCCTCATGCCACCTCCCGGCTTCCCCGTCTACGCCGGACCAGATCCACCCGCCGACCTTCGCACTGCCGATGAAGCTCCTGATCCCACGCCCCACCCAATTCGAAACCCACATCGATCGATCGATCGATCGACCGCCCGCCCCGCCGCCTCTCGATTTTCCAAGCTCGAAAACTCCCAACTGCTCCGCCTCTCGATTTCGCTTCGAAATCAAGAGCAGGCCGCGAAGGCGGTGCGATGATGGCAGCGCCGTGGCATCGAGAGCAGAGATTCTAGACTCCAAAGCAAAGCAAAGCATTCGGAAACTTCTATTGCAACCCCAAAACTTATTCTATTTTCAAACTTGTCCAAATATTTACAACTTTCAAATGCCCCCTTCTATTATTATCTTTTCAATTCTCATCATTTTTACAAAAAGGGCGCATTTAAATTTAATAATGATTAAATAAGGCACCGTTTTATAAAAGGGCGAATCTCATTTCCAAAACAGCTCTCAGTAGCTATTTAAACGTCTTTTAAAAATTAAAGAAATATATATATATTTTTTAATGACCTTTCATTTGTCAAAATTCATATATATTTTCATTTTGATTATTAAATAATCATGACGATATTTAGGTAAATGATCCGGTCTGAGATCAAAGAGGAGGGAACCATCAATGAGAAGATTGGTGATAAGTTGGATGCTTTCAAGGAAATGCGCCAACTTTGAAGATTCTTTATAAAACTTAAAGAGAGTTAGAACAGACGCCAAGACAAACCTTGTGCAGCCATGAAAAATTTAGAAATCGAGAGTCAGGGTCCGAGTAGCGGAGATTCCCGGATCGAGAGTCGTGGGCCGAGTGGTGGAGGTTTTTGAAGTCGAGAGTCCAAGGCCGAGTGGTAGAGGTTTCTAGAGAGAATCCGAGGCCGAGTGATGGAGGTTCTCGAAGCTTCATGAGGTTAAGGACTTAGGTTTATCTTGACCAGATTGATCACTATATGACTTACACAGTGTATACTTTGTTGTTTTCTATGGATCCCAAGAAATATAGGATTGTACATAAAAAGGAAAAAAAAACTCGATGTTCAAATAAGGCCACAATCTAACTAGAAACATAAAATGGCAGATTCATTCACCATATTGCCAAAAAAAAAAAAAAACACTTAAAAATATACAAGAGAGCCATACACAAGGATCAATGTGTGAGTACATCTTGTTCGAGTAGAGGTTGAAGACTTACTAATTGGCATTGCCTAGGCTCGGTCCTTGGCACGGCGGCCGATCAGTCTACACTGCTCCGGGAGCAAAGAACACAAGGCTTGCCCGTCTACATGGAGGAGCTCCCCGTCGATACCGCACCCATTGTTGGTGTTTGAGGCAGGCTTGATCTTCACAGACTTAACCTACAATGTCAAGAACAAGATCATGAATGCAAGCCAGACTCACTGGAGAGCAGAAATTTGAAGAACAAAGATGTAACAGTGTTGGTATACCTTAACATAGTCGACATAAGGGAGAGAGAGATGTCGACCGAACTGAAGATACATGAAGAATCTCAACAACCTCAGCCTTCCACTTCCGTGGATCAGTAGCAAATCCAAGCACTTGTCGTCGTGCTCTGCTTTCGGAGCAACGACCTGCGAGCTCAGACTCTGAACGGTCTTGCAAGAATGATTGCATACCAGAACAGCAAGAAACCGGCCTTTTTTAACTACCCACTTCTCTTCTAAGCTTGGAACTAGCTCCTCTTTCATCCCCAATTCAATGTCATCAGGTGGTGGTCCTGGCAGCTCAATTGGTCTCTCATTGTCCCAGTTTGGCTCGGCGTCCCACTTTGGCTCGGTGTCCCACTTTGGTTCCGAGTCCCAGATTGGTCCTGGATCAGACACAGTCGAGGAAATGTCTTCTTTGTCATACAATGAGGTAGCTGTCCAAGAGCTTTTGGCATCAGTTGTGACAGTCAGACCCAGCCATGTTCTATCAGTTCTTGATTTTGATCTGGTCCTCGGCCAGTTTGGATTCGGGGACAGGTGAGGCTGCGGATGAAGGACTTCATCTGGCTCAGCAATTGAATTTCTTCCCAAGGATAAACGCTTTGATTTAGGATCAAGCGCTCGAACAAACTCCGATGGCTCACTGCTTGCAATTGTGCTACCAGTTGTTTCTGGATCACCTCCTGGAGTCCTAATTGAGTCTATGCTCGATAAACTCGAAGCTCTGGTGAGGCCTTCTTTTCTTGACCTCTGCAAATCCAGATAGAAGTCTGACACATCGACTTTATGTTGTTCCACTGAAATTTTTTCTTCAGCACTTGCTGCGTTAGTATTTGGGAGATATTCCACATCAAAGCTGTACTTTGGCAAGCAAAGAATTTTAAGAAATCCAGCCACAAAATAGCGCAAGGGACCAAAGCGTTTCTGGTACTTCTCAGAGAGTTCCAGGACTGCAGGATTTAACATTGAAGATCTCAATATAAGATAATTACTACTTACAAAATGATACTATTATCGTGTTTATATAATCACAACTGAAATAAGGTAGAGGTGGGATATAGCTCATACAATTTCATTTGGTGTCATAAATTTTAGGGCATGGTATAAATTTACAAGTGGCTCAGGTGTTAGCAATCTTCACCTACAACTTGACAACAAGGTCTGTAATTCTTGAAGGTGAATTAGGATGATGCTCAGGAGGGTCACAAATAGAAATAACAGGGAAGAAAAGTTAATTTTTTGCTACCAACTTCATTATGTCACTATGGAATAAATATGAACTGTCTGCATGGAAGTATAGTGTATCGATAGCCCAAAGGATGAGGTATTGGAGCATGATTGATCATATAACAAGGGCAGGATAATAAAATATAGAAAGCAAAACAAATTCATGAAGTTACCATCACTCAGGAAGCCAAAGTATGAAACAGTTGTTCCAAAATGAGTTATGCCATTCTGGATCCATTTGACGGTAAGAACATCGGTCGCAGTGAGTCCACCCTGTAATAAGGATACAGTAATGGTATAAGCTGATAAGATAAATAAACAAGTTTCGACAGTAGTTCAAGACAAATAATAATGAACTAAAACTTGAATCAACTTGTATTTTTCTCTTTTTTTTAGCTCAGTAAACAATGGTTGTATCAAAAATATTAAAATCATGGATGAAAATTTTGGTAAAGATGGATAGTTACGTAGCAAACCATACAGCTTTCACTAATTCCTCAAAATTCATGTTTCGATGAATGTCAAAACTCTTCACAATTAAAATCTATACATTTAGAGTTGGTTTTCCGCAAAAGATGGAAAAGTAAGAAAATGAACGGATGTAAATAAAACAAAGATCTTTCATTTAAATTTACATCCACTCTTTCTGTTACATTTTCATCCTTCCACTTTTTTATCCTTCATAGGAAATAGTTGTTTAATATTTTGAATTGTTCTTAGCTATTTAGTCATACACACACGCATAAAAGGATCAAGTCCCTATTTGTCAAGCTCTCATAATTAGCCTTGTAACTTAAAACACACACACACAAGGGAGTCACTACATCACCCACCTGCAGACACACACACACACTCTTCTAGAATGCCAACACACAGAAGCTCTCTTTTGGCCGATACCAATCAAGACAGATCAACATGGATGGTACCTACTGCAATTCGCCTGTGCCAATACTGAGTCAATGTTGGTTAACCAATGAATAAGATGTTTCATCCATGCTGACTGAAACAACACGGTATTTGAGTCCTTGATTGAAACTACCAGCAAATGTTTTCTTGTTTAGAAAATCATCAGAATAGTTTTTCATAATAAAATTTTCAAAATCTTCTGGGCACTACAACCCTAACAGAGTTGATAATCTTTGTTATCATTTTTTTTGTTACTTTCATAAAACTAACAGGATTTTATCATAAAAATAAGAGCATTACCTTGACAATGGCCATTGCAGCTGAGATGGGATCTCTCACTCCCAAAACTGTCCAAACAAGTGAATTATCAGAACCAGCAGGAATCACACCTATTGGCATGGAAATTGCCTCCTGTTGGTTTTCTCTAGTTAGAAGCCCATTGAGCACCTGTACCATTATCAAATCTATGCATTCAGAAAGAACCAATGTTAAAAAAGCAAAGGGAATATACTTATGTGATTTAGGACCAACTGAAAGATAGTTTAAGCATAGATAATTTATCTAAGAGTACTCTCTGTATACATCCAATGCTTGATAAATACATGCACGAAAAAGATGAAAGAAAATGCTTATTGCATCAATCTTGTGTTATGGACCTAGCTAGTAACCAAGAAGAAAAAATCTCATAATCCCAAGGACCCACATGTAACTTTTTACATTGCAGAGCAATATAGATAAGTAGAAGGGACTATCAATGAACCCTAACATGGTATCAAAAACATTCCCATCACTGTCACAATACCAGATCTCCACCTTCCCTCATCACTGCAGTGCCTTTCATCATCACCACATGCTGACCCTATGTGCATGAGAACTTCAGCCATCAGGAACCAAGCCGCTGAGTCCTTCTCTCACTTCCTCTGCACATGAGCAGAGAACTATTCAGCTCCATGTCCCAGTTTATCATCTTCGTCGCCCCTGAATTTGACCACCAAGTGAGCAAAGGACCAAAACCACACATATCTGTAGGTTCACATCTCCTGCAGCATCATCCATTGTCATGTTGCTAGGACAACCTGCAGGTTTGTGGCCTCCTGCAGCATTCCCACCACCTAGCCGGCTAGCCACCACTTCAAACTCCTTGTTGACAACACTCAGACAGAACACCCCCTTCAACAAGAAACAGCAGTATCCTGGGAATGTAGAATGCACTGCTAATACAGAACCCTTAAATGTTGATGGGCAGTTCAACTAAATCCATGTGCCACTGTCAATCAATTGCTCCATAGAACCTTGATGCAACGTTAAAGTTGTTGCCGTGTGACCTAGAGGTCACGGGTTTGTGTTTCAGAAACAGCCTTTTGCAAAACAAAGTAAGGTTGCCTACAATAGATCCTTTCCCGGGACTCGCATCGGTTGAAGCTTCGTGCACCGGACTGCCCTTTTATTAAACTTGGGATTGCAAATCAGCAGAACTTTCCAGAAGATCCCTTTAATGTCTTTTCCTATGACCCAAAACCACAGATACTTTCCATAGACAAAGTAAGCACTAGAGGATTATCTTGCACCCTAAATGCCACACTTTCAAACATTCCAAATATGAACATGTCTCTTGACTCCCATGCATGAACATGATTTAATTTCCCTGAATTCAGTGGGAGCAGTTACCTTCAACTTCAGCTCTTTTATTTCTGCTTGAACATGACCCAGATTTCTACACTGAGTCAATTCATCATCACCAGTCATAAGAAAACATTTCTTTGGATTCAAGATCTTGCATATCCAAGAAGGGATCACATGCACGTATATTGCTAACAACATGAGTGAAATTCTAAATTCATAATTCATCAAAAAATTATTTTATTTTATTCATCTTGTTCTATCTAAAAGAAATTTCCAGAACTATATAAGAAACGTGAAACAAATAACTGACCTCATTAACAATTCCATCACCACCAACGCAAACAATTCCTAGAAGAACAATTTAGACACAATAAGGAACAAAGAGACAGGAATACAGATCAAGTTGAATGAACTTAGCAGCATACCATCTGGACATGTGCTGAAGTCAACTGTGGAAGCAAGGTTTCTTGCATGACCAGCATAAGTGGTCTTAACTACTTCCATCTTGAAGCCTGCAAGCTGTTACCAGTTTTCGATCCATGAGAAATTTCAAATTATGCCCTTTATCAAGCACATGTTTTGATCATTTATAGAAAGAGAAGTAAACACTTACTACTTAGCAAAACATTTGCAGTTTCAACGCATACAAATCCTAATATTCTCATGTTGAATATTGTTCCATGTAAAATAAATAGAAAGCATAAACTTTTATTATTCAGTTATCATATAAATGGTAACTACTGACCACTCTTTTGTCGTACAATTCTAACAACTATTCTGGGTCAACTATATAGATCTTATTCCTTTGTTGAACTCCATTCAAGTTAATATCCCTAGTAATATTCAATTATCTTAAATCATAATTGAGTTGCACAGAGTTATCTGTGTTCTGTGGTTCTCTACTTCTTGCACCTTCAACTCCAATTGATTTAACTTGCTGAATTATAAAATTTATTAATTGTCATTGAACATATCTATTTCGTATTAATATAATTTTTCTTTAGAACTACACCTAATTGTTCTCTTTAGTAGTATACTTTATCTAATCCTTTCTATTAATCTACACATACATCTAGGCATTGTTATCTATGTTATACTAACTTTTTATATAAATTATTTTCTAATTGTCAAACATTCTAATTCATGAAGTATAGTAGGACATATTACAGTTTTTAACATTTTTCTCAGTCTATGGCGCATGACAATCATACAGGGTTCTGATGGCTTCTCTCTAATTCAACCATTCATTCTTTATCTTACTGTTGATATTGAATCAATATGACATCTCCTTCACTATATCAAAGTTAATTGCTCAGATCCTACTAGCATGGTGTCAAAATGATAAATGGTTTACATTAAATCATGCGTAGCTAGTTTTGTTCCAAAGAAATATAACAAATTCAAAAAAAAAAAAAGATACATCGACAATGGAAACTCATCAAGAGTGTGGGTATAGAGATCATAAACAGAGTAGATTGGATCATACAATCCTAGTAATATTAATAAATGATCACAGTCTCATACACACCTTAAAAATTGGTTCAACTTTTGAATGAAAAACTTTACTTGATCGGCCATGCCCAGAACGAGGATTCAGTATCACAAGAATGCTAGGTGGACTTTTACACCTTATATATGGTAGATTAAACAGAGGCTCATCAGCAACAATGTCAGGTTCCTGCTTCTTAGAAATCATCGGATGAGGTAAACTATTAATTGAACATTGCTGGTCTGCAAAACCTTGTACCCATTGCAAGGCATCTTGTGAGCTAGAAGCTAAGAAGCGGAAATCTTGTTGAACTCTTTGTGGCTTCAAGAAGCAAGAAAGTCCACATGATCTCCTTTTCATAGGATATGCATGGATAGTGAAATATCTTACACCAGCATGGTAAGATACCTACAAGAGTTACAACTAAATGTAAGGGCTTTTTATAATTAGAAAGAGTAGCATGATAGAGCAACTAAGAAACTTACAGAAATGATCTCATTGATGCTAAGAGTACTAGAACCCCATATCAGAGCTTTACTTGTAAGTTTTGCTTCAAATATATTAGAGATTAAATTTTCGGACCCCTTTTGCTCATTAGCACTTGAACTTTTAGCTTTCTTTTCCAGAGTAAGCTTCCCCCTAAGAACTACATATCCTAACAAATCAGATTTTTCATCCCCAATATCAATCCTGTGTTCATGAGGCTTTGCTTTCTCGGAATCTTTAATAGCAATACTGGCATCAGTCTTCTTCAGTGATTTTGCTTTGCCTCTTTTTTCAGGAAACACAGTTGGAGATGAATGCTGCCCTTTTGCTGTCGGGGACTTCTTGCTACTCAAGCGGCGAAGAGATTGCTGCAGTGTGCCTCTTGGTGAGGTTACCCCTGGATTGTGATCAGTAGAGTCCTGCATAGCTCCTTTTTCAAGTAAACCTATGTGGGCATGCGTTCAGCTCACAAACACAGTCCAAACAAGGAAATGATTTATAAGGTATAAAGGAGTTCTCAATCAGAAGGGCCCAAAGAGTCATCAGCATGCAGTATAGCCACTGCAAATTTCAATACACCTCAATTATTATAAAAGAGCATGGCCAAGATGATCTCAGTTACTAAACAAAGATAAGGATAATTGAGCTACACAAATAAAACACTAAACTCAACAGAACCACATGATAATTTTGTAGAGGTAATGATCCACAAGAAGGTTAGTTCATTCACACAGTTGGTTGGCACAAAAGAAATGAATAAAAAAAGATACACAAGTTTATCTGTGCTAATTGTCTGAGGCGTTCAAGCATGTACGTGAAGCAGTTAATTTATCTTCACATGCATTCAAATGCAAATAAAAACATTAATCTCTCAATGTAATTTAGATTAACAAAATGTTCTCTCTCTTTTTTTTTTACCATTGTTTCTAGCATAAAAATTCAAAATAAAAAAGCAGATTTTTTTTTACCACTCCAACTGCAAAGCTCCAGACAACTCTAACAGAAGCATCAATACGTAAAGATGCTATTCTCCATCACAAACCAGTGGTGGCAACTATCTCATTCAAGAACTAGCCAAAAGGAGCGTCTTATATATTAAGCATTTTCCTAACATTCATCTAATATAAAGATTAAAAGAAGCTTGTTTTGTAATACCAGCAAATAGAAAAGATACTAGGATTCGCCTAAATTAAATAGACTGGTTTATGATTACATGAAAAAAAAATACATTACATCCAATTTCACTTCAGTGAGTAGCTCAAATGCCCTATCATAATCGATTTCTTAGTTGCAGAGTCCCTTTTTTGTTCAAACGCGTCCCGAATCAACATACAAACAGAAAGTTCCTAAAGGAAGAAGAATATTAGATGCTTTATCTAATCCATCCTCCTTTCAAAAATCTAGATTTCAAAGAGCTTAATCACCCGGATTCCTAACTATTGGGCAAGATAAAAAAAAACACAGAACCGAAACAATTGCAAAACAAATTAGCACAGTACCATTCCATTCCCAGACACAAAGAAGCACACAGATCGTCCAAGCAGATCAACCGACACCCGTCAGATTCAATAAACGATCCACTGCCGCCGATGCCGCAATTCCGAATCAGAACGCCGAAAATGATTCCCGATCGCGATGCCACTGCAGCTGGGAGAAGACGAAGAGGAGCCTTAGGAGACCGGCAAGTGGACGAGACTCGGAGCAGGGAAGGCCGATCGGGAGATTTGGAGAGGAGGAGAATAAGAAGAAAAGGCGTTGATACGCTATCTGATATATCGAGTTTCCGACACGGAGCGGCGTTACAGGCGGGAATGTCCTTTTACTCCATAAATTTCACCTTTCCACCCACTGAATTAAATTTATTTACATTTTTACCCCCGGTTTTGGAAATTTACATTTCACTATTCACTAGTTGGAGATATTTGTTTTTCTATCTGTTATGTTATGGGTGTTATGACCCGGTCTGCAAAGACCAATCTAAAGTTGAGATATGTCAGGCAGAAGATTGACCTGATCCTATATCCAACCCACTCCGACTCACTCAACGAGAGCCTTACTCGGTCACCCATCCATCCACTCGAGAGCCGTACTCACCCATCTACTCGGACTCGGCCATGATCCGCTTGACTCCCGGTCATGCTCTCCCCGACTTCTAGCTCGACCTCATCTCGACCTCATTCTGCTCGAATCTAGCCCGACCGATCACACAACCCTAACCCTCGAGCCCAATACCAAGGTACCAAGAGCAAGAGTTTTAACTCCTGACTCATCGAGCATGCTACACTTATATTCAAGCTGTGTCGATTCCTACTCAATCTTACTCAAGACCAACTTTTCCACTGAGATCTTGCCCAACAACAGATCGATTCCCCTTCCTGTCTTTCTCAGTCAGTCAAATCGTCGTCAAAAAGTTATGTGACATGACAATTTGCCCCTGTTCTGAATGATACGACTTTATGTTATTATGATAATGGTGAGACATTTCCCACACCGTAATGATGGCAATAACGAAATATTTTTCACATTCTGATGGGATATATCTTTTGATAAAATCTTACCACACAGATATTCCCCTTAATTAACGACAAGACAAGTCGAGATGACTCTCTCCCCTCATTACCTATATAATCCCCTTTCTTAGCACAAAACAGGTACGCACGATCACATTTTAATACACTTCTTCCTCTAAATTTCTTTTTCTCATTCCGATAACTGACTTGAGCGTCGGTGTGGTCGAACCATGGCACTCCTGATTTTTTCTCTCACTGTATTGGTACTTGTAGGCTCCGGAGCTCGTCGTCTCCTTCCTCCTCGCGAAGTCAACCTCCGTTGCCATGTGACTGATTACGTGTCCGAGAGGTGATCTCAACAGAAACACTATCAAACTTTGATTTGTGATTTTTTGTCGATGATCAAGGAAATACACAAACTCTATTTAGAGGACAAAGAGGAATCTACTTTGATCGTATGTTATATTGTCTGATTTACTTAATGAAGATTAGTAATTTATCAGATATTATATTGTATTATGATCTACCAAAGTTACCTCAACAAGTTTAAGCAAAGAGGGCCATATAAAGTTTATACTGTAATTTATCAAAATATAAGGTCTTGAATAAAAAAAAGACAAAACTCTAGGGGGGGCGAAGTGAAGTTTACACATCCGTGTTTTCCTCGTTTCAACTAATGGAATTTGATTATGTGACGTCGAAGCGATGCGTAGCGTTTCCGACACGAAGCGGCGTCGCGGATGCCGATATGCCGCATTTAATATCTTATCGGCGTTATTTAATTGCTCCTTCAAAGACTCGTTTTCCATTCGCCTTGACGGAGACGAAGGCATTTGGTGGAGTCGCCATTAACGGCCGCAGTCGCTGCACGTGTGATTCAAAATAGAAACTTCCAAGCCACGCGTGTCCAGCGCCCGACGTGTGGAATCCTATTCGGACGGCTGAGATCGCTGCGAATGGGAAAAGCCTGGAGGAGGCACTTCGAGGGGATCCCGCTCTCGCTCTCCCTGTCTCCTTTTAAATAGGTAGTCTGTTGGGAGTGGCTGGTGATGCTTAGTCGACCGGGCTTTTCGGAACCCTGAGACCGCCCTTCAGTTTGGTCCACTAATCTGCGGGACCACGGAAATTCAGACTGGAGTTGACCAATGATGGCGCGGGTACAAATGGATGCGTGTGGAATGGCGCATGAAGGACAGGGAAAATGTGTCTTTGATGTTGAAGCGCACGCCAATTACTATTTCGCCAGCTGGGGAATGCGGTAAGGTGAACCGCCGGAGCAGCGAGTTTTAGTTTCATTTTTTTATTTTTTAATAAATAAATAATTGTTTTATATAATTGTTTATGGGCAAAAATGACGTCCCAAATTAAGATAATCAAGATGGGCCTTTTTAAAAAATAATAATAATAAATGACCGTCCCGTCCCATCGATGATTTTATCTTTAAAATACTCCTTAATCCACCGTTATTAACAGTTAAACGCACTAAAACTATCCAATAATTACTATAAAGTATTTAAAATAAATTTATGATTTAAAATTTATATCATGTCAAAAATTATCAAATAATTATTATAATTTATAAAAATTATTTAATAATTACTAAAACATATTTAGAATGAATTTAAAATTTAAAATTTATAATTATAACAACTTAATAATAACTTCTATAATTATTTTAAATAATTTTTATAATTAATTGAAAGTGACTTTTAATGAAGTTTAAATAATTTTGACAAAATTATAAATAACATTTTAATATAAAAAATTTAAATCTTAAATCTTAAATTTATCCTAAACACATTAATACTAAATAATTTCTACATATAATAATAATTACTTAATAACTTTTACACATTATAATATATATTAAATAACTTCTATAAAATATAAATCTTAAATCTTAAACTCATCCAAAACACATTATAATAGTTATTTAATAATTTTTATATATTATAACAACTATTGATAGCTGTTATAATAACAATTATAGCCATCAATTTGGATTAGGTCTGCCAGGTTAACTAGCTCCGTCAAATAATTTAGACGGGTTGGGTTGAAATTTTATCAACTCATTTTAAAATGGATTCAGATAGATTGACCCGCCTAAGCCCGCAACCCACATAGATTGATTGGCGACGGACTTAGATTGGTCTACGGATTGATTGAGAAAGTTTATTTATTTATTTTAAATTTTAAAATTAAAATAGAAAACTCAATGAATTACTGGATTTAATCAATCTAAATTACAATTCAAGTTTAAAAATTACAATTTAAATTTAAAATTTTCAACTTAATTAATTTAAATTATAACTCAAATTTAAAATTTTTAATATTTTTTATTTTTTGACATGCCCGTGAATTGGCCCGCCTAACCCGTAGCCCGTCTTGAATTGAGTTGAAGATTTTTTAACTCGTTAAATTGATGAATCAATCCACTTCGCCCCGCCATATGATGATTTTTTAATGAATTGGTCCGTCTCACCACGAGTTGGACATCTAACAACAATAGATCAAGAAATATTTTTAAGATAAATTAAAATATTTATTTAATTTTAATTAAAAATAATAACAACTATTGATAGGGCTATTATAACAACACTCGATCAAGAAATATTTTCAACATAAAATAAAATATTCATTTGACTTTAATTGAAATAGAACATCCAAATGATGAACATACCCATTTGATCCTCCAACATTATTTATTCATCCGTATGGCATGATCGAAGGCGATTAGCAGAATTAATATGATTGATAGAAGATGAATTATAGCAACTCCAATTTTAAGTATGATGGTCAATCAAGAGAACATAATTAATTATCCTTAAAAAATTATAGCAAAAAGAAAATTTCGAGAGTAAATTATTATTCTACAACAAATAAACCCGAATGGCTTGGATGAAATGGGTCATCCCTAACCCATTCCGTCTCCATCGTATAGTTTCACGGATACAGTGAATTCTTGTCATTGGCCTATAACAATATATATACCATATTGCATCCTTTACTTGGGACGCTTGCGATCGTATAATATATCTTCGAAGTTATTCTTGATGGAATAACCCACTCTAACAAGGTTTCTACCCACGCCCGAGGCCACAATCCCAGCACTCCTAGTAAATCTGCATCAAAAGAAAAGATTCAGAGATTTATTTATGTATTTTCGTATCATGCCTAAATTATGTTCAAGAAGGAAAACTGGAAACTAGACTTGGATATCAATAATGGGGGCGATAAACAAAGCATACTTGTCGAAGAAGTTGCTCCTTGATGCATACTCTGGTTTAGCTTTGGCTGGTTGGAAGTGAGTAGGAGCTTCTGCAAAATGTTGAATGTGATTAGTTTTATACATCTATTCGGCATAGACATTGATGTCGATACTGATCTTAAATATGCAGGATATGTAATGATTCACAGTGAAAGGGAAAGTCCTCGCCTCATAGATTCACGGAGCAGAAAAGGGAACTATTGCTTCTTGAGTGTATTATCAAAGTTTGAAGTACAGTTCTGTGATGGAACTTGGAAGTCTTCGGCCGGAACAATACTAATTTCAGTACCGTTTCATGCCAAAGTATGTCAAGAGCAACTTAAATGAGTTTTAATGTTATAATGCCTTTCACATAGCTTGTTTACTCCAAAATCGAAACAAGACTAATAATTATACCAAATAAATAGTAGGTAAGTATCGTTCATCTGATATAAGCATAGATTCTTATAGTATCCTAGTGTGACCAATAATTTTTTAAGATCCAAATTAAATAATCTTTAAAGAAAGTTAGGACATCTAGTATTGGAATTAATTTCTTTACATGTTCATCTAAGTTAACTACTGCCAG
Organism: Curcuma longa; assembly: GCF_044706935.1. Taxonomy (NCBI): domain Eukaryota; kingdom Viridiplantae; phylum Streptophyta; class Magnoliopsida; order Zingiberales; family Zingiberaceae; genus Curcuma; species Curcuma longa. Next base: position 285,423 of record NC_133863.1, on the reverse strand, counting down.
TTGGACTTGAATTGACACAATAACCCAAAACAAACACATCCCATTTTCCCGAGCACTCTTCTTTGTTGCTACTGGTGCTTCTCCACTCTTCCCCTCCCTATTCCCGTGGCTGACAGATGAACAAAAAGGACAAGTCACAGAAATGGATTCTTCGTATCTAGGCCAGTTTTGTATTATACCAGCAAAGATAGATCATACCTTCAATATTTAAAATCATGCATACAACTACTCTCGGTAGTCAACATAAACGTAAGAAATTATGACAAATTTCAAACATTAAAAAAAAAAAAACAAGACTCATTTTCTGAAAAATACCATCAATGGTCTAGATGAAGAAAATAGAACATAGTGAACAATGGATTAACAGATTCATGGTTCAGTGGTGCACTATTTCCCGCATATAGTTAACAAGCACAGCCACCTACACAACAACAACTAAGTTTTATCCCACTAGGTGGGGTTGGCTAAGCACAACCACCTACAATGAAGAAATTTCATTTACGCACATTGTGTCTGTTGTCCCTAGTAAGAAACAATATAAGCTATCTTTGTGGTATCAAATGCACCTACGGCTCCACTTTAAGGTTAAAACTACTTAGCATTCTACAAAGTTTCATAAGCTAAGCAAGTGACTTCCACACTAATCACACAAACTTAGTCATATAAAACAAGCACAGGCTCTAGAATTACCTTCTGTATTCTGCACATGAACAGGCACACGTTCTGTTGATGTCCTTCTATCCACTAATAGCTGTGAAAAAAATTGGTGTATCATTAAGATCCATATCAGCTAGAAATAGACATTCAGACTTGAATGCATACATGTCTGTGATTGAAAAGGATACAATTGTAAATATAGCAATAGAGAAAGAAACACGACAATGCAAATGCCAAAACATTTTAAGATCAATGGAGCAACTATTTGAACACTTGTCAAGCATGTAAGTATAGAAGCTGGTAAACTTTTCTAGTAGATTGTTGAGGGTCCTAGGAATCATATCCCTTATTTTGCATTCCAGAAGAAGGTACTGCAACTGAAGATAGACTTAGTCTGAAAATAAACTTGACTGCCCATATCAGCCTTACAGATAAAGTCACTTGAATAGACTTGAATGAGGGTTTGCACATTGACATCCAATGTCGGCAAATTCAACAAGAATATTCTCTAGTTGCTGAAAAGAACTTCCAATAGTTCCCATTTGCAAATTATTTTTCAGGATTCTGAGACCTTAACAAGAGAACTCAAAGAGAAATCTAGCAGTTTTCTGAGAAAGAGCATAAGAATTAACCTGGATTTAACTAGAAAGTGTTATATACCACAGAATGGAGGTGATCAATGCTACTAAGCCAAGTAGTAAGTAGCATAAGTTCCATCTAGTCATCATTACTTTGCTTGTTATTCACCTGGATTTTCATTAATGAATACATTTAGCAGCACACATTCAAAACAAGAAGTTTTTTCATCAACTGTGTATCTTATCAAAATCCTTATATGATTTTTATGCATCATATGCCACAAATAGCTGAATGCTAACAACCAATTCCAAAAATTAAGTGCGCAAGTAAAAATTGTAGGACAGAAATTCCATTGCAGGAGGATTGTTTCAATAACCAGGCGCCCAGATAATGAAATCACAAAGTCATGCGATTAGTTTGATTTTCTAGATGCACTCCACTGCCAGTGCACTCAATGACAGCCTACAACCCATTTTGGTTTGACAATAGTTGTTGCTTTTAGTTTATGCAGCAAGGGCAGTGTTTAATAGGTTTCTGAAAGCCTAAACAAATAACAACATAAACAATTGGGATTAAACCTTGACATTCATCCACTCAATGTTCTAATACATGTCACATATTTAATTGAACTTATTCAACAAGGAAGTATAGAACCTATGCTTTAGAGTTGCCACTTTCACTACAAGATGACAAGCGGCAACAATCTAATGGCAAACCAGTGGTACTCCTTTTAGGTACTAGATTTGCCCTTCTTTTGTCAGGGTCCATTTGCACTTTTTTCCTTATATCCATTTCAGTGGTTGTGGTAGCTGATGTGATGTTGATTAAGGCAATGGTTATTGCCATGCAGCACTTCCTCTGTTTTCTCTGTTACTTACTAAACTTACCGAAAAAAGAGCTGACATCACTCTAGAAATTCCCCAACCTTAACTAGTCAAAGTTGAAAAGGAAACAAGAAAAAGAGCATCTAGCAGATGTTGCTTCCTCAATCATTGCTAATTTAAAATAACTTAAAAAGATTATCAACACAAAAGAATTTTGCATTTATCCTTTTCTTGAATGAAAGCAATGTCTATGTGTTATTTTTGTCTATCATAGTGAATGGATTCACAGCAAACATAAGTATGCAAGAGATTTTTTTTTGTTGCACCTGTTCATCATAAAAGTTTTTTTTATCAAGATCTATGAAGCATTTAGTGTTGAAAAGTGACCATGATATCAGAAGTTTATAATTTAAACAAGAGCAACAAAGTTCTAATTAGGAAAAATACCTCAAGACCAGCACAGAAAGGCAATTTAGTAGCATTCTCTTGATTTTGAATGGTGCCATCTTTGCCGTTTACAAATACTGAATAGCCAACACAAACATATTTGAAGTCTGAGAGGCTTCGACCTTCTTTATCAGCTTCCAACTCAGATTCTCCCACAATGTAGCTAGGCACTAATAAAAAAGATTAAAAATAACTAACTGCATAATGTGAAATATCAGTTTTATACTTAGAAAAATCCTCAGTAATGTGCTAGAAGCTTTAGAAGAAGCAAAAAAATTCAAGTTGACTAAAACTAAAATTGAATATATGAAATTTTATCTCCATAATAAAAAAATAATTGAAGGAACAATTAAGAGGGATAAAGAAAGAATTCTGAGATTTAGATATCTTAGATCCAACAAGAAAGAGATATTAGATAAGATCCATGCAATTGACTCCAAAGAGTTGAGATGAACTAGAGTATTGTTGTCATATTTGAGCATCTTTGAATCAACTCAAATGTGCAGCTATATTAGAAATGTATTTACCTAGATTTTTAATAAGTACAACAAGTGTTTCAAGTATAAATTGAGTAAAGAATCAGTTAGGTACTTATCCATTCATTCTTTCAAGTACTATACCTAAATTTCATATACAGTTTTATAAAGCAAGCACCTACTTTAGTACTTTAAATGAAAATTTGAGAAGAATCAATGAAAAGGAAAAGAGACCAACATATTCCTAGCATTTAGAGAGAAGGCACAACACAATTATCTAGTAAATCAATGTTCAAGAACTTCTATAGTACTGGGAATCAGCTACGAGTGTTCGACACAGATATTGATCTAGCTGTCAATTAACCATTATGATTTTTTTAAGTGGGTAATGAGGATTCACCAGAAAAACATCAAAAGTTTGGACACAGCTATGGGTACGCAACAGTGACACACCTTGAAAATTATTATATTTTTATGATATGATAATAAAGCTTTAAAAATTACAAAGGATATTGAATGTTGTGTGCAATCTTGTCATGAACGAGAGATCAATTGCACATTGTACAATATCGGCATTCAATATGTGGTCAAATCAAATTGAAACAATATTGAATGTTCTTTTTGGCCACATAACCAACATGTGGACCAAATATGCAACAAAGTGAAGTAGAAAATCAACTTAAGTCCATTATTGACAAGTTTATCAAATAAATTTCAATTATAAAGGAAAAACTAATCCAACTTAAGTTGGTTAATAATCATTATGTTAATTGTTTTAATATTTTATACTTGCTAAGGTCAATCACAAAAATTGTATTTCATGAACTGCTTAGATTGATTATATAGGTATCTATGTGATAGATGTAAAAAAAAAATATTGATATTTAATTCTTTATTAATTTATTAACATCTTACGTGACAAGTGTGACTTTTTGGATGAAGATTGGTTTGGCTAACTAAGTTGATATATGTTGTAGATGAACTTTTTTATCCCTTATTTTATGCATTTTCTTGATATAACTAATTTTAGTATTCCTTAATGTAATAGCATATTCACATGCCTCTGTGATATGTGGCAGCTTGACCACAAGCAACTTATATATGTTTTTTAAAACCTTGTAGGTATACATACAATAGACAAGAGAATGTGTGTACAACGTACTCCCCTAGTTTTACGAATTATCAAGAAGAAGTATTATGGACTAGATACTAAAGAACCCAGGGATCACATAGACAAGGGGGAAATTGCCCTATTTTATCCGTCCATTGCTCCCGTTAGTAAAGGTTCGTGTATATTTGTCCTTACTGATCAATATTTTAAAAAAAAAATCTATAAAAACCAAGTTCAATGAGATATGATGATACTACTTGGGCGTGCAGCCCTATTTACCCCCAACCACGTGAATTTCTTTCTTATCTTAAGGTTGCACATCATCTTTCTATTTCTTGATTCCTTTTGCAATAGTCTTGTGTTCACCGCACGATACTAGTCTAGTGGCTCTTGCAAATTAAGAAATTCAAGACGGTGCTGAGATTCAAATTCATGTTCAAGGGTCATTGTCATTTTTTGTCACGTAAATCGACAATTCTTTTCTTCGTCTACATTAAGGCATGTTGGTCGTGCTCCCAAGTAAAATCGCGTTTACAAAATTTACCTAAATGCCTTCCCAGATCACTAGATTAATCGCTACCCATCATCGATCAGGTAAATCAACGATTCACCTCCGCCATATCCAGAAGCGAAATTATCCTAAAACATCAATTCCCAAATCATGCAGAAGAACGAATAATCAATCTACAAAGAGAGGGAGGAGGGAGCGAGAAGCAATCGAACCATCTTCGAGGGGCCTCGTGAGGCCGATGCAAATAGGGTTCCGAGAGTCGGATTTGAGGATCGACGAGAAATACAGACAGCCTTTGCAAGATTTTCCCTGGGGCGCACTCCTCGCCCGATCTTCGTCGCCACCACCGACGACCGAACCCTTCTCCATAGCCGATGAACGGCGACGCTGCGCAACCCGATCCTGCCGCTCCGCCTCGGAGTTGAGCGCGAGGACGAAATCGGGATAAGGAACTTTATTTTGCCGAAAAAGGCATTTTCAGTGTTTGTTCAATCCTACACAGCCGTTGATCCTTGGGCCATTTTGAGAAAAATATATATGGTGAATTAATCGTAGTATATGCTAAAAAATAAATAGGGAAACTATTTTTTTAAATTATATGTTCTTTTTATTTTTGAGAAAATGGTTAGAAGGATTTTTTTAAATATTAAAATAATTTTATTATATTTTTATTTTAACCATTATTGTAATAACTGTGATAGCTATAATATATTATAAAGTGTTATAATATGTTAAAATAAATTAGTTTAATTTAATCAAATTTGTTATTGATAATATATTATTATAAAAAATATTTTTGAACAAAAAATTAAAAGGACACTTCACATTTAATGAATTATCAAGTAGGTTATCTGAAGAATACTTTTATTTTTAGCATTATTATAAAAGCTATAATTAGCTATTATAACATGTAACAATTACTTTAGAAATGTTACAATGTGATAAAATATAATATTTTATTTTAATCAAAATTATTAGATATAAAATATTATTTCTCAAACTTAATCAAAATTATTAAACTTTATTAAAATCATTTTAACCTAAGGAGAACAAATAGCTATTACAATTGTTATAACATCTAAACAAAAAAGTTTAAAATGATTTTGACTACGTTAAAATATTTTTGATAAAGTTTAAATAAGTTTGATAAAGTTGATAAAAAATTATTTTTATATATAATAATTTTGATTCAAGTGAAATATTTATTTTATTATATTGTAAAAATTATGGGGCAACTTCTATAACAATATTGAATGTAAGAGTATTTTTGGGATTAAAAAAAATACGATGGGCATTCATTTGATAATTATTACAAAAGGGCGCTTTAAATGTGAGATGTCTTTTTTCTATTTTTTGTCTAATATTTTTTATTAATTTACTCAACATGATTTAAATTTGATAAAAAAACATTTCAATTTGTTCAAAATTATTTTAAAACTATTGTTACAGCTATATCATAGTTGGTTCATAATATTGATTTAATTTTAACCAAGTTAAAGTGAGTCTAATTTTAGTCAAATAATTTTAATAAAATTTTAAATAATTTATTTTATATTGTAGCAATTATATATATTATAATAGAGTTAGAATATGATATTTTCAAGATGAAAAATATTTTAAAATATGTTTTTAATATTTTTTTAAAAAGATGTTCTTTGATCAAAATGATATTAAAGAGTGGTCTCTTAATTTTTACCCTTCAAATCTTTTACTTTTATCTTATAAAATTTACTAATAGGACTTAGATCATTATAAACGGTTATAGTTATATTGAATGTTTTTTTTTTAGTTTTAATTTTTCTCTATTTTCTATTATTTATTTATTTATTTCGTAAACCAAAAATATTCTAAAATTTTAAATATTCATAATATAATAAAATATTAATAATTAATTGAGCTCAATAAAAAAACTTGGAATCAAAATCCTAAAGGCCAAAAACTTTAAATTTCTGAAATCTTTTGATTATTTTGAAAATTCTGCAGCCTTTTTGGAAACGGAAGTAAAGTCCAGGGAGTGAATTGAACATTTTCCAACTATAAAAGGACTCCCTGCGCGAGGCGAAAGCTAATCCGTTGGTGCCGTGGAAAAGGCATCGGCTCCGATCTGCGCACCTTCGATCGGCGATCTGTATCGATCGCTGTTCGTCGTCTTCCTCTCCTTCCAATTCAATCCGCAAATCCAAGTATCTCTTTCATTTTTCCAGTTTACCGCTTTCACGGCGAGGAGAGGAGGGGAAGCGCGACCTGGTCGATTCGAGGCCTCCTCGTTTGATGAGATTGAACAAGGGGATCGATCAACACGGCATGGAAAAGCGCACAAGGATGGAAATTCCGAAACCTTCGTCCCACGATACCTGACGGTTCGCCATCGCCGGTGCCGATCTAGGGTTCTGGATCCTTGGTTGTTGGCCATTTGATGCATCGGGCACAGGGAGCGTGGGGTTGCACAGATTCTTCTTAGGGCTCTCGGCGAGCGGTGAACCTTCAGGAAGCGGGTGTGGATGGCGGTCGATTATCTCTACCTGTCAGCCTTCAGCACGGCGGCCGGACTCGTCGCGCTGCAGTGGTGGACGGGTTTCTCTCTTGATGGGATGAAAAGGGATGGGTTTGTTGGTGGGGAAGGCGGTGGCGGTCCATCGGAGAGTGCTGGGAGCGTTCTGGTGCTGCTACTTAGTTCTCGTGTCACCGTGGCTCTACTTGTGAATTTCGTGATCAATGTTTATATCCTGGTAGTGTTGCTGCTCAAGGTACGAACTTTCATATGGGACGGCATATATATAAAGCTGTTGAGCTAGAAGCTTGCTATCGTTTATGGTTTCATTATTTACTTCCTTTTTTAGCTCTAACAGAACCATAACCCTCTCGTAACACATTCTCTATTCAATTTGATCACCCCCCTACTTAGGGATTTCAATTCCTTTTAAATTCACACATTAAATGAGCGGGATAATTTCCCTATGCCATAGTAAAGATAGACGTACTAACTGATCATTAGTTTGGGATCTTCAAAATTTGGTTCTATATCCAAGTGAAGCTAAATCTGGGCTACAATTGCCTTTCATGACCTCTAAAGCTCTAGTTGAGAAGTAAAGCTCAAACATGAGTACAGAAGCATTTATGCATTCAAGAATTGGAAAAAAAACCAGATGATGAGGAATCCTGTCGTGTCAGACATTGAGTGTGCTTATCTAAATTACATTACCTGTCCAAACTCATGAAAACAATTTTGTAATACTCAGGGAACACAACTAAGATATGGAGTGTGTAGTATCTAAATATTAGTTGCCTTGTTAAACTTCAGATACACTGTTGTAATATTCAGGGAGTACAAATTATGGAAAGTGCAATGAATTCATAAAAAAAAGAGTTTCTTTTTCAAGTTATAATATCATATTGATGTTTGAACCCTCGATCTTCACTTATATTGGTGGGTATTTCTTTGATAGTTGGACATTAAGTACCTAAGGTAAAACTTCATGAGTTTGTCAAGTCTTTACTACATTAGATCATCATTTCTATTTTGCACTTAACATTTATATTTTCACCAATTTACAGTTGCTATTCTTTGTCCAATTGACTGCATCCGAGACTAGAAAAGTTTGGGAACGATTTATTAGCTACATTGTGTATAAGGTAAAGTCACATTCAGTTTCTAATTATGTTTGGGCTTTAAATACTGTTTGCATAATGTTTAAAAATTTCTTGCTTTTTTTGTTGCTTTTTTTTTCTGTTATTCTTGTAGTTATTTTGTACTATTTGTCCTTAAGTAAGATTATGCTCTGGATACCAGAGTGTCAAGGCATTACAATAGATTAACTAGGATATGGAAACTTATGGGATTCTTTGAAAGAAAATTGTGGGGTACTTCAATCCATTTATCTATTTATCAAACATTTCATTGTAATCCACATCAAGTTTGGTTAATCCTGACTATTTGGGGCCAAGTACATAAGATATTACTATGGTTAACATCTATGCTCATAGGGTTTGAAAACTTATTATATTAGTTGTCAAGGGCTAATGAAATCCTTATGTTAGACCCAGCATCAAGGTTTCTACCCATAGGGGATTACATAACCAAGTAAGTAGTTGTTGTAGTTAAACTACACTTAAAGAATAAAAAAAATTCCTTGTTTGGAGGCAGTTGTTGACTTGGTTTGAAGTTTTGGCCTAATCCTTGGAGTATAATTGGTAAGATTAGTTTGCCCAGACAACATTTAGAAACCTAGCCTGAAAGATGAGAGAGTGCTTAAGCAGTTCAAAGTGATCTTGCTTCAAGGTGGAAGCAAGTAACTGACCTGAGAAGATTGTGCAAGTGAATAATTTCTGAATTTACATTAGAATGTGGAAGTGTTGGATGACCATGATCTTTATGTTTTGTCAGAACATAGCCTGATATTGGTTGCAGTGTTTATACTTTTTAATATTCTTTCTTATTTTGGTGCAACAATGCCAGCTTCAGTAGCTTACAATCACAATTTGGTTTATTACTGAAAAAAGGAAATATTAGGCATGTTGCTATGTCTTCCTGTGTTGATTATAGTGGTTTTTAACAGGGAACCTTTCTTCCATTGGTTGTACCACTGAAGATTTCTCATGTGATCTTTTGGTCAACTTGGTTGATTTTTCTTTGTTCCCTTAAGGTAATGAACCAAAAAATTATCCCTGCTTTTTTGTACATTTGCTACAAATGTGCTATCAATGTTTTAACTAACAGAATTTTTTTGCTTTTGCTTTACAGATTTTTCAATCAATTGCAAGAGATCGACTTGAAAGATTAAATGCATCTCCTTCCATGACACCATTGAAGTACTTTCGAGTTTATTCTTCCCTGTTGCTGGTTCTTTTTGCAGATTTCATTTGGTAATTATTTTTTGCCATACTAAACAAGGGAGAAATTGCTATTTAATTGTCTTAGGATGCTACTTCAAGTTTCCTGTGTTTTTTGGCCTCATTTCTTGGAAATGAAGAGGCTAAAAGAGTGAAGAAAATATACTATCCGGTATGGACTCAGGCAGGCTGGATAAGCATTCACTAGCAACTAGTCTGAAACTAATAAGATATAGGGCGATGAGTCTATTTTTCTATTTGTCATGAATGTTGATCTAAGCAAGTGTTTTGTTCAGGAAGGGGATAGTAAGTTCTTTCAAAGAGGTGTGATTTTAGAAATAGAAAACTATAGCTCAATTTTTGTCCTCATACATTGGTGGAGGTCCATCTTAGCCCCAATAGCTTTATTAAGGCTAGACATAAAGAATCTGTATCCCTTCCTTCGAATTGTGAAGTTAGTTCCATCCCTTCTTGATACTAGAAAGTCGCATCCCAGTGAAAGACATCCAGCAGTACTCCTCTTCTTTCTTGCTTACTCTTCAAATCTCTCCTGATTCCTTTCCTTAGCTTCCTATAGTAACTAAAAAAGCTGATGCGTGCAGTCACTACTTTCTAACTACTATGCTCCTTTAAATATGGCATTGTGATAAAATTTCTCGATGAACTTTTTGTGACGGTTACTTGATTATCACTCATGTACTTCCCCTATGAAATGAAGGATCAAGGAAATCTACTTTGGGGGGCTATATTTATACTGTGGTGATGGCACAACAATTAATAAATGCATTCATGAGGCATGTAATCTAGGTGCCAGTGGGGACATTCTTTAAAGTCCCAACCCACTTCTACTGCCACCCACCTGGCCTCAATATCTTGAATTCCATATTTTTCTTGACAATTTGCACTAAGAAATTCCATATCTGTTGCAAATAGCATCCTGGACCACTAGGACCTGGCTCATGCCTATTTTAGTCTTTAAATCAGTTTCAATATGTCTGACTATTAGAAATAAATATAAAAAAAATGAAGTTCTAGCCATGGTCCAATATTTGGTATGCCATGTACATTGGTAAAATAAAAATGATTCGTTAGATTAACCGTGATTTTTAGTTTTGTATGACATCCAATTGCAAGATCATCAAAGATAGGAAACATAGGAATGAAATCAGGTGATAATCACCTCCTTGATTTGATATTGCATCTTTACTCAAGTCCTTTTTGGTAAGGCAAATACACTGTCCTCAACATCATCTCATTAGTTATGGCGTTCCTTTTTTCTGGACGAATTATTATTACATTATATACTTTTTTTTTGTATGCTTAACTTTTTTGCCCTTTGGTCCAAAATAAGGGTAAAGTGAAATTTATTTTTGTCATTAGGGGTTATATTTAAAATAGTGACTGGAATATTTTATTTTTGGACTCTCAGGATCAAGCTGTGTATGGTGCTGTGCAGTTCATATAGTTCTAGCTTGCTTATGCTGTTGTTCTTTGAGCCTTTGAGTGTAGCTTTTGATACATTACAGGTGATTTTTTATAGGCATGAATTCTCCTTGAAATAAGTCTACCTTGTTTATCATTTTGCACACAAAGTTGGAGAATTTTTTTTCTGTTTGATGTAAGAATAATAAGATTTCCATTCTTTTCTATCCTCATGCATAGCATAGAGAATGATTCAACTTTTGGTTGAGCACATGAGCCTATTGTTATCTGATTGGACTATTGTGCATTTAAACAATTGCATTTGAGATCAATTTAACAGAAACACTATATGTTTAAGGCAAACAACCTTATAATATGCATAAGAATTAAGATAGCAGAGACATTCTGCTGATTTCTCTCCTGACATTTCTTGCCCTTGTAGGCCATTATGATACATGGATTTCTGTTAACTGAGATTTATCAACGGCATTCCAGTGGAAATGTGAGCTTAAACTTTGATATTCAGAAAACAACAGCAGGTAGATAAGATCATGAAATTTCTGTTATTTGGTATGATTGTGTTCCACGTGCTGGATTGCATCATATTGTTAGTTCTAACTATGTCAGGTGTCTACATTAACCTGTAATGAAATGATTTCTTTTGTAAAATCATCCTGAATTTTAGTGGACATTTTGTCGTTATGTTACATACAGTATCATGGGTTCCTTTTCCATAGCTAAGTTACTCCTCAACATTTGAACTCTGGAAAGTGATCCGTCAGGATAAAATACTCAGATTAGTTATTTGGGAGTTTGTCTAGAATTATTTGGGATTTAGTCAAAGATTTAGGGTAACAAAGTGATATTTTTACAAAGAACCGGTCTGGTTTAGAATCCCTTTTATTGATTTATCTTTTTAGCTAATAACATTTTTCACTTTTGGTGAGTTGAAATATTCTTGGTGTTACATCACAGTCTCTCATATGCTAGGGATTATGTTGGGACATATTTCAATCAAAATATACCACTGTCATGACTTTGTCTGTAGTATTGTCGAAAATATATTGCTTTCTCTCTAAGTTACTGGTACCTGTCCAATTTTCATGACACATTCAATGTGTCAAAACCATTTCACGTGTGTTAATATTTATTTCCCTTTTTGCGGCGACATTCTATAGAAGATGATGCAAAGTGTTGCTTTGTTGGAGACCAGCTATTTAGCATTTTTATCATTTTGTGATACCAGTATTAGGCACAGTTGATTCTTTCATAATATCAACATAATATAATTCAATTCTTATTGCAGGTTCTCTGTCTGAATGGAAGGGACTTATCTTAAGACATTGTGGTTTCATTCTAGATATGATGACTTTGGTAATGTCATTCGGCCATTACTTAATGACATGGTGGCTTCATGGCATGACATTTCATCTAGTAGATATTGCTCTCTTTCTTAATTTGCGTGTGAGTGATAAACTAACTTTTATTACAAAGGTGTGTCATGGCACTTGTATTCTGATTGTAAATTATTCCTTTTGTCCGAGATGAACAGGCTCTTGTAAGTTCAATTGCAAAGCGAATTAAAACTTATCTTAAGTTAAGGAAGGCCCTGACTTCCCTTGATGGAGCACTTCCTGATGCTACATATGAGGAACTTTGTGCTTATAACGATAAATGTGCAATATGCAGAGTACGTGGTTCTGATGTTCCTTTAAAGTATTTCTAACATTTCCAGCAGAATGATTGATTAAGAAAATCCAGGGACCAATGGCCAGGGCAAAAAAGCTATCATGCAATCATCTATTCCATCTTGTGTGTTTAAGATCTTGGTACGTTTTCTGTTCTTTTTGTTGACACCGATTCAAGATTCTGTTCATTGAACATTCACAAAACTATTGTGTTTGATGCTGGATATACCAACAAGAAGGGCCTTCATCATACTTATTTTGTTTTTATTAACATCTCAGGCTGGACCAGGGTTTGACTGAGGGCTACTCTTGCCCTACATGTCGGAGGCCATTATTTGTTCCTAATGCTCAAGATGGCTCAAGGTCTGCTGCTGAAACTGGTACAGATGGCAACCAACTTGCTGAACATCTTAATTTAGGATTGAACCAACAAAGAGTTCCTGTTCATGCACTACCTTTAGGAGCATCTCCAAACCAGCGACAGAATACTTCTGATACACTTTGGAGGTTATTCTTATCTCTATACTCTCTCAGTGTCACAATTGAGCTGCAATATTTCCTGATAACTAGCATCGTCATGCTGTCACTAACATTCCTGCATTTTATGTCACGAGGTCTCCAAACTTAAATGCACTCACATTTGGCATTGTAAGACTGGTTAACACGAGTACTGTGTCCAAACTGGTCATAGCCAACATGTCTAATTCTTTTGTAGCTGGATTTCAATATTGACTAGACTAATTCATGGCTTGGTTCCAACATTTTATCCAGAGTGCGTAACTATTCTTCTTTCTTATGATTCTTACCTGGTTCCAGTTCAGCCTTTGATAAATTGTCCGTATATTTTTTGGCTGAATAATTTCTTTTACTTCTAATTTGCTTCCCTATCACTACTACTACTACTAGTGTTGTGTTTTGTTGTCCAATTAGGATTACACACTCTTATACTCTTATTACTTTGGAAGGATGTAGGGAAGATTAAAAGTCAAACAATTGAAAGTTGAGAGAATATAACAATTGTGATCCCTTTGTTTTTTTGTTCCTACTTTTTTTCATCGGTCAAGTTCACCTAGAATCTTGTCTTTTATTTATTTCTCATGTCTTGTTGTAATTCTTTCTATAATTATGAATGACTTGCCAACCTGAGTTTATTCCTTTTCTAGTCATATCATTTTGGCATACCTCAAGAACTTGTGTGAAATTAGATGTAGAAACTTACTTGAGAACCAATATATGCTCGCATTCCTTCCTAAAATCATTTTGGCACACCTCAAAAACTCGTGTGAAATAGATTTTGAATTTACTTGAGAACCAGTATATGCTTGTGATAGACAATTCATTTGTACCGTTGTTTTGGAACGCTAACTAAAAAGGTATATTTTGTTCATTGTACAGGAGTGCCGCCTTCAACCCCAGCTTGACACCTCCATGGGTGAACCAAGGGATGGATGGTGCTAGCTCATCTAGTTCGGTCAGATCTGTTGGATTTGGAGGTGTTCAGATGATGATGAGGCAGCTTGCATCAGTTAGTGAAAACTTTGCTCATGGATCGGTAGACGATGCTGCATGGAATCTGTGGCCTTCTCAACACCCTGCAACCCCTCCTGTTCCTGCATCTTCCTCCACAAGACCCACCGGAAACACAACTGATTTACGAATTCGGAGGGCTCCATCATCCCCTGTCAACAATAGCATGCCAGAGTTGCTCGCAATGGTAGATAGAGTTCGTGAGGTTTTGCCACACATTCCTGATGAGCTAATTGTACAGGTATTTTTACTATCCTTTTTTTTATAAAATATCTTAATCATTTTTTACCAGAATGCATCCCAGATTTATTTCCCCCCACAATATCCTTGGTTGAGATTTTTCCTTGCAAAATAGGTGCAAATTAACCAGTAGCAAGATTTACAGCCCAAAGAAATATAGTTTTTGAACATTTGGATGTCTGAAATATTCAAGTTGGGATCTACCATAGCTAAATATTTAGATAAATATAGGAAGTGGTGCAAACTGATTTGTTGCAGTAAGATCTAGGTTAAAAATAAAAACACAATTTTGTGCACTTGATGCCTAAAATGTTCAATCTGTGGTGTATAGGATAAATTTATTATTTTTACAGCTCAAGTTAGTTGATTTATAAAATGACTTAGAAGTTCAGCAAAATTTAAGCTTAAAACTATATTTTAGAACATTAGAAATGCTTAACTTGGGAGGTATACAATTAAACATAGGATAAACTTGTGCTCTAGGGATGCATTTTGATAGATTGCTGAAACGATTTTTTGCCTTAATCTTTCTTTTTTTACTTTATAGTTGATATCCTTGTTTGCAGGATTTGCTGAGAACCAACAACATCAATATAACCGTGAATAATCTTCTTGTACAATAACATAACCCGAGTTGCACTAAATATATTTATATTTATATATATACGTATCAATTATCAAGCTCTGTACATCAAAATTTGGCAGATATAGTGGAGAATACATGCTGTTGACGTCAATTACGGTATTTCTTCTTTATAGTTGCTGTTCTCTTTACATTTTGTATCATACGTCTCAGTATCTAACACCAAAAAAAAAACCTTTAGATAATAAGTTAATAAAAATAGATTACTGTTTTTCTTTACTTTATTTTAATCGTACGATCTTTCGTCATAAGTTTTTCTTGTTTTCATGGATTTTTTTTAATACAAGATACGGATAGAATCGTCAATTTAGATTAGACCAGTCGAATTGATTCATCTCATCAAATAATTTAAGCGGATTGAATTAAAATTTTATTAATTCATTTTAAGATGGATTCACGTAGATCGATCCACCTAGATTCGCGATCTGCGTAGGTTGATCTGTAGGTTGAAAAAATTTATTTTTTTTTCAAAATTTAAAATAAAAAAAATTTAATGAATTAGTGGTCTTGAATCCGTTTAAATTGCAATTCAAATTTAAAATTTTCAATTTGATTCATTTAAATTATAATTTAAATTTAAAATTTTAAAATTTTTTATTTTTTAACATGTTCGTCGATTGATCCACATAACTCTCTGATCTGTCTTAAATTGAATTGGATTGAAAATTTTTTAATCCACTAAGTTGATGAGTCAGTTCGTTCCTCTCTGTCATATGATAAATTTTTAACGGATTGATCCATTCCATCATTATGAGTCGATTCATTTGACAGCTCTATCGATATCAAAAAGAATTTTGATTTGAATTTGAAAAGAGAATTTTCTTTGTTTAATAATTTTTAAAATATTTTTTCAGGGCCGCCTCTCCATTATTGACCAACGTGACGTGCGCAGTTAGGTCATTACACGTACCATCAAATTATTCAAAATTAGTAAACAAACGGTGAGTGGGTCGAACCTTCTCGCCTCCCGCGCCTATAAATAGCAGAACCACCGCCGGCGATGTACTCAGCCATCATTCGCCAACGCCGGCATCAATTTTTACTCCCATGGCCGGAGCTGCGGCGGAGAACGTGAAGGTTTTGGGTATCGCGATTAGCCCTTTCGTCATCAGGGTTCGCATCGCCCTCCGCCTCAAGGGAGTCGAGTACGAGTTCGTGGAGGTGCGGTTCGCGGAGCCGAAGAGCGAAATCTTGGTGAAGTCCAACCCAGTGTACAAGAAGATCCCCGTGCTGCTCCACCGTGGAAAATCTATCTGCGAGTCCGCCGTCATCGTCCAGTACATCGACGAGGAGTGGTCCGACGACAGCGGATCCGCCTCCATCCTCCCCGCCGACCCCTTCGACCGCGCCATCGCTCGGTTCTGGGTCACCTACATCGACGACAAGGTAAAGCCCCCTGTTTTCGAAATCCATCGAATTAAAAACAAAACATTTGACTCCGATTTCTTCGATTTGTACCAGTTGCTTGCTTTAATTACGGCTTTGAGGGTTGAGACGGAGGCGGCGAAGGTGACGGAGTTGGCGGGGCAATTCCGGCCGGTGCTGTGGCCGCTGGAAGAGGCCTTCGCGGAGTGCGGCAAAGGGAAGGGCTTCTTCGGCGGGGACGCCGTCGGCTACCTGGACATCGCGCTGGGGAGTTGCCTGGGGTGGATCTTGGCGCTGGAGAAGGCCCATAGCGTCAAGCTTTTGGATGCGGAGGAGCTTCCTCGGCTGGCGGAATGGGCGGAGCGGTTCCTGGCGGAGGAGTCAGTGAAGGGGCTGGTGCCGGACGCCGACGAGTATCCGAAGTTATACGCAGCCGCCGTGGCGAGTCAGTGAAGGGGCTTTGCATAAGATCCTGTGAGAGAGTGAAATTAAGGTTTGAGAGTCAAGAAATCTGCTAAAAACAATAAATAAATATGATACAAATCAAATAAATAAAGTTTCCAAACATTCAAGAACTCAAATAACAAATCCAAATCTAGCAAAACTTCATATCTACGCTATTCCCAAACTCATTTATCATTGTTATGGGTTGATATATCTTGATCATGAAAATCAATATTAGATCCAAGTGGAGATAACATGTCGGCGTGCCCGACCAACTCCGTGCCCCACTGATTCCGTGCCTCATTGATTTCATACCTAATTGGCTCCGTGCTTGACCGACTCCGTGCTCGATCGACGTGTTCCGTACTCTATCAACTTCATAATCTTCCCGATGGAAGCTGACTCCCCAATCGGTTCAATCTCACCGAGTCTATACTCTGGCCCAAGTAGCTTTGCTCCATCAGCATTGCTTCCCTCACTCATCCCGCCTGAGTGACACGTGAAATAGTAAAATATTCAACGGTAGATAACCTACCACATTAATACAGCATAATCTTTTACCGTACTAAGCATGGGTGATGGGAGTCCTCCTCTACCGCGATGGAATATTTTCTTTACTTTTGATGTGACGTCTCCTCTAATGATTTATAAAAAAATCTGCTTTCCACGGGCCTAGGTACACACACCTTAGCCTCATTCTTTGCACTCAATTTCCTATTCTTCTTCTCCATCTTCGATTGACAACAAATTGACTGGACGTCAGAGTGGTTGAGTCAGAACACCTCTGACCTCCATTCTAACCCTCTTTATTCCTCTTTGAAGTCTTGTAGGATCATTGTCTTCTTCCAATTGCTCGTGGACTCCGTGCAACCTCGTCAATGCAGGAGTAAAGTGTCCAGTGATTCATCCAAAGACGATCTCAAACAGGAATAATAATATTAATGAAAGATATTTACATTGGGCAAATTTTTTGATGATATCTAGTTGCATAATAAGTTATCAGGGGGGCTCTTTTAGTAGATGAATGGAATGATAGCTCGTCAATCTTTGGACACTCATCCAACTTTTTACAATGCCATCTGTGTTTCAGCTGCTGCGAATGCCAAATTCGATACCTGTTCATGGAAATTGTGTGGTGAAAGATCATATGAGAGTTTTTGTATGAACCAATTATCCCAGGATTAATCGAATAGAATAAACATTAAATATTGAAGTCAGGATTTCCAAATCGTTAAGAAACATGATGAATTCAATCAGACAATTCTATATTCATCAATCTTATCATTACTAACCTGATTAACTAAGGTCTCAGAGGTGATTAACATTGAGAAGACAATATAACTCATGTACCAAGCAGGCCCCATGTGGGAGGGCATTTTCCACTACTTCGTCGTGACCCTTGTCTCATGTTGCAAATCTATCACATGGTTAATGGCTCGGCTACATCCTGGGGGCAAATGACCTCAACCATCCCGAACCACTATAAAGTAGGTCTGATAAAAAGTCCAAGTTAGTAATGGCATGGGGTAAGGCTGGATCCAGCCATATATAGGATCAAATTTGAAAACAAATGAGTGACTCTAGACAAATTTAAGGACTCCCTTCCCAGACAGATCACAACCGTCTTAGCCACCACCTCTCGCTCCGCCTCCCTCCCTATGGAGGGTTTTCTTCTGCTCGGAAAGCTCATCTCCAAATCTACCTGAGAGGTCCCTCAATCAAGAGGTCTATGGGGCCCAAGTTACGAGCAACCTAAGTGAGGCATACACCGATTGACGAAGTACAACTTACACACATTTAGAGGTCCATCTTGAAAATGTTTGTCCATATTTCGATTCCAACTCTCTTGTATTTGTTCCTTTAAACATCTTATCACTATCACCACACTTACTAGGGCAAATATTATCTCATGTTACCTTGCTAGCCCAACAGTTGTATTTATGAAACATGATATTTACCCGATGATATTACTAATCTCCAATTAAATTGAACCAACATAAGGGTAATCTCACTGAGTCGATCGATCAAAATTCTACTTTTGACGACGAACCAAGTAAGGAAATCACCATTGAATGACTATTTTTTTCTAACTAAATACTAAATTAGAATTTGGATCATGATAGCCTTTTTTTTAGGTGTGATGGAAATCATGGGAGAATGTTTACACTTCAATTTTCACATACTTATGAACACTAACATTCTCGCAAATCATATAGTCAATCATTCTTATTTTGAATAGCAATTAATTAAGAGAGCAATGCTTGAAGATTACATTACATACTACTGCTTCAGAAATAATAGGCAAACAACTTTGAAAATTAAGCATAATAGAAGAGATTAACAACGGATAAGTCGAAGAGCAGAACTAGAATACACACCAGACCTCTTATTCATATGCCTTAATCAGGCTAGAATTTTGTTGCAAAGCATTTGGGACGATTTGGATGGTTTGCTGCAATATTCTTGACCTTCTCTATTATATCTTCATTCCCAGTGCAAATGTGAACCACCCTTAGCCCATGCAGGTGTTCTATGCCATCGACTGATTCAAGGGGAAAATCTATTTTAACAATTTCGAGACTTCGGACGGCACCTTCTTTGAAACTCACATTGTACCCTTCAATTGCCAGGATCTTTAGTCGTGGAAACCCTACCCCATGGAAGGCCAAATCCCAAGTGAAGAATGACTGAAAGCCTAGTTTCAGGTTGACCAAAGCAGGGAGATTTCTCAAGACTATTATATCTTCGGGCTGCAGCCGTGTATTCAACAGAGTTATCTTGACGACGAGGTTCAGAGATGCAAACCAAGGAGGCAATTCACAAAGTTTGCAATCTATCAGGAGCTTGCGGAGCAGCAATGGCGGCATAGCTACCTCGTCGAAAGCCTTTTTCAGATTTTCATAGCCTACAGAATGACAAATCTTTAGAGATCGAAGACTGCCATTCAGCTTCGAGAGCAGCGCGCTGATCTTCCCCAGTATTCCGAAAGATAGAGGCGAGATATCAAGACTGATGCCGAGCTTCTGGAGGTCGATCAGCTCGCCGATCTCCTGTAGCAATTGCACATTCTCTACATATGCCATTCCAAACGCGACCAATCTTTTCAACTTTCTTATCCCTTTCGGGAACACAAATAAGCTTTGGGGACTGCCAAGCAGATAGACCAGTTTCTGGAGTTTGATGATGGTATTGGGTAGTTCACTAATGCAAGTTCCTCTTATATCCAAAAACTCTAGATTCTGCAAATCTCCTATTGATTCTGGCAGTTCATATAAGTTTATCATATTTCTTAGAGACAAGTACTTCAAAAGAAATAGCTTGGAAAAGTTCTTGGGGTACCAACATCCTTCCAGGTCAACTACCCTCAACCACCTCTTCTTTCTGAACAACTTCGGTGGTACCTCCTCAACAAATGCATTGAAGGATCGGAGGTGGGACAGATCAGTGTTAGGTACTAGTCCACTGCTTTCTTTCTGCCATGATAAGCGTCTTATCTTTAGATGTTGTTGTGGAATCACGGGGTGCTCCTTCATTAGCATCATAAAGTTCTCCTTCTTCGATATCAAGAGTATGACATCGAGCATCATGTCATGGACACGACAAGATTTTACTGTTCCACTATCATCAAATTGTGACGGTTGCACCAAACTACGACTCACCAATTGATTGAAGCAACGCTCAGCGACTTTCTCAGCAGGGAACCCATCTATACCGCTCACGATCCCTTCAGCAATCCATTGTCTCATCAGACGCTTTCGACGAATCTCATAATCCTCAGGAAAGATGCCTAAGAATAAGAAACAAGGCTTCAAATGATAAGGTAAGTCATTATAACTCAAAATTAATATCTGATTGATTTTTGACAACTTATCATTAGTTTGCATCTCCAAACAAAGGTGACCGTGAAAGTCTTTCCATTCCTCTAATTTTTTATCAGGTCTGGAAGCTAGAAGACCTCCGATCGTCAAGATCGCAAGCGGCATTCCGTTGCACTTTTGCAAGATATCTGCGCTAATATTTTCTAACTCTGGAGGACAACTATAATCAGGTGCTTCAAATACTCTTCTACGGAATAACTCCCAAGATAACTGAGATGACAAAGGAGAGACTTTAAATATAAATTGATGATTACGAGAACAACTTGTATTTGCCACTTCCTCATTGCGGGTGGTCACTATGACTCTGCTTCCTTCTCCATCCGGTGGCAATGCGATTTGCAAGCTTTCCCATGCTTCAGTTCTCCAAACGTCATCAAAAACAAGCAAATACCTCTTTCCATGGAGAAGACCTCTGACTGCCTGCACCAATTGCAACTCATCGTCCATTTGTTGTTCGTTGACAGAAATTTGTCGAATAATCTTTTTGAGAAGCTCTCTGATATTGTAATTTTGTGACACTGTTATCCAAGCTCGACATGGGAAGTGGCCTCCGACGATAACAGGATCGTCGTAGACTGTCTTGGCCAAAGTTGTCTTTCCTAAACCACCGAAGCCGACGAGAGCAATCACAGTGAGCTCGAGACGGTTCTCGTCCATCACCCACCCCATGATCTTGTCTCTGCTCTCGTTGATGCCCACGAGTTGAGCTTCCTCTACAAAATGGCTGATGATCCGTGGGTCGGAGAAGACCATGTCCGATCTGGTGGCGGCGTCAGAGCTTGAGCTTGTAAAAGCTTCATTTGAGTGGGAATAGCGATCGTGCCTCTTTCTGATATCTTCTACTTGAACCTTCACTTTCTTGAGATCTGAAGCGATGCCATGGCGAGCTTTCAATGATTTTATGCAGCTAAGGGAGTGCTTGAAAAAAGCTTTAACTCCGCACTCGTCGTAGTGAAGGAAGTGCTTGAAAAAACATCTGACTCCGCACTCGTCGTAGGGTGTCGATCGGAGACGGCATAGGAACTCATCGATCGAATCTTCGGCATCGTAAGCCACCTCCCTCACTTCCTGCACCCAGTTCTGGAGTTGGTCATCCAGATTGCGCCTGGTCGACATGGTCGCCAAGAAAGAGGCGATGCTTCTGAGCTCAGCGACTATGTCCCGGACATCATCTTTGACTCCGGCCAGCAACGCGGCTTCTTCCTCTAGCATCTTCTGTAGCTTCCCCGCGATGAACTGAAAGGAGAAGCCCACGAGCTTCGTAGCTACCGCCGCCTCCATGCTGCCGATCTCCGTCCGGAGGCGGTTAGGAAGAAAGACGACGACGACGACGAAGTATAGATGAAGCTGCAGCGAACTCAAGAACTCTTGTTTGACTTTGGAACACTGATTAAAACATTAAAAGGATGAAATTATTATAATTTATATTAAATTAATAAAGTGTCTTACAGCAATCCAACTCTAGCAGTTGAATGAATCTAATTAGAGGGAGACCTTGAACCTTAATAATAACCTGCAGCACTTTATGTAATTGCTGAAAAGAATATTAAAAGTGAAGTTTACTTCAGCATTACAAATCCCCCCTCATGATGTACATAGGAAAGAACAACAGTAATTGACCAAAAGATGTATTTAAAGTTGAGGAATTTCCAAAAGGTTCTTCTAACATTTAGATTTCTTAAAAGAGGTATTTGTTTTCTGTTTTATTCCTCCCGTCAACTACTGTGGTATTGGATTTCAAAGAAGAATATTACTGTGGTATTGATTTTTAAAAATCAACATCATTGTGATGTTAATTTTTAAAATTGTGCTGATTCTTAAATATTAGCATTACAATGATGTTGATTTTAAGATTTATATAGCACCAAAGTGATGTTGATTTTTGAAACAATACACCGCAATGGTAGTGTTCTTTGAAATGCAACACTACAGTGGAGGTTATTATTTGAAATCTAACACTACAATGATTTTATTCTTTGAATGCAGTGTCATAGTAGTTGGCGGAAGAAGTAAAATAGGAAACAAGTACCTCCTTTGAGAAATCTAAAAGTTAAGCGCATCATTTAAAAATTCTGTAACTTTTAATGTGCTCTTTAAATTCCCTCCCACATTTGCCCCTAAAGAAAACAGAAAAAGCTCTAAAATAGCATAAAACATACCAAATTATAGAAAAAACCCTAAAATAGAAGACGTAAAATTATAAAAAAAAATACCCAAAAATAGAAGATGCAAAATAGTAGAAAAGCCCACAAAATAGCTGAAAAACCCACAAAATAGATACATGCAAATTCTAGAAAAAAATAGTAAGTTAGACTTGCCTATGTTATCAATGTCTATATAGCAATGAATACCTAGGGTAGGGAAATGTAATGAATACTTAGTGGTTGGGGAAAAAAAATTCAAACATGGGGACCCCAACGCCAATTCGAAGGCGCCAAGCTAACCAAGCCAAATACGCCATGCTGAATTATATCAGCCTATCTTCGCCGATCTGACCAAGCCTAAATATGCGAAGCCTAATAAGCCCAGCCTATCCTAACATTTATATGTGCATTATTCCGTAAGGATAGGCAGTGCTTATTAGGCTTGGTGTATTTGGGCCTAGTTGGATCGACGAAGATAGGCTAGTATACTTCGGCATGACGTATTTAGCTTGGTCGGATTGACATCTCCGGATTGGCATTATGGCCCCCAAGTCTAAATTTTCTTTTTCTCTACCACTAGGCATTCATTGTATTTCCCTACTATTAGACATTCATTGCTATATAGATAGTGTTAACATAGGCATGTCTAGCTTACTACTTTTTTCTGCAATTTTCATGTCTATTTTGTAGGCTTTTCTTCTATTTTGTAAGTTTTTCTACTATTTTGCCTATTTTATTTTGGAACTTTTTTTTGCAATTTTGCATCTTCTATTTTAGAGCTTTTTCTTTTCTGCTATTTTAGAACTTTGTCTACTTTGTTTAGAGGCAAATGTGGGAGGGGATTTAGAATTGCATTCAGGCATACATTTATTTTGGTATCAAAATTTACAAGCCTTAACAATGCACAATGACGTTGGCTCTCTCAGTGAGCCAAGGAAGAGATACATCCTCACAATAACTGACAATCTTAACATAACAGCAATTCCAAATGGCATGCCTGACTATGATAAGTAAATTAATACAGAACAGAACAGGACCAGCTATTATAAATATTAATTTCAGAAAATTGTGTTCAAAAGTTGGGTATGAATAATAGATGCAAACACTTATTCATTGAAAGTCCTATATATCTTGTGCCAAACTGTATCTTCCCTTCAATTTTATTTTTTAGTGACAGTAACTGTAACTAAAGTAAATCAATGGATAGACAAAAGGAGAGAAGAAAGATTGAAATACTTACAACAAGCCAGCGAAATATCCAAAGAAGTACATTCTGCTGATGGACTATAGTTAAAGACATACTGTCTCCACACCTGATGCTTAAGCTCAAAATTTATCAATGTAGCTTTGTTAAAGCAGAAGATATGTGCACCTCCAGTCAATATTTTTAGGCTGGCTCGAACCACCGCCTCCCGCGCCTATAAATGGAGCTTTGTTAAAGAACAGTGGTGGTGTTCTTTGGTGAGTGGGTCGAACCTTCTCGCCTCCCGCGCCTATAAATAGCAGAACCACCGCCGGCGATGTACTCAGCCATCATTCGCCAACGCACGCCGGCATCAATTTTTACTCCCATGGCCAGAGCTGCGGCGGAGAACGTGAAGGTTTTGGGTCTCGCGATTAGCCCTTTCGTCATCAGGGTTCGCATCGCCCTCCGCCTCAAGAGAGTCGAGTACGAGCTCGTGGAGGTGCGGATCGTGGAGCCGAAGAGCGAAATCCTGGTGAAGTCCAACCCGGTGTACAAGAAGATCCCCGTGCTGCTCCACCGTGGAAAATCTATCTGCGAGTCCGCCGTCATCGTCCAGTACATCGACGAGGAGTGGTCCGACGGCGGCGGATCCTCCTCCATCCTCCCCGCCGACCCCTTCGACCGCGCCATCGCTCGGTTCTGGGTCACCTACATCGACGACAAGGTAAAGCCCCCTGTTTTCGAAATCCATCGAATTAAAAACAAAACATTTGACTCCGATTTCTTTGATTTGTACCAGTTGCTTGCTTTAATTACGACTTTGAGGGTTGAGACGGAGGCGGCGAAGGTGACGGAGTTGGCGGGGCAATTCCGGCCGGTGCTGTGGCCGCTGGAAGAGGCCTTCGCGGAGTGCGGCAAAGGGAAGGGCTTCTTCGGCGGGGACGCCATCGGCTACCTGGACATCGCGCTGGGGAGTTGCCTGGGGTGGATCTTGGCGCTGGAGAAGGCCCATAGCGTCAAGCTTTTGGATGCGGAGGAGCTTCCTCGGCTGGCGGAATGGGCGGAGCGGTTCCTGGCGGAGGAGTCAGTGAAGGGGCTGGTGCCGGACGCCGACGAGTATCCGAAGTTATACGCAGCCGCCGTGGCGAGTCAGTGAAGAAGGGCTTTGCATAAGATCCTGTGAGAGAGTGAAATTAAGGTTTGAGAGTCAAGAAATCTCCGGAAAATAATAAATAAATATGATACAAATCAAATAAATAAAGTTTCCCAACATTGAAGAACTCAAATAACAAATCCAGATCTAGCGAAAACTTCATATGTAACGCCCGAAAAAATCTCAAAAATAATTTTAGAAATATTCTATGATTTTTCTAGAATTTTAGATATTTTTCTAGAATTTTTGGAATAGCGAAAGTAGCAAAAATAAATAGGAAGAAAAACATCCAGGTAGGATTTGAACCCGCAACCTTTAGAAATATACAACTTCTAAAATATCTCCGATAACCAAACAACCCAACAATCTATTCCAAATAAGAAGGAACCGAATTTTTATTTATCGGCGAATTAGGTCTAGGCATCACTTAATATAAATAGGAGGCTTGAGAGAGGGTTTTGATTATCTTTGAAAATCCTTCCCTCACCTCTCGCCCAGAACGCCGTCGCCCTCTTTCTCCTCCCTCTCAGCGCCCCAAATCCGAAGAACGAGGAGTCCGTCCCCTAGGATTACAAGGAAGATTTCCGAAGAACTTCTTCTACAAGGACACTCATCTCCGCGAGAAGTACGCGTAGATATAGGAAGATCGCCGAGAAGATCTTCTTCTCTAACGGAAGAATTGTAAGAAAATTAGAGCAAAAGGTAAGTACATCTCTCACCTGCAGTATGAGTTGCTCCGTTGTTTTCTTTATTCTGTCCATAGTATGTAGAGCATGCATAAAGTATTATTTCCATGACATCATTTTATGTTAAAGCATGTGTAAATTGTTTCTTTCCAAATTGCATGATATAAGAAGTATAAGAAAAGTATTTTACTTTAGACATGCGAGTATCGGGCGCAAGGCCCACGGGCACAAGGCCCATAAGAAAAGGAATTCTGGGCACAAGGCTCACAAAGAATTCTGGGCACAAGGCCCATAAGAAAAGGAATTATGGGCACAAGGCCCACAAAGAATTCTGGGCACAAGGCCCATAAGAAATTTAAGTGATACCTCACTGGGCCCGAAAGAAGAATGTTTATTTATTTTCACTTATATATAATATAAGTTTTTCCCATAGAGGAGGCAGCTGGAAAAGTATTTGATGTGTGGTGTTGGCGGATCGATCAGCAAAATTGAAAATTAAATAAATATTTATTTTATGTCCAAGAATTTATATTTCTTTCTTTGCTTCCGCATGTTAAACGGAAAAAGAATATTTTATTTGAGTTATGTAGTTTAATAGGCAAAAGTTAAGGAAAATTTAAAGTACGTAACGTCCCCCTATCGTTATATCTACCCTATTCCCAAACTCATTTATCATTGTTATGGGTTGGGTTGATATATCTTAGTCAAGAAAATCAATATTAGATCCAAGTGGAGATAACACGTCGGCGTGCCCGACCAACTCCGTGCCCCACTGGTGTCGTACTTCATTAGCTCCATGTCCGACCCACTACGTGCCCTATCGACTTCATAATCTTCTTGATGGAAGCCGACTCTCCTAATCAGTTCAATCCCACAGAGTCTATATCTAGCCCAAGTAGCTTTGCTCAATCAGCATTGCTTCTCTCACTCATCCAGCCTGAGTGACACATAAAATAGTAAAATATTCGACGGTAGATAACCTACCACATTAATACAGTATGATCATTTACTGTACTAAGCATGGGTGATAGGATCCTCTTCTACCACGATGGGATATTTTCCTTACTTTCAATGTGACGTCTCCTCTAATGACTTTATAAAGAACTTTGCTTTCCATAGGCCTAGGTACACACACGCCTTAACATCATTCTTTGCACTCCACTTCCTATTCTTCTTCTTCATCTTCGATTGACTTGGACGTCAGAGTGGTTGAGTCAGGTCACCTTTGACCTTCATTCTAACCCTCTGTATTCTCTTTGAAGTCTTGTAGGATCACTGTCTTCTTCCAATGGCTCGTGGACTCCGTGCAACCTCGTCAATGTAGGAGTTAAGTGTCCAGTGATGTATCCAGAGACGATTTTAAACAGGAATAATATTCTTAATGACAAATCTTATAACATCACTATTACTACATTGGGCAAATTTTATTGATGATCTCTAATTGCATAATAAGTTATCAGGGGGGCTCTTTTAGTAGATGAATGGAATGATAGCTCGTCGATCTTTTGGATACTCGTCCAACTTTTCGCGATACCATTTGTGTGTTTCAGCTGCTGCGAATGCCAAAATCGATACCTGTTCATGGAAATTATGTGTGGTGAAAGATCATATGAGAGTTTCTGTATGAGCCGAGGGTAGTAACATCGATAGCTTAGACATACATACCACGAACAGGAAAAGAAGTCATATCATTATGTGGGATCCTGTACTAATGATCAAAATCCCCACGTATATAATCTGAACGATACTAACGACCAAAATCCCCAAGTATATAATCTGAACGATGCAAATTTTAACAAAAAATTTAATTGTGATTTGATTGAAATATTATAGAGAAAGTCGAGATAAGGAGTATCAATTGCTGAGGGGGATCACATTCTCGCCAGCTCGACGGACTTGACACAACGAATCCTGTCAAGAACTGAATCTTCAGACGACCAAATAGAAGATGAAAGCATATCAAATGATCAGAAAGTGAATTACCAAAGAAAAAAACACTATCCGCATGGGAGAACACGCATCAACATAATCAACCCTAATAGTTCTACTTTATACAACTAAGAATGACTTTAGTATGGGGCCTAGGTAACGATGCAGTGGTAGGATACCTTTTCAATTTTTCAAGTATGTAAAGATCGAGTCTCAATTTCGATGAATTAATAAATAAATTTTTATTAATGGATGATTGACCTTAAAACGTTAGGTTGATGAGTTGCTCGTTGCAAATGCTTTCTGATTTACCATGGTGATTGATGAAAAATTGCTATGGGACCGAACCAATCACTCCAGGATTAATTGAATAGAATAAACATTAAATATTGAAGTTAGGATTTCCAAATAGTTAAGAAATAGGATGATTCAATTAGACAATTCTAAATTCATCAATGTTATCATTACTAACCTAATTGACTAAGGTCTCAGATGTGATTAACATTGAGAAGGCAATATAAATCATGTATCGAGTAGACCTCCACGTGGGAGGGCATTTTCCACTACTTCGTCGTGACCCTTGTCTCATGTTGTAAATTTACCACATGGTTACTGGCTCGACTACACCTTGAGGACAAACCTCAACCATCCTGAACCACTATAAAGTAGGTCCGATAAAAAGTCCACGGGCCCAAGGAACAAGCAAAATAAGTGAGGCATAAACCGATTGACGAAGCACAACTTATACACATTTAGAGATCAATCTCAAAAATATTTGTCCATATTTCGATTCCTAACTCTCTTGTATTTGTTCCTTTAAACATTTTATCACTATTACCACACTTACTAGGGCAAATATTATCTCATGTTACCTTGCTAGCACAAAACAAAATTATGAATTCATTGGAGGGATGGCTGGAGAATGTTTAGACTTCAATTTAGACATACTTATGAACAATAACATTCCACCAAATCATATAGTCACTCATTCTTATTTTGAATAGCAATTTATTAAGAGAGCAATAATGCTTGAAGATTACATTACATACTATTGCTTCAGAAATAATAGGCAAACAAGTTTGAGAATTAAGCATAATAGAACAGATTAATAACGGATAAGTCGAAGAGCAGAACTAGAATACACACCAGACCTCTTATTCATATGCCTTAATCAGGCTATTATTCTGTTACAAAGCATTTGGGACGATTTGGATGGTTTGCTGCAATATTTTTTACCTTCTCTTTTATATCTCCATTCGGAGTGCCAATGTGAACCTCCCTTAGCCCATGCAGGTGTTCTATCCCATCGACTGATTCAGGGGGGCCAACTATTTTAACAATTTCCAAGCTTCTGAGTGCACCTTCTTTGAAACTCACATTGTAATCTTCAATTTCCAGGATCTTTAGTCGTGGGAACCCAACCCCATAGAAGCCCAAATCCACAGTGGTGAATGACTCAAAGCCTAGTTTCAGGTTGACCAAAGCAGGGAGATTTCCCAAGACTATTATATCTTCGGGCTGCAGCAGTGTCTCGGACAGAGTTATCTTGACGACGAGGTTCAGAGATGCAAACCAAGGAGGCAATTCACAAAGTTTGCAATATATCTGGAGCTTGCAGAGCAGCAATGGCGGCGAAGCTACCTCGTCGAGTGCCTTTTTCAGATTGCCAGAGCCCAAAACATGATGAATCTTTAGAGATCGAAGGCTGCCGTTGAGCTTCGAGAGCAGGGCGCTGATCTCCTCCAGCATTCCGAGTGCTAGAGAAGAGATACCAAAACTGATGCCAAGCTTCTGGAGGTCGACAAGCTCACCAAGCTCCTGTAGCAATTGCACATTATTAGCATGTGCCATTCCAAACGCGACCAGTCTTTTCAACTTTCTTATTCCTTTCGGGAACCGCAAACTTCGAGGACCGGTAAGCAGATAGACCAGTTTTTGGAGTTTGATGATGGTATTCGGTAGTTGATAAATCCCAGTTCCTCTTATATCCAAAAACTCTAGATTCTGCAAATCTCCTATTGATTCTGGCAGTTCAAATAATCCTGTAATATTTCTTAGAGACAAATACTTCAAAAGAAATAGCTTGGAAAAGATCTTGGGGTAGGGAAACCCCAGCGAACATCCTTCCAGGTCAACTACCCTCAACCATCTCTTCTTTCTGAACAACTTCAGTGGTACCTCCTCACCAAATGTAGTGAAGGATCGGAGGTGGGACAGATCAGTGTTAGGTACTAGTCCACTGCTTTTTTCATGCCATGATAAGCGTCTTATCTTTTGATATTGTTGTGGAATCACAGGGTGCTCCTTCAGTAGCATCATAAAGTTCTCCTTTTTTAATATTGAGAGTATGACATCGAGCATCATGTCATGGACATGGCAAGATTTTACTGTCCCACTATCATCAAATTGTAACGGTTGCACTAAGCTACGGCTCACCAATTGATTGAAGCAACGCTCAGCGACTTTCTCAGCAGAGAACCCATTTATACCGCTCACCATCCCTTCAGCAATCCATTGTCTCATCAGACGCTTTCGACGAATCTCATAATCTTCAGGAAAGACGCCTAAGAATAAGAAACAAGGCTTCAAATGATAAGGTAAGTCATTATAACTCATAACTAATATCTGATTGATTTTCAACAACATATCATTAGTTTGTATCTCCAAACGAAGGTAGTCGTGCAAGTCTTTCCATTCCTCCGGTTTTTTATCAGGTTTGGAAGCTAGAAGACCTCCAATCGTCACGATCGCAAGCGGCATTCCGTTGCACTTTTGCAAGATATCTGTGCTAATATTTTTTAGCTCTGGAGGACAACTATAATCAGGTGCTTCAAATACTCTTCTACAAAATAACTCCCAAGATAACTGAGATGACAAAGGAGAGACTTTGAATATAAATTGATGATTACCAGAACAACTTGTATTTGCTACTTCCTCAATACGGGTGGTCACTATGACCCTGCTTCCTTCTCCATCCGGTGGCAATGCGATGCGCAAGCTTTCCCATGCTGCAGTTCTCCAAACGTCATCAAAAACAAGCAAATACCTCTTTCCATGGAGAAGACCTCTGACTGCCTGCACCAATTGCAACTCGTCGTCCATCGTGTTCAGAAGTTGCTCTGTGTTCAAACTGGCATCTCGGCACCCTATAACATCTCGGATTTGTTGCTCGTTGATGGAAATTTGTCGAATGATCTTTTTGAAAAGCTCTCTGATATTGTAATTTTGTGACACTGTGATCCAAGCTCGACATGGGAAGTGGCCTCCGACGATAACAGGATCGTCGTAGACTGTCTTGGCCAAAGTTGTCTTTCCTAAACCACCGAAGCCGACGAGAGCAATCACTGTGAGCTCGAGACGGTTCTCGTCCTTCACCCACCCCATGATCTTGTCTCTGCTCTCCTTGATGCCCACGAGTTGAGCTTCCTCTACAAAATGGCTGATGATCCGTGGGTCGGAGAAGACCATGTCCGATCTGGTGGTGGCGTCAGAGCTTGAGCTTGTAAAAGCTTCATTTGAGTGGGAATAGCGATCGTGCCTCTTTCTGATATCTGTTACTTGAACCTTCACTTTCTTGAGATCTGAAGCGATGCCATGGCGAGCTTTCAAAGATTTTATGCAGCGAAGGAAGCGCTTGAAAAAACATCTGACTCCGCGCTCGTCGTAGGGTGTCGATCGGAGACGGCATACGAACTCATCGATCGAGTCTTCAGCATCGTAAGCGACCTCCCTCACTTCCTGCACCCAGTTTTGGAGTTGATCATCCAGATTGCGCCTGGTCGACATGGCCGTCAAAAAAGGGGTGATGTTTCTGAGCTCGGCGACCATGTCCCGGACATCATCTTCGACTCCGGCCAGCAACGCGGCTTCTTCCTCTAGCATCTTCTGTAGCTTCCCCGCGATGGACTGAAAGGAGAAGTCCACGAGCTTCATAGCTACCGCCGCCTCCATGCTGCCGATCTCCGTCCGGAGGCGGTTAGGAAGAAAGATGACGACGATGAAGGATGGAACTATTATGATTTATATTAAATTATATAAAGCGGCTTACAGCTAATATGCCTCGTAACATTCAGTTGTACTACTGCTTTGTTGAAGTGGTTGTCAGGAATCGAATGTATCATGCAACAAGCAAGGGACATGGCACTGCAGTCGCCCTTTAGGTATGACCGAATTGATGACCACATGGTAAGATTTGTATAATTGAGCGAGAGTCTCGATAAAGTCACGAAAATATTCTCACATGATAGATTTATATAATTGAGCGAGAGTCTCGATAAAGTCACGAAAATATTCTCACATAGAAGCTATGTTCGATTTCCTAATTTTCTTCTAATGGTGTGAGATAATTGAGAAAATACCCTTCCACGTGGAAACTATGTTCGATGTTACAGGGATAATCTATTTCCTCCTAATGGTACTCGAGTCCGATCCTGGTCTCATCCAAAGGTCTGTCGACGGCATCTTTAGACTCGACTGACCAAGTGCTCTATATTTACTCGTTCGAGAAGCTATTGAATGACATCCCATTCAGCCTGTAAATGAGCGACTGAATGGTCTCCTAATTCAAAGTTTAAAATTCCAAAAATACATGCTACTTTTTCTTTATACCCCTCATGTTCAATAGGCCATGTCCCCATTGATAAAAATCCCAAGCCACTTTTATCGCATCAGTTCCTTACGCCACGAGACGTCATCAGACGTCATTTTCCATTTAAGCTTATTTGTAAAAACCTTTCTTAAACCTTAATTTCTCAACTATTCTTCTTTCTTTTTTTTCAAGAATGTTAGGTTGATGGATTATCTATTTTTTAATTTATTTTGATGATTGAAAGAAAATTTTTATAAAATTAAATCGATCATCTTCAAAATTAATCAATATAAATTAGATATCTAATGTTAATTAAAAAAAGAATGACTTTCCTAAGAACAAAGAGAATAAACATTAAATATGGAAGTTTAGGGTTTCCAAATAACAGGACGATTCAATTAGACAATTTTGAATTCATCACAGTAGGAAGTTATCTCATTACTAATTAACCTGATTAATCAAGACCTCAGAGGTGATTAACATTGAGAAGGCAATATCATTTGGACAATAATAAACATCCAAGAAAGGAAAACTCAAGACTGGAAGTTCGTGCAGATATAAAGAAAAATTATAACATTAACAACAAAAAGAACATATATGTAATTAATGTCATGCACGAAAGCTAGAAGTTACATTCTACGAATGGATTCTTATCTTTTTATCCGATCCCCTCTAGCAATCCAACTCTAGCAGTTGAATGAATCTAATTAGAGGGAGACCTTGAACCTTAATAATATAATAACCTGCAGCATTTTATGTAATTGCTGAAAAGAATATTAAAAGTGAAGTTTACTTCAGCATTGCATTTAAGAAATCCCCCCCTCATGATGTACCATAGGAAAGAACAACAGTAGTTGATCAAATGATGTATTTAAAGTTACGGAATTTCTAAAAAGTTCGTTTAACTTTCAGATTTCCAAAGGACGCATTTGTTTTCCATTTCACCCCTTCCGTCAATAACTGCAGTATTGGATTTCAAAGAACAACATCATTATGGTATTGATTTTTAAAAATCAGCACCACTGTAATATTGATTTTAAAAATTATGTTGATTCTTAAATATTAGCATTATAATGATATTGATTTTAAAATTTATACAACACCAAAGTGATGTCGATTTTTGAAACTCAACACTGTAGTGGTGGTGTTCTTTGAAATGTGGCACCACAGTGGAGGCTATTGTATGAAATGCAACACTACAATGATATTATTCTTTGAATGCAATACCATAATAATTGGTGGAAGAGGTAAAATTGTTAGAATTAGCCCTTAGTGTCAATTCGGATTGAGTTGGACTCGAGTTAGACTCGAGTCAACTCAGATTGTGTGAGACTCGAGTTAGACTCAAGTCAATTCGAATTTATCAAAGATTATCATGCATGAGATGCATGATCATTAAAAAACTGTATGATCTTCCTTAAAAGAAGAGAAAGATTATCATGCATGAGATGCATAATCTTCATTAAAAGAGGAGAAAGATCTTCATGCATGAGATGTATGTGAGTTAATAAAATATTAATTCTTAGATCACTAAAAGTCAAAAAACCCTTCATCCCATGGTGGGATATAAAAAGGGATGAGAGGCTCTTGATGAAGGGTTGTTGGATGCTCTTGCTCTGCCTCTTCCTCTTCTCTTCCACCCTTGGCCGAACCCTACTTTGTGGCTAGCACCACAGTTTGGTTCTTCTCAATCTCAGTGTTCGTGTGGATACCATGGAGGCGCGAACACACTAATCGTGCTGAAATCCGTGAACCTTTGAAGGCAAGAGTTGCTGTCGGGATTACGAAGGGCTCGCATCAAAGGTAACTTCGATTCTAGTAGGTAGAATCATCAAACGAGTATGTTTTTCGCATGGATCTTCTGGAGGGATCCTGTTTTCCGCTGCGTATATGCGATTAAAATGGTTTTGATGATGCATATAGATCCCTACAAAAATAGGAAACAAGTACATCCTTTGAACAATATAAAAGTTAAGTACACCATTTGAAAATTCTAACTTTTAATGTGCCCTTTAAATCCCCTCCCACATTTGCCCATAAAGAAAGCAGCAAAGGCCCCAAAATAGCAGAAAACATACCAAATTACATTAAAAACTCTAAAATAGAAGATGCAAAATTACAAACAAAACCCCAAAATAGAAGATGGAAAATAGCAGAAAAATCCACAAAATAGATATATGCAAATTGCAAAAAAAAAAAAGTAAGTTAGACATACCTATGTTAGCACGGTCTATATAGCAATGAATACCTAGTGGTAGGAAAATACAATGAATGCCTAGTGATAGGGAAAAAGAAAATTCAGACTTGGGGGCCCAAACGTCAATCCAAAGAGGGAGCCGACCAAGCCAAATACTTCAATCTCAAATACGCCATGTCGAATTATACCAGCCTATCTTCACCGATCCGACCAAGCCCAAATATGCCAAGCCTAATAAACCTTGCCTATCTTTATGGAATAATGCACATATAATCATCCAACTTTTTGCGATACCATCTGTGTGTTTCAACTGCTGCGAATGCCAAATTCGCTACCTGATCATGGAAATTATGTGGTGAAAGATCATATGAGAGTTTCTGTATGAGCCGAGGGTATTAACATCGGTAGCTTAGACATCATACCACGAACAGAAAAAGAAGCCTTATGTGGGATCCTCCACTGACGACCAAAATCCCCAAGTATATAATCTGAACGATGCAAATTTTAACAGAAAACTTACTTGTGATTCAATTGAAATATTATAGAGAAAATCGAGATACGGAGTATCAATCGCCGAGAAGGATCACATACTCGCCAGCTTGATGGATTTGATGCAACGAACCCTATCAAGAACTGAATCTTCATATGGCCAAATAGAAGATGAAAGCATATCAAATGATCAGAAAGTGAAATACCAAGAAAAAAGCACTATCCATATGGAAGAACGCGCATCAACATAATCAACCCAATAGTTCTACTTCATACAACTAAGAATGATTTTGGTATGGACCCTGGCATAACGATGCAGCAGCAAGGTACCTTTTTTAGTTTTTTAGGTATCTAAGGATCGAGTTTCCGTTTCGATGAGTTAAGGAACAAATTTTTCTTAATAGATGATTGATCTAAGAATGTTGGATTGATGAACTACTTGCTGCGAATGCTTTCTGATTTACCTTAATAATGGTCGATGGAAAATTTCTATAGGACCGAACCAATCATCCCATAATTAATCGAATAGAATAAGCATTAAATATTGAAGTTAGGATTTCCAAATAGTTAAGAAATAGGATGATTCAATTAGACAATTCTAAATTCATCAATGTTATCATTACTAACCTGATTGACTAAGACCTCAGAGGTGATTAACATTGAGAAGACAATATAAATCATGTACCGAGCAGGCCCCCCATGTGGGAGGGTGTTTTCCACTACTTCGTCGTGACCCTTGTCTCATGTTGCAAATCTACAACATGGTTACTGGCTCGGCTACACCTTGAGGGCAAACAACCTCAACCATCCCGAACCACTATAAAGTAGGTCCGACAAAAAGTCCAAGTTAGTAATGGCATGGAGTAAGGTTGGATCCAACCATAGATAGGATCAAATTTGAAAACAAATGACTCTAGACAAATTTAGGGATTCCCTTCCCAGACGGATCACAACCGTCTTAGCCACCACCACTCGCTCCGCCCTCCTCCCTATGGAGGGTTTTCTTCCACTCAGAAAGCTCATCTCCAAATCTACCTGAGAGGTCCCTCAATCAAGAGGTCTATGGGGCCTAAGTTACGATCGAGCAACCTAAGTGAGGCATACACCGATTGACCAAGTACAACTTACACACATTTAGATGTCCATCTTGAAAATGTTTGTCCATATTTCGATTCCAACTCTCTTGTATTTGTTCCTTTAACATTTTATCACTATTACCACACTTAGTAGGGAAAATATTATCTCATGTTACCTTGCTAGCCCAACAGTTGTATTTACGAAACATGATATTTGCCGGATGATATTACTAATCTCCAATTAAATTGAACCAAATTAATTTTGTTTGTGTAAATCTAAATCAACAGAAGGGTAATCTCACTGAGTCGATCCATCAAAATTCTACTTTTGACGTACGAACCAAGTAAGGAAATCGCCATTGAATAGACTATTTTTTTCTAACTAAATACGAGATTAGAATTTGGATCATGATAGCCCTTTTTAATTAGGTCTGATGGAACTCATGGGAGAATGTTTACACTTCAATTTTCACGTACTTATGAACATTAACATTCTACCAAATCATATAGTCACTCATTCTTATTTTGAATAGCAATTTATTAAGAGAGCAATAATGCTTGAAGATTACATTACATACAATTGCTTCAGAAATAATAGGCAAACAAGTTTGAGAATTAAGCATGATAGAACAGATTAACAACTGATAAGTGGAAGAGCAGAACTAGAATACACACCAGACCTCTTATTCATATGCCTTAATCAGGCCAGAAGCTTGTTACAAAGCATTTGGGACGATTTGGATGGTTTGCTGCAATATTCTTGACCTTCTCTTTTAAATCTTCATTACAAGTGTCAATGTGAACCTCCCTTAGCCCATGCAGGTGTTCTATGCCATCGACTGATTCAGGGGGGGAACGTATTTTAACAATTTCCAGGCTTCTCAGTGCACCTTCTTTGAAACTCACATTGTGCTTATCAATTTTCAGCAACTTTAGTCGTGGGAACCCTAGCCGATCGAAGCCCAAATCCACAGTGGTGAATGACCCAGGTCCTACTTTCAGGTTGACCAAAGCGGGGAGATTTCCCAAGACTTTTATCTCCTCGGGCTGCAGCAGTGTCCAGAACAGAGTTATCTTGACGACGAGGTTCAGAGATGCAAACCAAGGAGGCAATTCGCAAAGTTTGCAATCTATCAGGAGCTTGCGGAGCAGCAATGGCGGCAGAGCTACCTCGTCGATTGCCTTTTTCAGATTGCCACTGAGTACAGATTGACGAATCTTTAGAGATCGAAGGCTGCCGTTGAGCTTCGAGAGCAGGGCGGTGATCTCCTCCAGCATTCCGAGTGATAGAAAAGAGCCATCAAATCTGATGCCGAGCTTCTGGAGGTCGACCAGCTCGCCGATCTCCTGTAGCAATTGCACATTATCAGTGTTTGCCATTACCAACGCGACCAGTTTTTTCAACTTTCTTATTCCTTTCGGCAACCGCACACCCCAGGGACCAGCAAGTAGATAGACCAGTTTCTGGAGTTTGACGATGGTACTGGGTAGTTCTTTAATACGAGTTCCTCTTATATCCAAAAACTCTAGATTCTGCAAATCTCCTATTGATTCTGGCAATTCAACTAACAGTCTAATATTTCTTAGAGACAAGTACTTCAAAAGAAACAACTTGGAAAAGCTCTTGGGGTGGAAACGAACAAAGTGCCGACATCCTTCCAGGTCAACTACCCTCAACCGCCTCTTCTTGGTGAAAAACTCCAGTGGTACCTCCTCTTCCAGGTCAACTACCCTCAACCGCCTCTTCTTGGTGAAAAACTTCAGTGGTACCACCTCACCAAATGCATTGAAGGATCGGAGGTGGGACAGATCAGTGTTAGGTACTAGTCCACTGCTTTCTTTCTGCCATGATAAGCGTCTTTTCTTTTGATGTTGTTGTGGAATCACGGGGTGCTCCTTCAGTAGCACCATAAAGTTCTCCTTCTTCGATATCGAGAGTATGACATCGAGCATCATGTCATGGACACGGCAAGATTTTACTGTCCCATTATCATCAAATTTTGAAGGTTGCACCAAATTACGACTCACCAATTGATTGAAGCAACGCTCAGCGACTTTCTCGGCAGAGAACTCATCTATACTGTTCACGATCCCTTCAGCAATCCATTGTCTCATCAGACACTTTCGACGAATCATATAATCCTCAGGAAAGATGCCTAAGAATAAAAAACAAGGTTTCAAATGATAAGGCAAGTCATTATAACTCAAAACTAATATCTGATTGATTTTTGACAACATATCATTAGTTTGTATCTCCAAACGAAGGTGATCGTGCAAGTCTTTCCATTCCTCCAATTTTTTATCAGGTCTGGAAGCTAGAAGACCTCCAATCATCACGATCGCAAGCGGCAGTCCGTTGCACTTTTGTAAAATATCTTTGCCAATATTTTCTAGCTCTGGAGGACAACTATAATCAGGTGCTTCAAATACTCTTCTACGGAATAACTCCCAAGATAACTGAGATGATAAAGGAGAGACCTTAAATATAAATTGATGATTGCGAGAACAACTTGTATTCGCCACTTCCTCAATGCGGGTGGTCACTATGACCCTGCTTCCTTCTTCATCCGGAGGCAATGCAATGCGCAAGCTTTCCCATGCTTCAGTTCTCCAAACGTCATCAAAAACAAGCAAATACCTCTTTCCATGGAGATGACCTCTGACTGTCTGCACCAATTGCGACTCCTCCATCATGTTCAGAAGTTGCTCTGTGTTCAAACTGGCATCTCGGCACCCTATTACATCTCGGATTTGTTGCTCATTGACGGAAATTTTCCGAATAATCTGTTTGAGAAGCTGTCTGATATTGTAATTTTGTGACACTGTTATCCAAGCTCGACATGGGAAGTGGCCTCCGACGATAACAGGATCGTCGTAGACTGTCTTGGCCAAAGTTGTCTTTCCTAAACCACCGAAGCCGACGAGAGCAATCACTATGAGCTCGAGACGGTTCTCGTCCATCACCCACCCCATGATCTTGTCTCTGCTCTCGTTGATGCCCACGAGTTGAGCTTCCTCTACAAAATGGCTGATGATCCGTGGGTCGGAGAAGACCATGTCCGATCTGGTGGCGGCGTCAGAGCTTGAGCTTGTAAAAGCTTCATTTGAGTGGGAATAGCGATCGTGCCTCGTTCTGATATTTGCTACTTGAACCTTCACTTTCTTGAGATCTGAACCGATGTCATGACGAGCTTTCAATGATTTTATGTAGTGAAGGAAGTGCTTGAAAAAACCTCTGACTCCGCGCTCGTCATAGGGTTTCGATCGGAGATGCAATACGAACTCATCGATCGAGTCTTCGGCATCGTAAGCCACCTCCCTAACTTCCTGCACCCAGTTCTGGAGTTGGTCATCCAGATTGCGCCTGGTCGACATGGCCGTCAAGAAAGAGGCGATGCTTCTGAGCTCAGCGACTATGTCCCGGACATCATCTTCGACTCCAGCCAGCAACGCGGCTTCTTCCTTCAGCATCTTCTGTAGATTTCCCGCGATGGACTGAAAGGTGAGGTCCACGAGCTTCGTAGCTACCGCCGGCTCCATGTTGCCGATCTCCGTCCGGAGGCGGTTAGGAAGAAAGACGACGACGACGAAGTATGGATGAAGCTGCAGCCAACTCAAGAACTCTTGTTTGACTTTGGAACACTGATTGAAACATTAAAAGGATGAAATTATTATAATTTATATTAAATTAAATAAAGTGGCTTACAGTTGTACTACTGCCTCACAATATAATAGGAGTCCATTTGACATTAAAATAGAATTTATGGATATAATTTATATATGAGATGATTAACATTACACATTATTTAATCATAGGCTCCAAAATAGAACTCAACTTGTGTTTGGTGAGATGGACCATCGGGGCGCTCTCGGGGCATAGCAAGAACTCTTGTTTGGCCCTCAGGGTATAGTTGAGTTGATTATGATACAGCAGACTTGTAGAAGAGGACAAGGATTCGAATCCTAGCGAAGCCAGGTAATATCCTCCTGCATCGTGACCAACTGTAGTTTCTCAATTTACCTTCTCACAGATGGTTGTGGGACCGACTGTGTAGGACTGCTAAGATGGCGAATTCCTTTTTTTTTTTTTTTTTTTTTTGCAAAAGAAAAGAACTCTTGTTTGACTTTGTAACAGTGATTAAAACATTAAAAGGATGAAATTATTATGATTTATATTAAATTAAATAAAGTGGCTTACAGGCCTCACAATATAATAGGAGTCCATTTAACATTAAAATAGAATTTATGAATATAATTTATAAATGAGATGATTATCATTACACATTATTTAATCATAGGCTCCAAAATAGAATTCAACTTGTGTTTGGTGAGATGGACCATCGGGGAACTCTTGGGGCATAGCAAGAACTCTTGTTTGACTTTGGAACAGCGATTGAAACATTAAAAGGATGAAATTATTATGATTTATATTAAATTAAATAAAGTGGCTTACAGTTGTACTACTGCCTCACAATATAATAGGAGTCCATTTGACATTAAAATAGAATTTATGGATATAATTTATATACGAGATGATTACCATTACATATTATTTAATCATAGGCTCCAAAATAGAACTCAACTTGTGTTTGGTGAGATGGACCATCAGACGTTCTTGAGGCATAGCTAAATTGATTACGAGAGTATAGAATTATAGAAGAGGATAAGGATTCAAATTTTAACAAAATCAAGACAATACCCTTCTCCTTCGTGGTCAATTACAATTTCTTGATTTACCTCCTCATAAATGGTCATGGGACCAACCATGTGAGGTCATTGGAGTGGCGGATTCCACCATTTACAGAAGAGACGGGACCATCAGGGTATAGTTGAATTGATTAATACGAGACATATTTATTAAAGTAGGCAAGGGTTAAATTTCAATATTTTTGTAGATATTTCTATAAAAATTTACTCAAATATCTTTTGAGTATTATCTCCTCTGAAAGATATGCAGCGAGGATCGACATCGACGTCATATAATACGAGTGGTTGGACATTAACAATGACAACGCGCATTGTATAAGAAGTGACAGCGTAAAAAAAAGATAAGTAAATAAACAAATTAATTTAAAATTTAATATCTTAACAAAGAGATAAAATTAAAATAAAATATTTTTGAATTCTCTTCTTCTTATATTTCATATCAGGTGTAAAAAATTATACATATTCATTAACATTTAAGAATGAAATTTATCCTTCTTTACTCTTTTAACTCACCCTATTAAAAAAAAAAAAAGGATAAGATTTCTCCTTCGCCTTATTTATCCTTCCTTTCCTTCACTTGCAGCGAGTAAATCAAAGGAAATTTCAGAAATTTCGATAGCAAGTTGCTACAATGAAATAGTTCAAACTCAAACAATCAAGATGAAGAAGGTAACATCGCCAAAGGAAAGGAAAGAAAAGAGACGAAGGCAAAAAAAAAAAAAAACAAGACTTACAGAGGTGGAATTTTTTCATAATTTTTCCTCTGGAAGCAAAACCAATGAGCATCCGATGGAGGAAGCCGAGGGGGCGGATCGGAAGCAAGGCATTGGAAGAGTCGCTGCAATCCATGCGAGCAAGCCCGGCGGTAGCATAGCGGACGAGCGGTTGCTGCACTAGAAGATAGGGCAAGAGAAAGCCCCTGCTCAGACTAGAACGAGACGGAAGGAGAGGGCTTTCTTATCCTCTGCTCCTGCGATTAAGAGAGCGGCGGGCCGCGGGGGATTTCTGATGGACGGCGGGACGAAGAGAGAAAAGGAGGAAACTCTCCCGGAGTTGGTGTGCCGCCGGCGGCAGGCGGCGGCGGCGGCGACCGCTGTGGCGCACGAGAGAGAGAGAGATCGGGAAGAGGTGCGGGATCTGCAAATTTATTTATTTATTTATCGCATAAATTTATTGAAATTATTTAAATTTAGTACTTAAAAAATTATTAAAATGCATCATTAATTTTATTTATCAAATTTAGTTTAAAATAGAATATATATTAAAATGCTTTATTGATTTTTAATAATATATAATAATTTTTTATTACCGTTAAAATACTTTTAATATGAAACGCATTTTAAACTCTCTTTTTTTATTTTTCACAAATATTTTAGAGGATGAAAAATATAATTTTATAAAAAGTATAACTGCTAATTTTATTCCTTATTCCGGATTAAAACAACTACATAGTTGAGAAAATTATAAACGATCGGTTCATCCAATTTGAATTGAAAATTTTAAAAATTTCCAGAATTTTAAATAAAAACAAAACAAAACAAATAAAATTTTTTATAAGAAAATAAAAACAAAACAAATATACTTTTTTTGAGAAAAATCCACAAAACATAAACTTCACAAATGTAGTTTATATCACACACAATCTTTTTTATCATAAGAAAATGCAGCAAAGTTTTCAGTAAAAATTATATTTAATTTGGGTGTGAACCCAATTGTAATATTGTAATTTTTTATTGGCCATCAAAATAAATATGAAAATGCAAATGTCTCACGATAATTTATAAAATGACTTAGAAGTTTAGCAAAATTTATGCTTAAAAATATTTTTTAGAACATCTGAAATGTTTAACTTGGGAGGTATACAATTCAATATGGCCAAGAAAATATTTGAGTGCATTTTGGTAAAAAGACCTGCAAGGATGCATTTTGACAATAACCTTGAATTCTTTGTGAAATTAAACAGGACGTTTTTTTTTTTTTTTTGTTTTATAGTCGATATCCTTGTTTGCAAGATTTAGGTTAAACTTGAATGGTAATTCACTTTGTAGCGGCAGGGTAATGATGCAGCGGCAAGGTACATTTTTAATTCTTTAGGTATTTAAGAATTGAGTTTCAATTTCTACAAATTAATAAATAAATTTTTTTAAATAGACGATTGACCTAAAAATGCTAGATTATGAGTTGTTCGCTGCAAATGCTTTTTGATTTACCTTGATGATCGATAAAAAATTTCTATAGGACTAAACCAATCACTGCAATTAAGTGAATAGAATAAATATTAAATATTGAAGTTAGGATTTCTAAATAGATAAGAAATATGATGATTCAATTAGACAATTCTAAATTCATTAATGTTATCATTACTAACCTGATTAACTAAGGCCTTAAAGGTTATTAACATTGAGAAGACAATATAAATCATGTACCGAGCAGACCCAATGTGGGAGGGCATTTTCCACTACTTCGTCGTGACCCTTGTCTCATGTTGCAAATCTACGACATGGTCCTTAGCTCGACTACACCCTGGGGGCAAACAACCTCAACCTTCCTGAACCACTATAAAGTAGGTCTGACAAAAAGTCCAAGTTAGTAATGGCATGGGAAGGCTGGATCCAACCATAGATAGGATCAGATTTGAAAACAAATGAGTGACTCTAGACAAATTTAGGGACTCCCTTCCCAGACTGATCACAGCCATCTGAGCCATGGCCCCTTGCTCCGCCCTTCTCCCTATGGAGGGTTTTCTTCCGCTTGGAAAGCTCACCTCCAAATCTACTTGAGAGGTCCCCTCAATCAAGAGGTCTATGGGCCCCAAGGAACGAGCAAAATAAGTGAGGCATAAACCGATTGACAAAGCACAACTTATACATATTTAGAGGTCAATCTAAAAAATATTTGTCCATATTTCAATTTCAACTCTCTTGTATTTGTTCCTTTAAACATTTTATCACTTTTACCACACTTATTAGGGCAAATATTATCTCATGTTACCTTGCTAGCACAAAACAAAATTATGAATTCATTGGAGGGATGGCTGGAGAATGTTTACACTTCAATTTTGACATAACTTATGAACACTAACATTCTCCCAAATCATATAGTCACTCATTCTTATTTTGAATAGCAATTTATTAAGAGAGCAATAATGCTTGAAGATTACATTACATACTATTGATTCAGAAATAATAGGCAAACAAGTTTGAGAATTAAGCATAATAGAACAGATTAACAACGGATAAGTCAAAGAGCAGAACTAGAATACACACCAGACCTGCTATAATAAAGTCATCTTTGCTTTGCATTGCATTGACAGAAAGCTCTTATTCATATGCCTTAATAAGGATATGTGGCAAAGCATTTGGGACGATTTGGATGCTTTGCTGCACTATTC
The DNA here is from genome assembly GCF_044706935.1 of Curcuma longa. NCBI lineage: Eukaryota > Viridiplantae > Streptophyta > Magnoliopsida > Zingiberales > Zingiberaceae > Curcuma > Curcuma longa. The sequence goes on along the minus strand of NC_133863.1, from coordinate 241,235 downwards.
TTGACCATCTCTTTTATATATTTATTCCAAGTGCGAATGTGAACCTCCCTTAGCCCATGCAGGTGTTCTATGCCATCGACTGATTCAGGGGGGGCAAGTATTTTAACAATTTCCAGGCTTCTCAGTGCACCTTCTTTGAAACTCACATTGTACCATTGAATTTCCAGCAACTTTAGTCGTGCGAACCCTAGCCGATCGAAGCCCAAATCCACAGTGGTGAATGACCGAATGCCTAGTTTCAGGTTGACCAAAGCGGGGAGATTTCTCAAGACTATTATATCTTCGGGCTGCAGCAGTGTGTCGAACAGAGTTATCTTGACGACGAGGTTCAGAGATGCAAACCAAGGAGGCAATTCACAAAGTTTGCAACCTATCAGGAGCTTGCAGAGCAGCAATGGCGGCAGAGCTACCTCGTCGAGTGCCTTTTTCAGATTGTCAGAGTCTACAAAATGACGAATCTTTAGAGATCGAAGGCTGCCATTGAGCTTCGAGAGCAGGGCGCTGATCTCCTCCAGCATTCCGAGTGATAGAGACGAGGTACCAAAACTGATGCCGAGCTTCTGGAGGTCGACGAGCTCGCCGATCTCCTGTAGCAATTGCACATTATCAGCATCTGCCATTCCAAACGCGACCAGTCTTTTCAACTTTCTTATTCCTTTCGGGAACCGCAAACTGTTGGGACCAGCAAGCAGATAGACCAGTTTTTGGAGTTTGATGATGGTATTGGGTAGTACATAAATATTAGTTCCTCTTATATCCAAAAACTCTAGATTCTGCAAATCTCCTATTGTTTCTGGCAATCCAGTTGTTCGAATATTTCTTAGAGACAAGTACTTCAAAAGAAACAACTTGGAAAAGCACTTGGGTTGGAGCCGAAACGAGTACCAACTTCCTTCCAGGTCAACTACCCTCAACCGCCTCTTCTTTCTGAAAAACTTCGGTGGTATCTCCTTACCAAATGCAGTGAAGGATCGGAGGTGGGACAAATCAGTGTTAGACACTAGTCTACTGCTTCCTTCGTACCATGATAAGCGTCTTATCTTTTGATGTTGTTGTGGAATCATGGCGTGCTCCTTCAGTAGCACCACAAAGTTCTCCTTCTTTGATATTGAAAGTATGACATCCAACATCATATCATGGACGCGGCAAAATTTTACTATCCCATTATCATCAAATTGTGACGGTTGCACCAAGCTACGACTCACCAATTGATTGAAGCAACGCTTGGCGACTTTCTCGGCAGGTAACCCATCTATACTGCTCACGATCCCTTCAGTAATCCATTGTCTCATCAAACGCTTTCGACGAATCTCATAATCCTCAGGAAAGATACCTAAGAATAAGAAACAAGGCTTCAAATGATAAGGTAAGTCATTATAACTCATAACTAATATCTGATTGATTTTCAACAACATATCATTAGTTTGTATCTCCAAACGAAGGTGGTCGCGCAAGTCTTTCCATTCCTCCAGTTTTTTATCAGGTCTAGAAGCTAGAAGACCTCCAATCGTCACGATCGCAAGCGGCAGTCCATTGCACTTTTGTAAGATATCTGTGCCAACATTTTCTAACTCTGGAGGACAACTATAATCAGGTGCTTCAAATACTCTTCTACAGAATAGCTCCCAAGATAACTGAGATGACAAAGGAGACACTTTAAATATAAATTGATGATTACCAGAACAACTTGTATATGCCACTTCCTCAATGCGGGTGGTCACTATGACCCTGCTTCCTTCTCCATCCGGTGGCAATGCGATGCGCAAGCTTTCCCATGCTTCAGTTCTCCAAACGTCATCAAAAACAAGCAAATACCTCTTTCCATGGAGATGACCTCTCACTGTCTGCACCAATTGCGACTCCTCCATCATGTTCAGAAGTTGCTCTGTGTTCAAACTGGCATCTCGGCACCCTATAACATCTCGGATTTGTTGCTCGTTGACGGAAATTTTCCGAATAATCTGTTTGAGAAGCTGTCTGATATTGTAATTTTGTGACACTGTTATCCAAGCTCGACATGGGAAGTGGCCTCCGACGATAACAGGATCGTCGTAGACTGTCTTGGCCAAAGTTGTCTTTCCTAAACCACCGAAGCCGACGAGAGCAATCACAGTGAGCTCGAGACGGTTCTCGTCCATCACCCACCCCATGATCTTCTCTCTGCTCTGGTTGATGCCCACGAGTTGAGCTTCCTCTATAAAATGGCTGATGATCCGTGGGTCGGAGAAGACCATGTCCGATCTGGTGGCGGCGTCAGAGCTTGAGCTTGTAAAAGCTTCATTTGAGTGGGAATAGCGATCGTGCCTCGTTCTGATATCTGCTACTTGAACCTTCACTTTCTTCAGATCTGAAGCAATGCCATGGCGAGCTTTCAATGATTTTATGCAGCAAAGGGAGTGCTTTAAAAAACCTTTGACTCCGCGCTCGTCGTAGGGTGTCGATCGGAGACGGCATACGAACTCATCGATCGAGTCTTCAGCATCGTAAGCCACCTCCCTCACTTCCTGCACCCAGTTCTGGAGTTGGTCGTCCAGATTGCGCCTGGTCGACATGGCCGTCAAGAAAGGGGCGATGCTTCTGAGCTCGGCGACTATGTCCCGGACATCATCTTCGACTCCGGCCAGCAACGCGGCTTCTTCCTCCAGCATCTTCTGTAGCTTCCCCGCGATGGACTGAAAGGAGAAGTCCACGAGCTTCATAGCTACCGCCGTCTCCATGCTGCCGATCTCCGTCCGGAGGCGGTTAGGAAGAAAGACGACGACGACGACGACGACGAAGTCAAGTCCTCTTGTTTAACTTTGGAACATTGATTGAAACATTATAAGGATGAAATTATTATCATTTATATTAAATTAAATAAAGTGACTTACAGCTGTACTACTTTTTGATTGAATGATTGTGAGGAATCCAATCAATCATGCAAGGGACATGGCACTGCAGTAGCATATACAAATAATACGATCTTAATTCCTAAAATAAAATTTGCCCTCAGATATGGCCGAATTGATCATCACATAATAAATTTATATAACAAAAATGATATATTATATAAAAATATAATATAAAAAAAATATAATATGACATGCTATACTGTATGAATATGAGACTCATTACATGAATATAAAATCTAGATCTATAATATATAATGTTATATTATCATATTGTACTTTTATGTAATATATCATTGTCCTTTATATAATTAAGTAAGGATTAAATCCCCATAAAATCACAAAAATATCCTCACATGGTACATTTATATAATTGAGCGAGAGTTGAATCCTGATAAAATTACGAAAGATGACGACGATGAAGGATGGAATTATTATGATTTATATTAAATTAAATAACGTGGCTTACCGCTGTACTACTGCTTTGATGAAAATATCCTTCCATGTGGAAACTATGTTCGATTTCTTAATTTACTTCCTCCTAATGGTGTGAGACAATCATGGGAGGGAGGCACTCAGATGATGGATTCCATTTTTTCTGAATCGATTCCTAAAAGTTTTATATTTAAATCATTGAGAATATGATTTATTCGGTATTTTACTTAACTGTGTAAACAACTTTCAGTATTAACCATAATTCATGTTTTAAAATTCCAAAAATACATGCTACTTTCTCTTTATACCCCTCCTTTCAGTGTGCTCTTTCGTCTAAATTGAAAAAAATCCAAACCGCTTTTATCGCATCAGTTCCCTACGCCATGAGACGTCATTTTCCGCTTAAGCTTATTTGTAAAAAGCTTTCTTAAACCTTTATTTCTCAACTATTCTCCTTCCTTTCTTTTGTAAGAATGTTAGATTGATGAGTTATCTGTTTTTTAATTTATCTTGATGATCGATAGACACTCTTTATAAAATCAAATCGATCACCTCCATAATTAATCAATGTAAATTAGATATTTAATGTCAACTAAAAAACGAATGACTTTGATATGAATAAAGAGAATAAACATTAAATATTGAAGTTTAGGGTTTCCAAATAACGGGAAGATTCAATTAGACAATTCTAAATTCATCACAGTAAGAAGTTGTCTCATTACTAACCTGATTAACTAAGACCTCAGAGGTGATGCAATATCATTTGGACAATAATAAACATCAAAGAAAGGAAAACTCAAGACTGGAAGTTCGTGCAGATATAAAGAAAAGTTATAAGACTAACAACAAAAAGAACAGATATGTAATTAATGTCATGCACGAAAGCTAGAAGTTACATTCTATGAATGGATTCTTATCTTTTTATCCCCTCTAGCAATCCAACTCTAGCAGTTGAATGAATCTAATTAGAGGGAGACCTTGAACCTTAATAATAACCTGCCGCACTTTATGTAATTGCCGAATCTAATTAGAATATTTAAAAGTGAAGTTTATGTAATTGCTGAAAAGAATTTTAAAAGTTTTAAGAAATCCCCCCTCATGATGTATCATTGGAAAGAACAATGGTAATTGACCAAAAGATGTATTTAAAGTTGCTGAATTTCCAAAAAGTTCATTTAATTTTTAGATTTCCTAAAGGACGCACTTGTTTTCTATTTCACCCCTTCCATCAACCATTGTGGTATTGGATTTCAAAGAAGAACATCATTGTGGTGTTGATTTTTAAAATTCAACGCCACTGTGATGTTGATTTTCAAAATCATGCTGATTCTTAAATATTAGCACTACAATAATGCTGATTTTAAGATTTATACAATACCATGTCGATTTTTGAAACTCAACACTGCAGTGGAAGTGTGCTTTGATATGCAGCACCATAGTGGAGGCTATTCAATCCAACACTACAATGATGTTGTTCTTTGAATGCAGTGACATAGTAGTTGGCGAGAGAGATAAAATAGGAAACAAGTACATCCTTTGAAAAATCTAAAAGTTAAGTGCACCATTTAATGTGCCCTTTAAATCCCCTCCCACATTTGCTCCTGAAGAAAGGAGAAAACAAAATAGCAGAAAACATATCAAATTATAGAAAAAGTCCTAAAATAGAAGATGCAAAATTACAAAAAAAACCCTAAAATAGCAGAAAAGCCCATAAAATAGACATATGCAAATTGCAGAAAAAAGTAATAAGTTAGACATGTCTATGTTAACACTGTCTATATAGCAATGAATACTTAGTGGTAGAGAAATGCAATGAATGTCTAGTGATAGGAAAAAATAAAATTCAAATTGAGGGCCCCGACACCAATGCGAAGACGCGGAGCCGACCAAGCCAAATACGCCAATCCCAAATACGTCATGTTGAATTATACCAGCCTATCTTCGCCGATCCAATCAAACCCAAATACGCCAAGCCTAATAAGCCCTGCCTATCCTTATAGAATAATGCACATATAAATGTTAGGATAGGCAGGGCTTATTAGGCTTGGTGTATTTGGGCTTGATCGGATCGGTGAAGATAAGCTGATATAATTCAGCATGACATATTTGGGATTGACGTATTTGGCTTGGTCGGCTTGGTATTTTCAGATTGACATTGAGGCCCCCAAGTCTGAATTTTTCTTTTTCCTACAACTAGACATTCATTGCATTTCCCTACCACTAGATATTTATTGCTATATAGACAGTGCTAACATAGACATGTCTAACTTACTACTTTTTCTACAATTTGCAAATGTCTATTTTGTGGATTTTTCTGCTATTTTGTGGGCTTTTCTACTATTTTGCATCTTTTATTTTGGGATTTTTTTTGTAATTTTGCATCTTCTATTTTAGAGCTTTTTCTGCAATATGGTATGTTTTCTATTATTTTGGGACTTTTTCCACTTTCTTTAGAGGCAAATGCGGAAGGGGATTTAGAATTGCATTCAGGCATACGTTTATCTTGGTATCAAAATTTACAAGCCTTAACAATGCACAATGACGTTGGCTCTCTCAGTGAGCCAAGGAAGAGATATATCCTCACAATAATTGACAATCTTAACATAACAGCAATTCCAAATGGCATGCCTGACTATGATAAGTAAATTAATACAGAACTGTATTAATTTCAGAAAATTGTGTTCAAAAGTTGGGTATGAATAATAGATGCAAACACTTATTCACTGAAAGTCCTATATATCTTGTGCAAAACTGTATCTTCCCTTCAATTTTATTTTTTAATTGACTGTAACTGTAACTAAAGTAAATCAATGGATAGACAAAAGGAGAGAAGAAAGAATGAAATACTTACAACAAGCCAGCTAAATATCCAAAGAAGTGCATTCTTTTGATGGACTATAGTTAAAGACATTCTGTCTCCACACCTGATGCTTAAGCTCAAAATTTATCAATGGAGCTTTGTTCATGGAGCAGATATGTGCACCTCCAGTCAATATTTTTAGGCTGGCTCGAACCACCGCCTCCCGCGCCTATAAATGGAGCTTTGTTAAAGAACAGTGGTGGTGTTCTTTGGTGAGTGGGTCGAACCTTCTCGCCTCCCGCGCCTATAAATAGCAGAACCACCGCCGGCGATGTACTCAGCCATCATTCGCCAACGCCGGCATCAATTTTTACTCCCATGGCCGGAGCTGCAGCGGAGAACGTGAAGGTTTTGGGTATCGCGATTAGCCCTTTCGTCATCAGGGTTCGCATCGCCCTCCGCCTCAAGGGAGTCGAGTACGAGCTCGTGGAGGTGCGGGTCGTGGAGCCGAAGAGCGAAATCCTGGTGAAGTCCAACCCGGTGTACAAGAAGATCCCCGTGCTGCTCCACCGTGGAAAATCTATCTGCGAGTCCGCCGTCATCGTCCAGTACATCGACGAGGAGTGGTCGGCGGATCCTCCTTCATCCTCCCCGCCGACCGCGCCATCGCTCGGTTCTGGGCCACCTACATCGACGACAAGTAAAGCCCCCTGTTTTCGAAATCCATCAAATTAAAAACAAAACATTTGACTCCGATTTAATTTCTTCGATTTGTACCAGTTGCCTGCTTTAATTAGGGCTTTGAGGGCTGAGACGGAGGCGGCGAAGGTGACGGAGTTGGCTGGGCAATTCCGGCAGATGCTGGGGCTGCTGGAAGAGGCCTTCGCGGAGTGCGGCAAAGGGAAGGGCTTCTTCGGCGGGGACGCGGTCGGCTACCTGGACATCGCCCTGGGAAGTTGCCTGGGGTGGATCTTGACGCTGGAGAAGGCCCATAGCGTCAAGATTTTGGATGCGGAGGAGCTTCCTTGGCTGGCGGAATGGGCAGAGCGGTTCCTGGCGGAGGAGTCAGTGAAGGGGCTGGTGCCGGACGCCGACGAGTACCCGAAGTTATACGCAGCCGCCGTGGCGAGTCAGTGAAGAAGGGCTTTGCATAAGATCCTTTGAGATCATAAATGGAGTGAAATTAAGGTTTGAGAGTCAAGAAAGCTCCGGAAAATAATAAATAAATATGATACAAATCAAATAAATAAAGTTTCCCAACATTGAAGAACTCAAATAACAAATCCAGATCTAGCGCCAACTTCATATCTACCCTATTCCCAAACTCATTTATCATTATTATGGGTTGATATATCTTAGTCAAGAAAATCAATATTAGATCCAAGTGGAGATAACACGTAGGCGTGCCCGACCAACTCCGTGCCCCACTAGTGTCGTACTTCATTAGCTCCATGTCCGACCCACTACGTGCCCTATCGACTTCATAATCTTCTCGATGGAAGCCGACTCCCTAATCGGTTCAATCTCATGAAGTCTATATTTAGCCCAAGTAACTTTGCTCAATCAGCATTGCTTCTCTCACTCACCCCGCCTGAGTGACACATAAAATAGTAAAATATTCGACAGTAGATAACCTACCACATTAATACAGCATGATCATTTATCGTACTAAGCATGAGTGATAAGATTCTCTTCTACTACGATGGGATATTTTCCTTACTTTCGATGTGACGTCTTCTCTAATGACTTTATAAAGAACTCTGCTTTCCACAGGCCTAGGTACATCAGTCTTTGCTTTCCACAGCCCTATCAAATTCATAGTCTCTCCGACAAAAGTCAACTCCTAGTCGGTTCAATCCCGCCAAGTCTATACTCTGACCAAACTAGCTCCGCTCCATTAGCACTACTTCCCTCACTCATCCCACCTGAGCGATACGTGAAATAGTAAAATATTCAACGGTAGATAACCTACCACATTAATACAATATGATCTTTTATCATACTAAGCATGGATGATGAGACTCTCCTCTACCACGATGGGATATTTTTTTTACTTTTGATATGACATCTTCTCTGATGACTCTATAAAAAAACTCTACTTTCTATGGGCCTAGGTACACGCACCCACGTCGTAGTCTCATTCTTTGCACTTCATTTCCAATTCTTCTTTTCCATCTTCAATTGATGACGGATTGACTTAGGCGTCAGAATGACTGAGTCAGGACACCCTTGACCTCTAGTCTAACCATCTGCCCCCTCTTTGAAGTCTTACAGGATCAATATCTTCTTCCAATTGCTCGTCACTACTAGAAAAAAGTTAATAGACAACGCCCCAAAGACAACGGTTTTTAGTAAAAGCGTTGTGGTTTTTCAATTTACAACGTTTTTAGTCAAAACCGTTGTCTTTGAAAACCAAAAGACAACGTTTGTTCAGAAAGCGTTGTCTATTAGTGTTGATTTTGGGTCAACCACAACACTTTTAAAAAACCGTTGTAGAAAATGTTGTCTTTTAGCGTTTTTTTTACTAAAGACAACGTTTTTTAAAAGTATTATCGTTAAGAGTTGTCGTTAAGAGTTTAGAGGGTTTATATCCAAGATTCTTATCGGGCAGTCCGCGATTTCGTTCGCCTCCTCTTCTTTTCGCCCGCCGCATTTTCCTGAGAGATCTCCCTCGCCTATTCCCCATCCCGCGGCGTATTCCTCGCGCTCGCTGGCCTCTCCGTTCCTCTCCACCATCGCGACCTCGGCCTTCGTTTCTCCCCATTCCTTTCGGCTCCCACCGTTTGCTCCACCGAGGTGAACTCGACGAGAGCCTCCGCTTTGTCGAATCCATGGTCGTCCAAGGCGAGGTCCCCGACATCATCCCCTGCACCAGCCTCATCCGCGGCTTCTGCCGCCACGGACACACCGGCGACGCACCGGCAACGCCGCCTGCGTGCTTTCCATCCTCGAGTCCTCCGGCGCCGCTCCCGACGTCATCACCTACAACGTGATGATCGCTAGCTTCTGCAAGTCCGGCGAACCCGATGCCGCCCTCGATCTCCTCCGCCGCATGTCCGTCGCGCCCGATGTCATCACTTACAACACCGTCCTCCAGTGCCTCTGCGATCGTGGTCGTCTTAAGCAGGGCCTCGAGTTGCTCGACGAAATGCTCCAGACAGGTTGCGCCCCGGACCTGTTCACCTACACGATACTAATCGAAGCGGCTTGTAAGGAGAGCGGCGTGCAGCAAGCAATGAAGCTCCTGGACGAGATGCGGACCAAGGGATGCACGACGGACGTCGTCACATACAACGTCTTAGACCATCAAGAAGTGTACTTTCTCTCTCTCTCTCTCTCTCTCTCTCCGGTTCCATTTCCTTTTAATTTCGGTTGAGATAACTTTGTCGATTCTTTATTTATTTGTATGTATTTCGCAGACGATGCTGGAACGAACAGGGCTTCTTCAAGTAGCACGTCTCTGAATACGAGGAAGCTCGACGAGGAAACTGAGAATCTTACTCGTGAGTAATTCATATATTTACTTACTTTTGCTGGTTTCCTTAATTTGCCATGATATTGATTGCTTACATTTGATTGTATTCGTTGTAAATTAGAAATCAAAATGTAAGTTTTGATCTATTTCTTAGATTAGGGCAACATATGAAGAACCCATATGGAAGAGTTTTCTTCTCAGCCATCCACTGTGTTTTTTCTCTTTCTTAGTTTCTGTTGTCAATTGATAAGGTTGCAGTCCCTGGTAATAGAACACCCAACTCTACAAGAACTTGAACTATTGCCATATTTTGGTCCTTGAACGCTACAGCTTGGTGCATGGTCATATTGGTTGCTTGTTTGATTCTGGCTAGCGTGTCTTATACATGCTTGTCTCTTTTTTTTCTTGCAATTCTCAATATTATTACAACTTCATAAAAGCACCACCATAATTTTTGTTGCCAAGAACAAAGTCAGCTCCTGTGCAAGTTTCCTTTCATCATCCAATGACATACTTAAAGATTCCTTCCTAAATGTATTTGCCTCAATATATCAAAGCAACAAGAAGGAAGTGGTTATGTTAATGATCTTGACCCTAGTTACTTGCCATCAATTTCAATTTTTCATTTCTCTTGTTGATATCATTCAGTGGCTTGTATTTGCAAGTAGAATAAAAATAATGGATATCAGTGACTTGCTGCTGATATCAGTTTTTTCTGTTCCTTTGTGTTGAGAATACACAATAATCATGCCACAAGCAACTAAATTTTCTACCACCTGCTTATTACAAAGATTTTCTTACCTTATACTTCTTTTTTTTTTTCTGAAGATGAACGCGTGTCGAGTGAACTGAAGAAGAATCTGATGCAAGCTCGACTGGACAAGAAGTTGACGCAGAGCCAACTTGCACAGGTACTATGTTAATGTTGGCATTGCACTTCAACTCTTATTATGTATCTTATCAAACAAATCATACTGCATCAGCTAATCAATGAGAAGCCCCAAGTGATCCAAGAATACGAGTCAGGAAAGGCTATTCGAGCTAAGCTTGTTTAATAGAGTTGTTCAAACTTATCCATTTATTTGATCTTGTGCTTATTAAAGGAACACACAAGTAGTTTGTGATAGATTTCTAGCAAGTTACAGGGCAAGTCAAAGATGAGATGTAAGGTACTTGGTTTCAATGATCTCAACAGGTATGCTAATTATGCCTTTGATGGTGTCTATAAGAAGCCGTTGGGCGTTCTTTGCAATGGTAGCATCAACGGTGAGGAGTATTATCCATTACCTCCGAGACACAGTTGAGTTAGTTACGACGGAGTATGTCACTTGAGCTCTTTCATGGCTTGTGCTAACACTTCAAACTTTTGTTGTAGTCCTACTCTTTGCAAGAACCAATACTGCTGAAATGGCAAAACTAGAACTCAAAACATGATCTTCTAGACTTGCAAAAAGGTTTCAAATTATGCACGAACCAAAATCATTTATTCAGATTATTTTAGCAAATTTTCAACTTGAAACTAATGTTCTCTTTTACCTCATTATTTATACTTATGTTGTGATTTTTGGTGTGGTGTCAGCCTACAGAAAAATATCCCAAAATATTTTCTCAAGATTCTTTCTTTGCAAGGTACAAACACATGACCTTCATAGCTTAAATTTCTTTTCCTTTAATATTTGGACGTAATCAGTGTATTACAATGTTTTGTAGGTTTCCTTACTGTTTGCCTTGCACTTGGAGTTTTTATAGCTTCTTTGTGGCTTCCAGTAAGTTAACTTTTATTTAGTCCAAAATATACCAGCAGAAATATTTGTTTGTTTAAGATTTACTAAATTGATGACTCCCTCAAATAATTGCATAGGAGACACTGCACAAGCATGATTCCCAAAACATGGTTGAATTTTTTGAAAATTATTATTTATGTTAAGTTTTTTGAAAATTGTCATTTTGCAAAGTCAGTGTTGATTGTTTTTCCAATTAACTTAATCTATGTGTGTTCATAGTTCAAGGCAGCTGAGTACACTTAGGGAGAAATTGATGAGGTGCGTTCCGAGGTGGCAGAATGTATACAAGATCATATTTATGAGTAGGTATGGAATGCTGATCTCCATAATTCCATTTATTTGCAATCAAGATATTTATTTGTGATTCAAAGTTCATTGTGTATAATTCTTAGGTGTTATTATGCCCATATTTTGGATAAGTTAGTATTATCTTTTGGCAAGCTGGTCTTTGGCAGATGGACCTGCTGTTACTTGGTGATGCACCTGTTGCGATTCTATTCAGCTGCTAATGTTGTGATGCACCTGTTCTATTTCTGCTGCTGTTGGACATTATTCTGTTGCGTTGAAACCTTTGTTATGGACCTGCTGCTGTTATGGAGCTTCTATGTTGGAAGTTGTAACTTGAATTTGTACCTTTATGTTATAGACCTGATGCTACAACTTTTGTATAAGTTGTATGTTATGGATATGTGTTATGAACTTGTATGTTATGAATCTGCTATAACAATGATTTTTGTGTAAATATAAGTTGTATGTTTTGTATGTGATTTAGTAAATTTTGTATGCAATGGTTTTGTATTTACAAAATATATTATTTCTTATTTACTGTTAAAAAAAAATCAAAAGACAACGCTTTTAAAAACGTTGCAAAACCCAAGCAATTTGTAACAAAATTACAACGCTTTTTAACCGTTGCAAAATGTGTTGTTATACCTATTAAAAACAACGTTTTTAAAGCGTCGCAAAAAACGTTGTAATATTTACAACGCTTTTTCTGCGTTGCGAAGGTGTTGTCGATGTTAGCAAAGACAACGCTTAAAAAGCGTTGTCGTTGAGGGACCCCTTTTACAACAGGGCCTCTTACAACGCTTTTTAACCCACAAAGACAACGCGTTTTCCGCGTTGTCTATTAACATTTTTCTAGTAGTGCGTGGACTCCGTGCAACATCGTCAATGTAGGAGTCAAGTGTCCGATGATTCATCCAGAGACAATCTCAAACAAGAACAATAATCTTAATGACAGATCTTATAACATCACTATTACTACATTGGGCAAATTGAAGTTAGGATTTCCAAATAGTTAAGAAACAGGATGATTCAATTAGACAATTCTAGATTCATCAATGTTATCATTACTAACCTGATTAACTAAGGCCTCAGAGGTGATTAACATTGAGAAGGCAATATAAATCATGCACCGAGTAGACCCCCATGTGGGAGGGCATTTTCCACTACTTCGTCGTGACCCTTGTCTCATGTTGCAAATCTACCACATGGTTACTGGCTCGACTACACCTCGGGGGCAAACCTCAACCATCCCGAACCACTATAAAGTAGATCCGACAAAAAGTCCACAGGGCCCAAGGTACGAGCAAAATTAGTGAGGCATAAATTGATTGACGAAGCACAACTTATACACATTTAGAGGTCAATCTAAAAAATATTTGTCCATATTTTGATTCCAACTCTCTTGTAGTTGTACCTTTAGACATTTTATCACTATTGCCACACTTACTAGGGCAAATATTATCTCATGTTACCTTGCTAGCTCAAAACAAAATTATGAATTCATTGGAGGGATGGCTGGAGAATGTTTACACTTCAATTTTGACATACTTATGAACACTAACATTCTCCCAAATCATATAGTCACTCATTCTTATTTTGAATAGCAATTTATTAAGGGAGCAATAATGCTTGATGATTACATTACATACTATTGCTTCAGAAATAATAGGCAAACAAGTTTGAGAATTAAGCATAATAGAACAGATTAACAACGGATAAGTCGAAGAGCAGAACTAGAATACACACCAGGCCTCTTATTCATATGCCTTAATCAAGATCGACGTCTGGTGCAAAGCATTTGGGACGATTTGGATGGTTTGCTGCAATATTCTTGACCTTCTCTTTTATATCTTCATTCCTAGTGCGAATGTGAACCTCCCTTAGCCCATGCAGGTGTTCTATGCCATCGACTGATTCAAGGGGGAAACGTATTTTAACAATTTCCAGGCTTCTGAGTGCACCTTCTTTGAAACTCACATTGTACCCTCGAATTTTCAAGATCTTTAGTCGTGGGAACCCAACCCCATAGAAGCCCAAATCCACAGTGGTGAATGACCCCAAGCCTAGTTTCAGGTTGACCAAAGCAGGGAGATTTCCCAAGACTATTATATCTTCGGGCTGCAGCAGTGTCTCGGACAGAGTTATCTTGACGACGAGGTTCAGAGATGCAAACCAAGGAGGCAATTCACAAAGTTTGCAATCTATCAGGAGCTTGCAGAGCAGCAATGGCGGCGAAGCTACGTTGTCGAGTGCCTTTTTCAGATTGTCAGAGCTCACAACATGACGAATCTTTAGAGATCGAAGGCTGCCGTTGAGCTTCGAGAGCAGGGCGCTGATCTCCTCCAGCATTCCGAGTGATAGAGAAGAGCCACCAAAACTGATGCCGAGCTTCTGGAGGTCGACAAGCTCACCAAGCTCCTGTAGCAATTGCACATTATCAGCATCTGCCATTCCAAACGCGACCAGTCTTTTCAACTTTCTTATTCCTTTCGGGAAATGCAATCTTCGAGGACCGGCAAGCAGATAGACCAGTTTCTGGAGTTTGACGATGGTATTGGGTAGTTCTTTAATCGCAGTTCCTCTTATATCCAAAAACTCTAGATTCTGTAAATCTCCTATTGATTCTGGCAGTTCATATAATGCTGTAATATTTCTTAGAGACAAATACTTCAAAAGAAATAGCTTGGAAAAGCTCTTGGGGTGGACAGGAAACCACTCCCAACATCCTTCCAGGTCAACTACCCTCAACCACCTCTTCTTTATGAACAACGTCAGTGGTACTTCTTCACCAAATGTAGTGAAGGATCGGAGGTGGGACAGATCAGTGTTAGGTACTAGTCCACTACTTTTTTCCTGCCATGATAAGCGTCTTATCTTTTGATATTGTTGTGGAATCACGGGGTGCTCCTTCAGTAGCACAACAAAGTTCTCCTTCCTCGATATAGAGAGTATGACATCGAGCATCATGTCATGGACACGGCAAGATTTTACTATCCCACTATCATTGAATTGTGACGGTTGCACCAAACTACGACTCACCAATTGATTGAAGCAACGCTCAGCGACTTTCTCGGCGGGGAACCCATCTATACCGCTCACGATCCCTTCAGCAATCCATTGTCTCATCAGACGCTTTCGACGAATCTCATAATCTTCAGGAAAGATGCCTAAGAATAAGAAACAAGGCTTCAAATGATAAGGTAAGTCATTATAACTCAAAACTAATATCTGATTGATTTTCGATAACATATCATTAGTTTGTATTTCCAAACGAAGGTGGTCGCGCAAGTCTTTCCATTCCTCCAGTTTTTTATCAGGTTTGGAAGCTAGAAGACCTCCAATCGTCACGATCGCAAGCGGCAATCCGTTGCACTTTTGTAAGATATCTTTGCCAATATTTTCTAATTCGGAAGGACAACTATAATCAGGTGCTTCAAATACTCTTCTACGGAATAGCTCCCAAGATAACTGAGATGACAAAGGAGAGACTTTAAATATAAATTGATGATTGTGTGAACAACTTGTATTTGCCACTTCCTCAATGCGGGTGGTCACTATGACCCTGCTTCCTTCTCTATTCAGTGGCAATGCGATGCGCAAGCTTTCCCATGCTGTAGTTCTCCAAACGTCATCAAAAACAAGCAAATACCTCTTTCCATGGAGATGGCCTCTGACTGTCTGCACCAATTGTGACTCGTCCATCATGTTCAGAAGTTGCTCTGTGTTCAAACTGGCATCTCGGCACCCTATAACATCTCGGATTTGTTGCTCGTTGACGGAAATTTTCCGAATAATCTGTTTGAGAAGCTGTCTGATATTGTAATTTTGTGACACTGTTATCCAAGCTCGACATGGGAAGTGGCCTCCGACGATAACAGGATCGTCATAGACTGTCTTGGCCAAAGTTGTCTTTCCTAAACCACCGAAGCCGACGAGAGCAATCACAGTGAGCTCGTGACGGTTCTCGTCCATCACCCACCCCATGATCTTGTCTCTGCTCTGGTTGATGCCCACGAGTTGAGCTTCCTCTACAAAATGGCTGATGATCCGTGGGTCGGAGAAGACCATGTCCGATCTGGTGGCGGCGTCAGAGCTTGAGCTTGTAAACGCTTCATTTGAGTGGGAATAACGATCGTGCCTCTTTCTGATATCTGCTACTTGAACCTTCACTTTCTTGAGATATGAAGCGATGCCATGGCGAGCTTTCAATGATTTTATTTTGTGAAGGGAGTGCTTGAAAAAACCTTTGACTCCGCGCTCGTCGTAGGGTGTCGATCGGAGACGACATACGAACTCATCGATCGAGTCTTCAGCATCGTAAGCGACCTCCCTCACTTCCTGCACCCAGTTCTGGAGTTGGTCATCCAGATTGCGCCTGGTCGACATGGCCGTCAAGAAAGAGGCGATGCTTCTGAGCTCAGCGACTACGTCCCGGACATCATCTTGGACTTCGGCCAGCAACGCGGCTTCTTCCTCTAGCATCTTCTGTAGCTTCCCCGCGATGAACTGAAAGGAGAAGCCCACGAGCTTCGTAGCTACCGCCGGCTCCATGCTGCCGATCTCCGTCCCGAGGCGGTTAGGAAGAATGACGACGACTACGAACTCAAGTACTCTTGTTGAAATGGTTGTCAGGAATCACGCAAGGGACATGGCACTGCAGTAGCATATACAAATAATACGATCTTGATTCCTAAAAGTTTTGCCCTCAGAAATGGCCGAATTGATCACCACATAATTGATTTATATAATTAAGCACGGGTTGAATCCCCATAAAATCACGAAAATATCCTCACATGGTAGATTTATTTATATAATTGACCGATGAAGCATGGAATTATTATGATTTATATTAAATTAAATAAAGCGGCTTACAGCTGTACTACTACCTCGTAACATGCAGTTATACTACTGCTTTGTTGAAATGGCTGTCAGGAATCCAATGACTCATGCAACGAAGGACATGGCACTGCAGTCGCATATATAAATAATACGATCTTGATTCCTATTGATCACCACACGATACATTTGCTTACAGCTGTACTACTACCTCGTAATATGCAGTTATACTACTGCTGTGTTGAAATGGTTGTCAGGAATCCAATGAATCATACAACGAGGGACATGGCACTGCATACTCTGCAGTCGCATATATAAATAATACGATCTTGATTCCTATTGATCACGATTTGTATAGTTGAACGATGGTTGACGAAGTCACGAAAATACCCTTCCATGGGAAAACTATGTTCGATTTCCTAATTTACTTCATTCTAATAGTGTGAGACAATCATGGGAGGAAAGCACTCAGTGATGGATTTCACTTTTACTGAATCGATTCTTAAAAGTTTTATATTTAAATCATTAAGAATATGATTTATTCGGTATTTTACTTAACTGTGTAAACAACTTAACTTTCAGTATTATCCATAATTCAAATTTTAAAATTCCAAAAATACATGCTACTTTTTCTTTATACCCCTCCTTTCAATGTGCTCTTTCGTCTAAATTGACAAAATTCCGAGCCACTTTTATCGCATTAATTCCCTACGCCACGAGACGTCATTTTCCGCTTAAGCTTATTTGTAAAAACCTTCCTTAAACCTTTATTTCTCAACTATTCTCCTTCCTTTCTTTTGTAAGAATGTTAGATTGATGAGTTATCCGTTTTTTTAATTTATCTTGATGATTGATAGAAAATCTTTATAAGATCAAATCGATTATCTCCAGAATTAATCAATGTAAATTAGATATCTAATGTCAACTAAAAAAAGAATGACTTTGATACGAATAAAGAGAATAAACATTAAATATTGAAGTTTAGGGTTTCCAAATAACAGGACGAATCAATTAGACAATTCAAAATTCATCACAGTAAGAAGTTATCTCATTACTAACCTGATTAACTAAGACCTCAGAGGTGATTTACATTGGGAAGACAATATCATTTGAACAATAATAAACATCAAAGAAAGGAAAACTCAAGACTGGAAGTTCGTGCAGATATAAAGAAAAGTTATAACACTAACAACATAAAAGAAAACTTAAGACTGGAAGTTCGTGCAGATATAAAGAAAAGTTATAGCACTAACAACAAAAAGAACAGATATGTAATTAATGTCATGCACAAAAACCAGAAGTTACATTCTATGCATGGATTCTTATCTTTTTATCCCCTCTAGCAATCCAACTCTAGCAGTTGAATGAATCTAATTAGAGGGAGACCTTCAACCTTAATAATAAGCTGCAGCACTTTATGTAATTGCTGAAAAGAATATTAAAAGTGAAGTTTACTTCAGCATTACATTTAAGAAATCCCCCCTCATGATGTACCATAGGAAAGAACAACAGTAATTGACCAAAAGATGTATTTAAAGTTGCGGAATTTCCAAAAGGTTCATCTAACTTTTAGATTTCCGAAAGGATGCACTTGTTTTCTATTTTACTCCTATCAACCACTGTGGTATTAGATTTCAAAGAACATCACTTGGTGTTTATTTTTAAAAATAATCGCTACTGTGATGTTGATTTTTAAAATTGTACGGATTCTTAAATATTAGTACTACAGTGATGTTGATTTTAAGATTCATATAGCACCAAAGTGATGTGGATTATTGAAACTCAACACCGCAGTGATGGTGTTCTTTGAAATGCAGCACCACAGTGGCTATTTTTTGAAATCCAACACTACAATGATGTTATTCTTTGAATGCAGTGTCATAGTAGTTGGCGAGAAAGGTAAAATGGGAAACAAGTACATCTTTTGAGAAATCTAAAGTTAAGTGCACCATTTGAAAATTCTGTAACTTTTAACGTGCCCTTTAAATCCCCTCCCATATTTGCCCCTAAAGAAAGTAGAAAATGCCCGAAAATAGCAGAAAATATACCAAATTACAAAAAAAAAACCCCAGAAGATGCAAAATTAAAAAAACCCAAAAATAAAAGATGCAAAATAGCAGAAAAGCCGACCAAATAGCAGAAAAGCCCATAAAATAAACATATGCAAATTGCAGAAAAAATAGTAAATTAGACATGTCTATGTTAGCATTGTCTGTATAGCAATGAATACCTTGTGGTAGGAAAATGCAATGAATGTCTAGTGGTAGGAAAAAAGAAAATTCAGATTTGGGGGCCCCAATGCCAATCCGAAGACACCGAGCCGACCAAGCCAAATACACTAATCCCAAATATGCCATGTCGAATTATATCAACCTATCTTCGCCGATCCGACCAAGCCCAAATACGCCAAGCCTAATAAGTCTGGCTTATTCTAACATTTATATGTGCATTATTCCGTAAGGATAGGCAGGGCTTATTAGGCTTGGCGTATTTGGACCTGGTCGGATCGGCGAAGATAAGCTGGTATGGCGTATTTGGGATTGGCGTATTTGGCTTGGTCAGCTCGGCATCTTCGGAGTGGCATTGGGGCCCCCAAGTCTGAATTTTCTTTTTCCCTACCACTAAGCCTTTATTGCATTTCCCTACCACTAAGCATTCATTGCATTTCCCTACCACTAGGTATTTATTGCTATATATACAGTGCTAACATAGGCATGTCTAACTTACTACTTTTTTTTTACAATTTACATATGTCGGGCTTTTCTGCTATTTTGCATCTTCTATTTTGGGACTTTTTATGCAATTTTGCATCTTCTATTTTAGAGCTTTTTCTACAATTTGGTATGTTTTCTGCTATTTTGAGACTTTTTTCGCTTTCTTTAGAGGCAAATGTGGAGGGGGATTTAGAATTGCATTCAGGCATACATTTATTTTGGTATCAAAATTTACAAGCCTTAACAATGCACAATGACGTTGGCTCTCTCAGTGAGCCAAGGAAGAGATATATCCTCACAATAACTGACAATCTTAACATAACAGCAATTCCAAATGGCATGCCTGACTATGATAAGTAAATTAATACAGAACAGGACCAGCTATTCTATATATTAATTTCAGAAAATTGTGTTCAAAAGTTGGGTATGAATAATAGATGCAAACACTTATTCAGTGAAAGTCCTATATATCTTGTGCAAAACTGTATCTTCCCTTCAATGTTATTTTTTAATTGACTGTTCTGTAACTAAAGTAAATCAATGGATAGACAAAAGGAGAGAAGAAAGATTGAAATACTTACAAGAAGTCAGCTAAATATCCAAAGAAGTGCATTCTGCTGATGGACTATAGTAAAGACATACTGTCTCCGCACCTGATGGTTAAGCTCAAAGCCTAATGATTCAGAAGTTATGTTCACCTCCAGTCAAGTAGCTGGCAGTTGTCTCATACCCTAATGATTCAGAAGTTAAAGGCATAGAACCAGGTAGAGAATGTTAGAAATGTTGTCAGAACCAGAGCCACCAAATAAAAATGCAAGAAATATTTCTGTGGAAGGGTGAATCTTTGCAGTTCATTAGGAGAAAAAGATCTTTTAGATATGTAAAGAGATAACAGTTAAAATAACAATGATAAATCCAATATCTAGAGGTTACATGCAATTCATTCAAAAAATGAAATTGATTTTGAGGTACGTATTTGATTAAAAAAACAAATGTATTTACAATTGGTAATTAAGCTATTCACTTATTACACAGGTAGAAGAAAGGTGTTCTTATTACAACACTAAATCAAAGGGCAAATTTCAGAAATTTCGATAGCAAGTCGCTACAATGAAACAATCCAAACTCAAACAATCAAGATGAAGAAGGTAACATCGCCAAAGGAAAGGAAAGAAAAGAGACGAAGGCAAAATAAAAACAAGACTTACAGAGGTGGAATTTTTTCATAATTTTTCCTCTGGCAGTAAAACCAATGTGCATCCGATGGAGGAAGCCGAGGGGGCGGATCGGAAGTAAGGCATTGGAAGAGTCGCTGCAATCCATGAGCAAGCCCGGCGGTAGCATAGCGGACGAGCGGTTGGGAGAGGGCTTTCTTATCCTCTGCTCCTGCGAGTAAGAGAGCGGCGGGCCGCGGGGGATTTCTGATGGACGGCGGCGTCCGGAAGGTGCGCAGCGTACGATGTGCTGCTGCGGCTAAAAGGCGAGAGAGATGGGGATGCGTTGTGATCCAGCGACGAAGACAGAAACGGAGGAAACTCTCCCGGAGTTGGTGTGCCGCCGGCGGCAGGCGGCGGCGCCGGCGCCGGCGACCGCTGTGGCGCACGAGAGAGAGATCGGGAAGAGGTGCGGGATCTGCAAATTTATTTATTTATTTATCGCATAAATTTATTGAAATTATTTAAATTTAGTACTTTAAAAATTATTAAAATGCATCATTAATTTTATTTATCAAATTTAGTTAAAAATAGAATATATATGAAAATATTTTATTGATTTTTAATAATGTATAACAATTTTTTATTACCATTAAAATACTTTTTTTAATATGAAACGCATTTTAAACTCTTTTTTTATTTTTCACAAATATTTTAGAGGATGAAAAATATCTTTTTATAAAAAGTATAACTGCTAATTTTATTCCTTATTCCGGATTAAAGAAACTGCATAGTTGATTAAATTATAAATAATTGGTTCATCCAACTTGAATTGAAAATTTTCAAAAATTTTAGAATTTTAAATAAAAAAACAAAACAAATAAAAATTTTTTATAAGAAAATAAAAACAAAACAAATATACTTTTTTAAGAAAAATCCACAAAATATAAACTTCACAAATGTAGTCTATATCACACACAACCTTTTTTATCAGAAGAAAATACAGCAAGGTTTTCAGTAAAAAATATATTTGGGCGTGAACCCAATTTTGATATTGTAATTTTTTATTGACCATCAGAATAAATACGAAAACGTAAATGTCTCACGATAATTTATAAAATGACTTAGAAGTTTAGCAAAATTTAAGCTTAAAAATATTTTTTAGAACATCTGAAATGTTTAACTTGGGAGGTATACAATTCAATATGGCCAAGAAAATATTTGAGTGCATTTTGGTAAAAAGACTTGTAGGGATGCATTTTGACAATAACCTTGAATTCTTTGTGAAATTAAACAGGACGTTTTTTTTTGTTTTATAGTCGATATCCTTGTTTGCAAGATTTAGGTTAAACTTGAATGGTAATTCACTTTGTAGCGGCAGGGTAATGATGCAGTGGGGGTACCATTTTAATTCTTCAGGTATCTAAGAATCTAGTTTCAATTTCGATGAATTAATGAATTTTTTTTTTAATAGACGATTGACCTAAAAATGCTAGATTGATGAGTTGATCGTTGCAAATGCTTGTTGATTTACCTTGATGATCGATAAAAAATTTCTATAGGACTGAACCAATCACTGCAAGATTAAGTGAATAGAATAAAAGGTTACCTTTTGCAGAAGAAAAGTGAATAGAATAAACATTAAATATTGAAGTTAGGATTTCTAAATCGTTAAGAAACATGATGAATTCAATCAGACAATTCTATATTCATCAATCTTATCATTACTAACCTGATTAACTAAGATCTCAGAGGTGATTAACATTGAGAAGACAATATAACTCATGTACCAAGCAGGCCCCATGTGGGAGGGCATTTTCCACTACTTCGTCGTGGCCCTTGTCTCATGTTGCAAATCTATCACATGGTTAATGGCTCGGCTACATCCTGGGGGCAAATGACCTCAACCATCCCGAACCACTATAAAGTAGGTCCGACAAAAAGTCCAGGTTAGTAATGGCATGGGGTAAGGCTGGATCCAGGATAGGATCAGATTTGAAAACAAATGAGTGATTCCACAAATTTAGGGATTCCCTTCCCAGATGGATCACAACCGTCTTAGCCACCACCTCTCGCTCCGCCCTCCTCCCTATGGAGGGTTTTCTTCCGCTCGGAAAGCTCATCTCCAAATCTTCCTGAGAGGTGCCTCAATCAAGAGGTCTATGGGGCCCAAGTTATGAGCACCTAAGTGAGGCATACACCGATTGATGAAGTACAACTTATACACATTTAGAGGTCCATCTCAAAAATGTTTGTCCATATTTCGATTCCAACTCTCTTGTATTTGTTCCTTTAAACATTTTATCACTTTTACCACACTTACTAGGGCAAATATTATCTCATGTTACCTTGCTAGCCCAACAGTTGTATTTACGAAACATGATATTACTAATCTCCAATTAAATTGAACCAAATTAATTTTGTTTGTGTAAATCTAAATCAACAGAAGGGTAATCCCACTGAGTCGATCCATCAAAATTCTACTTTTGACGAACGAACCAAGTAAGGAAATCGCAATTGAATAGACTATTTTTTTCTAACTAAATACGTGATTAGAATTTGGATCATGATAGCCCTTTTTTAGGTCTGATGGAACTCATGGGAGAATGTTTAGACTTCAATTTTCACATACTTATGAACACTAACATTCTACCAAATCATATAGTCACTCATTCTTATTTTGAATAGCAATTTATTAAGAGAGCAATAATGCTTGAAGATTACATTACATCCTATTGCTTCAGAAATAATAGGCAAACAAGTTTGAGAATTAAGCATAATAGAACAGATTAACAACGGATAAGTCAAAGAGCAGAACTAGAATACACACCAGACCTCTTATTCATATGCCTTAATCAGGCTAGAATATATGTTGCAAAGCATTTGGGACGATTTGGATGGTTTGCTGCAATATTTTTGACCTTCTCTTTTATATCTTCATTCCTAGTGCAAATGTGAACCTCCCTTAGCCCATGCAGGTGTTCTATGCCATCGACTGATTCAGGGGGGAAAGTATTTTAACAATTTCCAGGCTTCTGAGTGCACCTTCTTTGAAACTCACATTGTTCTCCTCAATTTCCAGGATCTTTAGTCGTGGGAACCCAACCCCATAGAAGCCCAAATCCACAGTGGTGAATGACCCAAAGCCTAGTTTCAGGTTGACCAAAGCGGGGAGATTTCCCAAGACTATTATATCCTCGGGCTGCAGCAGTGTGTCGAACAGAGTTATCTTGACGACGAGGTTCAGAGATGCAAACCAAGGAGGCAATTCACAAAGTTTGCAATTTATCAGGAGCTTGCAGAGCAGCAATGGCGGCAGAGCTACCTCGTCGAGTGCCTTTTTCAGATTGTCAGAGAGTACAGAATGACGAATCTTTAGAGATCGAAGGCTGCCATTGAGCTTCGAGAGCAGGGCGCTGATCTCCTCCAGCATTCCGAGTGATAGAGACGAGTAAACCAAAACTGATGCCGAGCTTCTGGAGGTGGACCAGCTCGCCGATCTCCTGTAGCAATTGCACATTATCAGTGTCTGCCATTCCAAACGCGACCAGTCTTTTCAACTTTCTTATTCCTTTCGGGAACCGCAAACTTTCAGGGACCAGCAAGCAGATAGACCAGTTTCTGGAGTTTGATGATGGTATTGGGTAGTTCTTTAATATCAGTTCCTCTTATATCCAAAAACTCTAGATTCTGCAAATCTCCTATTGATTCTGGCAGTTCATATAATTCTCTAATATTTCTTAGAGACAAATACTTCAAAAGAAATAGCTTGGAAAAGCTCTTGGGGTGGACAGGAAACAACTGCCAACATCCTTCCAGGTCAACTACCCTCAACCGCCTCTTCTTTCTGAACAACTTCAGTGGTACCTCCTCACCAAATGTAGTGAAGGATCGGAGGTGGGACAGATCAGTGTTAGGTACTAGTCCACTGCTTTCTTTCTGCCATGATAAGCGTCTTATCTTTTGATGTTGTTGTGGAATCACAGGGTGCTGCTTCAGTAGCACCACAAAGTTCTCCTTCTTCGATATCGAGAGTATGACATCGAGCATCATGTCATGGACGCGGCAAGATTTTACTGTCCCACTATCATCGAATTGTGACGGTTGCACCAAACTACGACTCACCAATTGATTGAAGCAACGCTCAGCGACTTTCTCAGCAGGGAACCCATCTATACCGCTCACGATCCCTTCAGCAATCCATTGTCTCATCAGACGCTTTCGACGAATCTCATAATCCTCAGGAAAGATGCCTAAGAATAAGAAACAAGGCTTCAAATGATAAGGTAAGTCATTATAACTCAAAACTAATATCTGATTGATTTTCGACAACATATCATTAGTTTGTATCTCCAAACGAAGGTGGTCGTGCAAGTCTTTCCATTCCTCCAGTTTTTTATCAGGTCTGGAAGCTAGAAGACCTCCAATCGTCACGATCGCAAGCGGCAGTCCGTTGCACTTTTGTAAGATATCTTTGCCAATATTTTCTAACTCTGGAGGACAACTATAATCAGGTGCTTCAAATACTCTTCTACAGAATAACTCCCAAGATAACTGAGATGACAAAGGAGACACTTTAAATATAAATTGATGATTACGAGAACAACTTGTATTTGCCACTTCCTCAATGCGGGTGGTCACTATGACCCTGCTTCCTTCTCCATCCGGTGGCAATGCGATGCGCAAGCTTTCCCATGCTTCAGTTCTCCAAACGTCATCAAAAACAAGCAAATACCTCTTTCCATGGAGATGACCTCTGACTGTCTGCACCAATTGCGACTCCTCCATCATGTTCAGAAGTTGCTCTGTGTTCAAACTGGCATCTCGGCACCCTATTACATCTCGGATTTGTTGCTCGTTGACGGAAATTTTCCGAATAATCTGTTTGAGAAGCTGTCTGATATTGTAATTTTGTGACACTGTGATCCAAGCTCGACATGGGAAGTGGCCTCCGACGATAACAGGATCGTCGTAGACTGTCTTGGCCAAAGTTGTCTTTCCTAAACCACCGAAGCCGACGAGAGCAATCACAGTGAGCTCGAGACGGTTCTCGTCCATCACCCACCCGATGATCTTCTCTCTGCTCTGGTTGATGCCCACGAGTTGAGCTTCCTCTACAAAATGGCTGATGATCCGTGGGTCGGAGAAGACCATGTCCGATCTGGTGGCGGCGTCAGAGCTTGAGCTTGTAAAAGCTTCATTTGAGTGGGAATAGCGATCGTGCCTCTTTCTGATATCTGCTACTTGAACCTTCACTTTCTTGAGATCTGAAGCGATGCCATGGCGAGCTTTCAATGATTTTATGCAGCGAAGGAAGTGCTTGAAAAAACCTTTGACTCCGCGCTCGTCGTAGGGTGTCGATCGGAGACGGCATACGAACTCATCGATCGAGTCTTCAGCATCGTAAGCCACCTCCCTCACTTCCTGCACCCAGTTCTGGAGTTGATCATCCAGATTGCGCCTGGTCGACATGGCCGTCAAGAAAGAGGCGATGCTTCTGAGCTCGGCGACTATGTCCCGGACATCATCTTCGACTCCGGCCAGCAACGCGGCTTCTTCCTCTAGCATCTTCTGTAGCTTCCCCGCGATGGACTGAAAGGAGAAGTCCACGAGCTTCATAGCTACCGCCGCCTCCATGCTGCCGATCTCCGTCCGGAGGCGGTTAGGAAGAAAGACGACGACGACGACGAAGTATAGATGAAGCTGCAGCGAACTCAAGAACTCTTGTTTGACTTTGGAACATTGATTGAAACATTAAAAGGATGAAATTATTATGATTTATATTAAATTAAATAAAGTGGCTTACAGCTGTACTACTGCCTCACAATATAATACGATCCATTTGACATTAAAATAGTTGTCAGGAATCCAATTTAATCATGCAACAAGTGTTTGGTGACATGGCACAAATGAATTAGTCACTCACATATATAATACAATTTAATAAGATGATTGACTCCTAATATCCTCATTTATATAATGGAACGATTGATCATCCACATGACGACGATGAAGGATGGAATTATTATGACTTGAACTAATTGAGCGATGATATGATAATGATAGATTTATAAAATTGCATGAAAGTTGAAGCCCAATTAAGCCATATGAAAATACCCTTTCATGTGGAAACTATGTTCAATTTCCTAATTTACTTCCTCCTAATGGTGTGAGACAATCATGGGGGAGGAAGGCACTCAGGTGATGGATTTCACCTTTACTAAATCGATTCTTAAAAGTTTTATATTTAAATCATTGAGAATATGATTTATTCGGTATTTTACTTAACCGTGTAAACAACTTTCAGTATTAACCATAATTCAAGTTTTAAAATTCCAAAAATACATGCTACTTTCTCTTTATACCCCTCCTTTCAGTGTGCTTTTTCGTCTAAATTGAAAAAAAAAAAAAAAAAATCCGAACCACTTTTATCGCATCAGTTCCCTACGCCACGAGACGTCATTTTCCACTTAAGCTTATTTGTAAAAACCTTTCTTAAACCTTTATTTCCCAACTATTCTCCTTTCCTTTCTTTCATAACGTTAGGCTGATGGGTTGTCCTCTCCTGATTTACCTTGATGAATGGTGAAAAATTTTATGGAAACCGGTCACTTCTTGAATTAGTCAGCATAAATTAGATATCTAACCGTCCCAACTAAAAAACAGAATGACCTCTCCTTCCTTTCTTGTATAGGCACGTTAGGTTGATGGGTTCCATTTTTTTTTAATTTATCTTGATGATCGATAAAAAATTTTTATAAAATCAAATCGATCACCTTTAAGATTAATCGCGTAAATTAGATATCTAATGTCAACTAAAAAAATAAATGACTTTGATATGAATCAAAGAGAATAAACATTAAATATTGAAGTTTAAGGTTTCCAAATAACAGGACGATTCAATTAGACAATTCTGAATTCATCACAGTAAGAAGTTATCTCATTACTAACCTGATTAACTAAGACCTCAGAGGTGATTAACATTGAGAAGGCAATATCATTTGGACAATAATAAACATCAAAGAAAGGAAAACTCAAGACTGGAAGTTCGTGCAGATATAAAGAAAAGTTATAACACTAACAACAAAAAGAACAGATATGTAATTAATGTCATGCACGAAAGCCAGAAGTTACATTCTACGCATGGATTCTTATCTTTTTATCCCCTCTAGCAATCCAACTCTAGCAGTTGAATGAATCTAATTAGAGGGAGACCTTGAACCTTGAACTTTATGTAATTGCTGAAAAGAATATTAAAAGTGAAGTTTACTTCAGCATTACATTTAAGAAATCCCCCCTCATGATGTACCATAGGAAAGAACAACAGTAATTGACCAAAAGATGTATTTAAAGTTGCGGAATTTCCAAAAAGTTCATTTAACTTTTAGATTTCCTAAAGGACGCACTTGTTTTCTATTTCACCCCTCCCATCAATTGTGGACTATGGTATTGGATTTCAAAGAAGAATATCATTGTGGTGTTGATTTTTAAAAATCAACTCCACTGTGATGTTGATTTTCAAAATTATGTTGATTCTTAAATATTAGCACTACAATGATGCTGATTTTAAGATTTATACAATACCATGTCGATTTTTGAAACTCAACACTGCAGTGGAAGTGTGCTTTGAAATGCAGCACCATAGTGGAGGCTATTCAATC
The DNA here is from genome assembly GCF_044706935.1 of Curcuma longa. Classification (NCBI taxonomy): domain Eukaryota; kingdom Viridiplantae; phylum Streptophyta; class Magnoliopsida; order Zingiberales; family Zingiberaceae; genus Curcuma; species Curcuma longa. The sequence goes on along the minus strand of NC_133863.1, from coordinate 213,200 downwards.
CAACACTACAATGATGTTATTCTTTGAATGCAGTGACATAGTAGTTGGCGAGAGAGATAAAATAGGAAACAAGTACATCCTTTGAGAAATCTAAAAGTTAAGTGCACCATTTAATGTGCCCTTTAAATCCCCTCCCACATTTGCCCCTGAAGAAAGGAGAAAACAAAATAGCAGAAAACATATCAAATTATAGAAAAAGTCCTAAAATAGAAGATGCAAAATTACAAAAAAAAAAACCCCAAAATAGAAAATACAAAATAGCAGAAAAGCCCATAAAAAAGACACATGCAAATTGCAGAAAAAAAAGTAATAAGTTAGACATGCTTATGTTAACACTGTCTATATAGCAATGAATACTTAGTGGTAGGGAAATGCAATGAATGTCTAGTGATAGGAAAAAAGAAAATTCAGACTGGGGGCCCCGACACCAATGCGAAGACGCGGAGCCGACCAAGCCAAATACGACAATCCCAAATACGTCATGTTGAATTATACCAGCCTATCTTCGCCGATCCGATCAAACTTAAATACGCCAAGCCTAATAAGCCCTGCCTATCCTTACAGAATAATGCACATATAAATGTTAGGATAGACAGGGCTTATTAGGCTTGGCGTATTTGGGCTTGGACGGATCAGCAAAGATAAGCTGGTATAATTCGGCATGACATATTTGGGATTGACGTATTTGGCTTGGTCAGCTCAACATTTTCGGATTGACATTAAGGCCCCCAAGTCTGAATTTTTCTTTTTCCTACCACTAGACATTCATTGCATTTCCCTACCACTAGATATTTATTGCTATATAGACAGTGCTAACATAGACATGTCTAACTTACTACTTTTCTGCAATTTGCAAATATCTATTTTGTGGACTTTTATGCTATTTTGTGGGCTTTCTTGCTATTTTGCATCTTCTATTTTGGAACTTTTTCTGCAATTTTGCATCTTCTATTTTAGAGTTTTTTCTGCAATTTGGTATGTTTTCTGCTATTTTGGAACTTTTTTTTTTGCTTTCTTTAGGGGTAAATGTGGGAGGGGATTTAGAATTGCATTTCAGGCATACATTTATTTTGGTATCAAAATTTACAAGCCTTAACAATGCACAATGACGTTGGCTCTCTCAGTGAGCCAAGGAAGAGATATATCCTCACAATAACTGACAATCTTAACATAACTGCAATTCCAAATGGCATGCCTGACTATGATAAGTAAATTAATACAGAACAGTATTATAAATATTAATTTCAGAAAATTGTGTTCAAAAGTTGGGTATGAATAATAGATGCAAACACTTATTCACTGAAAGTCCTATATATCTTGTGCCAAACTGTATCTTCCCTTCAATTTTATTTTTTAATTGACTGTAACTGTAACTAAAGTAAATCAATGGATAGACAAAAGGAGAGAAGAAAGATTGAAATACTTACAACAAGCCAGCTAAATATCCAAAGAAGTGCATTCTGCTGATGGACTATAGTTAGAAGACATACTGTCTCCACACCTGATGCTTAAGCTCAAAATGTACCAATGGAGCTTTGTTAAAGGAGAAGATATGTGCACCTCCAGTCAAGTAACTGGCAGTTGTCTCATACCCTAATGATTCAGAAGTTAAAGATTTACATAGAACCAGGTAGAGAATGTTAGGAATGTTGACATACAGAACCAGAGCCACCAAATAAAAATGCTAGTCAATTTCTGTGGAAGGGTGAATCTTTGCAGTTCATTAGGAGAAAAAGATCTTTTAGATATGTAAAGAGATAACAGATAAAATAACAATGATAAATCCAAATATCTAGAGGTTACAATTCATTCAAAAAATGAAATTGTTTTTGAGGTATTTGATAAAAAAAAACAAATGTATTTACAATTGGTAATTAAGTTATTCACTTATTACACAGGTAGAAGAAAGGTGTTCTTACTACAACACTAAATCAAAGGGAAAATTTCAGACATTTCGATAGCAAATTGCTACAATTAAACATTTCAAACTCAAACAATCAAGATGAAGAAGGTAACATCGCCAAAGGAAAGGAACTTACAGAGGTGGAATTTTTTCATAATTTTTCCTCTGGCAGCAAAACCAATGAGCATCCGATGGAGGAAGCCGAGGGGGCGGATCGGAAGCAAGGCATTGGAAGAGTCGCTGCAATCCATGCGAGCAAGCCCGGCGGTAGCATAGCGGACGAGCGGTTGCTGCACTAGAAGATAGGGCAAGAGAAAGCCCCTGCTCAGACTAGAACGAGACGGAAGGAGAGGGCTTTCTTATCCTCTGCTCCTGCGATTAAGAGAGCGGCGGGCCGCGGGGGATTTCTGATGGACGGCGGCGTCCGGAAGGTGCGCAGCGTACGATGTGCTGCTGCGGCTAAAAGGCGAGAGAGATGGGGATGCATTGTGATCCAGCGACGAAGACAGAAAAGGAGGAAACTCTCCCGGAGTTGGTGTGCCGCCGGCGGCAGGCGGCGGCGGCGGCGGCGACCGCCGTGGCGCACGAGAGAGAGATCGGGAAGAGGTGCGGGATCTGCAAATTTATTTATTTATTTATCGCATAAATTTATTGAAATTATTTAAATTTAGTACTTAAAAAATTATTAAAATGCATCATTAATTTTATTTACAAATTTAGTTTAAAATAGAATATATGAAAATACTTTATTGATTTTTAATAATATATAATAATTTTTTATTACCATTAAAATACTTTTTTTTTTTTAATATGAAACGCATTTTAAACTCTTTTTTTATTTTTCACAAATATTTTAGAGGATGAAAAATATAATTTTATAAAAAGTATAACTGCTAATTTTATTCCTTATTCCGGATTAAAACAACTATGTATTTGAGTAAATTATAAACAATTGGTTCATCCAACTTGAATTGAAAATTTTCAGAATTTTAAATAAAAAAAACAAAACAAATAAATAAAAGTTTTTATAAGAAAATAAAAACAAAACAAATATACTTTTTTAAAAAAATCCATAAAATATAAACTTCACAAATGTAGTCTATATCACACAACCTTTTTTTATCATAAGAAAATACAACAAGGTTTTCAGTAAAAATTATATTTGGGCGTGAACCCAATTTTAATATTGTAATTTTTTATTGACCATCAAAATAAATACGAAAATGTAAATGTCTCATGATAATTTATAAAATGACTTAGAAGTTTAGCAAAATTTAAGCTTAAAAATATTTTTTAGAACATCTGAAATGTTTAACTTTTGGGAGGTATACAATTCAATATGGCCAAGAAAATATTTGATTGCATTTTGGTAAAAAGACTCGTAGGGATGCATTTTGACAATAACCTTGAATTCTTTGTGAAATTAAACAGGATTTCGTTTTTTTTTTGTTTTCTGTTTTATAGTCGATATCCTTGTTTGCAAGATTTAGGCTAAACTTGAATAGTAATTCACTTTGTAATCTATTTAAAAATATTCACATTATAGTATAAATTTTAAATATGCTATAATGTGAAGGATAGGAATTCATATGATAACAATTACAAAATCATAATTATTACAATACATATCGAACAGTCTTAAAAAATAATTAAATAACTATATATAAAAAATGAACTATTCCTAATGATTTAAAGAAAAAAAATACAAAGTAAGATACTTTTATAATTAATTAGATATTCATGAATAAATTTTTAAATATGATGTACTAAATATTTTATAGTGGAGGAACGTGTCATTCACATTTTTATCAATAAAAATGATATGTCACCTAACGATCCCAGATGTCAATCTATAATTATAAAATATAAATCAAAAAATTTTAATTGATCACTATAGAAAGAATATTATCTCTGTTGGATTGCAAGGGTGCAAACATAGTACCACATCTAAAACACATGGAAAAGATAATGAGTTTAAAGGGATGAAAGTATCTCCATTGGGATGAGACCTTTTGAGAAGAGCCCAAGAGCAAAGTCATGAGGGCTTAGGTCCAAAGTGGACAATATCATGCCATTGTGGAGATACATGAATCCTTGGGGACCCTACAATGCCTCGCTCTTCACCGGACTAACCGCCGGATGAGCCATGATCCAAATCTAACCATGTGGGGACCCTCGGGAAAAACAAAGGAAGTAGGGAAGGCTCGAACCATGAGGACATGGCAGCCAGACCATGAGAAATGGTAGGGGAGCTTCCAATGGTCTTTGTTTGAGGGGGGATTGTTGGGTTGCAAGGGTGCAAACATAGTCTCACATCTAAAACACAAGACCTTTTGAGAGCCCAATGAGGGCTTAGGCCCAAAGCAATGCCATTCCAAGAGTAAAGCAATGAGGGCTTAGGCCCAAAGTCAATGAGGGCTTAGGCCCAAGCTGGACATATCATGCCATTGTGGAGATACATACATCCTTGGGGGCCCTACAATCTCGACTTCATTAAAATTCGATTCTTGTCTATTTTTAATTATTCACACTTATTATTTTTCTGGAGCAATAAGTCATTCACACTTCTTATCCTAACGATGAAAATTATTTTATAATATAGATCATATATATTTCAAAATTAAAATTCTTCGGTTGGATAAATTATATATAAAAAGCGTCCTTTCAATGTTTGCTTTTGAAACATTGTCGGTGGGCCTCTGATGGGACTTGTGAGTACTTTGGCAAGTGTCTACTAGTAAACGAACAAGTTGTGTGTCCCTGCAATGCATCAGTGGAAAGGAAAAAGGACATCACATGCTGCATGATTACAAACAATATAATCACGACAAGAGGAATCTTTCATGTCGTCTAATTTTGTCATCTATTTTTTTAATCCATGCACTTCTGCCAAACACGTCAATTTACATAATTTAAACGGATTAAATTTAATTTTAAAATATATTTAATAGATCTATCTGTCTAAATCTGTAGCTCATATAAATTAATTCATAATTACTTAGATTGATTGACGAAAAAAATTTTTTTTAATAAAAAATTTAATGATTAGTAAATTTGATTTATTTAAATCGTAATTTAAATTTAAAAAGTTTAATTTGATAAATTTAAATTATAATTAAATTTAAATTTTTAAATATTTTTTTTTAATTTTTTATATTTTGATAGATCTATGGATTGACTTATCTAATTTACAATTAGCTTTGAATTGGCATTCGATCATACCATAAATGTCCAATAGATTGATCCGTTTTATCATGGATTAATCCGATTAATAGCTCACATAATCATTGCAATTAGCACTGAGGACTTACCTTTTTCGATTATCCATGCATACTTAGCACCACCACCATTATTTTTAGCTTAATCACCTTTGCTTTTTTTTTTTAGCTTAAAGTATATCGCAGCTAACTATACATAGTTTTGCAATTAAAATTTTACAGTTTTGATTCAGATTCATTTTTCTACAAATTATTCAAATACTACTATTTCAAAATAGCATCATTCTATTTTGGGCAAGGAGGGTCCCACTCTACTCATCCCTAAAATTACATAGTTATCCATGTGTTTATTGTTCGATAGATTTTGATTTTTTGATGGGCAATTTCAAATTTATATTTTGAATTGATAGAGTGAATTTAACCTATTCAATAATATTTATATTATAACAATTACAATTTCATAGTTATTAATGCGAATTTACCTATTCAACAATATTCACATTATAATAGTTACAGTTTCGTAACTACTACAATATGAAGTTGACTATTTCATATAATATTTATATTATAATAATTATAAAATCATAATTGCTAAAATGTAGACTTATTTTATTAATTAATATTCATGTTATTGTACTAATTACTAAACTATAACTATTATAATATTATAGTAATTTTATAGTTGTTATAATATTCTATAATTTCATAATTATTACAATATAAATTTATCTTGTTTATATAATTATCCAATCGATTCAGAGTTTAAATTTTAAATCATGATAAAATCATATATAATATTTTAAATTTCAGACTATATTCGACTCAAGTTAAAATTATATGAATAACAATATTTAATATGATTTTTAGAAAATAAATCTATTGATTTTAAAAAAAGAAAATAGATTTGGATGCCCGCACTTTGCGGCCCCATCTGATGGGACCACTTCAGTCCTCACTGCCGGTTCCTTCGCAGCAAAGGAAATTTTACTTTCGCCCCTCCAAAAAGTGATCCATTAGTGTTTCCTCCTCTATTTGAAACATTTAATAGCAGATGTTGAAAATTAAATTATTATATTCCTAAATCTATTTTTATAATTATATTCAAGAAATTATTGTTTGTATTTTTGTCCAATTTAATTTATAGAATATGAATTTTCTAGATAAATAGATGAAGGAAAACATAATTATAAGTATTTTTGTAAAAACACATAACTCTTGGGGGGAGATGCAAAATCGTATTTTAATAAATACTTTTTCTTTTTCTTTTTCTTTTTCTTTTTTTGTTTTATTTAATTCGGCTTGTGAACTGCTTCTTCTCCCACCTCCTCCGCTTCCTCGCTCTGTTTCCGCCACCTCGAGCTCCGCCGCTTCCGACCTCGTCAAGAACCCTAAGTAGCACCTTTCGGCGAAATCCATCCATCGAGGCATTCTCGAATGGTCTCCGACCGCCCATCTTTTGATCGTCTTCGGCCCTCGCATTCCGTCTCCAGATCCATCGTCAGCCGGAAGGTTTCGCGTCCATCGGAGACGCGAAGTGTAGGGTTTTGGTCGGACTGCATTGGGCGAGGGCGCGATAGGTTGAGCTCCATGGCCGAGGCGATGGAGAAGCAGCTCATTCTCCAGGTTCTGAACGCGGTCTTGCTGCCCTGCTTATCCTCCACTGGCCCCAAAAAACGTACCTGCACCGCTTGGGTTTTCCGGAGAAGGAGGTTGATTTCACGCTCGGTTTTGTGTGGGGCGGTGCTTTTCAGCCTCGGCCTCGTTTCGCTCTTCACCGGCCAGATTGCCGCCGACCTGGAGTGGTCGTCGCGGATACGAGGACGGTGGCGATCCAAAAGGGTATGCTTTGATAAAGAAAGAAAGAGTTCATTTTTTTTGTGTGAAGAATTAAAGGGTTTCAAAATGTTGGTGTGTGTTGCTGGCTTCCGTGAAGTTTAATCTCTCTTCACCCTTTGCTGCTTTGGAAAAAGAACTTGCCTAGCGTTGGCAGGGAAAAAATAGTCAAGTTTTATCGAAGCTGTCGATTTCAGCCCTGAAGCTGATCGATCTTTCAGATAACTGAAAAGTTTTAGCCTTATGTTTGATTGGAATGGGTTAAAGGGCTTCACAAAGTTTTTAAATATTTATTGTATTTATTTATTTTGGCTAGTGTAGTGGAGCCTCCAATGAATTTCATTCTTCATCCTTTTACTGCTTTGAAAAAAAACTTGGTCTAGTGTTGTCAGGGAAAAGTGGTATAGCATTATGGAAACAGTTAATTTTTCATCCATGAAACTGATCGATCCTGTGGACAACTGAAAAGTTTCTTCTTTGCGTTTGATTGCAATTGGTTTTCAGTTTGTACCATGGGATCCATTTTCAGGTCGGATACAGGGAACCAAGAAATATATGGAAATCGGAATTCTCTAATATTTATTATGGTTGTAGCGACAGAAATCCCCATTTTAGTGGTAAGTTTCTTGTGGCATTACTATTAATTTTTTCGATGTCTTTTCCTTTGTCTACTTTCATAACTTTCCTCTCTTGTTTCCTGTGCCAAGCTTATTTTTCAGTTAGTTTGAGTTCATGAGAATGTATTTATTACAACAATGGTTGCATTCCTTTAGAGTTTTGACATAAAAAAATGAACTAATTCGAAATTAAATTATTGCACTCCCAAATAGTATGGAGATCTTAACTTTTTAGATTTCAAAAAATACAGATTTAATGCCACGTTTTAAACACTCCCAGATGTGTCGGACGATTAAAAGAAAAAAAATTCAGTGGCACTTGCATAATATGAATGATACCATTTTAACTTTTACCAAAAGTACATGCTCCTTGGCACTATCTTAAATGCATTTGTTTTCTTCTTCTACCTGCAATCGTACTTCTTGTGACTACAAAGTACTTGCCAACATGTAACCAAGGATAAAGGTGTCATTCTTTTACTAGTTTCAGTCCTTGATTGGAGCAGTAATTCAATATGCTCTAATAACAAATGCAGATACATGATACAGTTAGCATGAATGAATGTGTCTTGATTGATCGTAGCTAGTTATCCAAATCCCTCTGGTCCATACCTAAAAGACTATTTCACATGAAAAAAATAGAAACCTATAGTTATAAGCTTAATATCAGTTTATTTCGAATTAAACGAGGCCAAAAATGTGAGAAGCTATTGTTAAAATAATGCTTTACTGTTTAATGCTATTTTACATGAAAAAACAATTGAAACCTATTAGTTTTAGGTTTAATAGGGTTATTGATCAAATAAAGACAATATAAGAAAATATTAACATAAAGCTCAGCTTGGCTCAAACACAACTTGGCTCGGTTTCTTGTGTTGGTTTCTGGTTTTGTTTCCCTAATCCAAGAAACTCTGGTTGTTGTTACAAACTAATCTGACCCATGGCCAACCTAGTGAGGGGTTGCCAATGCTTGACAATTTGCTACCTCTAGCGAAACATTTAGGTGTGATCAGCATTGTTATGATTCTTTGTAATACAAGGTTGACTATCTTAGTCCATGTCTTTATATTTGTTAATAAATAATAGTCTTGAAACCTTTGTTCTGTCAGATTACTCATTGCATAATAGTTCATTAAATCTCAGAATTTTATAGTTTTTATGTACCTCTTTAACTTTTTCTGCCTGATTCAAGCATTGAATAATGGACATATGTATTTATTTGTATCTATGTAATTTAGCAGCAGTACAAGAGAGGAAATCCAATGGCTACCTATTAATTGCAACAAGTGGAGGACTAAATCAACAGAGAACAGGGGTAACTTTTACATAGTCACTCACCTTTTTACTTGTTGTCACCAAGATGTGGGTTGAACATCATACTATTATTCAGAAGTTCTAATTTTCATTATATTGCTCCGATGTGATCCACCAATTTTTTCTTTATTCCTTCCTTTCAAACAAAAATGATGGACATCTTCTGGGTCTTTTTTTCTTCATCCGTGTTCTGTAACTAGCGTTCTGAATTCCTAAAGCATATTAGATTCTATTGATTAAGCAGATCAAAATAATTTGTTGAACCTGATCAGGAATTTTCTGCCTTGCCATTCATGTTTATCATACTATGGAAGGTTGAAATTTGTAATGAACATTCATACTCTATGGAACATATCCATTAACATTTGCCTCCTTATCTTTCTGATGCATAGATAATAGATGCTGTTGTTGTAGCTTGGATATTGAATGCCACACTAGTTGTTCCGGAGCTTGACCATCATTCTTTTTGGAGAGATGACAGGTGGGTTGAAAATGGAGTATGAGATGAAATTATAATACTTGCATCTTTGTCTTAATGGTGTTATCTTCTTTATTTGCAGTGATTTTGCTAATATTTTTGATGTCGACTGGTTCATTTCCTACCTTTCAAAAGATGTCACTATTATTAAAAGGATACCTGACAAAATAATGAGGTCAATGGAAAAACTTCCATATACAATGCGTCCTCCAAGAAAATCTACTCCTGAATATTATCTTGATCAGGTGCTGCCAATACTCTTGCGGAGACGTGTAAGTATGATATTTTATCTAGGTTGATCAAATTCTACATTTCCATTATGTTATATAATCTTATGATTGGTGTACACCTTCATCTGATTTTATATGTTTTGTCATGGCAAAGCCATTCATAGTTTGTAATTAGTATTGCCACCTGTGACCCTTGTGTGCAGTGCTACAAACCATGTCATGTTCCTAACTATTGGAGTTGGCTACGTGTATTTTATTCTGTCATTGAGCTCTATGTTGGGTCGTATCTTTTCTAATACTTTGGCCATGCGTTCTTAATGTCAGCATATAGTTATTTTTGATATAAATGCTTAGAAGATTAATATTGTTCTTTGTTTGGATTAAATTCCAATCAAAACACTAGGTATAGTGCAATTTATATGTTTGTTCCAATAAAAGCTTCCATCGATGAAGGTAGCACATCATATTAGTGTGATGTTGTTGAACCACCACCACCATCATCTTTCCTTATCTCGTGTGAATTTTACATTCTACTACAAATTGCTCATTGAATGTCTCATTGGTTTGCTAACCCTGAGAACTAGTAGCATATAGTTACTCATTGAACATAGGCACATTCTCTCTGCAATTTCATGGAATAATCTGATTTCAGAAATAAGAAAATTAAAATATGTAGCACCTTCTATTGTTATATCATTTACCTTGATGTAGAGCTCCAATAGTGCTGCAATAGTCATGATGTGAAAACTGTCAAGGCTCTTGGAAGCTTGTTTATTGTAAAGATTTAAATCACTTGCTAAACAATTATGAATTTGACGGAAATGAGTTTCATTTTCATTATTATTAATTAGCTGAGAATTGCAGGCTGTGCAGTTGACGAAGTTTGATTACAGGCTAACAAATGCACTTGATGAGGAGTTCCAAAAGTTGCGCTGTCGTGTAAATTATCATGGGCTGAGATTTACAAATCCTATTGTAGTGATTGCTCAGAATCTGGTCAAGAGAATGCATGCAATGGCCTCTCAATTTGTTGCTGTTCATTTGAGGTATGCCCTCTTTATTTGTCTGGAAGCTACTTGGTGTCTAGATTTCACTTCAGTGTCGACTGCTATCTGTTTATTTTTAGAACAGCAATTAAGATGCAATCTGGTAGATTTTTTGTCATTAACCAAACTTTTAGGTTAATTAGAGGTAATTCAGCATAACATTTCATACACACCTCAGAGTGCTGATAGTTTTACCATCAACAAATTTTCCTTTCCTAGAAATATTCTGTTACTTGGTGTTTGTTCTTGTTCTCAAATCTGATGACAATTCTGATTTATCTGCATTTTTGGTCCATTGTCACTACATTTGGTGCTATTTACATGAAGTTAATTCACCATCAGTTCATGTTTTTCACAACTATTTGGGTGGTCTATGGCTCTATACAGATCTTATTCCTCCATTGAGCTCTACATTAGTTCATCTGAGTCAGCATCAAATGATGACTTGGGAAACTTGTAGAATGTAGAAATAGAAGCTATTTTGTTTACACTGACCTAGAATGTTAAAAATATTGAATGCTAGTTTCCCTAAGTGCTTAACTAAAAGAACAAGAAATCTGTTGGCATTTTGACCTTTAGGCTTGATCAAGGCAAAAGATTTTTAACAATTGTTTTAGCAAAGATATCTTTTTATTTTATGCATTTTTTATGATTACATCAGGTAGTCTTCCTTATTAAAATTGCAGGTTTGAGCCTGACATGCTTGCATTTTCTGGCTGTTACTTCGGAGGTGGAGAAAAAGAACGCAGTGAGCTTGGTGAGATTAGGAAGCGCTGGGAAACATTACCCGTGAGAATTTCTCCCTTGTTCTCTTATCCGTTGCTATTTTTAACTTCAACCAGGGGCTTAATTACTTGGGAAGGATTTCAAACCTTAAACTACTAAAACAAACAATGGTCCAATGCGAGGAATTTTTACTTGTCAAGCAATATATTGGTGCACTAATGGATAGAGTTTTTCTCGAGGTTACTGTTTTTATCTGCTCTTTGGCAATCCATCTCAACCTTCTTCGATCATTTTTCTTTTAACAATGTGAGCTACCAACTCTATGCTAATTGCTTATCTTATAATCCATAAACATATCGCACAAATTCTTTGAATGTATTAGCTTCTAGTCTAATACTTTGAGAATAGTAGGGACTGCAAATTCTTTGCAACTCCATGGTTTAATCTGATGCATCGACAGGATTTGACTGCTGAGGGTGAGCAAAGCCGAGGAAAATGTCCATTAACTCCACATGAAGTAGGCTTAATGTTAAGGGCTCTTGGCTTTCCAAATGACACTCATCTCTATGTGGCTTCTGGCGAGATATATGGTGGAGAAAAGACATTGCAGCCTCTTAAAGACCTATTTCCACATTTTTATACGAAGGAGATGCTTGCAGGAGTAGACTTGAAGCCCTTCCTTCCATTTTCTTCTCGTCTTGCTGCTATCGACTATATCGTTTGCTATGAGAGTGACGTCTTTATCACAAATAACAACGGAAATATGGCAAAGATTCTTGCGGGTCACCGGTAAGATTACTTGCTGAATCATTTTTTTTCTCCCTTGTCATATACCTTTCCAATTCCTTTCAGTATATGCTTTGAACATTTTTCATTTAAGATTGACTTTATTACAAATAATAGCACCATTTTGTGTTCAAATTTTGTGTTACAAGTTTCTTTTGGGATATCGATTCTCTAGTTTTCATCCTTCTCAAGAGACTGTCACATGCCAACTATTGATGCCTCAGGCATCATATTATCAATACAATTACCATAGCTGACATTTGTGCAGGATCCCTTATCTTGTGTTCTTATGCATTTTTTTTCTACTTTACGACGAGCATTTCTGTATCGTCGTCTCTATTTTCTGCTAATTTCCCTACTATTTTAGCAGTTGCAACTCTCTATATGCAGGAGGTATGCTGGACACAGGAGAACCATAAGGCCAAATGCTAGGAGGCTGAGCTCCTTGTTTAAGGCACGGCATGAGATGGAATGGGAGAAGTTTTCTCGGAAGGTGAGGTTAGTCCAGCGAGGATTCATGGGGGAGCCAGATGAGATGAGGCCAGGTCGAGGTGACTTCCATGAATTTCCATCTTCTTGTGTTTGCCAAAAACCTCTTCAGCTCGAAATAGCTGGATTCCCAAGGAAGCCCAGAGAAAATGTAACTTTGCGAAACACAGCAGGTGGATGATAGTGGAGTCAAAAATTGAGGATTCGAGCCAGACAAAGTCAACAAACGATGAAATGCTTTCAGTAATTCTGGCACAAAAGCTGTTCAAGCTCAAGATGCCAGGCGAGTAGATGATCGAGTGATGATAACATATTCTACTGCTGTAAATTGCCCAATTTTGTTTGGTTCCAGTGCATCTTGCTCCTTTGTTTCTCATGTCGATCAGTAGAAACACTGAAGAAAGAAACTGGTACATTGCAAGAGAACCGAAATATCAAGGTATATCGATGTATAGCTACAATTTTGAGGAAGGGCTATGTTTGCTGTTTAATTGTGTTTAACTTCAGTTAATTGAATGTCGCTTGTCTTCCAATCTTGTTACCGCAAAAAACAGCAATTTTGATGTGATAACAATTGAATGTTGCTCGTCTCCAATTAATTTTGATGTTTCAATCAATTAATTGTGTTTAAATTCAATTAATTGACTTTGGATATTTGTTCTATTTGACATTTAAATTTTGATTTTTTTTTATTATTCTTCTGAGTGTTTTACTATTGTATTTCATAATCAATGCACCATACGCCATTACATTATAATTAAGAATATAGTACTTACTGGTATGATAAGGGCATCCAAAATGTTATCGAATATTTCTTTTAAATATTTGTAGTCTTCACATCCACATCATCAATCAAATATTTCTTTTCTCAAATTATCTCAACTTTTACAATGAAATATACACAAATCAAATATTTATGGATATCACCTATCAAATATCTCACTTTCAAATATCATAATTAAATATCTTACCAACTAAATATTTATAGATTTAATTGTCATTTTATTAATTTTTTAATTACTTATAATTTCTAATTTTAATTTAATATTAAATAAAATTAATTTAATATTGTTATATTATTTAATTCTAATTATTATATTATTTTTTATAATAAAATAAGTAGAAATCATCAGGTAAAACTTATTGCAAATATCCCCTCTGATATATGGAGGTATTTGAAGAAATATCCTCATCAAATACTCCTTATTGGAGATGCTCTAAGAATATAATACTTCACTGGTATGTTATTTATTTATTTATTTATTTATAAGATATATAAATGTATAATTCGACCTTATATTTTATACATTAAATAAATCTAAAAAGTAAATTAATTTTTATGTGACGCTTCAACATCATTAATTTACTTCAAATAGAGACTCGCCATTCCCCCGAAGCCTCAGTCTCACAGAGTCAGAGTCTCGTTTCTTGATTTCCACTGTATTCTTCCCTTCCTCCTCCTCCTCCGTCGCGCCGGAGAAAAAGGGTCGAGGATTCTGCCTGCTTCCCTTCGATCCTTGCTCGGAAGCGGTGGGTGGGTTCAAGATGGAGAATGCTGCGCTGTGTGAGAACTGTATTTGACACCCTTTATTAATGTCCATCCAAGTCATTGAAATTTATATATATTTTGCACCCTAAGTGACTTTACAGTACTTAGGTACAAAATCAAAAATTTCATATTAAAAGAGAGAAATTAAAGATGTGTGTTTGCAATGAAGAAGCTAGGGCGGTTTTCAAATAACTGATCTTTAATGGATTTATTTGAAGTTTTGTTTTCAAGAAATTCCTTTAAGAAAGTGACCGCCATCTTCAACCTATAATTGAACAAACTAGCTAGTGGGTATAAATATGCATTGGCGACTTGGCGTTCAACCGAGTGCTTTTGCTCGAGTTCTTCTAGCAAGAGCTCGTCAGAGATCTCCTGCGTTGCCTAGTTCTTCGATCGAGCATAGACATTAACTTCTTCTTCTTCTTCCTTCCGCAGCTCAATGGATATGTAAGTAACACCGTCTGTTTCCGTACGTCCTTCCTTTCTGTCGAACTCGTATCCTTCCTTCTCAAGAATATATATGCAATCAATCTATTTAATTTAAAGATCAGTTATTTTTAAATTCCTGTCGGTCTCTGTTTCTTGGTGATTGGTTTCGATGAGTTCAGGGAGAAGAAGATGAGCTCAATGGCTAGTAAGTAAGTAACACCGTCTGTTTCCTTCCTTCCTTCCTTCCTTCCTTCCTTCTTGTCGAACTACTCTTATCCTTAATTCTCAAGAATATATATATATATGCAATCAATCCATTTAAAGATCACTTGTTATTTATAAATTCCTGCTGTCGGTCTCTGTTTCTTGGCGATTGGTTTTGATGAGTTCAGGGAGAAGAAGATGAAGAAGGGACTCTGGACCCCTGAAGAGGATGATATTTTAAGGGAGTACGTTAGGGAGCACGGCGAGGGGAAATGGCATCTCATCGAGGAGAACTCGATCCTGCCTCGATCGGGGAAGAGTTGCCGTCGGCGCTGGCTGGATCATCTCAGGCCTGGTCTGAAGAAAGGCCCCATTACAGCCGAAGAAGAAGAATTGATCATCAAGCTTCAAAAGAACATCGGCAACAAGTGGGCTGAGATAGCAAAACATGTGAGATTTTCTTTCACATGAAAGTTATTCTACTTGGAATTCTTTTCGAGTTTTACTAGTCTAACAATTTGGTGGTCATCGATGTCTTCCCAGTTGCCTGGAAGAACAGACACCGACGTAAAGAACTTTTGGCGCAATCAAATAAGGAAATGCGGAGGAATTGGATCGCCCGATTATCCAGCGGATGATGGTTCTTCTCGAGCTTCTTCAGATCAAAACTACCAACAACAAATTGATGGACTTACGCCTTCTAGGGATGTTTTCGATCCCAACATCATCAGCATTAATTCAACTGCGGCCGATGAGGATCAAACACAAATAGGGTTTAGCTCCAAGAGGCAGAAGAAATGTGACAGAAACTCAAATTGTCCTGATGCTGCTGTTGTCCAGAATTATGAAGCTTCTGATCATGGTGTTGACTCGGAGTCTGAATGGCTGCAATACATCAACAGCTTGGAAGTTGCAGGAGATGAACGAGCCTTACCGAATGCTTCAACGTTTCAAGATTCTTCATCTTCTCTCTGCGAAAACCCGCCTGCTGCCATCATTGAACACAATAAAATTCTTAAAAATTCAGGTATTATTTAATCTCATTTAATTTCTTGGGTCGAACTGCTGATCATCTCTCAATATATTGCTGTGGCAGAGGAAGAACATGTGTTGGATGTCTCAATGCTCGATGAAGCAGCAAACCACTCCGAACAATATTTTTACAACAGTGAGCTACCTTTGGCTCAAAATGACTATCACTTTGAGTGCAAATCCAAAAATCTTACCACCATCATTAAAAACAATGAAATCCTTGACAATTCAAGTAATAATCTCATTTAATTCTTGAATTTATTTAACTGTTGATGCTAACATTTCTAACAAAAGTTGAACATCTTGCAGTTGCTGGATTGAAGGATGAGCATGTCTTGTTGCAACAAGATTTCTCAATGTCCTATGAACAACTAGAAGCAACTCTGCTCAAGGAAAATTTCATAGAAGCAAACTCTATCCCTATGAGTGAGGATGAAATAACAACACTCCTGAAACAAGTTTGTTGTGATGAACACAAGACGGAACTTTCTAAAGCTATCAACTATGAGCAACCTTTGGCTCAAGATGACCATCATTTTAAATGTGAATCACTGAATACTACTACACCTCTTCCTCAAAATCCTACCACCGTCATTGAAAACAATGAAATCATTGACAATTCAGGTAATAATCTCATTTAATTCTTGAGTTTATTTGCTAAAACCTCAAACAGTAGTTGAACATCTCACAGTTGCTAAATTGAAGGAAGAGCATACCCTATCTCAAAAAGATTTCTCGATGTCCTATGAACAATTAAAAGAAACTCAGATTAAGGAAGGCAATCTAGTTGCAAACTTTAACCCAACAAGTGAGGATGAAATAACATTCTTGAAACAAGATTTTTAATCCCTTTCTGAAGCTCTCAACTGTGAGAAACCCTTTGGTTCAATATGACCGTCAATTCGAGTTTGAATCAGGAAATACTGCAAAAGGTAAAAAAGTTCAGTATTAATCTACTTACATGATTCTTTATTTCTTCTTCTCAAAGAAAATATTTGAACTCGTCGAGTCTAACTATTGTTAACTTCATATTTCAGAGGCCACAACAGTAGACGTTGAACCATTTTCGATTGCTACCATGGAGGAGAAACATGTCTTATCTAAGGAATCACAAGAACAGAGTTGGTCCAACTACTCCTGGAATGAAACTTTTTCAGGGTACAACTTTGCCATGGATTGGGAAGTGGGAACTCCATTCAATCCAAAATAACGAGTTTGATGGCTTGTGGGATGACATTTTCTCGTAGGATGTTTGATGTCTGCACTTGAAGATCTGATGAAGCAAACTGTTAAGGAGGACAAAATCAAAAGAATGATAAATGACAAAAACACCTACAGAAAACTATCAACAATTACTGTATCTATATAAACCTTCCTCAAACTATTCAAAAACTATTGTTTCGCTCTTCTTTTTTTAGTGTGTATCCATTTACATGATTGTTGTTAACATTTGAGGTCATGAATTTGTGAACCTATCTGTTGTGATTGCTCCTCTCCAATCAAATGGAAAAAAACAATTAAAACTTGTTGGATTGTTGGATATAGAAACTTAGATTGTTGGATACAAAGGACCAAGTTGTTGACATCTTTACCGAACTATTATCCAGACAATGATTTTATTGATTGGCAATCAAATTGAACGATTTCATAGAGGGACTGTCTTCTAGCACCCACAGCAATGTCGACTCAAGCTCCACGAAGGTGTCGTGGCACAACAACAATCAAGGGTGGGGAAGAGAAAAGCTTACTTCTCCATTATTTAAAGATGAATAAATAGTGGAAAGGATGACGGAAAATTTTTCTCAATTTATCTGACCTTCCAAATAAATTGAATATAAAAATTGATCGTTGTAGATATTTTATTTTTCATAAAATTCTCATCATACTATAAACATTTTATAAATATTTGATTTTGGATTAAGTTTGAAATAATAATTCTTTATGTCATCTGAAAAGAATAAAATATATATTACCACAAAACTTCCGTAATTCTGTTGAAAACATTATCCATCACAAGCTATCTTAAATAAGAACTAGTAATCCATACAAAACTGTATATATTTGATACCTATTTAAAAATATTACTATTATCTTTTATGGAATCAATCAATCATTAGTCAAAATATATTTCCTAAATTTCTCTTCTACTTCTCTCTTTCCATATTTTACGCGTGCGATTTATTTGGATTTTATTTTCCTTTTTTATTTTATTTTTTTGGAAAAAAAATGACATCAAATGATAGATAGATCACCTTCCAACCATCATTAGATTCTCCGGCTCAATCCGCGGCTCCGTCCACCCTGTCCCGATCCTGACCGTTCATCCTCTGTTCGCGAATCTTGAAGCTGTAAAGCCCAAAGCCCAACAACCAAAGTCTACAAATAGAGACTCGCCATCCCTCGAAGCCTCACTCTCACAGAGTCAGAGTCTCGTTTCTTGATTTCCACTGTCTTCTTCCCTTCCTCCTCCTCCTCCGTCGCGCCGGAGAAAAAGGGTCGAGGATTCTGCCTGCTTCCCTTCGATCCTTGCTCGGAAGCGGTGGGTTCGAGATGGAGAATGCAGCGCTGTGTGGGAAGGTGATGACGGATGAGCAGATAGAGACCTTGAGGCTGCAAATCGCCGCCTACGCTACCATCTGCGAGCAGCTCGCGGAGATGCATTGGGAAACCGCGCTGCGCCAGGAATCCTTCACAGGTTCTTCCTCCCCTCCTTCTCCCTCTTTTTTTTTTTTCCAAAAATTCGATCTTTACCTTTGCTTTTTGATAAATCGATGCCTTTTCTTATCTCCGTGCGCGTGAGCATCTACAATGTGGTGATTTTGCAAGTAAAAGTTGAATCTTGGCGCTTTAATGCTGCTGTTTTGGATCTCGAATAATTAATTTGTTCTTTCAGTCTGTTGTTTCAATCAAGGGTTAACGAATAATTAATTAATTTGTTATTGGTTTCAGGAATGGGAATGATCAGTTCTTCTTTGTACTCGGACTCTGCAATGGCGGCAGCATCTGGAAGCGCCAAGATCTGTGCGAGGCAGCGCTGGACGCCGACGCCGATGCAGCTTCAGATTCTGGAGAGCATCTTCTACCAAGGGAGTGGCAGTCCGAGCAAGCAGGGGATAAAGGATATCACTGCCAAGCTCGCCGAACACGGCCAGATTTCTGAGACAAACGTCTATAACTGGTTCCAGAATCGAAGGGCTCGGTCTAAGAGAAAGCAGCAGGCCAATGGTCAATCTGAAGAAGAGGCCCAGTCCCTGAATCCCAAGAAAGCCAGGACTGAGAAGCTGGAGCTGGCTCCACTGTTATTTCATTGATTTTTCCTTTTTTTTTAAAAAAATTTAAAAAGACTTAGTTATAAATTTTAAAACTTAAAGAGAACTGAGGAAGATTTAGGACAGAGATTTAATTACTTCTTTGTAAAAACAACTTTATTAGTTATTGATATTGCTGGATGATACCTTCTAATTTGTTTGTCTTTCATTATTATCTTCCCATTGATTACTCTGCGTATAAAGAGCACGTTTTGAACCTTATGTGTGTTAGTAGGCTTCAATCAAATTCAAATGATTTATTTTTCTATGGGATGGGTTGTTGTTTTTGGATATTTTACATTTGGATACTGAAATCATTGCAAGAAGCTCACAGTAAGTAAGGACTGATTTCATATCTATTCTATTCTGTTTAGAAGGTGAAGAATCTATATATGTATTGTATTGTACATGGAGAAAGAGAAGTAATTCCGTGAACTGATCCAACCAGTTGACCCAACGAATCTATCAAAAATTTTATCTGTTTCTTGGTTGTTTTATTTGGATACTAAAATCCAAGAAGCTCACGGTATCTCTTCTATTTGATTTACTCCTGAAGGACTAATTTCATATCTATTCTATTCTGTTTAGAAGGTGAGGCTCTGAATTGTATTGTATTGGCTCGTGGATATTGATGTTGGGATACAATCAAAGTTTCGCATTAAAAATATATGAAAAAGATTCTGAGATTATAAGATGGAGATATCTATAATTGTATGAGGTTTTTTGGGTAAAGCTTAAAAATAAAACATGAGGGCATGGAATCCAAAATGGACAATATTATATCATTGTGGAGATATATATGAATTTTATCGGATCTAATAATATCTATATGGAGAAAGTCTTGCATCACATGGAAGAAGCAATTAGGTGAACTGATTAAACTGGTGGGTCGGGGTTGACCCAAACCCAAATCCAAACCTAGCAAAAATAACTAACCATTTTTATTAGTTTTTGAATGTCATATTTGTTTCTTATATTGATTGATACGTGTGTCTATGACAATTCTTTTGCGAATATTTCTTGAATATGTTGTAAATCTGTTGATAGAAGTTGAAGGGGACAAGTTAGCTGGTCCATTCATGTTGTTTGTTTGCAATTTTCAAAAAGAAATGTTATTCCTTTTGTTCCTTCTTCTTTGTGGTTTTAATTTGAAACTTTTTTTTTGTTGTTCAAAGGGGAGCATACGAATACTAGTGTATGATTGTCTTAAGTGGGCTTGTTCATGTTGATGTGAAGCATGTAATCATAATTTGTGACACTAATAGTTTATCAATTTGAGGTAATCGCTCATTGTTAGGTTTAACTTGGAGAATTGACTCTTGTTCATATAATCACCATGTCATTTGTTAATACATCTATATAATTAGGGTGGAGAAAATATCGAAAATTTGATATACCATACGGTGCCATATCAATATATATCATTCATAGCCAAAACTTCGATATATCAAAAATTTTGATACAATATAATCACCATGTAAGAGATCCTTTGATTCAATCAACAGAGAGTCCGTGTGATATGATCCATGACTTGATGGGTATAGACTCCACGAGACTTGCAACAGTCTATGAGTCGATTCAGCTGATCGAGCTATAATCTGATTGCCAAGCATTCCGATCTATCAACCAACTGAGTTGATCCGACTTGTAGAGCACTCCATCCCTTCCTCCCGACCAACCGAGTCGATCTAACTTATCGAGCACTCCGACCAACTGACCAATCGAGTTGATTTGACCTACCAAACACTTCGACCAACCGACCAATCGAGCCGATCTGACTGTGACCTATTGAGCCCTTTGACCAGTTGAGTCGATCCGACCTGTCAAGCACTCTACTTCTTGAGGTAGTCCGCGTGCCCAAGCTAGTCCGCGTGCCTGAGTAAGCCCGACCCTAAGTCTGGGTGGATTCTCGTGAGTTGACTCCCGCACACATATGGGCACATTACCCACCATGCACATCCTAAGCAAATAAGAGTCATAATCCCATCTTCCCATGATCTATATGGATATCTCACAATTTAAAAAGGCCAGATATATACTCCGTGCAAGGGGTTAATTAACTCAACCTCTTGTATTACCTTCTTCATTTTTTACTCTATTATCGCAACACAACTTAGGCGCGCATTGAATTCCCGGTGAGCCCTTTGATGTTATATTTTTACTCTATTATCGCAACACAACTTAAAGTCAAGAACTTGATCTGTAACCAAAACCAAGATTGTTACATTTATCCTACTATTCTCTTTACGTTTCTCTAAATCTCTTCTTCCTTATTTTAAAGTTACGTAGCCATCCCAAACTATCGCGTGACGAGCACGTGATCACTTAGAGACTCTACCGGATCACTCATCATTTGGCATAGACTCCACAACACTTTCCAGTGAACAGCTGCATGGAATTTAACTTTGGAGCCACCTCTCTCACTGCTTCACTCTTTTCAGTCAAAAATACAATTTGAAAAAAAAATACTTCCATTAAGTACTTTAGTTTTACATAAAAATTGCTTCTAAAAACAACTCGAGAAACATAAAACCTTGTGTCAAAAGAGACTTGATATCATGGTGACCTTGTAGTCCTGATGGTGCATCAAAAGCATGAAAGTATGATCGTATCTCATGATCATAGTGATAAAAAGAGGCATGATGATGGCCTTTAATTCTTTCCACCATAAAACAAAAGATAAGGTTGTGCTTTGCTAATATCCACATCGAGGAAAAGAAAAAGGAGAAGAAGAAGAAAAGAAAAGAAAGAAAAAAAAAAGTTAAGACAGTCTCTACAATATTATTTATGCTTTGCTAAACCACATCAAGACAAGAACAAGAACAAAAACAAAAACAAAACAAAAAACAAAAAACAAAAAGCAAAATCAATTAGAGGGGGCTTTATGCTTTGCTTGTGCTGTCCCTTGTCTAACTTTCTTGACAAACATCATTACAAACATTTTAAAAGAAGATGTTCTAACAATGTGTTGTTTCTTTAGATATTTTTAGTGTTGGTTGATTGACCTTAAAAGCCTAAGTTGAACTTCTCGTTTGCATAGTCTAATAATTCACAATAAAATTATACATCACTTTAGTTAGGTGGCAACTAAAATTTAACATAATTTTCATTCTTGATATAGTTTTTCATTCTTCTACGCTTGAACTATATACTCATGTTCAATATGCCAAATTGTGAGGAAATTGGTTGATGAGGATGTCTTCATGTAGGGTAATGAGTGATGCCCTAATAATTGAGGATGCAATAATAATGAGATCTACCAAAATATTTCTGACTTCAATTATCAATTTATGATCAACTTATTGATTAGTTCTACTTGGATGACTCATAGGATGCCAATTTGGTAGCATTTTACTCTTTGAATAAAAGTCTATTCGTCTACATTCTCATGGATGTGGGACAGAGATAAAGCACTAAAATGATTAAGATTTGAATTCCATTTAAAATGCATTTTTACATATCAATTTCTAAGTGTGTATAAGTTATGTTCTTGATGTACTAACATATGAATCACAAGAAAGGTCGTCATTTTTTCTTTTATTTTCTTTATCTATTTTATATTTTGTTAATTTGATTGGTTCAAGATGCTTTCCATATGCATTTTGTAGTAACTATGTAACAATTAAAATTTAACATAATTTTCATTCTCTTACACTTAACCCATGTTAAATATGTCAAATTGTGAGGAAATTAATTGTTAAGGATGCATTCATCTAGGGCAATGAGTGATGCCCTAATAATTGACATGCAATCATGAGATCTAATAAAATATTTCTTACTACAAATATTAACTTATGACTAATTTATTGGTGGATGACTTTTATGTTAATTTGGCAATATTTACTATTTGAACAAAAGTATGATTCCTATGCCTTTTAAGAATGTGAGTAGTAAAATATAGGAATGATTAAAAGGATCAGGGTCCCACTAAGAATGAATATTTGATAATAATTAAGGAAGAGAAAATATTTTGATAATAATTAATGAAATGGTGATATTTTTTTTTAAAATTATTCAATGTTATGTTGAGAGTATTTATAAAATAGTATGTTTAAAAAATGCATTTGGGGTCATTTTTAAATTCCTCCGGCCAATTTAAAATATTTTTTAGTAATAAGTGAGTTAGTTAGATGATAATTTAGAATGATTAAATAGAAATATTATGATATTAATACATTGTTAAAGTGGGTGATTTTTTATAATCACCCCCATAATTATATAAATTGAATTTAGAAGTCCCACAAGAATGGCTCCTCCTCCGCCGCCGCCGCCGCCAGCTCTATATGGCCGCCAGCGGCGACCCATGACGTCGGCAGACAGGTTGACCACGAATCGTAGCAGAATTCGTGGCTGATGTCAAGGAAGAGATCGGGGAGGTCGAAGAGTCCTTCTTCGTCGCCGTTTCCGTCGAGCTTGCCGTCGCGGGGGTCGTCGTGGCCGCGGCCGTTGTGATCGGGAAAGAGCGCGGCGAGGGCTGCGGCGGCGCGGACGTCGCCGGGGGAGGCCGAGGCTGGGCGGGGGAGGCGAGGGGCGAGGTCAGGGAAGTTGAGCACGGCGGCGGCTGGGCCTTTGACGGCCAGCGCGGCGGCGTCGTGCGCTCGCGCGGCCATCTCGGCAGTGGCGAAGGTGCCGAGCCAGATGCGGGTCTTCTTCCTCGGCTCGCGGATCTCCGAAACCCACCTGCCCCAGCTCCGCATCCGCACCCCGCGGTAGGAGCGCGCCCCCTTGCGGGCGCCGCCATTAATCTCCTCTGCAGCTGATGCAGATTCTCTCCTCCTCTTGTTGGCGGCGGTGGTGCCGGCTGATGCTGCAACTGCGCCTCCGCTGCAGCTCGGTGGAGAAGCAGCAATGGAGGAAGAAGAAGAAGAAGAAGAAGAAGAGTTGGAATTAGGGTAGTGCTCCATGGGGAACAGAGGAGATGCAGCTGCATGCAGAGCATCAAGCGTAGCTTTGCGTGGGGGTTTAAATTCATGTGCAGGAGGAGGAAGAAGGGCCCATGCAAAAAGTTTTTTTTAAAAAATGTGTGCATTGAAAAATTGATCTAATTAATTTTATTCTTATTTATCACCTTTTTTTATTTTCACTTTTATATTTTAAAATATTATATTTTACCTTCATAATTTAAAAAATACAAACAAAACCTCCTCCTTCTAAATTGCTACCAAATCATTTAATAATGAACATTGCTACTTGTAGGGGTGTTTTTGACAAATCATTTAAGAATGAACATTGTTTGTAGGGGTGGTTTGATATTAATAAAATTTAGAGGGCATTTTATAAAAGCTATTGAATATTGAAGCATTTTAAAAATTTAAAAAAAAAATCAAAAGATTGCCTCTAATTATTCCTATCATTGAAAGGATGTTCATTTTTTTTAAATTATCAAAACAACACCTCCTCTATCATTTATATACCTAAAATACCCCTTTATTTTCGATTGATCTAACCTTATAATATAACCCGTTAGTCTAACCATCATCGTGGTCATTAATCGATCCACGGGTCTAAGCTCCTATATAAGGAAATTGCGACCATGGGTAGAAAAAACACACAACGAAAAACAAACACGCAAATTCCATCCACCTTCTTCCTTCGTCTTCTCTTTGTCGTGCACTTCACTCAACGGATCTACTCGTGATCATGTTCGAGTGCTAATTCAGTTTACCGTGATTAATCTGTGCTTGATGGTGATCATGATCTACAATTATATCTCAGAAAATAGACCTCTGTTATAACCTTAAAGCACAATCGGTGAGGATGAATCTATTTTAAGAAAATTACGTTAAACGTAGGTCTCAATGGTTTTTTTCACGACTAGATGACCCATTTAAACTCATAGTCGGATTACTTAAAGTCTTTACTCAACCTACTCATCAATATTCGAGAGTACTCAAAGTTCCAACTCGACGTTAGAACTCAACATTGCTTCCCCAACCGACTCAATAGTTGGGCAACTTGGCTCATGACTTCCTAACTTAGAATTCAACATTCCGTCTTGATGCTCGGGCGACACTTGACTTCCCACTTGAACTCAAAAAATCCACTCGGTGCTCGGGCGACACTAAACTTCCCAACTCGAACTCATTGTTCAACTTCCCACTCAGTCTTAGGAAGCATTTGGACATCCTTTGGAGATCGTCCTAATCGGCTCAGGTTGACAATTTAAAATTATAAATTCAAATCATCGTCACAGATAAGATTGGATTTTAATTTTGTAATTCCATTATTGATCCCGTCCCGTGTTATCGTGGGCATTCCAGACACTTATCCTTCAAAGTAAACAAAAGACAAATATGCCACGATACTCCCCACTAGCCATTATCCTAATGCATCAAGCATCCCCTGTGATCTCATCCGTGGACAGATAGGCAAGTCACGAAAGCAATCCTTAGTAAACAAATAGTAAATGGCTGGCACACGAAATAAAGATCAAGATGGATCGATCAATCGATAAAATGCAGCAGCATCCGAACTGAATTGAGTGGAGGAGGGGACGGGCAGGCGCAAAGATGGTGCTAGTCCTGGAGTTGGGCGTCTGGATCATCCCCCTGACGCTTGTGCTCGTGCCGTGCCGGAGGCTGGTGCGGCTAGTCGCGGAGCTGCAGCGGCTGCGGCTGAGAGTGGTGCGGTCGGGGTACTTGTCGCCGGCGGCCTGGCCCGGCTTGATCAGGGGCAGCTCTTTGGCTACTGTCATGTTGTGAATGGCTTCCTCGTTCTCCCTTAACTTTGGAGCTAAATTATATTGGGTTCTATGGGTCGTTTCTTGTAAATTAGAAAAATCTGAATTTGAGTTCAATTGTGAAAATTTTAAATATATAAGGTGCAATATGTTAAATCTCCTCTGGTAGATCTATCCGGTTCAAGTTACGGTTTAGATGGACCGATCCAACCAGCTCGACTTCACAGCAGGAAACACGGTTCATCTCCACGGACCACTCTTTGCTCTCCACGTCACGCCTTTCGATCTTCCCCGCTTCCCCTAAAATTGCACCAAAAATGGCGAAGGTCGATCTGGAGAGGGGCGAGAAGCGAAAGCGGAGCTTTGGAAGCCGGCGGTTAGGAAGAGGAGACGTCGGAGGCGGAGGATCTCGTGAAGTTCGACGGCGGGGAGGTGGTGGCGAAATCGGGCTGCGGGACGCTGTACAGGGCCAGCGTCGAGAGGAGCGGATCTGTTGTACTGCTCCGCTTCCTGCGGCCGGGCTGCGTCAGGCGCTGGGAGCGATCCGGCGCCCTAACTTGGTGCCTCCGCCGGACTGGTCGCTGTCCTCGCGAAAGGTTCGTTGGTGGTCGTTCGCTTGGTTTCGTTTCTGAAACCCTAACTTGGCGTCGTGATCGATCATGGCGACGATCAGCCTTCGGAAGGCCAACACCCGCCTCCCGCCGGAAGTGAATCGGGTCCTGTACGTGCGCAACCTTCCATTCAACATCTCCAGCGAGGAGATGTACGACATCTTCGGCAAGTACGGCGCCATCCGCCAGATCCGCATCGGCACGAACAAGGATACCCGCGGGACCGCTTTCGTCGTCTACGAGGACATCTACGACGCCAAGACCGCTGTCGACCACCTCTCCGGCTTCAACGTCGCCAACCGCTACCTCATCGTCCTGTACTACCAGCAAGCCAAGATGGCCAAGAAGTCCGACTCCAAGAAGAAGGAGGAGGAGATCACGCGTCTGCAGGAGAAGTACGGCATCTCCACCTCCAAAGATAAGTAACTCTTCACAAAGACGTAAGCTTTATCAAACTAGGTTGTCGAATTTGGGGCTTCTCTATGAATCGAACACTCTATTTCAAAGTTTGTACGATCTAACTGCTCTGCCCTTGAAAAATCACACATTGAACTCTCGCATATCCGATGTTTGAGATGGTGTTTGAACTCTGGTTTTGCATGCTACATTGTGAAGCAAATTTCAATGGAAATCAACCACAATTAAGTGATCAAGTTGAAATTTTTATTCGATATTCAAGTTTGATTTCTTTGTATTTAGAATGTTCGATTGGGTGGAGATTAGTCTTTTGACACTGAATCCATTTTATGATGATCAAGCTGAAAATTTTGTTCTGAAATTCAAGTTTGAATATGTATCTACATTGTCATTGATCTGTGTTTAGTTCATTCCTGTGTAAGGTTGTTTGGTTCACTATATGCTTTGATCACCTTCAAACTTTGCCACAGGGTATTTCACCATAGGTTGTTTGGTTCTGTGAGTAAATTCAACCACAATTAAGTGATCAAGTTGAAATTTTTGTTTGATATTCAAGTTTGATTGAGTAAATTTACTGTCATTTATCCAGCATTCCTGATTTCTTTGTCAGTAGAATCGAATTTAGCATGTTCTATTAGGGTGGAGATTAGTCTTTTGACACTGAATCCATTTTATGATGATCAAGCTGAAAACTTTGTTCTGAAATTCAAGTTTGAATATGTATCTACATTGTCATTTATCTGTGTTTAGTTCATTCCTGTGTAAGGTTGTTTGGTTCACTATATGCTTTGATCACCTTCAAACTTTGCCACAGGGTATTTCACCATAGGTTGTTTGGTTCTGTGAGTAAATTCAACCACAATTAAGTGATCAAGTTGAAATTTTTGTTTGATATTCAAGTTTGATTGAGTAAATTTACTGTCATTTATCCAGCATTCCTGATTTCTTTGTGAGTAGAATCAAATTTAGCATGTTCTATTGGGTGGAGATTAGTCTTTTGACACTGAATCCATTTTATGATGATCAAGCTGAAAACTTTGTTCTGAAATTCAAGTTTGAATATGTATCAAGCATTTTGTGTATGGGTATTACACCTTTCAAATATGGAAATATGATACCCATACACAAAATATAGGTCAACTTGATGTTGAATTTTTCAAAATGCTTTTCAAATTTTATTAATATTAATTTTTAAATAGAATTTTAATTTTTATTATTAAAATATCATTCTCAATTTAAATTATGGTTTCAAAGGGTAAAATGGATATCTTAATCATTTGAGGATTTAAACAGTAAAATAAAAACTTTAAAGGTGTTTTGATATCAATAAATTTTAGAGTATTTCAAAAAGTATTAAATGTCGGAAGGATTTTAAAAATTATCCTATTATTTTAGAGTAAAAAATACTTATAAACTAGCTTACTTTCCAAAGTATTTGAGGGTTGATAACTTAAATATTAAATTTACTATAAAAAGTAATTTTTTTGTTTATACAATATCTATTAAACATTAATTTTTAAATATTAAATAAAATTAAGAGTAATTTTTTGTAAGCAAAGTATTTTTAAAAGATATATATTAAAATAATAATCTAATATATTTTTTATTTAAAAAATGCTTTTTAATTTTATGTAACTCTTCTGTAAAAAAGTGGATCCGCCTTGTTATAATATATAACATATAAGCACGCTAAAGTTTATAATATGAAAATAAACCGAGTTAATTTAATTAAAATTACTACATATAAAATATTATTATATTAAAAATATTTTTTTATCAATTTAGTTATAAATATTTAATTTTGTTTAAAATCATTTTAATTTGTTCAAAATCATTTCAAAATTATTATAATAATTTTGAATATTTTAATAAAATTTAAATAATTTTGATTAAATTTATATACTTTTAATTAATCTAATATAAAATAATAAAAAAATACTCTCTATATAATATTTTTAATCAAATTAAATTAAAAAGTATTAAACTAATTTAATTTAACAGTACACTTTTATAAAAGAAATATACTGAGATAAAAAATATATTTTGTTACATTCAATTTTTACATTAT
The DNA here is from genome assembly GCF_044706935.1 of Curcuma longa. Taxonomy (NCBI): domain Eukaryota; kingdom Viridiplantae; phylum Streptophyta; class Magnoliopsida; order Zingiberales; family Zingiberaceae; genus Curcuma; species Curcuma longa. The sequence goes on along the minus strand of NC_133863.1, from coordinate 184,263 downwards.
TTGTAAAGGCACGAAGCTCCGTGCGGGTCCTATGGAGATAGATGATCTTTTTTTTTTTTTTAATTTATTTATCAAACAAATTTAAAATACAATTGGATAAAAATTAAAAAGACATCCTAAAAAAATCTCTTTTTAAAAAATAAAATTAAAAGATAGGCCATTATATATTTTATCTCTAAAATATCATTTATTCTAACGTTGGTGTAGTAGTCACGGTAGTTATTATAACGTATAATATTTAATATAATAATATTATAATAATTATTTAGTAGTTTTTGCAACTATATAATAACTATTTTAAAGAAATTTTGATCAATTTAAAATAATATTGATAAAATTTAAATTATTTTAATTAAATTAATAAAGAATATTTTGGTATAATATTATTCAAAATTTAAAATTTAAAGTTTAAAATTTATGATTGTCAATGTAAATTTACTTAAGTAGTTTATCTCTACTTAATCTTTAATTCTAACTATTTTTGATGTTTATTGTAGTTACTATATAACTATAATTAAACTTAAATCCCTTTAATTTTAAAATTTTGAATTTAAAATCATAAATTTTAATTACTAGTATATCAAAATCAAAATTATTTTAAATTAATCAAAAATCACTTTCAATAATTGTACGAATTACTTAAATACTATTATAATATTACAATAATATTATATTAGATGTTATATATTATAGTAATTATAAAATAATTATAAAATAATTTTTATATATTATAATATTAATCATAGTTGTTATAATAATATTAAAAAATAAAAAAATAATGTTGCAGTAATTATTATAGTAAGTACTTGTCTACTATAACATTATTGGAATAAAAAGTATTTTTTAAATAAAATATGTGATGGGGTATATTTTGACTTTGTTTTTTGATTTTTTTTAACAAGAAGGGTCTTTCTCAAGCGCCGTTTAATTTTTGTTATACACATTTAAGATCGACTTTAAAATATTTATTTTTTATTTAAATTCGAATTATTTATTTTCTTAAATGCTTTGCCCTCCATCACATTCACATCAACAGACCCGCCAGGTTGGGTCGCATACTTAAATGCATGCGGCGACATCGATAGGGCAATGCTTGCTTAATTACGCTGTCCTGTCGCATAGCAGCGGCCATGGAGAAACTAATGGCGACGCTGCTGCTGCCGCTGCTGGCGCTGGCCCTGATCCTGGCGCCGCCGGGGGAAGTGGAAGCGCAGACTTCGCAGACTTGCGCGGCGGAACTCGTCCCCTGCGGGCAGTACCTCAACATGGCGACGGGAACGCCGCCGGAGACCTGCTGCACTCCGCTGCGTAACGCCGTCCAGAACGAGCTCGACTGCCTCTGCTCCATCCTCAACGATCCCAGCGTCGCCAGGGCCTTTAACATCAGCCTCCAGAGTGCCACCCGGATCGCCATGGCCTGCGGGGTCAACAACCTCAACGGCTGCACCACCGGTCAGTAATCGCTCTTATCAATTAGGGCAACCGCGGCCAGATCTCGATTCTTCTCCGAGTTAATTAGGGCTTTGTTGTTTATGTGGCTGGGGAATCGATTAGGGTTTTTACTGATTGCAATTACTTCTTTGATGGTTGAACAAGCAGGTCCAACGGCATCCCGCACACCTCCTCCTCCTCCTCCTCCTTCAGGTACTTGGATTTTTCCAAAATTACAACTTTTGCTTTTCAATTCGAATAGAAATTGTTCTCATTATCACAAGCAGATTTTTTCTACTACTTCTTCTTCTTCTCCAGTATCTAGATTTTCCCACTATTCCTACTTTTTTCAAGTCGAATAGAAATTGTTCTTATTATCGCAAGCAGATGATTTTTTTTTCTTCTTCTTCTTGTTACAAAATAAACTATTGTAGTTGGTCAGACTCAGTAGGCTCCTGATTAAGAACAACAACTAGTTAGCAACAATTTGTCAAACACAAGAAGTTGGAATTCTACCATAGAACTTATAGTCAAGCTCGTTGAACTGGAATTATGGTTGAACACGTCTTTGACTTGATCAAACTATCTGGAAGTCAAGTCAACAGCATGCCATGGTTGACAAATATGTGTAATTTGTGGAACTTTGGATGCCAACATACACAAGAAAACAATACGAATGCAGAGAGAATAGGATGACCAAATTTTTTTTGTTCATACAAAAATATCTTAAAATTTATTTTTGAGAAGAAATGTATATATATAAACTAAAAAAGATCTTCAGGTGGGTGGTCTATACTGTTCTGCCTGTCTATGTTTTGCTTGTTGTTTGCAAGAATAACACAAAACAAAAACAAAAAGGATACACCACATGGAAATACTCTTCTCTAGACTCACAAGAACATTTTCTGAGGTCTTTAGTCTGCTCCATTGGATATGTGTACGAAGTCGATGAGGCGACAAAGTTGATGATGATAACACATTGAGTAACGGTGAACTTGCGGTAGAAGAAGAGGAGAATGGAGACAGAACATGGGAAGGGGCCATGGTTGCACAAGGAAAATAATGGAAGGGAGTATGACAGCTTCAGAATCGTGATCTTTGTGTAGAATTCAATTTTATCTACCAAAGTAAATATTAGATATGTCTTGATGAGGTTAGAGAGAATTATTATTGTCTCAGATAGTTGGACACTAAGATCTTCAGAGATCTGAGTGTGCATGAATTCACTTAAAATTTGTGGACAAACCGACAAATTCAGAAACACTCCTTGACATATATAATCACCCAAAAATGAGAAATTAGACTAGCATGTGTTCTTGGTTAAGGCTACAATGAAAATGAAAACAGAAATTTGAATAGATTACTAACTTGTGGATTGCTGTGGCTGCAGGTGCTGGTGGAAACATGATTCATGGGAAATGGATTGGAGTTCCAGTCTTGTTTGTCATTTGGTGGATCATTGCCGTTTAATATCTTGTCATCCTTCATGTTTCCATTGCTGAGAGTTATTCTTTCACCCCTTGTGTTGAACACTTGCTGCCTTAAGTTTATCTTCTTCTAGTTGTAATATTTGCATTCAGTGTAAGCTTCTTTGTAATTCTTGTTTATGAAACAGTTATATTTAGTAAAACATTTGAATCGAAAAATAGATTATTTTTGTTATTTGTTGGACTACATGGGACAGAGAGGATGAGAGGGGTGTATTTAAGAATCATAAACAAGAACAATATCTTATTTAGAGTTTATTTACTTGCACTGAAAGTGATATATTTATGTTTTTTTTTCTCCCTTTATTTATTTGGGCAAAAATCATTGTTACAACAATCTATAAATTTGATTAAAATTGTCAAGCATGATCAAAATCATTTCAATATAATTCAAATTATTTTATGTGTGTCATCCTTGCACAGGGGTCATACTAATCTTCTATGTATCGTTCCAATTTTATCGGATGTCTCTAAAGAGACAAAAAAATCCTTTAGGAGGTTTTCTGATATAGAGGTTGTTTCGGCAGTAAGGCCAGTCATTATAAAAAATTTATCCAATATAATTTTTTTTGCCTCTGGGACATAGCTGAGTTGGTTACAACTAAGCAAACTTGCAGAAGAGGGCAAGGGTTCGAATTTCGACGAAGCCGAAGTACCCTTCTTCGTCGTGGTCAATTGCAACTTCTTGATTTAGCTTCTTATATATGGTCGTGGGTCCGACCCAATCGTATGGGACCGCTAGAGTGATGGATTCCATTTTGCATAAGAAAAGAATTATTTTAAAATTCTTATAACAAGTATTTAATAACTTTTAAATGATTTTGATTAAATTGATAAAAAAATTATATAAAAGTGTTATATATATATATAATATATTTTTTTAATTAAATTATATTAAAAAATAATTTATTTTAACATCTTAAGATTTAGGGTTTAAGGTATACATTACAACTACTCTATAATTACTATAATAAGATAATTTATTTTTTTATTTCATTATTTTACCTCAAAAGGAACCGAACCGGACCGGTTGACATTGTAAAATGGTCTAATTAGATTCTCCTCCAAGCAAGCGACTTGAGAGTCGGGAACTCCTCCCGACGAAGACGTCGGCGGGCGGCGGAGCGCTTCTTTATCCAGAATGAAACCCTAGGGTTTCAATGCTGCTCCGGACGACTCTCCCATCTCTACCGCGTATTCCTCGCCGCTGCTCCACTAGCTGTCACCTGCTCTCGGGTCTGGCGGCGGAGGTTGCGGCCGAGGAGGAGCAGGAGCTTGCGCCCGGTTCTTCTTCTACGTCAGAGACCAGGAATTTATTGGGAAAAATTGTCTCTTTATTCAATCTAGAGGCCGAAAGGATTGCTCCGTGCCGATTCGGCCACGGGGGCATCAGTCAACATGGGGCTCTGAAGAAGGAAATGATACCGTGCCCTAAATTTTATGAGAGCCGCTGGATATCGAGTTTGGAGGCTTGCCACGCCTTGGCCAGAGACGGAAGATTGAAGGACATCGAAAGCGTTTTGCGAGAGATGGTGCATGACCAAGGTTTTTCTTGTTTCTCCTACCATTGCTTTGCCTTGCCGTATTTGCTGTTCTCTGAGTCGATAATTGTTCTTTTTTATCTATAAAAAAATCATATTTTCTGGCATGAGTTGATATATAGTTCGAAAAATGGTTGGTTTATGTCTCTCATTTTTCATATTCAGTATTCTATTCTCACACATATTTGATTGACCAAGGACCTCCTTGTGAACATTGTATGATCTAATATTATCAGTCTCATCTTCTTAATTTTACGTTGCAATGACTATTGATAACATTAGTAAGATTTACAATGCAGTTAAAGAATCATATCTGGTTTTAAACCAATTTAAACTTGACTAAATTTACGAAACCCTGTATTATCTTGTTTAGTAGCTTGTAGCATGTAAGTGTTAATTTTTGCAAGTGATAAATACTTTACATATCGATATAAATATGATTTTACTCACTGCATATGGGTCTTGGCTCTTGGCCCCTGCATACGCATTTTGAAACTTTGCAACTAGCTGAGTTACAACAAGATGAAAAAATATGATGAACCGCTTAATGCTTCTAATTCTTTCTAATTGTCTATGGTTTACATTACGTATGGACCTTTAAATTGTACCAATTGCTGGTTGCTATAATTCTTTGCCTTTTTATTAGATTATATGTGTTTGCTTGAATGAGCATGACTTCTTTGTAGCTTATTGTCAAATTACCTTTTTTTTTTTTAATGTGAAAAGGAGCTGGATCAGCACCAGTATTCTGTGAGCACTTGTTGACTCATTTCAGACATTGGGATTCCAGCAGCATTGTTTGGGATATGTTGGCAAATGTATATGCTAGATCAGAAATGATTGGTGATGCTCGTTTCGTATTAAGCGAGATGGCTATCTTGGACATGCAAGCTTCTGTATCCACTTATCACAGTTTATTATACAGTGCAAGGTATACAGACATTGTTCTTGATCTTTATCAAGAAATCAAAGCTAGTGGAATTTATTGTGGAGGGCACACAATTGATCTCCTTATTGATGGTCTCTGCAAACAAGGAAGAGTGCAAGATGCAATATCATTCTTCCAAGAGATAAGCAAAGAGAAATCATTTTACCCTTGTTTGATTACCTTCAATTCTCTCATATCCGGAGCATGTAATTCTGGCTTTATCATGATTGCATGGTCTCTCCTCTCTCTTTCCTTTAAGTATGGATTTGTTCCAGATAAATATAGTTACAATGCGCTTATGCATGGATTGTGTCTAGCAGGAAAGGTGGAAGAGGCTTTGGAACTCTCTGAGTGCATGCAAAATGCTGGCATAGAGGCTGATGTGGTTATGTATAATACTCTTATAAATGGGTTTCACTTACTTGGATCGATGCGTGAGATTTGGATGCTCATTAGAATGATGATAAAACAGGGACTGCAGCCTGATGTTGTTACTCATACTATTGTGATAAGTGGTCTTTGTGATGAAGGCAATATTGATGAAGGATTGGAGAGGATGGATATGCTTGCTAGGGGATGCAAGCTGAATATTGTAACTTACAGTGTTCTCTTCAATGCCCTTTTCAAAAGAGGGAGGATTGCGAAAGTTGAAGAGTTGCTTGATGAGATAAAAGATAATAACCTCGATATGGATCTGGTAGCATATTCCATCCTCACAAGGGGGTACTGCAAATTAGGAGAAATAGGCAAGGCACTTCAGTTATGCCAAACTATGTGCTCAAAGAATGTGATGCCTAATTCATTTTTTCATGGAGCAATTCTTTCTGGTATGTGCAAGAAAGGTTTGATGTTGGAAGCGAAGTGGTATTTGGAGTACATAGTTGCTAATGGTCAGACATCGAACATTATATTATATAACATTGTTATTGATGGTTTTGCAAAAGTTGGTGATGTCAAAGAAGCTATTGGATTATATGAGCAATTAATTAGGTCGGCCGTAACTCCTACAGTTGTGACTTATAATTCCTTGATTTATGGATTTTGTAAGATTGGAAAGCCAACCGATGCAAAGGGATTTTTGAAGGAAATAGATATGCATGGATTGGCTCCTACAACCATAACCTACACTACACTTATTGATGGATTTTGTGAAATTGGGGATATCAATTCCATGAGGATGCTGATTGAGGAAATGGATGGGAGAGCAATCATGCCCAACAAATTTACTTATAGTATAGTTATTAAGGCGCTTTGTAAAAGCGGTCAAGTAAAAGAGGCTTTTGATAAACTGAACAATATGGTTGCATCGGGTATAGGTGTCGACTCAATCACCTATAATACAGTTATCCAAGGTTTTTATCAACAGAGAAATGCAAAAATGGTTTTCGACATATATGATATAATGATAAATGGTGGTTTCATGCCTACTCCTGTTACTTATACCTATCTCGTCGACTGTCTTTGTTTAAATGGTCAAGTTGACAGAGCAGAGGAGGTTTTATATTCTCTTTTGCATCAGGGTATCAGATTGAGAAAATTTTGCTATATGACAATCGTTAAAGCACATTGTGCAATGGCAATGCCGGATAAAGCCTTTGTGCTCTTTGATGAAATGCTGAAATCTGGATATGAGGTTACAATCAAAGATTTTAGTGCAATAATCAATCGACTATGCAAACGGTACTTTGTACACGAGGCAAAAATATTCTTTAATAAGATGTTGGGTGTCGGCATTTATCCAGATCAGGAACTGGCCCATGTGATGTATAATGCCTTCCTTAAGACCAATGAGCACAAGTCCTTGTGTACTCTCCTTGCCTTTTTGGTTAAAGCAGGATTGTAGCTACGATCACAGAAGCACAGTATGCGTCACGATCCCTTGAATCCTGCTCTGTCAAAGAGCATGAGGTATTAGTTAAGCTATATGTTATCTGTGATTATTATGACAATTGATGCCTTTGTTATGCGGACTCATCTGACAAAGAAGAAGAAACGAAGAGCACCAGGAAGAAGAGGAGTGCAAGGAAGCTTACCTTCTTCTATGTCTGTATGCCAAGCTGGATCTCCTCCTAGTTGCTCATGCTGTGGTTGATGACATCCCTACTCAAATGATGTCGAGTTGATTACATTTCACCGATTTGAAGAATTTAGTTAGCCGCTTCTTAACCAAAGGTCCAATACTTGAGCAGTGTTAACATAAACAGCCCGATGATCAAGGACACAAAGAACACCCAAGTAAAGATTTTTGGAGGTGACTTGCAAATCTTAGTTGTGACTCCATCATCTGATATGCCAAGATTGATTTCCTCCTAGTTGATGTGGTTGACCATGTCCCTGCTAGCGACATGGAGTCAGTAAGATTTCGTCTAATCTCCCAGCTCTATCGGAAGGTTATCAATTGCCCAGTTTATGCTTATACCCTGCCTGAATCTTGTGATGTATGAACCGATTCTGCACACTTCTGTCGAGCAACTTGGCCTATCTGTTTCCTCCAGCGAATACATTGTTCAATGTTATAACGCCGCTTATTGGCATTGGTTGAGGGCACTGATTAATCACATCAGACAACTCTTCGGCTAGACCTGGTTGGACGAGGTCAGCTTTTTGAACTTGTTACAAACTTCAGTTTGGCTCCCTTTATGAACACTTATGCTTATACCCTGTCTGAATCTTGTGATGTATGAACTGATTCTGCACACTTCTGTCAAGTAACTTGGCTCTATCTGTTTCCTCCAGTGATCCATTGTTCAATGTTATAACACTGCTTATTGGCATTGGTGAGGGCACGGACTAGTCACGTCAGACAACTCTTCGTCGAGACCTGGTCGGACGAGGTCAGTCTTTTGGACTAGTTCTTTAACTAATTGCATTAGCTGTTGTAGACCAATCTTTTAAAGAACTTGTTACAAACTTCAGTTTGGCTCCCTTTATGAACACCTACTTTGTTCGTTGCTACACAAATTCAAGACCAAGTTCATATGCAACTCTTTTTATCTCATTGTGCAACACTTATTTTAGATAATAGATAGACAACCTTCCCTATAAATTCGAAACATAGTTTATGTGCCATTATTCTATTAAAATCATGTGTAACACTAGATAATTGTGTGCAAACCACTAATACATTTAAATATGTTAAAAATTCATTATATATATGTGTGTTAAAAAAATCAAAGATATTTTTTTTTAAAGAATCCAACCAAACACAATGATCTACCCCTTTTTTTCCCATGTGAGAAAACTAGACAAAGGAAGATGATGAGTGATAAAGGATGATCCTTCTCCAATTGTTGGATGACTTTGGAGTGAACTCTAAGATCCACCAACCGCCAAAGGTTCCATCAACTACTTACCAATTAGTTGGTGCCATTGCTTTTGCTTACAATCTCACCAAATAATCGACTCTTAACAACCTTAATTAATTCAACATTGCATTTTTTTTTATTTTTCATTTTTTTTATTCTATTGTAATGCAAACTTCAAATTTAAAATGCATGAATGATTAAATTCATTCTCAACTTTATTATGATTTTATCGACAACAATTCTTTGGTACAATGATAAGTAAATTTGATTACAAGGACCTTTCCATACTCAAAAAACATAATAATTTATAATCTCGAGACCATTCTTAAAAAATAGATAAAACTTTCAAGGATGTATATGAAATTTCTCTTTGAGCACAGCAAACATATATAACGCCCCTTCTCATTTCTTGCCATGCCCATAGATTACAACTTCTCATCTCACAAATCAATAGAAGATAACAAGAGAGAGAGAGATCTTCGCCGGCATTCATCACCGGCGGTGATCACCGCTGCAGAGGCTTCGCTGAGTTGAGATTGTAACTGAGGCAAAGCTTTCTTCCCATTTTGCTCTTTTCCTCTTCATCTAAAACAAGGCATTTGTTATCATGATATGTCGTAGCCATTTCTGAAGAAGCATATCAAGTTGGCACAAAATAATCTGATGGCATATGCGTTGTTGTTTCAGGTGTTAAGCAGGAAAAGATGGCCTCCGCGGAGGGTTCGGGGTTTTCAGATTGGGATGGTTGGGTCTCTAGCTCTCTCAGTTGCCTCCTCGGTTTCCATTGTCATATGCAACAAGGCTCTCATGAGCAGCCTTGGCTTCCCTTACGGTCAGTAGCTCATAATACAAGAACTAAAACAAGATCTCAAGCATTGTTGGAGCCATATTTGATTGTTATGCTATTGAATTATCCATTGGCAGCTACAACTCTGACAAGCTGGCATCTAATGGTGACCTTCTGCACCCTCCATGTCGCACAGCGCTTCCGCCTCTTCGAGCCCAAATTGATTGATGCAAAGACAGTGGTTCTCTTCGGGATTCTTAACGGCACCTCCATTGGATTCCTCAACCTCAGCCTTGGCTTCAACTCAGTTGGATTCTACCAGGCCAGTAGTTTCATACACAAGCCTAACCATTGCTAAGAACATAAAATATAACAGCAGTTTATCTTACGGAATTGCAGATGACCAAACTAGCCATCATCCCTTTCACAGTCCTGCTGGAGACTATATTCCTGAAGAAAAAATTCAGGTTTGATGGAGAATTTCGATATTGAACTACTGCTTCCTTTTTCTTACTGGAAATCTGGGTGTTGGAAACTTACTAGAATTTGTTTCCAGCAAGAGCATAAAGTTCTCTCTTCTTGTCCTGCTCTTTGGAGTTGGCATTGCATCAGTCACAGATCTGAACCTCAACCTTGTCGGCTCAATCCTCTCGGTTCTGGCTATTGCTACTACATGTGTTGGGCAAATTGTATCCTTCCTGCACATTCTTATTTGTTACACAAAGTTTCCAAAAAGAAGGGTAAAAAAACAGATCAAAGTTCGAATCAGTTTTTCTTGACCATAAAATTGAATGGTAGATGACCAACACAATTCAAAAGAGGTTGAAGGTTTCATCCACACAGCTTCTGTATCAATCATCACCATTCCAAGCGGCGATTCTTTTTGCCACTGGCCCATCTGTGGACCGACTGCTCACCAAGCGAAGCGTGTTCGCCTACCACTATTCCTTTATGGTTCTGGTATGCTGGTTTGATTGAATCCTTTCAAATCCATAACAATTAGCATATCTTGTATTCCAACATTGACACACTATCTAGGTTTCCTTTCTCTACCTTGTTCAACTAGCAAGAAAATGTTGATAACTCATGTGTGAAATTCGTCTTAATAGGTGTTCATTATCCTATCTTGCTTGATCGCGGTTTCTGTCAACTTCAGCACCTTCCTAGTAATTGGAACAACATCACCAGTGACATATCAAGTTCTTGGCCACCTCAAGACCTGCCTCATTCTTTCCTTTGGCTACATTATACTTCACGACCCCTTCACAGCTAGAAACATTATGGGAATCCTGACTGCCATCTTTGGAATGGGTCTGTATTCATACTTCTCTGTGCAAGAGAGCAAGAAGAAATCAGCAAACGATTCGTTGCCCATTTCGCAGGTGCGATTATTTAGTCCTTAGCCATTCTTTGTGATTGATTTAATATACTAATTCTTCTTGCAAATATCTGTCCTCAAAGTATGTTTTTCACTTAGCATTTTGACGATAACATGGTTGTTGCTATTGCAGATGGCACAAAAAGACACGGTGCCACTCCTGGCGAGTAAGAACCAAGATAAAGACAACAATGAGACCAAAAAATCAAATGGAATCCCTGCAGCTTCCAAGGACTCTTTTGAGTAACACAATGCAGAATTATATCTCCAGAGATAAATATATGTATAGGTTTCTTGTTCTGATATTAAAAGCAGTTGAATTAGGTTTACTTGATTCTTTTAAATGAGTATAAAACCTCACTTGTTTCTGCAATAATAGTTGATACGGAAGTTGTCTCATAGTCGTGCTAACATTTGCGTATATACGAGTGGAAGAATGTATGTGAGTTCCTGCTCAGGCTCTCAAATGGGTTGTTCAACAAAACCTATAAAATGAGATATACTCTAATGTAGCAAACTGCCTCATCACAGAATCATATGCCTCCTTATCAGATGTTCAAATGGGTTGTTCAACAAAACATGGCATTTAACAGTGTCCTAAAATGAGAGCTAATCTAATGTAGCAAGCCTTCTCATGATCCAATGATATGCCTTTTTATCAATTTTTTTTTTTGCTTGATCCTCGCATTCGCGAAGTTAGGGACCCTAGTTGCTTAAACTTGCCTCAGTAAGAAAGTTTCTGTTGTCTTCTCCCTTATGCTCAGTCTAGATATTCTTATACATGTGTTGTAAGTGAAATCTATATTCAGTAGTATTCATCAAAAGTGAAACAGTTTCTATGAACCTTTGTTTGATATGATGCCCCATTGTTGATGATTATGCAGGTTTTGTACAAGTGACTGAAGTAAACAAGCCAACATCTATAACACAACAAAACAAATATAGTTAAGATGAAGAAGATAATTGATTAGTTTATAGTCATCAATCTAACACAACCTAATCAATCAATAAAGTGATAAGTGGAAACATGAATTGCATTTATGTTCAATCAACAAATTTGTTAAAGCAAAGAGATCTAACCATTAGGAATTGTGAGAACCTTTCTTCTTGTACTGGGAAGGGAGACTATGATATCTTGCTATAGCCCTGTGATCTTAACTTTTTTCTCAGCTGCCACTGGTTTGAATACCTCTGTCTTGGAAGGATCCAACAAGTCTCTCGAGCATTGAAGAATGAGATTTCTCTCTGTTGCCTCCTCCCACAGATTGGTTGCCTGTTCAAACCTTCCACTCCGACTGAGCTTCTCTATTAGCAGCTCATATGTTGGCGCATTGTCCTGCCCACATCTCTTCATTTGGTCGAACATCTGGAGTGCATGGTCCACCTTCTCCAGACCACACAAGAGCCCTACTAGACTATGGTAGAAACTTGCTCCAGGAAGCAAGCCAGCCTCGAGCATCTCCTTGAGAAGCCTATCGCCCCTGACAAATCTTCCAGTCAAATACATGAGCCTGATGACGATGTGGTAGCTTGCCCAGTCGGGAGAGCATCCTGCCTCCCCCTGTTGCATCAGGTATAGGATTCGATAAGCTTCCTTGGGCCTCCTCACCCTGGAAAGGGAAGATAGCAGGATGTTGAAGCTGGCGGTGGCGGCGGGAACGCCCGATGTCCTCATCTCTGTCATCAAGGTTGTGGCTTCCAGAACAAGGGCGGACGGATTGAGTTTGACGTTCCTCTTGCACAGGCAGAGGAGGAGATCGTTGTACGATGCTATGGTGGGAGGAAAACCTAGCGATTTCATCTCATCCATCACGCGGCGCGCTTCCCCGACGTCCCCCCTGACGCACCATCCATGGAGGAGACTCTGCTGTATGATCCGGGTGGCTTCGCCCCCTCCCGAGAGCAGATTGCGCCGGTGGCGCCACACGACGCTCCGTGCCATCCCCGCGTGCCCTCTGGCGCAGAGGGCGTGTACCACGACAAGCAGCCCCCTGCTCGCCCCTTCGCCTCCGCCATCCTGGATCTGCAGCAGCCGCGCTCGAACCAGGCCGCGGAAGAGGCGAACGGCGTCCTCCTCCTCGCCGGACTTCACGAGGGTGTCGGCGACGAGGGCGAACGTCTCCAAGGTCATCATCCGGCGTTCCTCCTGGAGATGGGAAACGGCGATCCCCATGGCCGTGAGGTCCTTCATCGCGGCGAAGGCCCGGATGGCGCGGTTGAAGACATCGTCTCCGAGGTGTTCCCGGGGAACCTGACGCAGGCACCAGGAAAAGAAGCGCAGAAGTCTTCTTCCGCTGCCGCTCCCGCTGCCGCCGTCGCCGGCTTGGTTTGTGCAAGTGTCGATGACCGCGTTCAGTGAGTCTTGGTTAACCGGGACGCCGGAGCGGTCGAGGGCCGCCACCATGTCGTCGAGGCTGCCGACGCCCAAGGCGACGATGCGGACCAGCGAGTCATGGCGATGATGCAGATGAGGCGTCGGAGAGGATGAAGAGGAGACGAGTCCTCTGAAGGCGAGCAGCTTCGCCATTGTCGCAGTGGGAAGACCTTGATCAATCATTCGGGTTAAATCGCGAATTCGAGGGTAATTTTAGGATGCCCCCAAGTATTTGACAATATTCTTAAAACGCCCCTAAAATTTTATTAATAATTTGTAATTTATGATTTTTTTAAAAATACTCCTTAATTACAATTAACAATAATTATTTTTCTAAAATGTTTTTTATTGTTTAAACCTTTTTTTTAAATACCAATTTATACACATTGGTAGTTTTTCATGTTTTTTTAGCCATAGTTCTTTCATATCGTTCATTAATATGGATATTATCGAAAAAAAAAATTGAAAGATTGTTTTTGTTTTCCATTTTGAATGAATATTAAATGGTATTTTACTAAACGGCATAAGTAAGTTTTATATTATATAAATCATGTACATCTTTCATAATATTTCACATATTCTTTGTAGAAGAAATAGCTCTCTTTTTTTCTAAGTTCATCAATTAATTTTGGATGAAATTGATTGATGAATTTAGAAAACGAATCATTTTCATATCAAATGTATTTATGCCTTTGGATTTAAATTCAATAGCATTAAGAACAATAAATTTTTAAATTTATAAACTAGAAATTTAAATTAATAATAAACTCAAAGTTTTTAAACTGGCTAAAAAATTTTATTACAAATTCATTATAAAGTTTAGACAATTATACTTATTAACCAACACTATTAATGGATTCTTATAACTCCCTTTGTTTCAAAAATATCAAATTTTTTAATAGTATAAGTCCATTAATCAATTTCATCCAAATAAAAAATAATATACTCCATGAAAATATTTTTAATATAATTATGCTCTCAAATAATTTGATAAGGTAAATTAAGAGTAATAAATTTTTAAATTTATAAAAATTTGATAAAATTTAGGACAATAACAATTACTAACTGATTCCACTAATGGATTTTTATGACTTTTCTTGTTTGAAAAATATTAAATTTTTAAAATTTTGTATAAGTTCATCAATCAAATTCATCCAAAATTAACTAACAAACCTAGAGAACTCTAAATCATTTCAAATTAAAACAAATATACTTATTAAAATCTCATTATATATATATATGATATATATATAATTTATACATGCATAAAAATTTAGATGTATACTCTCAATTTAATTTACTATTTTCAATTTATATTATTAAATTTAGATACCGTTTTAGAATTATAGAGCATAAATATATTAAGGAGGTTCTTTAAAATATATTAATTTTAGCTTGAAGTGATTCTGAATTATCTAAGTTCATTAATTAATTTTGGATAAAACTGACTAATAGATTTATAATATAAAAAAAAAGGAGTATTTTGGAAATATAATATGTAATTTGAGTATTATAAAAATTGAATAAGTAATTTAGATAATACTAACGTGATTTAATAGAATGTTGAATATTAAAAAAGATTAATGTATTTTGATTCAAATATTGTTATAATAATTTTGAACAAAGTTATTTAAAATTATCAAGTAATTATATTCAAAATAATTTTAATTTTATCAAAACTACTTAAATTTTATAATTTAATTGAAATTAATTAAATATTATCAAAACAATTCCCATCAAAGTCAACTTTAGTCAATGTTTTTATTAAAATTGGTATAATAAATAAAGGGCGTGTGTAGGACCCCTTTTTTATATAATGAAAATAAAGGGCGTTTTCAAAAATTTCTAAACTAAAAGCCTTTAAAGGTAATTGCCAAGAAATAATCAATTTTATTCTTTCCGAACCCCCGCGCCACGCCCTCTCCCCTTCGCCCTTCGATTTCCCGACCTTGTGCCGCCGCTTGCCCTAGTCGCCGTCCGCCGCCGTCCGCCGCCGCCGCCGCCAGTAGCCTTCGGAAGCCCTTGCCTTCGAGTGATTTCTATCTCCAAGCAGTAATAAGGTATGGATCTCCTATTCTCCCGTCTTCTCTCCCTCCCCCGCTTCTCCTGTCTGTCCACCCTGCTTTTCGTTTTTACCCCCTTCCTCCAACATTTATACCCTTTAATTACGTCCCTTCACAACTCCCTTCTCACACTGACAACGTCGGATTCAGACTTATCTAGTTTTCTTTACGGTTACCAGAAAGGTTAGGTTTAAATTTTTCTTGTTGGATTCATCAACCATTTCACTTACCGTCACGAAATTTTGGTTGACTTCGTATTGTATGGAAAATTTGAGCGAATGCCATACTCAGACAAGTTCGCTACGAAGTACAAGAACAGACTTATATAGGGTTAGGCGTTGGTTTTGATTGTTGGGTTCATTAACTATTTTGCTTCTCATCTCCCAAGCTTGATGAATTGATATTATGTGGAAAATTGGGTGAATTCCTACTCAGACAAGTTCGATACAAAGTATGAGGGTCATGACTTCTCATTTGCAATAAAGATAAGTTTTTGCTTGTTTTGATAATCAGCGCTTGTATATTACTAGGGTAACGTACATATTCTGTTTGTTAGTTTTATGCATTTCAATAACTAAATGAAGGAAAAAACTAACATTTAAAATCTTGTTCTCTCTATTTGTATGTTCGCTTTGGTGTTCCCAGAGTTTGTCAATTGGCATACATTCATAAGTTGAAAATTCTTGTGCATTATACAAACATGATTTTAAATGGATAAAATTTTGTTTGGTACTGGTATCATTAACTGATTTGTCTGTTTCTTATGTTGCTGGCATAAACAAGTTTGATTTGCAATTTTGCATACATGCATTATGAACAAAGTTTGGTTTTCTAGCATTAGGTGCAGAAAAAACAAATACTACTTAATTGTGAAAGATTAACATATGATGAAAGAATTTTTAAATTTGTGGAAGGACATTAGATTGACAAGGGAACTTAGATAAGTCTGTAATTATGCTTTGAAAATACAGTAACTGTCCTTGACAACTTGGGTTTTTGGTTCATATAGATGCGGTGAATGGGTCTCATCAGATCCCTTTCCTGGAACCTTTGGCAATAACATCAACCACATGAAAAAGGTCTTGATCTGCTCAATCTAAGAGGCATTTTTTAGGATCTTCAATTTGCTATGATGGATTGTGGTCAATAGCTCACAGAATAGTTGATTATTTTCTTTTTCCAGGCACAAGATATGGGTCGTTCTGAACCATGCATCTTGTTTGCTCAATCATTCGTTCATTCTCAACTTGATGAATATGTTGATGAGGTTAGTGACTTGTTTTAGATCTGTTATGCCATCTCACTTGTTTTTTCCATCTTGTTATCCCCATCTGATTCCTAAACCATCATCTACTGTTCCTTTTATCTGCCCAAGTTTTTTTAGTAACTACTTTGAAATTAACAGTTGCATGGAGGCCTAGAATTTTGTTAACCTTTAATATTTGCATTCTTTTTGTACTGCTGGAATTTCATGATTTACATGATAGTAATCTTGGTTGGATTGTTCCAGATTTTATATCGATGAATTATTTATTGAGTGAGAAGTTGGACTTAAATTTAGTCTATAACAGTTTTTTGTTGAGAATTATTTCATGTTTTTTGAAAGTTTATTGATCATTGTTATACTTAAGTTTATGCATTCATTTAAAAATGAATGAATTTTTAGACTGGCACATTTCATATGAATCATGATCTACTTATCTAAAATAATTCTGAATTGTGGTGTAATTTAATACTACTTCTGCAAGTCTTACCCTTCAGAATTTCCTTCTTATATTCTTTCCTCTAATTTCCACTGTTAATAAACCATTAAACCCTGCAGGCATTGCATCCGTTTGATCGTTTGTTTGGCATGTGATGCTTGACCAACAGTTACATTGCCAAATTGTCTACTTGGGCTTATTTGTTTTTCTTTTGCTGCCCATTTCCTTCCTATTGATTGTTTTTATCTCATTGACTTCTGTGGAAAGATTGAAAAACAGAAGGACAATAAGAGAAAGAACCAAAGATGGAGATAGAGCAATTGGTTTCTCTAGGTTATGCTTTGTATTATTATTTGTTCCAAGGATCTAGCTATCGATTCAAAATGGTTCAAAAAAGTCAAAAATTACTTAAAATGAATATTGACATGGTATGGATTTGTGTCGATATGTAGGACGACTTGTTTACCTTACAAAAGAATAAATCCAATAATTTCATGTTCACTTTACACAAAATATCAATGAATTATGAAACAATACAATATTGTATCTAACACAAGTTACTTTCACTGATACTATGCCACTAAAAGGAGCATGGATTAAGGTTTCCTTCTGTGCTGGTTATTATGATCGTGTTGTCTGCCAACAGGCATGTGAAATGGATCGAGACACCAGATTGGCAACATTCCTTAGCAATCTTCCTTCCTCTTGGATATGACTACTTGCTTGAGGGATTTGTGGATTCAGCTTCATTATGACAGCTTCTTCTTCAGTGATGGAGATTTGTCGCGTTGACTTCTTTTTCCACAAGTTAGGGTGCAAGCAACTCTATTGGCTAGTGATCCACTTGCTCCTACCTCCAAGTTCCTTCATTTTTTCTCAATCATGTTGTGGCTCCATTAGATGTAATACCAGAGAAAAATAGGTTAAGATGGCATGACATGTTCAAATATGAACAATTTCCATGGCTAGGCAAGTTGAATCAACCAGAGTAGATTGTGTGAAATGTAGAGTATGACCAAATACAATCTTATTTAACATAATTAAAAATAATTTAAAAGATCTTGATTTTACTAACAGCATTTTCTTACATGACACTTGCTAGCAGGATAAGCTCCATTGCTGATTTTAAGTAGTTAGGACTTGTCTTGTCGTTGGGTGCTCAAAAACATCTATATAATATGTTGATTCTTGCCATGCAGGTCATTTTTTCAGAACCTGTTGTCATTACTGCTTGTGAGTTTCTTGAGCAGAATGCATCCCCTTCTGCACCAAATGTGTCTCTTGTCGGGTAAAATTAACTAGTTCTATACATACCAGTGAATATTACATTAAGACAAGTATTATGGTTCAATTGATTTCATCTGTGTGCCTTATTCTTGTAGATTCACTTAGATTTTTAAAATTGAATTTGTTCTAGATAGAAGAAAATGGGAAAATAAAGGTACTTGTGATAATTCAAGTTTTATGAATTGTTTTTATTTCAGCATGTTAAAATTCTAAGCATGCGCTGGAATTCTATCTGCAGTTAGAAATTGCTAACAATATTTGTTGTTAATTGCACAAATGTATCATGCATTGATTACACTAAAAGAAAATACAAATCTGTGGTTGCATGCTATCTTTACTATATTGGGTCCAAGGAATGAGACTCATCGTGTATTGTTTTTGTTAGTTGAATGTTGTATTCCAAATACTTTAATTTAGTTAAGCAAGTAGGAAACTCTCCCATGTGAAATCATTTGAAAATTTCTCGTGCAGGGCCACTTCACCCCCTTCCTTTGCACTAGAGATTTTTGTTCATTGTGAAGGTGAATCGAGATTTAGGCGCCTTTGCCAACCTTTTCTTTATTCACACTCTTCATCCAATGTTTTGGAAGTTGAGGTATTTTATTATCTCTTCATCTAATTTCAAGTTTGTGTTATTGTTCCACTGAATCCTTGTGTCTGCAATATTTTTTTAACAAGAACGAATTGCTACTTTTAATTGCAATGACAAGCATATTAGTATAGAAAGAACTTTTCTATGGTTACCAGTTTGTATTTCTAAATTTATATTGATTGTTCAAAATCATGTTTTGTAACAACTGGCTTCGATGTGACTTTAAAGTCTTGGATGGCGGTTCATATTCCATTTGGAAATTGCTAATAATTCCTTAAAAAATTTTAGCAAAGGATTGCATCTACTAAGCTGATCATTATAAAAATGTTTTTTTTTTCATTTTCATATTCATGAATATTATCCTTTGAAGTATATTGTACTGGGAATCAAAGAACTCATGTATAATTTTAGTATCTCCAGTTATGGTACAGTTGTGCTCTCATTCTCCTTGGTATTTCTCCAAACTATCTCAGTTAGAGAAATTTAAATTATTTGGCAAAGAATAAAAGACATGACCAATTTACCAACAATGGAAATGAAATCTCATGTGACTGTTGTGGTGGTAGAAGTTAAGTAGACTATGTCATTTTTCCAACTATTCTTTCTTTTCAGAACCTTAATTAAGTAGGTTGCAATGACATGGCATGCCATTAATTATCCACGGATAAGGCTAGGTTTGTAAATGAGCTGAGGTTAGCTTAACTGTAATTAAGTTTGATTAGTTATTTAAACAATTTGAGCCAAGCATGATTATTGTACTGCTTCTTAGTAATCTTGTTTCAATAGCCTGGTTAGTATTGCTTCTTAGTTATCTAAACACATATCTTTAATACCTTGCAAATGATTTGGGGTTACTTGGTTATGTGATGTATGGGATTGTAGATGACAGTTGACAGTTCTATGAGAAACACAGAAGAAGTTATAGTTCTTGCCTTTCTTGCTCCTTCCTCCCCTTTTTTCTTGTTTTAAAATTTTCAACCTATTTGGTATTTTATCTTAATACCCCTTTTTAATAACTTGAAAAGAGATGGTTTGTTGATATATGACATTGTAGACGACAATTCTAAGATGAAATAGAGAAAATCATCTAGTGATCCGTTGTTAGTACAATAGTATGAGATGATGTTCAACTCTGAATAATGCCTGGTGTTACTTGATGGAGCATTTAATCTTCTCGATGGAAGATTTTCTTAAATAGAGGTTAGGGATGACTAGAAGATGAAGTATCATTTTGATCATTAGAGATACCATGAAAAGGAGATTGGGAGCAGATGGTTTGGCTGCTGCAAAGGAATCTAGTCGTCGGAGAACTTTGGATTATGGACGTTGAGGATTGGTGAACTTAATGCCTCTGTTCTAATTTACTGGAGGTTGGTGAACAGTGGGCAGATTTTGCATGGAACAAGCTAACTTACAGAGGAGATCAATTGTTCGAGTATGTATGGCTTGGTTTAAATTCTCTATTTCCATAGAAGACTGGCTTGATTCCCCTTCACAAGGATGGTTGGCAAGTATCTTTGTTACCGTCTCTACTTATGCTTGGGCTCTTCATTTACCCTTTGGTCCCTTTCTGTACTCTTAACACATGATACTTTGATCACATGTTGAAGTTTTATAAATAGTTGAATCAGACACTTGGATCCACATCCATCCACATACATGTCGATTTCATGTCAGATACTCATACTAGACTCTAGGTAACAGCACTCTCAGGTAGTACTTTAACTATTCTGTAATTAAGCCAATTGGCTTCATATTATTATCCACCATGAATGATGAGTTTTCCTCAGGAAGATGTGGGATTATATTCTGCCTAAACCTTCTTGTTCTGTGAGAGACTATATATATATATTTGATGAAGACCCCATTGTTTTGATAACCTTAAACCCTGATCATGCTTAACTATCTTGTTTATAAGATACGACTAACAAAATTTCTGAAGGATATCTTCTTGTTTGTTTTGACCTGTGTTTTATCTATACTGGTAACCTCTGACATTGGCGCAAAAACTTCAGCCTGTGCTGGCATATGGTAGTAATTACCAGCCCGAGCATGGACCAGTAAACAAACCAACCAATTTTTGTGGTCCACAGTGGACATAAAAATGGTGCTTTGGTATATTATGGTGCCAACACTACTTACAATTTACAACTGTTTTTTTTTCCTTTTAGTTGTTTTTAATTTGTTATCTTACTCTCCTATGATATAACACCAATATTTTACTAGCCTGATGGATCCTCGTGACCATCATGGGATTGAAATATTTAAGCACTGCTTTTAATCTAGTCTTAGTATTGTTTTGAAAGCTATCTACTTAGGATCAAGCCACTACATAACTATGCTGGTAAGAAAAGTTTACTTTCATGTTTGTCCATTTTGCAATTTTGAAAAGATACTGCTTATATTTGTTAGCTTTGTGATGAGGTGCACACGTATTGAAGTCATTGTTAAAAGTTCAATTTTTAAGGTGCTTATCCACTGTGCTTATTGTTGTTACACCTGATGATGCAGGCCATAGTTACAAATCATTTGGTCGTCAGGGGGAGTTACCGAAGTCTTACTCTTATTGTTTATGGAAATACTGCTGAAGATCTTGGACAATTTAATATTGGATTTGATATGGACAATTCGCTTGCAAATGTTGTTTGTTCCCCATCAGAAGGAAAACTTGAAGATCTTCCACCAGCATTGCATTCAAACAAGTTGTTGTTTGTAGAGCCCATGTCATCCTTAAAATTCATGAGTTTGCCTGATACTAAATTCGAAGTTTCTCCTCATTTGAAGCAGTTTTTGCTGTTATCTGTCAAGCTTAGCAAAGTTCCCGATGTGGAAAATCAGCTTTCTGAGATTGTAGGTAATGTTGTATCAGCTGTTCTGTCCTGTGTTAGGAGCATGAGTAGCACCAGCACCTTTTACTGGGACCAAAATATGGAACTAGGAATCACTGACTTCAATAGAGATGCAGACAAATTAAATGATGCTGTTCCTCAGGCTAGTAAAGAACTTCTTGAGCTTGGTAGATCCAAGGGTGTATTTGCAGACAATTGGTCACCAGATGATATAGCTGGTTCGGAGACAGCTGAAGCACTTATCTCTGATTTGCTAATTAGCATGTTTAACAAATTTGACACCTTTAAGAGCACATTAAATGCTGAGTTGCAATTAGTCTCTCAGGTAAATCCTTTGCTTCATTGATATCTGGATTTTAAAGTTCTTGTTTGAAGAAAGTTTCTTTTTCACTGTTATTAGTGTTTTTATTTTCAGAACAAACAAATGATTCTACTATTGGGATTGGCTCTTCTCTTCTGCTGTTGGAGAAAGGGATGCTTTCATTTTGTAAATAGTGGTGGCATGGAAACAATTGTTCGTTTATTAGACTGCAAGATGCAAAATTCTCCTGCCGTTGTGTTAATGTTGCTAGGTGTTGTTGAATGCGCTACTCGGCATGGCATAGGATGCGAAGGATTTTTAGGCTGGTGGCCGCGTGGAAATGAGAGTTACCCAGATGGTAACAGCAATGGTTATTCAATTTTGCTAAGGCTATTGTTGAGGAAGCAACGGCATGATGTTGCTTCTCTTGCATCATATATATTGCACCGTTTGCGGGTCTATGAAGTTGCAGCCAGATATGAGGTTAGCATACAACTTTTTTGGTGCTAGTTTCCCACTAACTGCTGTCCAAGAAACTATAATTGTTGTTCTTCTTGATTTTCCAGTCTGTAGTACTGTCTCTATTGGATAATCCATCTCGCGATCATGTGATGGTTGCTGAGGGAATTGAATTACTTGTCGCTGCCAGTTCTCATCTTAAGCAAATCGCGGTTTGTTTCTCTCTACTGATTAGATCTTTAGTGTACACAAGCTGATCATATCTAGGACACTGGTTGCATGCTGCAGTACAAGCCAGTGCCATGCCATAGCAGAAGCTGCAAGCACTGTGATGGCATGGCCTTGGACCTGTATTGTACTTGAAACATTACATTGCTTGTTGTTATACTTGCATGAAACTATAAGTACTGGTCCAGTGACCAGTGTCTCAAATCTGATTTTGCTGACAATTATTATTATGTTGTAGATTTAGCTATTTCAATATAAGCATTAGCTAATCGCTGATAATTATTATCATTCAGAAATTGATAAACCTTTATGAGCCTATTGAAGATCCATCACCTGTCACTTTCGCACAAAAGTTATCTATTTTGGGTCTACCAGAAGGCTTCTTGTCGTACAAAGCTACTATCGACTGCATAACAACTTCTAAATATACTTTTGCACGATGGGATGTTGACTTGTGCTTGCTATCCCTTCTTGAGGTATTTATTTTTTTGTGCAAACTTCAGAAGGCCATGGAAGTTATATTTCTTGCTGTATGCTTCTTTTTGATTATTATCTGCTATCTTTGGAATTCTCATTTGAGTTTTAGAAAAGCAGATTATTAACTAATATTTAAAGAGACACTTAATGATTGCTTTTACATCATGGCAATAGGAAAGGGGTTTTTTCCCACTCTCAGCAGCCCTCTTATCATCTCCTGTTTTGCGCTCATCAAATGACAAGCAATCAGATATTTTTGTGGAGATTGCAACTTCAGTTGAATATGCTCTTCTTAATTTTCTCTTTCATCGTTCAGGTTCTCTCTTCTTATACCTTTTTCATTTTGGTTTCATTTGTCACAGCAATGACCATTATTAGCCGACTCCAAATAGCTGTTCATGGGGCTTATTTTAATATGGCATTGACCCTCCATTAAATTAACTTAATTGGTTTTCAGGTCTTTGCTTCTTACTTGCTCATCGTGAAGCAACTGAACTTTTGGTTCTTTCTCTTCAAGATGTTGAAGAGACAACAAAAAAAGAGTGCATGACTCTTAGACAGGCAGCAATTTTTCTATCAAAGGGATTCATTTGTCATCCACAGGAAGTTGCCATGATCACAGAGCTTCATCTCAAAGTGGTTAGTATGGTTAACTAAACTGATTTTATTAACACAATCTCTAGTTTGGCACATTGATGCTCCATCAAAAATATTTCAGATGCAATATCTCAAGAAAAAGTCAACAGTAGAATAGGCTTGAGAGAAACAGACTTTTATGAATTTTTCCTGAGTGATCAGGATACAGAGTCCTGGTTCCTTAACATAATACTATGTTTTCCTTCTTTGCTAGTCATATCAAATGTCAATCATGTCACAGTGGGTTCCCATCAAAGTTGGTCTACAATGATTAATTCATGTGTAAAATGGTCTTTTGTTTTAACTCAAAATTTTATTTCTTTGGTGGTAACGGAATAATCTTTTTATTGTACTAAGGTATAATTTTTAAAACAACACTTTGAAACATTATTTATGATTACAATGCTTATTCATGATGAGCTACTGGACATTATCCATGAATGAATTTATTTTATGTAATTGAAACTTGACCAATTTTTTAATGCTCCAATTCTGTTTTTTTCCCATTGTTCCTACCTTTCTCAAAATGAATCTTCTACTGGGGATTAACAATGAGTAGTTAGGATATGTTGGGACCCTTGGACACTACTGTTTTTCCTCTGCTCTCATTGGCTGTTATTTTTTTTAGGGAATTGCTATTGATCTGTTGCTTGCAACAGATCCACATTCTGATGAACTTCTGTGGATTCTATGGGAGCTTTGTGCCATTTCCAGGTTCTACATCATAGACTAGTGTTTTGTGTATAAAATTTATATCTTTTTTGAATCAGAGTTAAAATACAGGTCTGACTCTGGTCGCCAAGCATTGTTAGTTCTGTGTCACTTTCCTGAGGTATTTTATCATCATGTTGTTCTCAAAATGATCTTTTACCTTCTTATGGTAATCAGTTTGATGTTACAGGTGGTATCAGTTTTGCTGGACACACTGCGATCATACACAGAATTAGAGCCAACTGTTAAAAGAAATGGTATTGATAGTACTTTTATGTTGATTTCTTCTAATGGCCTGCCTAGAAACTTGCTGGTTTTACTAAATCTATTATTTTACTGAATTCAGGAGCTTCCCCTTTGAGTCTAGCTATCTTCCATTCAGCTGCAGAAATATTTGAAATCATTGTTACAGACTCTTCTGCATCATCCCTCAGTTCTTGGATTGGACATGCTGTGGAACTTCACAAGGCTTTACACTTTTCTTCTCCTGGGACCAACAGAAAGGATGCACCCACAAGGTTGCTAGAGTGGATAGATGCTGGTGTTGTTTATCATAGAAATGGGGCTATTGGCCTTCTACGATATGCTGCTGTTTTGGCTTCTGGTGGAGATGCTCATCTTAGTTCATCCAGTGTACTAGTATCTGACACAATTGATGTCGAAAATGTTATTGGTGACTTGGCAAACAACTCAGATGCTCAGATTGTTGATAATCTTCTTGGTAAACTTGTCTCGGATAAGTACTTTGATGGAGTTACCCTGTGTAATAGTTCTATAGTTCAACTGACAACAACTTTTCGAATATTAGCATTTATATCAGATGATCCAGTATGTTCTTTCCCCAGCATTACTATATCCTCTTTTCTGGATATGATTTTTATTCCATCTGATTATTTTCTTTTTCTGAAGGTTGTAGCAGCTTCTCTTTTTGAAGAAGGAGCAGTGACTCTTGTATATGTGGTGCTAGTCAATTGCAAATCCATGGTTGAACGATTGTCAAATAGTTACGGTGAGGTCTTTATTGTTTTTATAATAAGTTGGATTCCTTTGTTGTTAGCTCAGTTTCCTCCATTCTAATTATCCAAAGGAAAAGGTATCCAATTCTTTGAATAAATACTTTATCTTTTGGTGTGTCTTTTTTGCTCTCGACAACCCAATTTTTGCTTGAGTAAGTGGTGCTTTGGTTAAGCATAATGGGCTTGTCTATTGCAAATGGATGACATTTAACTAAGTTGCTTTGGCATAAAGGCCACCTATAGTGCATGAGATTCATTTTGTTATTAATAGGGTCATCCTGCTAGTGATTTGTTTGTGTTGCGAAGAGCACGGTTTAAAAACCACTGTGTTGGTCAACATGGATGCAACATTTGCCCCATTGATCAACCAGAACACAGAAGTGATTGAGGCATTGGAATTTTGCATTATAACCTTTGCATGATTCTCCTTGTCTAGAACACACTGAAGTGGCCCTCTCCCATTGATGAAGTGAACTTCCTCTAATGATGAAGTGCCAAAGAATCAAGGCGGGCAGCTTGTTCCTCTTGTTACAATGACACGAGTCTTCTTTTGAGTTGAGGTGGTTTTTTTCTTCCTTCAGCAATGGAGCAACAGACGATTAATCTTTGGTGATGCTGGTTGAGATATTTTCTCCAGCAGCGAAATGTGTCTTTCCTTACTCCGCTGATATTTCTTCCTCAATTTCATTTGTTGTTTGGGCTCAGCACAGGACCCCCGTTTGCCCCTTATCTTCTTCCTGCTGCTGCTTTTAAGGCTTGACACAGGAGTAGCACAATGCTGCATCTTGCTATGCTCAGGCATTGGTGCCTCGTCTTGGAATGAGATTTTAAACATTGATAGAGGGGATTTTATGAACAAGATAAACTTGCCCTTAAAACTAACAATTTCTTGTTTGGTCTTTGTAAGTGAGCTAGGCCTTGTTGGATGGAATTGAGGTGCATTGGGACTTGTCTGAAATGATCAGCATTGTAGATCTGTACCATGGTTTGCCATGGTTTGGCCCTAGACTATATTTGTCCAGTCAATGATTTAAACTGATGGTATCTTGATGTAAATCGTTGATTAATATATATGTTTCATTCATTTCATATTGTCGATTAAGACAAGGTCTACATTGACGAACCTCTTCCAGGAAGCTTCTATCTTTTCTGTTAAGTTACAAATAGGGTATGGAGCCATGAGGTTCTAATAGATTCTCAGCTATGTTTTGGTTCTATACAAATTGGATGTTTTTGGATTTATTACGAACTATTAAATGAATCGTAGCTTCCTATTTGGCCTGGTAAACTCAACACATAAACTTTGCCAGAAAGTGAAACAAGGTAGTTTAACCAAAGAAATTTCAGATGATCAATATATAATTTATTGTTTGAACCATTTTGATAGACAAATGTATCTAATTGCTTTCTTCAGATAGTGCCAACTTCAGTATATTCAATGTTTGTCTAAGTTTTGTGATCTACTCCAACTTCAGATTATCTTGTCGATGATGGCGCAGAATACAATACAACCACTGATATACTTCTGGATAGAAGTCATGATCAGAGTCTCATTGATCTGATGATTCCTTCGCTTCTCTTGCTGATAAATCTTCTAAAGAAATTACAAGTAAGTTTCTTGTATTAATAATTTAATATACACACACACATGAGTGTTTATAATTTAATCTATTGTATACTTTGATTACCCTCAACATGCAGCAACAGACAATTCTTATTCTTAGAAAAACAATTTAATTCCTCGGGAAACCACTTTTATTTCATGGTATTCTTTTTGGATTGATTTTTGTTCATCTCAAACTAATTCTTCTTGTTGATTTTGCATCCTTAATGTAGATGCTTGTTATACCTACACACATTCCTTTTGCCCACCACTTTTTTCATCATCTTGAACCACTTTATGATGTAGGTGCTCGTTTGATTTTGTTCATCTTTTTGCTTGTTGATTATGCACACTTAATTGAAGGTGTGTCTACATAAATTTGTTATGACTTAGGGGCTTGTTATAATATTTTTTTTGCATAATTTTTATCTACTGGTTTATTTTATCTGCTAAATAGCAAGTTTTTAGTTGGCCATATCCTCATAAGAACTATTTCTTGTCTCTTTGCAAGTCTGACTTTTTATTCATTGTTATCATAGTTATCATCAAGCTATTTATGTTATGATATTACTAACAAGATGATATTGCTAATTTTTTGCTGATTTATGATTCATGTTTCTATGCCACAATATGGTGTTTGACTGGTTTCTGTGTTGGTTCAAATTAAACATATTCAATCAAAATCCTGCTGTTGACGAGAATTTACAGCATTTCCCTTGGCAGCATAGTATCAATTTTTTTTAATAGAAAATTATCTTTTCTTACATGACATCTTCTCATTTTAGGATGCTAAAGACGAATATCGCAACAAAAAATTAATGAATGCCCTTTTGCAGTTACACCGAGAAGTAAGGTAAAGTATTCCTTTTTTTTTCTTAGAATGTTCACTTGCTCTGTACATCTAAGATGAACTTTGATTTTGCAGTCTGAAATTAGCAGCATGTGCTGCAGATTTGTCATTCCCCTATCCAAGCTCCACTGTTGGTTTTAGTACTGTTTGTCATCTTCTTACATCGTCGCTTGCATGCTGGCCAGTCTTTGGTTGGACACCTGACCTTTTTCACTGCATTCTCGAGAGTGTTCAGGCAACTTCATCACTTGCCTTGGGTCCAAAAGATGCTTGCAGTATCTTTTGCCTTCTGGTTTGCATCTTTTATTGGCTTATAATTCTTCATTTAACGTCCAAAAGATTTTAATGTTTTGATATTACCATTTGTGTGTTTCATTTCCATGCGAAGGGTGATCTGTTTCCAGATGAAGACATCTGGTTGTGGAAAAATGAAATGCCTCCACTAAGCGCACTTAGAACCTTGAGTATTGGGACATTATTAGGCCCTCAAGCAGAAAAAGACATCAACTGGTACTTGCATCCAGAACATACATCAGTTTTACTCATGCAGTTGACACCACAACTTGACAGAGTTGGCCAAATTGTGTTGCATTTTGCATTTTCTGTATGTACTGACTTCAACTGCAGATTTTCAAATTTTCTCTTATACTTTTAAATAAGTTCACATCACATAGCTTAATTGCTGCTTTCTATAGGCTCTACTTGTTATACAAGATATGCTCAGGGTTTTCATTATTCGCATTGCTTGCCAAAAAGAAGAATGTGCAGTTGTCCTGCTGCGCCCAATATTTTCTTGGCTGGATTCTCATATTGATGAAACCTCCTCATCAGAAATGGATACTTTTAAGGTTATGTAACAATATGATTATAATTTACTTTCTAAAGAGAACTTAAACATAACATTATAATTTTATTTATTTTTCAGGTGTATCAGTTACTGCATTTCATTTCTAGTTTGTTGGAACATCCCCACGCCAAGGTGAATTAAGTTATATTTCACTGTGCTTTTTTTTTCCACCAGAAAGTATTGATTCAGTTAGTTTGTCTTTTCCAGTTGTTATTACTTAAGATGCAGGCATTAAGGATAATGGGAAAAGTTCTTCTAAGATGCAGTAACATATCTAAAACAGAGGGAAAGCTTTCTCTGGAAATTAGAGTTCCCTCTAAAAACATTTCTATGCTAACTTGGAGCTTTCCTGTATTCAAGTCTGTGTTCTTGGTGTTCACTTCACAATCCCCCGTGAAACAAAGTCCATCACTAGAGACGTCAGTAAATTATTATATTTGGTTTCTCCCTTTTTTCCTAATCAGACATCATGCCATATATTTCATCGTGTAAGTATATATAATAGTATTCTTTGAATTTATAGGGAAGTGGATAGCATCATGAATGAAGAAAGTTGCTTTATTGTACATCAAATCCTTGTACTATTACAGGTAAGTTTGAAATTTTGTTCTTAATTTGTGACAAGTTGTTGGAGTATTTTTTTTATGATAGTGTTAACCTCATATCAATTTTTATTTTGCAAGATCACTTGACTCATTCCACACCTACCTTGCATTCATTTATGCCATTTTCTTATGTAAGATTATTATTGCATTGACCATCATACAAACCGTGGTTTGAATCTTGTGTTGTATCGGGAGGCACTCGAAATGTACTCTTCCAATAAATTAGCAAAATTACCACTTGTATTGATATCATGTATGCTAGCATTATATATGCCTTGGTATGCATCAATGATGGATACAAGGAATATTTGCTCTTTTTTTAAAATCTTAACACAGTTGATTATCTAATTGTTGTAGCTTTATTTTGACAAGTAAACAAGTGGAAGATTAGTGTAAAATTTGTATAAATTCATCTCAATGCCTTGAAGTAAAATGACTAAAGTCAATTTTGATTCAATTACTAATTGATATATCATATACTCTTATTATTACTAGAAAATTTAGGTGAAAAGAATTGATTGGAGTAAATCCATTTGAATATGTTGCAGTAAGCTTTAACAAAATTAAATCTAACTGATTGTCTGATTTCAATTGTCTTACTTTTAATTTTATAATTTCAATAGTCTTGCTATGCTTCAGCACATCTGAAGTGTGCAGAGTGTTAGAACAACATGGTGCTACGGTGTTGAAATCATACTATCCACTTGAGGATTAGTACTTAGGTAACTTCTCTTCTTCTTCATCTCTTTCTCCCTTCACCTTCAATTTCCCACAGGCACAATGTGTTGGCACTTTAGAATGCTACCGAAAGAGTTTCATTTTGATGGATCACTGCAACTATATCGCACACCAATTTTAAAACCTGATACAAGCAACTTCATTTATTCTCAATTATTTATGTGGACTAGTACTCTTCAACAACTATCAACTATTCATAAAGTACTTAAATATAAGAGTTAAACTATGAGATTTGATTCCCAACTTACTAAGATCATGAAAAGTAAGCTAAGTACCTTGAGATTTATGCTAGGTTTGAGTAAATATGAGAGTTTTAAGCCAGGTGTTAATTTCTGATTATCTGATAGGGGTGCTGTTACAGCTGTCTTGCAGTCTGCCTGCTGGACCAAATCTCTTTCTACGTGTAACTTTTTACCAAATTAGTTAACAAAATCTGATGCAGGATTAATTACTCTTGAAGATCATCTTTATGAGCAAGCTGACTTCAAGTTATAGTTTTAAAGCTTAGCCTTACTCTTAAGTGCCTACCAAAACATCTTCTAACATACTGTATTTGTTTCTAGAATTGCAAGAGGTAGCCCGTCAAGGCGCTATGATCATGGGTTGTATGGCTTCACTTGAGTGAAACAAGACTTGTGATTGAAATAATTATAGAAATAATTAGAGGCGACTATAATAGTTAATACAAAACTGAAACTACTTGTACACAAGCCAATACATTCTGGTCAATTTGATTGGGCAGGCCTGCTCGGGCCAAACTTCTTGATTGTTTTGACCTTGAGAAGGGAAAATATTTTCCTTAATGTGCACCAAACATAGGAAAAATATTTTCTACAGATTCTAGTAACTCATCTAAATAATAGAACTAATGAAGTGTTTGTCATATCAGATTACCATTATCAAGATTTTTGTAGCTCAACTTGTATCCTTGTATAGTTTTATTAGATTTCAATGGAAATTTTTTAATTTCTTTAAGAACAATGACCATCTAACCTTTTGCATCACCAGGTTTTACCTGTAGGAAGGGAGTTGCTATCTTGTCTTCTCACTTTTATGGCAATAGTTTCATGCTGTCAGGGGAGAAGTGCTCTTGCGTCTGTAGTTTTTGATAAACAAAAATGTGATGAGGGGACTATTGATGGAAATATGTATGTTGCGAATGATTGGAGATCTCCTTTCCTTTCTTTCTTGAAAAAACTTGCCCAGTCATTAGATGCCAAGGAGGGTTCTGAGGCTGTTGTGGTTGATATACTTTGTTCATTGTCTCTGTCTGCATCACATCTAACAGTACAAGATGACAAGTAAGTTTGTTCTTGCCACAATGTGAATTTCTTTGTTTTATAATGTTTTTTTCCCCTTTTTTCTATCCATGTATGACATTGGTTTAAAGTGATTCTAATTCAACAATTTTACTCAATTTCATTCATTTTCACACTCAACTTGAGCAAATTTTACTAGATATCCTTGAATTTAGAATGTAATTTAAGTAACTTATAGTTATTCTCTTTGTATCTCTAGTTTTTTTCTTAAACTTCTCAATCTTTCTTTTCTTTGTGAGATGTCATTTGTGAGAAAAAAATAAGATTGACCATCGCCATTAGTCTGATACTCAACTATCCATATCGGTGTTGACCAATTCTGCCAACTAGGACTAGGCCCACTGTTGCAATACTAAGCACTTCTATACAAGGTTTAAAATATCTGCCTTAGAAACAATGTAGCCTTGGTGTCATGCTGATGGCCCTAAGGAGGTAAGGAGGGGAAGGGGAAAGAAGGGGAAGTGTTCCCCTTCTATGCTCATGAATAGCCATAATTTCTTACACCCCAAATCGGGGTGTAAGGAAGGGGAAGCAAATATTACGCATCTTTATTCCAATTTTACCCCGCGTCCAATCCCGCTCTCGTCGATGCTCCGCTCACCCGCTGCCTCGCTCCTCCGCCGCTGCTGCCTCCACTCATTCGCCCCTCCGGCGCCGGTCCTCCATTCCTCTTCGAAGGACGCCTACTTCGCTGCCATCAGCCACATCGCCGGCGTCGTCCGCTGCGATTTCTACCTCGAGCGTACCCTCGCACGCATGCGCCTTCCCCCTCCCACCGCCGACCTCGTCCTCCGCGTCCTCAAAGAAGCCGCCCACTCCGCCCCCTCTCTGCCCTCCGATCCCATCGGCTCCGGCGAAGTAGCACCCGCCTCGGAGATGTTTAAGCTTGGGAGGGGTGGCGGAGCTGGGCGTGGGAACGTGAAGCGCCCCCTTCCTCCCTCTTCTTCTCTCCACCGGCCGGCCACTGCGCCCGGTGGTCGGTGCCGATCGGCGCCTCTGCAGGAGAATCTGGCGAGATGTCGAGGAAGAGATGTCGAAGAAGAAGAGCAACGGAGGTGAGAGAGAGGATATTTCTGACTTTTTATATTTTTAACTTTTAAATCCTTTCCTTTTAACCTTCCTTTCTTCCCAAACAAGGTTACTGATCTTCTCCTCCCTTCCCTTCCCTTCCCTCCCTTCCCTTTCCTTCCCCTTCCATTAATGAACCGTCCCTCACCCGATCCAAACAGAGCGTAAGTAAGAGGAAAGAAGTAAGAAGACTTTGAGAATGGAATCAAGAAGAAGAGGTAGAAAAAGAGTAGGATGAACTGTATTTTAATCCATTCTTCTGTCGTCTTGATTCAGATCAATTGGTCTAACCTAGTAATTTGGCTTGACTAGTTGAACCAATGATTGTATGGATCGATCCGACTAGGTGCACAATAAAGTTGCCTGGCACTGTGATAGCAGTGGCTATCACAGATACTTATCTGTCATGTGTTCACATCTATTGTGCAGATTACCAATTTTTCAGCCAATTTTTCTGGAAAAGGAACAAAAAAACTCAAATAGGTTTTCTTTTTGTGCTTACTGAAGTGGGTAAACATGTATGATCTTCAGTTGTGCTTTTAGTAAATTCCTGTTTGATGACACAGTAAAGGAAATGGATGTAGTTTGTGAAAATAAATTTTTTAGCATGTTGCCGTCCTACTTGTTGCTTTGAGTTGTTTCAAATTAATTTTGCACTTATTAGGCCTCACATTTACCATCAACTATTGTCCATGTTAAGCAAATATGGTAATATGCTTTGAGCTTCTGAGGTTACTTAGTAGACATTCAATGTCCCGGCTCAAAGTGATGAAGACACTTGGCATAACAATTTACTGAACCGATGCTAGTACCAAGATCACATGGACAAGTATAAAATACTTGAATTTGCACATGTTAAGCACAAATTCACAGTCACTATAAGTAAACTAAGCTGCAAGCAATTTATTTCATGTCTTTCAGTCACTTTATCACTTACTTTGATTTCACATTTCTCTGAAATATACACACAAAATGTTCCTAAATTCTGGCACCTTTTTTTTCTTGATCCATCTCACATCAATCACTTAATCCCTTCCACCATTCCCCCAACAGATGTTGATTCGATGCTAACTGCTGCACTCATGCCATTTGTTTAGATTGTTTCTAAGTAAAACACCCTAGCAGAAAACTTAAAATATTCATACAACATTAAGAAAAACAGTGTAAAACATTAACAAAAGCTTATCGCAGTAAATTTCAGTGAATAAATAATCCATACCAAAATTCCAAGGATTTAATAGAAAATTCCTGATCAAATCCAATATTACAGAGTAAAATTTCACAGTTTCATTGTTATCCAATTATTGCTCAATCCATACAAAAATCTATAACAATTTTAAACATGAGTCGGTGATACCTTAGCAAATCCTAGATAATTAAGAACTCAAATATTAAACACAATAGAACAGTACAAAAATCACTAAACATTATATACAAAAGAGTTCCATCAATGTTCCTTCAATCAAGGCCCTTTGAAATCTTTGTGAATTTTTAACATTAGCTTTAGTCACAATAATAGAATAAAGTTAAAATCATAAATTATAAGCACCTTAATTGACTACCCAAAATCCAACAACTTATAAATTATCAACTGGTTTGGTCGTAGAGGGACTTAGACTATATAGTTCATGACAGAGTATGGCACTTAAAGGCCATCTTTTCGTGCATTTGGGGAAGAAAGCATGCAAATCAACACAAGTGTGAGTAGCAATGCAATATATGCATAAACTCATTTAACAAAGTATACATTTAATATAATTGTTTTAGATGTTTAACACTCAACTAATCCGTTATTGGTTCCTTTTAGCTTTAACTGCCTTCATTTGTATTTCAATATTGTTTATTCTTCCTTATGACATCCAAATTTCCATTTAAAGTATGTTTATGGTTATGGTGTGTCATTTTGGTTATATTGCCTTAGGTTGGATGGAATCTTGATTTTAAAATGCCTTTTCGGGCTTTCATCTGATGTCAATCATGCTGAAGATGAGAAGTTGAAAAATGTGTGTGATACAATTGAAAATTTGGAGCAGAGAATTATTCATGATGAGGATATAGCTCTATTGGTAGGAAAGGCAACACTCTTGCAGGTATGATAAGTATAATTTCTATTTTTTTCTGAAATAATAGGTTATACAATTAAAATTGAGTACATATAGCATAAAGTACAATGAGGGATAATATTTATGTAGACAACCCAAATAGTTGGGTATAATGGCTTTTTGTCTATTATTAGCACACTTTAACTTGCAGGCCAAGGATTCCTTAAAGTCGATGTTATCTTTATTGCAAGGTCCTTCCAGTTCTTTTGGCTCTGTTTCAGGTGAAGATTCTTATAACCCTTGTGTTAATGTTCAATCTTTACTTATTCCATCACTTATGCTGCCATTTTTGACAGAAATGTCAAGGTCTGATGAAACAGTGTTACCATTGTCAAACATTTGGATGTTGAACCAAGATGTTAAAGAAATTAGTAATGAATTTGCTACCGGAGAATTTGCAGAGAAATTCATGTGGGACTGTGCTGATTCTTCTCTTGATAGACAATTGACACCGACCCTCTCTTCTAGAAGAAAATTGGCTTTGGCAGATGGACCAAACAAACGTGCACGTGAGAGCCTTGGGTCTGAAGCGGTTGGATCTAGTGTATTGTCTCGAGGATTGAGTATTGCTAGTGCTTCTTCAGCACCTATGCGGCGAGACACATTTCGCCATAGGAAGCCTAACACCAGTAGACCACCTTCCATGCATGTTGATGATTATGTTGCTAGGGAGAGAAACATTGACGGTGCAAGTAATGGGCCAAATACAGGAAGTTCTGTTCGTGGGATTTCCATTAGTGGAAGACCTCCGTCGATACATGTGGATGAATTTATGGCAAGACAAAAGGAGCGCCAAAACCCTATGAATACAGCAGTCGGTGATAGCTCACAGTTCAAGAACTTGATGCATGCCAATTCCAGCTATTCTGGTAAGCCAGATAAACCACAGCCAATGAAGACAGATCTAGACGATGATCTTCAAGGGATCAATATTGTGTTTGATGAGGAATCAGAATCTGATGAACAACTACCATTCCCTCAACCAGATGAAAGTTTGTGCCCCCCTGTTGTCATTGGAGAAAGTTCGCCAAGTTTGGTTGCTGCTGAGATTGAAGGTGATGCAGATGAGACTACTCGGCATTCTGTAGAACCACCTTCATCAATTAGAGATGGAAGCTTACGTGCTGGTAATCCTTTAGGGAAATTAGCTTCAATGTCTGAAGTTCCAGCGTCTCAAGAAGTGAATGCTTCTTCAGAGAACTTCACTGGCATGGCTGGTGAAAATTCTTCTTGTGAGCAATCTGAGGAATCAAAATATGTGTCTCCTAATGATGGGTCACGAGTTTCTATTCACCATCCTCTGTCAAAGACTATGGGATTTTCGCCCCACACACAGAATCTATCTCCTGCTGCATCCTCGGTGCTACCTTTGCCATCATCAACACGTCATCAGAGTAACAGCCCACAGAGAGGTGCTGATGGTTCCATATCTTCTGGATCACATGACAAATCAAGAATTCTAATGAATCAACCTCCTTTACCCCCAATGCCCCCTCCTGCTGCTGTATCGGCTCACATTTTAGAGCCTGTGGGAAGCCACATATTGCCTTTCTCAAGCAGTGCAAGGGATGTGCAGCCTCCAATCCCTTCAGGATATCCTCCACGATTTTTTGATGTAGGTATCAGTAAATTTCATAATATGAACCCATCTGTAATAATGAACTTTTTATAACTCACAGGTTACCTTTTTTCTTTTTCGGGAAAATGAGCTTTCTATTTTTGTTTTGCAGCCTCAATCAGATAATGCACCATCGACTAGCAGTAGTTCATTTGCAAATGCTCAGCCTGGTATTGATTCCAAGTTACATTGGAATATGACATCTAGCAGTAGATTTCGTTCTGACAGCTTTACTTCTACTACCTCAGTACAACCAGTGCCACCTCTCCCTCCTGTGCCACCACCATTCTCTGCCTCTGTTAATCATTCATCTAAAATATTTTCTGGTTCCCAGGCTCCAGTTAGCAATCCGTTAACCAATGCCGGAGCCCAGACTCATATAGCTTCCAATAACTTGAATAGCACAAATTATGGAGCTTTGTCCGTATCTGGAAATAGCTTCACATCTTATTCATTACCAATGTTTACATCACCTTTATTTATTGGCCGGCCTGCTTCTGTATCTGGGACATTTTTCAGTTCATCGTCAATGCAGAATATCCAAAACACATCAAGCCTTTCACAACATTTTACTGGCTCTCAGTTTGCTTTGCAGTCTGTACTACCCCGGCCACCACCACCTCAACCACAACCACGCCCTGCTCAGCAACTGGCACTGCCCAATCAACTCTTGCAAACCCAATCTGATCAAGCCATGCAGCTTCAGCAAAATCCTGTCCAAGTTCAGGTTAATCAATTGCAGATTCCTCAGCAAATTCAGGTTCCACGAGTACAACTTTATTATCAAACACAACAACAGGAATCTGTCTTGCAACCCGGACAGTCAGCACTTGAGCAAGTTCAACAACCGGCTCAAAATCTCCAAGCTGATAATTCCCAATTTCAACAAAAAGATTCGGGGATGACTTTGCAGCAATATTTTTCTTCTCCCGAAGCCATCCAGGTTTCTGTCTAATACTAAGTTGTATTTTCCATGGTCTTGTATTTTTTGCTCCTGCATCTGAGTCCTTTTTCTTTTGGTTTACTAGTCCCTGCTGAGTGATCGGGACAAGCTTTGCCAGCTTTTGGAGCAGCATCCAAAGTTAATGCAAATGCTTCAGGTTTCATCCATTTTCAACTTTATCTCAATTCATTTACTTTACTCGATTATTTTATTACAAAACAGTTAAATTTGTGCTACTTAGCATTCAAGCTTCATTTTCGTAGTTAAGATGTAGCTGTCATGATTACATACTTATGAATGCTCCACCTTCATTAATTGTTCAATATATTCTCATTTCTACAATTTGAATGGTCTTCAAACCTAGAACTGCTAATCGTTGTCCTATTCTGTTCTATTTCCTGTTTTTAAAATTTGATCAGACTGGCTGGTTTAACTTTAATCTTGAACCTAATGCAAAACCAAACCCTGGTTGAACCAGATATGCCTAGCTAACTGGAAAAACTGGAACTGAAAGTGCCACTTGTTCACCTGCCCCTGTTTTAAGAAATCCGATCCTCATTCTGTCTGATTGCATGTTCTCATTCCAAAGTTTCTTATTGCTGTATTATTCATTACCACAATCGTGTTTCTCAATTTGACTTTCCACCAACTTTGCTCATGCAGGAACGACTAGGCCAACAGTAGACCTTAGAAATGGAACCGAGAATGCCTGTTTCTTCTATGAGCCAAATGAAGTTAGAATCCTAGCAATGCATTTTGTGCAATTTTCGATTTTTGGCAGAAGCAGACAGAAGGCTTCCAAGTCAACCTGCAAAAACAAATAAATATCTATTTTTTTTATGTGTTCAAACATTTTTGTACATTATTCGTGCAGTTGTAATATTTGTGTTCAATCCTGTTGGGAATTCTCCATCTGGGTGACTTGTATTGTATTACTCGAATTTCTCCCATGGAATTTGTAGGGAGCATAGGTTAAAGACAATGGTTGGCTCATGGTTAGAAACGACACGACCTTATCTCGCAATCTTTTATTCATTTGTTTACGTTGTTACATGATCTTTTACAAGTTAGATGAGAGATTAGATTAGAGAATTGAACTTTTAATTTATCAGACTTGACTACTATAAAAATCTAGAATGCTTGTATCTAAGCTAATAACAGTTCGTTCAGTGTCTTTTTTTTTTGTTTGTCAATATATAGAACTAAACTTGAAATGTAATGTTACAATTTACGTATTCTTTTAATCGAGATTGCTATGCTGCGTGACAATTCTGTGCGCGACTCCTTGACCCACCGTCGCTGTTGCTGTCCTTGCTGCGCCATCGGCTGTGATCGACGTGCTACTTGTTGACGCTTCGGTCGGTATCGGATTCCGATCGGATAGTAATTGGAAATTTGGTCGGAAATAGCTGCTCCTATTGCACATCCATCGATGTCGGTCCTTCCTCGGTCGATCTTTGATTGTGATTCAATCGGAATTTGGCTTGATTGTTATCGACAGTGGTCGTGCCATTTCTGACCAAATCACGGTCGGAGATTGGCCGAGGAAGCATCGGCGTCGACGGTCGGACGCGGCGAGGGCGGCAACAGCGGTGGTGAGTCACAGGTGTCGCGCACGAGTCGTGGATTCCTCGTCGTGCAGCGTAGCATTTCTCTTCTTTTAACATCATAATGGATGAGTAGAAATGTTTAATGATCCAAGTTATGCAAGATTTTTTTTAAAAAAAATAATATTAGTGTTTGGGATTCGCTAAATTAATCTTGGAGATGGATGAATTTTTCTTCTTGATTTGAGTAAATTTGAATTGCAACTTACACAAATAGAATACAACACAATTGTGAGAATCTCATGTGGCCAAAGACTAACTAAAAAACACATCTAACATCATTGTTGGTTTGCAGAGGAATTGCCATCACTACTGTTTTCACTAGAACAAGGGACTATATTTATATAATAACTAGGCTTTACAATTTGCGAAGAACAACAAAACTTCCATTGCCAAGAATTGCACTGCCTATGTGAGTGCTCCGAGCTTTATGCATAAATACCCATGAATCGACGAGGCAAGCACCGAAGAGTTTCTTCACAATTTTAGTTTGCTCAACTCGATCTTCTTCACAGGGTATGTGTATGCTTCATAATCTATTTGCTGGCCTAGAGTGCTCAGCTTTGTGAGTGTTGTTATGAGATCAACCTGAAATGAACAAACAACCATTAGACCACAACAGCGATAATGAATTTTTGCAAATATGTGCACCTACTAAAGAAACCTATGGTGCAGTTGGTTAGTAAGGAATTGAACCTAATGACGTGGGATGATCTATATAGTTGACCTCACTTAGTGATATAAAGATTTGATTGTTGTTATTGTTGTTGTATATTTCTTTCTTATGTAAGTCAACCCTCCAAAATATTTATTATGAGCGTGGAACAAGCAGACTCATCAGTTGGGTCTGACAAATCCAGCACACCACTCAGGTTGATCACATTGCTCAAGCAAATCAAGCAGAGCAAAGTAGAGATTGGGTTAGTTGAGTTGAATGAACCGATCAAGCAGAGATGGTCAGACAATCCTGTTGAGCCATGATAGACAAAGGATAAATTGAGCTAAACATGGCAAACAAGCCAAAAAAAAAAAACTAGTCAGTTCGATTGAATGAGTCAACAAAACTGGTTAAACTGAGCAAACAAGCTAGTCAAGTTCCTCGGATTGGTTGGGAGGGGCACGCCAAGCAAGTTAAGCAGATCAGTTGTGTAGGGGGATGACTGTTGGGCTCGATGGGTCTGTCACATCGGAACCAATAGGCTGGGTAGTTGATATAGATCAATCGCATTGAACTGGGTTGATTGTGCGAGCTAGACAAGTTGAACAAAAGATATTCCTTTTATGGTTGCGAAAAACTCTTCTTTGTTTATACTCCCTATAGCTTTCCTACCAAACAAACAAATAATTATTCAATGTCTGTTCGATTCTACGAACCAAACAAAAAAAAAAGTTATTCCTCTTTAATTCCCTTTTTATCCAATTCCTAACATGTAAATCATTTGAAGAACACAATCAGTTGTTTGTTTGACATGAAATTTCTACGGTAAACAAAAAGAAAAGAGCCAGTAGAACTACAATATCTAAATTTTGATTAGTCATACTGACCTTCTACTTAACTTCTAATTGAAGAGTTTGACTTGCATTTCTTGTAGTAGGAACAGTATAAATGATGAAGGTTAATAAAAACAAGTATTGCTGAAATTTTGTTTTGTAATTATAATCACCTCGTAATCGGTTTGAGATACAGTTTCTCGGCTTCGTTGATACTTTTCCACCCATGGTCGGACATCAGGATCAGTTGACAAAAGGCTCTCTGTTGCCAACTGATCAGGACCGAGAAATGCAGACATCACTGCAAGCTGCAAAATTGTGAACTAATCCTTAAAACATAGATTAGCAAAAAGTATAAAAATAAATTGAGGGATATACTGATGGAGAGATCCGATGAATTCAGATATCAATTACCAGAGTAAATCCTAGATTTTAGAGGAAAGAAAGTATGTTGGAAGCTCAAAAGAATTTTGCAAATGTGTTAAACCATTTACACTAAAAAGGATGCTCTTATCTCACAGAATCATATTCGTTGAATGATTTGTATGTTGAAAATCCTAGATGAGCAGTTCTTATCGTGGTCTTGATACGGCAGGGCATAAATAGTAGAAACTACATGTTCTGATAAATCTTATCAAATGATATCAGTTTTTTTCCCCAACACTATAACAAAGATGATATTGTATGTTACTAAGGTAAACAATGACAGTGGCAAAGATGTTGGTTTGGAATTTAAATTTTAAACATTTAAACAGTTGCAAATGGCGGCTGAATTTTAAAGGAAAGTACCTGGCGAGGACCAAAGCCTATGGTGATGAACTTTTCTTTCATTTCCTGAACAGAAGCCTTGTTCCACTGAGGGATCCTTCCTTCCGGATCAGGAGCATCAGCATCTTTTCGCCCAAATTGTCTGTCAAACAAGCCCCACTGAACAAATGGGAAAGGTGCATCATTTTATCTTCAGAAAGTTTTAACACAGCTCATCAAATAGAGAGTTTCAACACAGTTCATCTACAGGTTCGCCACTCGCCTCTCTACTTTCTCTTGTATTCAATGATTCAATTCTTATTGAATGTATCGAAGATGACCTCAATTTTCTTTCAGAAAATCTACTACAGGTACTCTACATTGAGGACAAAGATCACAGGGAAAAGGTACAAATAGTAGCAATTGATATCTTAGCAGCACCATTATGCCAACTTCCGAAATTGGAAATGCAAAACAGGCAGTGAAACAAGGAACATGGATTAGCCATTGTGAGGCAAGAATTTCCTGAAGTGCTCAATGCAAATCCTAGTCTCGGTCCCTAATACAATACTAGTTGTATCAAATTATAAACAAGACCATTGGATATATAGCCGCGTAAACAAACAAACTTCTAAAAGGCTGACCCCCATTATATATCCAATACCAAGTCTGTGGAGGCAGGAGCCAATTCCCATGAAAAGGTAAACTGAAAATCGATACATTGTCTACAGAAGTAGTAACATTATTTGGAGTCTTCTGAGGTTAAGATCCTTAAACTTAGCCTATGATGACAAATAGATCTCATATAGAGACTCTGCAGCATGATCAGCTTGCTGACTAGATATCTGTAAAATTTACTACCGGTAGGGAGCCCACATTAAACAGATGCTGCATCTCTTTAAAAGACAAAAAGATTGTGCGTAATGATTTCACACCATCGTCTTTGTTGGAGTAAATGGAATTAAGGAGATAGATTGCAACTTAGCTTCGTTCCTCCAGCACAATGGTGCTTAGCAGAGATTGTGGTTCAAACTGAGAGCACTTTAGGCTGAAATTCAATAGTGAACTTTTTTCTTGGATCATTTTCAAAATTTGGATGGAAGTTGTTACTTGTCATCTATATATTTCAAAAATATTGATAAATATTAATGATACATAATTCACTGCCCTTTCTCTTTATCATGTATCATCAGGTGCAACAACAACAACAACAACAAGTCTTATCCCACTAAGTGGGGTCAGTTATATGGATCCTTTTACGCTATTGAGCTTTATTCCTTATTATATCATCATTTATATTTAAATAAATTTTATTTTATTTTATTATTGTTAACCAAGTCTTCTTTGATCTTCCTCTTCTTCGTTTGATATGCACATTTGTCATAATTTCACATCGTATCAGCCATCAGGTACATGCCATTTTATTAGAAAATAATATGTGATAATGAGAAGAGAAGACAATGGATTTGATACAAGAAGATAAAAGGGGGTGAAAAAAGTAGAGGAAAACGGAGGAAGAAGAAAAGAGTAAAGAGGATAATAGAGAGAAAAAAAAGAATATTACAAAAAGAAGACGAGAGATTTCAATTCATAATTCTCACATCACCTTCCAATCTATAGGCGGAGGTTTTGCACCCAAAATCCAAAGGCATGGCATGGTAAAAAAATCAACTTATGAGAATCATGGGGACCCTCAGCAATTGATTATTCTATCCATTATTACAATAACACAATAAAATAAATGAAATGATATAAAATTCAAAAAATGTCTTTAGATATCAAAGAAAAAGGATGCTTACACTAGATGAATCAACCCTCACTCTTAGTCAAGTAGCTTACTTGAGATATTGGCTACAAATGAATCATCTAAATCAAGTAGGTTTCTTGAGGTGTTGTCATTTGATCATGATGAACTTATTAGCATTTCTAGGGGAGGATAAGAAAATAGTATTAACTCTTTTTGGAAAAATAAATAAATTTCTCATTTAAGGAACCAACCTGACCACTAGAGCCATATACCGAATACAGAAATATTCCTTTGTCTTCCTTCCCTCCACATTTCTTGATTGCAGAATCAATAAAGGTTTTCTTTATCGCTGATTGGGCTGTGTTTATAGAGTTCATTAAAGTCAAATAAAAACCCATTATAAATGCTGTAAATTCAATGGAAATTATAATACAAACATACAAGTGACTGAGGTCACAAAACTATGACCATATCACTTCGCTCTAAATATTATCAGCATAGGTTCTAAGTTATCAATCCTTAATATGGAGGCATTGTAGATAAGAACAAAAAAAAATAGTCCTGACTCCTAAAGCCTGCTTTTTTTCATAAAGGATATCTCATAAAAACTGCTCATCATAGATTAAGCTGATAAACTTTAATATACAGTCTTAGAAGCAGAAGATCTTGGAGCATTCTATGTAAGAATTAGTGTCTTTTCAATATATTGCTTCTACACTAACAATTAGCTCACCGGCATACTGGATAAGGTCTGCAAATGAAATTGGACCACCTTTGGAATATGAGTCTATCTCTTTCTTGGCTTCAACTAGGAGATTCAACGAAGCAGAAAGCCCACTATTTTCAGGTCTCCCTATTTCAGGGCTAATGAGAAGGAAAAAAGGATTAATGGAAGAATCTGGTTATGCAACCAATCTGAGAGTAGAAGATACAGAAAATCAATAGAAATCAGACTTTTTTGTGTGTAATCAGACACATGCCTTAAGCGAATTGATCCATTGGGGCCTCCAGATTTTGTAGCCTAGAAATTTACTTTCAAACTCAGCTGACTGCCCAGCTTAACTGTATTACATGAAACGAAAGGAAAAGTATCCTCCTATCTTGGATGAGTAATCGAGGCGTTACCTTGTCATATGTCATGGCATCATTCAGTGCTAGAATAAGTATGGATGGAATAAGATCTGAATGTTCCTTTAAATGATGCGAAAAAGAAACATCTCAGAATATACCAGATACAAAATTTAGCCCATCATTGATATGAGGCTT
The DNA here is from genome assembly GCF_044706935.1 of Curcuma longa. Lineage (NCBI taxonomy): Eukaryota > Viridiplantae > Streptophyta > Magnoliopsida > Zingiberales > Zingiberaceae > Curcuma > Curcuma longa. Next base: position 140,159 of record NC_133863.1, on the reverse strand, counting down.
GACAAAGCTTATGTTACAGTTACCTTTATAGCTTTAGAGAGAGTATCTTTGACACTTGCTGCAACCAAAATAAAAGGAAACTTAATCCTGAGAAAATTTGCTTACTTCAATAAGGAAGGATATACCAATATAAGTGAAGCTTACATTGGAACTCAGAACGTTGCCGACGTTGAATCAAATCAGCAGCATAGGAAACTTCAGTAAATGGCCCTGAGGTTGCAGCCAATTCCTATTTGTCACAATCAGCATAGGGTCATTAATCTTTCTTTCAATACATCAATAGGTTTTTGCATAACAGGAACAAGTAATGCAAAAGCATAATCATAGCTCAAGAATGTATCTGATTTGGCAAGGGAAGAACCAGTTCTAGCTATATTAAATCAGAATGTGGGACATGAATAAAAAATATTATTATTTCTTTTTGAAATATCCAATTTGCTACTAGTAGCAAATACATTGCATGAAATTTGTAAGGAATAGAGGTTATTCTTGTTTACACTGATCCAAGATACTCTTTTATTACCAAACATTGTAGAAACAAGTTTCTGGAATGGAATATAATCAAAAAGCTTCATTTCTTCATTTTCTTCAACAAAGAGGAAGGTCAGGGAAATTCACAAGGGACAAAGATTATTCTTGTTTACACTGGCCTAGATTCTCTTACATTCTCGAACATTGAAGGAACATATAGCTACATAGACACTACCTAAACAATCTTTTATTAAGCCAGTTCATAAAAAAAAAAGCGCCCTTTCTCTTTTTTCCTTCAACAAAGAGGAAGGTCAGACAAAAGTCCCATGAATAACAAGCAGATGAGATCCAAATGTAGCTGAAAGTGATAGATATACCATGCCAACTGCAGCACCCAAGCATTTAAGAACATCCCTTCTAGTCGGCAGGCATCTTTCGCCTGCATCGGCAAGGCCAAAGTCATCGGCTTTGTGATAGCAGCAAACCCTTCCCTGCTTCTATCAGGTAATAGTGCCAAAAAACAACAAATTTAGTGGAATCCACACAAATGCACATCAAAGCGGCAAGATAATGCACAGCAAGAACCGGAAGCATACAGGAACAAAGCGAGGACGGAAGCGGAGCAAAGTCGGGGCGGAGAGGAAGGAGACTGCCGCCATTCTTCGGACTGATGCCTCACTGCAACACCACGCGCTAGCTTTCGCTCATGGCGTCGAAGCGGATGGATAGCGAAGCGTAATCTTCTTATCGCGAAAGGATCCAAATCGGCGACGGATGCTTGGCGTCAACCACCTCCTCCCTCTCTTATCCAATATATATATCAATTTGTATTAATCTATTTATATATTCAAATCTCATTAACAACTATTTTTTTTTTTTAAAAAAATAAGAATCTTTTAATTGAATTCAATACAATTATTATTTTTTATTTTCATCTTGAGTTCATCGCCACAAACTTGTTTCAAAAACTGCAAAGAATAAAAATGACGCCTGTTTCAAAAACTAATTGATTCTTTTTGGACAAGAAATGAAATGGCTCCAATTTTTCAATTAAAAGGGAGTCAAAATTAATTGTTTTCAATTTAAAATAATTTATTTTTGAGATATTAATTTGTAATAATGAATTTCTAATTCATTTGCTTCAGATTCAGTGCTTATTTTTTCTACTTTTTCTTGTATATTCTTGAATTAAACAAGACATAGGCAGATAAAAATAGCGCTGAACATTCGTAAACCAAGCCTATTTATATATTTTTAATAATAAAAAATAATATAAATTTTATATGTTAACATTTACAAGCGGTCTATTAATTTAAATTTAAACATGCTAAACAAATACGACTCGTTCACAAGCGATGACACACACGTATCAATCTATAAAAGAAACAAATATGAAATTCAGAAACTAATAAACATGGTCAGTTATTTTTGCTAGGTTGGATCAACCCAAACTTCACAGAATTTCTTTTATGTCTGTCTCCATGTAGGCCAATACAATACATAGATTCACCTTCTAAACAGAAAAGATATGAAATTAGTCCTTTGACAAGTCAAATAGAACAGTTACTGTGAGCTTCTTGCAATGATTTCAGTATCAAAATGTCAAATATCCAAAATAAAGCAACCAAGAAGCTTAACTTGCAAGTTAACGAAAGGCCAAGTATGAAACACATCAATGCTTAGGATTCGAAGAAAGAAGCCCCATCTGGTCAGTAATATCATTTATGCATTGGGTTGGTTGAACCTCCATCTGCTCCTGTTTGGTGGACTCGACCTCCTCTGTGTCTATTGCGATAGGACTAGCCTTCAGGAATTGCTCCCATAAATCTTCAAGAATTCCAGGGAGCTCCTCGACGTTGAACAAGTTGATGTCAGTATCTGGGGAGAAGTCATCTGTATCGAGAGGTCCAACCTCTTGCAAGGTTTCCAAATTTTCAAGTGGGATGTCAATGGCATCGTCTTCAGGAACTATTCCGCGTAGCTCGGAAAATTCTGGGATGTTAACATCAGTTGGAGATGGAGCAATATCCTCCGGAACTACAGATAACACTCCTATGTTGTCATCCGGTCCAATCATTTTAGTGGCCACTGCAGAAGACTGATCGGAGACAGCAGAAGTCGTAGGGATGAATGAAATACCAGAACTTGAAGGGATCTCTGACAGAGTAACACCAGAATTCTGACTTGCCGTGCTTTCGAATGCTTCAGATGGACTTGGGAAGTTATCTAGCTGAAGATTATCAGAGTCTCCCAAAGATTCTAGAATAGCAGATGGATTCATCTTTATAATTTGCTTTAGTATGGCTTTGGCTGCTTCATTGATCAATGGTTGGTACTTCACTATTTGACCTTCAAGCATCTCATCATCATGACCACCTTCATCATTTGGCAGCCTCCGCTTCTTTTTTACTCCTGTAATGCGTCTGTTGCTATCACTCTGCTGCATGAATTGAGCAAAAAAGTCAGGGCTTCGGATGGCCTTTGCCAGGAATGCCATCATCTGCTGTTGTCGAAGCTCCATTCCCTGAAGGCGCTTCATCAACGTTTGTAACTGATGATCTGAGGTTTGTTGTTGCTGGCGCAATCTAATAAGCTCTTGCATAAGCACATTCTTATCTCTCTTGAGTTGCTCCACCTCTTCTTCCAACCCAAATTTTCCCAGCTCAACGCAAGATGTAACTGGAGCATTCTGCGGCTGTGGCTGCTCTTGCTGGTTTTGCCCTTGCATATGAGAGGATTTCCTCCTATTGATAGTTTGAAGAAGGTGCTTTTGTCCTCTTAAAAATCCCTCATTTGCGAACTCCCATCTATCAGGATCAACTTTTCGAAAACCCTGTCCAATACCATCAACCGCCACCAAGTGAAATATCATAACAGCCTTTAGATAACAACTTGGGAAAAAAACAATCATAAAGGAAGATTTAAACCTCAGCAACCAACATTAATTTTAGATTTTTGATCAAAAACTACATAAATGCAACATCAAGTTGCATACAAAAGATGTGGAGTTCTCCAACTCCACAACTTGGACACCTCTACAGCAATTTAGTACATCAACCTGACACTTGAAGACCTTTAAAACTAAACAATGACGAATCAATCTTCTTCCTACTTTGGAACTCTGCATCCATAGGGGATGAATGCTAGGTGCAAGACCAGGCTACATTTCAGGACATCATAACTTCCAATATTGTTTCTACATAGCTTTATTAGGAACTTGCATAGTTATAGTACCAAAAAAAGGACCAACATGGAAGAGACCAGGATGAGAAAATGGATCATGTAAAGAAATCATGTTCAAGTGGAAATAACCATGTTAACAGACCAAATGATGCATATTTTTATTTTTTGCTTTTTGGATAACATGTAAATACCTTATTCCTCCTACTTGTAAGTCATCAGCCCAGAAGAAGGTAAGGCAGTGAATGAACCGTCAATCACCTTATATTTACACACTTACACAGTTGTACAAAATTCTAGCTCTAGTTCTAGGAAGTGGGTTACACCAATTGTATGCCTGAACACTAAAGTATAACTTTGTTAATACTATGAATCCCATATAAATTAATCGGCTTTCTCGCTTAATCTTATGTAGGTCATTATCATGCCTAGAGGAATCATTGTATCATTCAAAATTGTGAGGAAGATCTGGCATTACCTATTCATCAACAAGTTTGACATCCATACTTGAAACTAACCCAATTTTGCATATCAAAAGAAGCACGGCTTCTAGGACTTGAATGCTGAACCAGCAATGCATTTTTCAATCAAAAGAAGAACTGCTTGGACTTCTAAAAGCAAACTATTTGACAACATTACAAATGATTCCTTCCAAATAAGAGTTCAAACTTCGATGCAGATGAGAATACTAACGCAGAAAATCTTCTGAAGAGTTCCTCTTAGGAGAGTCAGTAACATCTTATCATAATCTAGGAGAGTTCAAACTCAGATGCAGATGAGAATATAGGATTTGCATTTAACAGATCCAGTTTCAGAGAGAACTCACTTCTATTGTTCTTGAGAATGTTAGAATCGAACAGGAAATAGATAGATAAAATGAAACAACGGAAATGTATAGAAGATAAAATGAAAGTCTTACATAAGTATTGAGCTGCCGAACGAAGCTAGAGAAATTATTGTGCTTGAAGAACTTGGGCAGGAGATCCCTCGCGAACTCCGGCGGGTTCCACACGACGAAGCTATTGTTCCCGGGCCCCCACGACACGATCGCATCCGTCGCCGGCTCATCCACCATGTCGTAAGTTTTGCTGAGGAAAGGGGGCGGCGGATTCTTGTTCAGTCCAGCGTTCGCCGCCGCCGCCATCTCCTTCCTCCCGATCACCGCCTGCGCTCCGCCTCCACCTCCCCTGCCGTCCTGCGTGCCTCTCCCCACCATCACTCGGTCCGAGGACGAGATCAGCGTCTAGGGTTCACGGAGGAAGTCCGAACTCTCTCGAAGGCGACCATGCCTCTGCTTCTCGAGAGACCTCTCGAAGGATCGGCGCCAGCGCAAAGCAGTTATAGCATACAAAGAGGACAGTGGGATCTCCTCCAACATATCTTTTAATATTGGACATTACTGTTCGCCTCAGGTTCCCGTAATCGCCAGGCGGCAGTACATCAGTCGCATTGCAATTAACCTAATTAACCTATCAGTGGAGAGGATCCTCGCTCTTTTATGTAGCTACCTGTAATTTTCGTATTTTTTTAATTAGCAAACATGAAAAGTAGTCATCTAATTTAATAAAAACTTGATTTTAAAAAAATAGCAGATTTAAAATCTGCTTTAAAAAATCATCGGAAAAGGGAGGTAAAAAGAATGGAATTCTGAGCGAAACAATTGAGACAAAGAATTAGATAAAAGAAAGAATGCACATTTTGAAATCAAGAACGTTGTTAGAGTTTACAAGAAAATCGACGATGGGGAGGTCGGGATTCTTGGCGGCGAAATTTGCGATCTGGATATACCATTCGTCGTAGTGGAGCTTGTGGATCACGCAGTCGAAGGGCCCTGCTCGATGAGGGGCCGCAAGGGGTCGATGGGGACGAGATCGACGCCGTGATCGCGAGCGGTGTCCACGAGAGAGGGTCGGATGAACGTCTGCTGCTTCTTGGGCAAGAGTGTGTAGCCCACCATGAACCGACGATCGGAAGGCTCCGCCATGTCCAAATCGAGATCCGAAGAAGCAGAATCACCTCGATCCCCGAACTCAACCGAAGCAAATTGCATTATCGAAGAACAAGAATCAACCACCGATCGATCCAACGTTGTTCAAAGGAAATCACATATCAAACTCCTTCACTAAAAAAAAACATCGATTAGCGACTGAATTTTCGGTCGCTAAATCCGATTAGCGACCAATTCAAAAAATCATAAAAAATTTCATCGTAATTGGATTTAGCGATCAAAATTGAATTCGGTCACTAATTAGCGACCGAATTTAAATTTGGTTTTAGCGACGGAATCTCAATTCGATCGTTAAAATTAGCGATCGAATTTAACTTCCGTCGCTAAAATTAGCGATCGAATTCAAATTCGGTCACTAATTAGCGATCGAATTCGATTTCGATCGTTAAATCCAATCAAATTAACTCTAAAGTTAATGACCGATTCATTTTCGATCGTTAATTTAACGACCGAATTTAATTCCGATCATTAAATTACCGATGGATTTGTTATTTCGATCGCAATATAACGATCGAAATTAAATTGGTCGCTAATCAACGACCGAAATTGAATCGGTTGCTAGTTAATGATCGAAATTTAAGATCGGTCGTTAAATTAGCGACTGATTAAATTTCGGTCGCTAATTCCGTCACTATTTAAGGTTATTTTTGTAGTGCTTGAAAGAACAAAAAAATTAGGGTTCATACCTTTTACTTTTCCGATCACTTTCCAAACACAGAGAAGAGGACGGAGACGATCGACGGAGCGTTTGAGAACGGCGGCACGAGAGCTTAGCGCAATTTATAGCCGAAGCGAAAGGGTGTTTGGAGTGAGATCACTCGCGGTCAATTCACGCAGCGGTAAACACGGCGATCAGTGAAACGAAACACCAAAGAGCGGTGACCGGAATCGGAGTTGGTTGTGTTCGTTGGATCGGCATTCGACGGAGATGATCTAGCCATGTTTCGGCAATGCAGGGAAAAAAGCAAAATAAAATAATAAATAATAAAGAAAGAAGAGTTTGTGATTTAATGGAATATGCTAATATTATTTCCAATTTTCTTGATAAATAAATTTAAAAAAAGGAAAGAAAATTTGGAGGATAAATAAATTACAAGAAGGATTATAAATTTAACTAAATGAGATTATTATATAAATTATCAAAGATTTTATTGTTTTCAATGATGATAGTAGAATTTTGAAAAAAAGATGTAGTATTCAGTGATTCAGACTCGAATTGATAATTATATTGAGTCAAAAGGAGTTCATAGTCAATAGCTTCAGAAATTATCATATTATGTCTATTACAAAAATCTTATCCCAAAAATGCTATTTCATCCTCACTCATGGATTAAAATTTACAACCAAATAGTTTATTCGAGTCGAGTTTCTTTTAATAATTCATAGGGCATCAAGAAATCTTGTTGAGACAAAACATACTCATCCTCCAATCCAGCAATTGTGAGATATTCATCTTCTGTTAGAGTCGTTACCATCAATAATTAAACAAATTTAAGAAACTAAATGAGATTATTAGTTGAATTGGTAAAGATTTTATTATTTTCAATGATGGTAGTAGGATTTTGGGGAAGAGACGTATTATTAGTCATATTGAGCTAAAGGGAGCTCATAGTTGATAGCTTCAGAAAGTGTCATATTATATCCATTATAAAAATCTTATCCCAAAATGATATTTCATCTTCACTTGTGGGGTTAAAGTTTGCAACTAGATAGTTTTCCTCGACTTCAATTTCTTCTAGTAGTTCATAGTGCATCGAGAAATTTTATTGAGGCAGGACATGCTCGTCCTCCAACCCAACAATTGTGAAATGTTCACTTCTGTTAGAGTCGTTAACATCAACAATTAAACAAACTTATGAACTAAATGAGATTATTACCTAAATAATCAAAGATTTTATTGTTTAATTTCACTGATGGTGGTAGGATTTTGGAGAAGAGATGTAGTATTCAGTGATTCAGACTCTAACTAATAGCCATATTGAGCCAAAGGAAGCTCATAGTTGATAGCTTCAGAAAGTGTCATATTATGTCCATTGCAAAAATTTTATCCCAAAAATGCTATTTGTCCTCACACATAGGGTTAAAGTTTGCAACTAGATAATTTTCCTCAACTCCAATTTCTTCTAGTAGTTCATAGGGCATCGAGAAATCTAGTTGAGACCGGACATGCTCGTCCTCCAACCCAGTAACTATGAGATGTTCAGCTTCTGTTAGAGTCGTCAGTATCAACAATTAAACAAACTAATGAAACTAAATGAGATTATTACCTAAATGGTCAAAGATTTTATTGTTTAATTTCAATGATGGTAGTAGGATTTTGGAGAAGAGATGTAGTATTCAGTGATTCGAATTCGAACTAATAGTCATATTGAGCCAAAGAGAGCTCATAGTTGATAGCTTCAGAAAGTGTCATATTATGTCCATTGCAAAAATTTTATCCCCAAAATACTATTTCATCCTTACTCACGGGGTTAAAGTTTGCAACCAGATAATTTTTCTCAAGTCGAGTTTCTTCTAGTAATTCATATGACTTCGAGAAATCTTGTTGAGACAGAACATGCTGGTCCTCCAACCAACAACTATGACATGTTCAACTTTTGTTAAGAGTCGTTAGCATCAATAATTAAATAAACTTAAGAAATTAAATGAGATTATTACCTGAATTGTTAAGATTTTCATTGTTTTCAATGATGGCGGTAGGGTTTTGAGGAAGAAATGTAATATTCAGTGATTTTGACTCGAACTAATAGTCACATTGAGCCAAAGGGAGTTTATAGTTGACAACTTCAGAAATTATCATATTATGTCCATTACAAAAATCTTGTCCCAAAAATATTATTTCATCTTCACTCATGGGGTTAAAGTTTGCAACCAAATAATTTTCCTCAAGTCGAGTTTCTTCTAGTAGTTCATAGGGCATCGAGAAATTTTGTTGAGATAGAGCATGCTCGTCCTCTAATCCAGCAACTGTGAGAATTTCAGTTTCTATTAGAGTCATTAACATCAACAATTAAACAAACTTAAGAAACTAAATGAGATTATTACTTGAATTGTCAAAAAGTTTATTGTTTTCAATCATGATAGTAGGGTTTTAGAGAAGAGATGTAGTATTTAGTGATTCAAACTCGAACTGATAGTCATATTGAGCTAAAGAGAGCTCATAGTTGATAGCTTCAGAAAGTGTTATATTATGTCTATTGCAAAAATTTTATCCCAAAAATGTTATTTTATTCTCACTCATGGGGTTAAAGTTTATAATTAGATAATTTTCCTCAAGTAGTCAAGTTTCTTCTAATAGGGGCATCAAGAAATCTTGTTAAGACAAGACATGATCGTTCTCCAACCTAACAACTGTGAGATATTCAATTTCTGTTAGAGTTGTTAATGTTGATAATTGATCCAAAATTAATAATGGTTAATGGGTTGATGATGTGACAATTAGTTAAGTTAGTGGTTAAAAGAAATGTATCTAAGTTCAATATATCTTCATTAGTTGATTTAGTGGGGTATTATTATGGAGTTAGTGGTTTAGTTGTGTTATGTAAGTAGCTTATAAATATGTACATGTTGATGAACAAAATATTGAAAAAAAATATTATGTAATCCCCTTATTTATTATTTACCTCCTATTATCTTCCTTCTTAATTTTTCTAATAGTTAACATCATTAATTAAATAAATTTAAGATACTAAATGAAATTATTACTTGAATTTCAAGATTTTCATTGTTTTTAACGATAGCTGCAGGATTTTTGGGTTCGCACTCAAAGTGATAGTCATTTTGAGTCAAAGTGAGCTCATAGTCGTTGAGGTGTCATTTCCCCTTGCTGTGCCCTTTAGGCTTTAACGTACTCGCTTAAAATATCATCTTCTTTGGAGCTCCAGAGCCCCTTTTTCATCTTCTTCTCCCTGAATACATCGAAACAAATCGCCAAGAAACAGAGACCGACAGGAATTTAAAAATAACTGATCTTTAAATAGATTGCATATATATTCTCGAGAAGCAAGGAAACAGAGGGTGTTACTCACATAACCATTGAGCTACGGAAGGAAGCAGAAATGTCTATATATGCTTGAAGAACTAGCTAGGGCATGCAGGAGATCCCTGGCGAGTTCTTGCTAGAAGAACTCGAGCAGAGACGACTGGCCACCCCGGCAACCCATCGCCCGGTACTTCTCGGCTAATGAACGCCAATGCAGGACAACCCCTCGCTGCGCTTCTTCATGGAATGCAGATTGTATATATATATATATATTCCCTACCAAGTACCTCCTTCAACTGAAAGTGGCCGACACAATCTAAAAGAGAAATTAAGTTGCACATTTAAATTTTGAGAAGACCTACTTCTTTTTTATCCATATCCATATATATGTTCAACTGATGTTTGACATCCTATCCTTCTTCCAGTGTGGCTCCCTCACAATGTACCTTTCTTAAGACTGCTTAGTATCAAAGGTGGAAAAGGCATTCAAAGTGCCACGATTAAATCGGCTCTTGATAGTGTAAATTAATATTTTCTTGTTTAACTTTAATCCTTTTAGTTTTCTAGCAAAAAGGTAAAGCTTCAGTATCAATATTTGCATGGCTTTCTCTTCCACGCACAAATGCCATTCGTGACTGAATAAAAGAGAGATGATTTTATAGCCAAATTGAACAGTTACTGTGAGCTTCTTGCAATGATTTCAGTATCAAAATGTAAAATATCCAAAAACAACAACCAAGAAGCATATAATCCATCCCATAGAAAAATAAATCATTTGAATTTGATTGAAGCCTACTAACACACATAAGGTTCAAAACGTGCTCTTTATACGCAGAGTAATCAATGGGAAGATAATAATGAAAGACAAACAAATTAGAAGGTATCATCCAGCAATATCAATAACTAATAAAGTTGTTTTTACAAAGAAGTAATTAAATCTCTGTCCTAAATCTTCCTCAGTTCTCTTTAAGTTTTAAAATTTATAACTAAGTCTTTTTAATTGTTAAAAAACAAGGGAAAAATCAATGAAATAACAGTGGAGCCAGCTCCAGCTTCTCAGTCCTGGCTTTCTTGGGATTCAGGGACTCGGCCTCTTCTTCAGATTGAGCATTGGCCTGCTGCTTTCTCTTAGACCGAGCCCTTCGATTCTGGAACCAGTTGTAGACGTTTGTCTCAGAAATCTGGCCGTGTTCGGCGAGCTTGGCAGTGATATCCTTTATCCCCTGCTTGCTCGGACTGCCACTCCCTTGGTAGAAGATGCTCTCCAGAATCTGAAGCTGCATCGGCGTCGGCGTCCAGCGCTGCCTCGCACAGATCTTGGCGCTTCCAGATGCTGCCGCCATTGCAGAGTCCGAGGACAAAGAAGAACTGATCATTCCCATTCCTGAAAGCAATAACAAATTCATTATTCGTTAACCCTTGATTGAAACAACAAATTAATTATTCGAGATCCAAAACAGCAGCATTAAAGCGCCAAGATTCAACTTTTACTGGCAAAATCACCACATTGTAGATGCTCACGCGCACGGAGATGAGAAAAGGCATCGATTCATCAAAAAGGAAAGGTAAAGATCGAATTTTTGGAAAAATAAAAACAAAAAAAAGAGGGAGAAGGAGGGGAGGAAGAACCTGTGAAGGATTCCTGACGCAGCTCGGTTTCCCAATGCATCTCCGCGAGCTGCTCGCAGATGGTGGCGTAGGCGGCGATTTGCAGCCTCAAGGTCTCTATCTGCTCATCCGTCATCACCTTCCCACACAGCGCTGCATTCTCCATCTTGAACCCACCGCTTCCGAGCAAGGATCGAAGGGAAGCAGGCAGAATCCTCGACCCTTTTTCTCCGGCGCAACGGAGGAGGAGGAGGAGGAGGAGGAGGAAGGGTAGAAGACCGTGGAAATCAAGAAACGAGACTGAGACTCTGTGAGAGTGAGGCTTTGATGTATGGCGAGTCTCTATTTGTAGACTTTGGTTGTTGGGCTTTGGGCTTTACAGCTTCAAGATTCGCGAACAGAGGATGAACGGTCGGGATCGAGGACAGGGTGGACGGAGCCACGGATTGAGCCGGAGAATCTAATGATGGTCGGAAGGTGATCTATCTATCATTTGATGTCATTTTTTTTTCCATAAAAAAAAATAAAAAAGGAAAATAAAATCCAAATAAATCGCACGCGTAAAATATGGAAAGAGAGAAATAGATGAGAAATTTAGGAAATGTATTTTCACTAATGATCGATTGATTCCATAAAAGATAATATATAGTAATATTCTTAAATAGGTATCAAATATATACAGTTTTGTATGGATTACTAGTTCTTAATTAAGATAGCTTGTGATGGATAATGTTTTCAACAGAATTACGGAAGTTTTGTGGTAATATATATTTTATTCTTTTGAGATGACATAAAGAATTATTATTTCAAACTTAATGCAAAATTAAATATTTATAAAATGTTTATAGTATGATGAGAATTTGTATGAAAAATAAAATATCTACAACGATCAATTTTTATATTCAATTTATTTGGAAGGTCAGATAAATTGAGAAAAATTTTCCGTCATCCTTTCCACTATTTATTCATCTTTAAATAATGGAGAAGTAAGCTTTTCTCTTCCCCACCCTTGATTGTTGTTGTGCAGTGGCACGATCGGCCCAGGGCAGCAACCTCGCGAGCCACGACACCTTCGTGGAGCTTGAGTCGACATTGTTGTGGGTGCTAGAAGAGAGTCCTTCTATGAAATCGTTGAATTTGATTGCCAATAAATGAAATCATTGTTTGGATAACAGTTTAGTAAAGATGTCAACAACTTGGTCCTTTGTATCCAACAATCTAAGTTTCTATATCCAACAATCCAACAAGGTTTAATTGTTTTTTTCCATTTGATTGGAGAGGAGCAATCACAAAAGATAGGTTTACAAATTCATGACCTCAAATGTTAACAACAATCATGTAAATGGATACACACTAAAAAAAAAAGAGGGAAACAATAGTTTTTGAATAGTTTGAGGAAGGTTTATATAGATACAGTAATTGTTGATAGTTTTCTGTAGGTGTTTTTGTCATTTATCATTCTTTTGATTTTGTCCTCCTTAACAGTTTGCTTCATCAGATCTTCAAGTGCAGACATCAAACATCCTACGAGAAAATGTCATCCCACAAGCCATCAAACTCCTTATTTTGGATTGAATGGAGTTCCCACTTCCCAATCCATGGCAAAGTTGTACCCTGAAAAAGTTTCGTTCTAAGAGTAGTTGGACCAACTCTGTTCTTGTGATTCCTTAGATAAGACATGTTTCTCCTCCATGGTAGCAATCGAAGATGGTTCAAAGTCTACTGCTGTGGCCTCTGAAATATGAAGTTAACAATAGTTAGATTCGACGAGTTCAAATATTTTCTTTGAGAAGAAGAAATAATGAATCATGTAAGTAGATTAATACTGAACTTTTTGACCTTTTGCAGTATTTCCTGATTCAAACTCGAATTGACGGTTATATTGAACCAAAGGGTTTCTCACAGTTGAGAGCTTCAGAAAGGGATTAAAAATCTTGTTTCAAGAATGCTATTTCATCCTCACTTGTTGGGTTAAAGTTTGCTTCTTGATTGCCTTCCTTAATCTGAGTTTCTTTTAATTGTTCATAGGACATCGAGAAATCTTTTTGAGATAGGGTATGCTCTTCCTTCAATTTAGCAACTGCGAGATGTTCAACTTTTGTTTGAAGCTTTAGCAAATAAACTCAAGAACTAAATAAGATTATTACCTGAATTGTCAATGATTTCATTGTTTTCAATGACAGTGGTAGGATTTTGAGGAAGAGGTGTACTAGTATCCAGTGATTCACACTTAAAATGATGGTCATCTTGAGCCGAAGGTCGTTCATAGTTGATAGCTTTAGAAAGTTCCGTCTTGTATTCTGTTATTTCATCCTCACTCATAGGGATAGATTTTGCTTCTATGAAATTTTCCTTGAGCAGAGTTGCTTCTAGTTGTTCATAGGACATTGAGAAATCTTGTTGTAACAAGACATGCTCATCCTTCAATCCAACAACTGCAAGATGTTCAACTTTTGTTAGAATCGTTAGCATCAACACTTAAAATAAATTCAAGAATTAAATGAGATTATTACTTGAATTGTCAAGGATTTCATTGTTTTTAATGATGGTGGTAAGATTTTTGGATTTGCACTCAAAGTGATAGTCATTTTGAGCCAAAGGTAGCTGACTGTTGTAAAAATATTGTTCGGAGTGGTTTGCTGCTTGATCGAGCATTGAAACATCCAACACATGTTCTTCCTCTGCCACAGCAATATATTGAGAGATGATCAGCAGTTCGACCCAAGAAATTAAATGAGATTAAATAATACCTGAATTTTTAAGGATTTTATTGTGTTCAATGATGGCAGCAGGCGGGTTTTCGCAGAGAGAAGATGAAGAATCTTGAAACGTTGAAGCATTCGGTAAGGCTCGTTCATCTCCTGCAACTTCCAAGCTGTTGATGTATTGCAGCCATTCAGACTCCGAGTCAACACCATGATCAGAAGCTTCATAATTCTGGACAACAGCAGCATCAGGACAATTTGAGTTTCTGTCACATTTCTTCTGCCTCTTGGAGCTAAACCCTATTTGTGTTTGATCCTCATCGGCCGCAGTTGAATTAATGCTGATGATGTTGGGATCGAAAACATCCCTAGAAGGCGTAAGTCCATCAATTTGCTGTTGGTAGTTTTGATCTGAAGAAGCTCTGTTAAGAACCATCATCCGCTGGATAATCGGGCGATCCAATTCCTCCGCATTTCCTTATTTGATTGCGCCAAAAGTTCTTTACGTCGGTGTCTGTTCTTCCAGGCAACTGGGAAGACATCGATGACCACCAAATTGTTAGACTAGTAAAACTCGAAAAGAATTCCAAGTAGAATAACTTTCATGTGAAAGAAAATTATCTCACATGTTTTGCTATCTGAGCCCACTTGTTGCCGATGTTCTTTTGAAGCTTGATGATCAATTCTTCTTCTTCGGCTGTAATGGGGCCTTTCTTCAGATCAGGCCTGAGATGATCCTTCCAGCGCCGACGGCAACTCTTCCCCGATCGAGAAAGGATCGAGTTCTCCTCGATGAGATGCCATTTCCCCTCGCCGTGCTCCCTAACGTACTCCCTTAAAATATCATCCTCTTCAGGGGTCCAGAGTCCCTTCTTCATCTTCTTCTCCCTGAACTCATCGAAACCAATCGCCAAGAAACAGAGACCGACAGGAATTTAAAAATAACTAATCTTTAAATGGATTGATTGCATATATATTCTTGAGAATTAAGGATAAGAGTAGTTCGACAAGAAGGAAGGAAGGAAGGAAGGAAGGAAGGAAACAGAGGGTGTTACTTACTTACATAGCCATTGAGCTCATCTTCTTCAATTCTCCCTGAACTCATCGAAACCAATCGCCAAGAACTGATCTTTAAATTAAATAGATTGATTGCATATATATTATATTCTTGAGAATTAAGGAAACAGAGGGTGTTAATTACTTACTTACATAGCCATTGTGCTGCAGAATTGAAGGAAGTAGAAGTTAATGTCTATGCTCGATCGAAGAAGTAGGCCACGCAGGAGAGGAGATCTCTGCCTCTCTAGAAGAAGTCGAGCAAAACCACTCGGCTGAACGCCAAGTCGCCAATGCATATTTATAGGTGAAGATGGCGGTGGTCACTTTCTTAAAGGAAGGATCTTGAAATTAAACAAAACTTCAAATAAATCCCTTAAATATCAGTTATTTGAAAACCGCCCTTCTTCCTTGTAAACGCACATCTTTCTCTCTTTTAATATGAAATTTTTTATTTTAATTTGTACCTAAGTACTGTAAAGTCACTTAGGGTGAAAAATATATATAAATTTCAATATAATGTGACTTGGATGGACATTAATAATTAAAGGGTAGGGTGTCAAATACAATTCTATGCCCTAAATCTGCAAAAACAATCTGTTCAACGAGAAATTAAAGTGATCCAAGTAATAAAATAATTAGTTATAAACGACTTTAATTTCATTGCTACTATACCATGAATAAAGTAAAAGTGCAAGCCCGGCCATGAAGAAATTAAATAATATTTCAAAGTGGCCTAGCTCGGAATATATAGATAAAAACATAAATTAAAATATTCCGATCGATACAAGCATTAAAAATAGTTAGTTAATTAGTATCACATAAAAACATTCAAATATTAATTAATTAAAATATATTAAACTAGTTGATTCATAAAAACATTCTAACATTAATTAATTCTATCAATTGTGACTTTAGAGTATTTTTATCATAAAAAATATTGTGAAAAATCAATTGTGCAATCACATCAATAATAATAATAATTTTATTATCTATGTAAAGAAAAAAATATTTTTGATCATTGATAATGAAATTATCGTATAAAAATTTTAAATTATATATATATATGAAACAAAAAGTAATTATTTTATTTCATTTTTATTTTATTATATTATTATCTATATAAAAAAAAGATCCTAGCTAGCTAACTTCTCCCTAATCCTAGCTCCACTCTATTACAGAGCAACAAAATCTTTATCTTGGACTGAAGGGAGGTCGCATTAATATTCCATGTCGAAGTTAAATTCAATTCTGAAAATGGTTCGTTTTAGGAGCAGACCGAAGTAGTTGTTAAATAAGACGTGTTTATATATATCCTCCACTATAGGAATAAAAGATGTACATGGGCGCCCCCGGGGCATAGCTGAGTTGGTTACGATGCAGCAGACTTGCAGAAGAGGACAAGGGTTTGAATCCTGACGAAGTCAGGCAATACCCTCCTGCGTCGTGACCAACTGCAGTTTCTCGGTTTACCTCCTCACAGATGGTCGTGGGGCCGACCGTGTGGGGCCGACCGTGTGGGGCCGCTAAGATGGCGGATTCCACCTTTTTACAGAAGAAAAGATGTACATGAGCAAGCAATGAAACATGAAGTTAACTGTCAAAGAAATGCATATTATGCATCTGAAATTCGAAACTCAATTACGATGGATTTGTAGAGATTTTTTTTTCTTATAGATGGATAATAAACTTGAGAACGTAAGCTCATGATTACACTAAGCCATCATCTTCGTTTCTCGATTTATCCTGATGGTTGATATATATAAACTTTTTATGAGAGGATTATGTTAGCTATTGCTAGCTTTCAAAGTCAATTATGAGATGATTATTGATAAGAAATAATGAATTGAGCTAGCTAGGTGCGATACATTTCAAAACTGGCAATATTGGCTACAACAAGCTTGACATTCATATAAAATCACCCAATCAATTTTGCATATCAATTAAATTGATCGTATTAAATGTTGATGATATTAAATCAATAAGTTCGCTGTTTATAATTTCTTAAGTGAACATATATATAATTGCTGTTTGTTATAACTAAGTCCTTTTTAATTTTTTGTGAAAAAGGAAAAATCAATGAAATAACAGTGGAGCCAGCTCCAGCTTCTCAGTCCTGGCTTTCTTGGGATTCAGGGACTCAGCCTCTTCTTCAGATTGACCATTGCCCTGCTGCTTTCTCTTAGACCGAGCCCTTCGATTCTGGAACCAGTTGTAGACGTTTGTCTCAGAAATCTGGCCGTGTTCGGCGAGCTTGGCAGTGATATCCTTTATCCCCTGCTTGCTCGGACTGCCACTCCCTTGGTAGAAGATGCTCTCCAGAATCTGAAGCTGCATCGGCGTCGGTGTCCAGCGCTGCCTCGCACAGATCTTGGTGCTTCCACATGCCGCCGCCATTGCAGAGTCCGAGGACAAAGAAGAAACTGATCATTCCCATTCCTGAAACAATAACAAATTAATTAATTATTCGTTAACCCAATTGATTGAAACAACAGACTGAAAGATTATTATTCGAGATCCAAAACAGCAGCATTAAAGCGCCAAGATTCAACTTTTACTTGCAAAATCACCACATTGTAGATGCTCACGCGCACGGAGATGAGAAAAGGCATCGATTCATCAAAAAGGAAAGGTAAAGATCGAATTTTTGGAAAAAAAAAAAAAGAGGGAGAAGGAGGGGAGGAAGAACCTGTGAAGGATTCCTGGCGCAGTGCGGTTTCCCTGTGCATCTCCGCGAGCTGCTCGCAGATGGTGGCGTAGGCGGCGATTTGCAGCCTCAAGGTCTCTATCTGCTCATCCGTCATCACCTTCCCACACAGCGCTGCATTCTCCATCTTGAACCCACCGCTTCCGAGCAAGGATCGAAGGGAAGCAGGCAGAATCCTCGACCCTTTTTCTCCGGCGCAACGGAGGAGGAGGAGGAGGAGGAGGAAGAAGGGAAGAAGACAGTGGAAATCAAGAAACGAGACTGAGACTCTGTGAGAGTGAGGCTTTGAGGTATGGCGAGTCTCTATTTGTAGACTTTGGTTGTTGGGCTTTGGGCTTTACAACTTCAAGATTCGCGAACAGAGGATGAACGGTCGGGATCGAGACAGGGTGGACGGAGCCGCGGATTGAGCCGGAGAATCTAATGATGGTCGGAAGGTGATCTATCTATCATTTGATGTCAGTTTTTCCAATAATAAAAATAAAAAAGGAAAATAAAATCCAAATAAATCGCACGAGTAAAATATGGAAAGAGAGAAATAGATGAGAAATTTAAGAAATATATTTTGACTAATGATTGATTGATTCCATAAAAGATAATAGTAATTGATGTTGATGATGTAAATGACGTGGTTCTTGTTGGGATAAAAGTTCAGGGTCAGATAATGGTCAAAGTTCAAGTTGAGATGGCAAGATCAGTCAACATGAACTCGACTCCATCATGTTGAAATAATCTACGTCTCAAGCCCAAATCATAATAGGAATGTTGCATGAGCCCAATCTTAGCCCACCCTACTCGGCCCACCTCGACCAACCTTGTCTAAGTCGATCCTGTCTCAACCATAATCGTTTTGGCCAACCCCGCCTAAGCCGACCCTGTCTGAGCTATAGGGTGCTTAATCGTTTCGGTCCCATTCTCATTTTACTATTTTACTTAAATAGTAAAATGCTCAATAGGATGCTTAAGTATTCACCATTGGAATTATAAAAAAAAAAGACTTTTGAGCTAGTTGTTTCGACGAACAAAAATATATATAGAAAAAGAGAGGACGACTAAGTTTCTATATCCAAAAATCCAACAAGTTTTAATTGTTTTTCCCCATTTGATTGGAGAGGAGCAATCACAAAAGATAGGTTTACAAATTCATGACCTCAAATGTTAACAACAATCATGTAAATGGATGCACATTTAAGCATTTTGAGAATGGTGCTTTGCAATCAGATAATAATTTGAAAAGAAAAAAATAAAACAAATGAACCTGAAATATTAAAAAAATAAGAAGGAAACAATAGTTCTTGAATAGTTTAAGGAATGTTTATATAGATAGATACAGTAATTGTTTGTTTGTAGTTTTCTGCAGGTGCTTTTGTCACTTATCATTCTTTTGATTTTGTCCTCCTTAACGGTTTGCTTCATCAGATCTTCAAGTGCAAACATCAAACATCAAACATCAAACATCCAAAGAAAATGTCATCCCACAAGTCATCAAAATCGTTATTTTGTATTGAAGTGAGTTCCCAATAGATTATCCACGGCAAGGCAGCCCGCTGGAAAAATTTCTTCCCAGCTGCGGTTGGAAAAAATTTGTTTTAGTGATTCCTCCATTGTAGCAATAGGAAGAGGTTCGAGGTCCCCTGCTGTAGCCTCTGAAACATGAAATTAACAATAGTTAGACTCAACGAGTTCAAACATTTTATTTGAGAAGAACAAATAAAGAATCATATAAGTTGATTAATACTTAACGCTTTAACTTTTACCTTTTGCAGTGTCTCCTGAGTGAGACTCGAAAGTTTCAGAAAGTTCCTTCTTGAATTCATGGCAAAAATCTGATTTCAGGAGTGTTGCTATTTCATCTTCACTCATGGAGTTAGAGGTTGCTACTAGATAGTTTTCTTTAAGCCTAGTTTCTTCTAGTAGTTCATCAGACATTAAGAAATCTTGTTGAGACAGAGCATGTTCATCCTTCAACCCAGTAACTATGAGAGGTTCAACTTTTGTTAGAGTTGTTAGCATCAGCAATTAAACAAGCCAAACATGCTCTTCCTCTGCCACAGCAATTGAGAGATATGATGGTCATCTTCTGTTATCATTACTTAGCATAATTAAATGATATCAATTAAATAATACCTGAATTTTCAAGGATTTGATTGTGTTCAGCGATGGCAGCATCGAGAGATAGATCTTGAAACGTAATGTTTCCTACATCAAATTCGAAGCTGTCGAAAAAATCCTCGTCCATGTTTGGCGATTCAGACTCCAAGGCAAGACGATCAGAAGCTTCAAGACAAGTTGAGTTTCTATCGCATTTCTGCCTCTTGGAGCTACACCCTGTTTGATCCTCGTCGGCTGCAGTTGAATTGCTGATGATGTTGGGATCAGTTTGTTGGTGGTGGTTTTGGTGTGAACCATCATCCACTGGATAAACGGGCAATCCAGTTCCTCGGCCTCTCCTCCTTATTAGCTTGTGCCAGAAGTTCTTCAACTCATTATCAGTCCTTCCAGGAAACTGGGAAGACATAGATGACCACCAACTTGTTAAACTAGTAAAACTCGAAGTAAATTGTGAAAATCTTACATGTTTTGCTATCTGAGACCACTTGTTGCCCGTGTTCTTATGAAGCTCGATGAGCAATTCTTCTTCTTCGGTTGTCATGGGGCCTTTCTTCAGATCAGGCCTGAGATGATCCAGCCAGCGCAGACGGCAACTCTTCCCCGATCGAGGCAGGATCGACTTCTCCTCGATGAGGTGCCATTTCCCCTCGCCGTGCACCTTGACGTACTCCTTTAAAACATCATCCTCTTCAGAGCTCCAGAGCCCCTTCTTCATCTTCTTCTCCCTGAACTCATCAAAACAAATCGCCAAGAAACAGAGACCGACAGGAATTTAAAAATAACTGATCTTTAAACAGATTGATTGCATATATATTCTTGAGAAGGAAGGAAACAGAAGGTGTTAATTACTTACTTACTAGCCATTGAGCTAGCTGCGGAAGGAAGTAGAAATGTCTATGCTTGAAGAACTAGCTAGCTAGGGCATGCAGGAGATCCCTGGCGAGCTCTTGCTAGAAGAACTCGAGCAGAGACGACTGACCCCGGTACTTCTCGGCTAATGAACGCCAATGCAGAGTTATGCTTGGGCAGGCGATCCGCTCGCCGCGCTACCTTCTCTTAATTCTCTGCTAATGGAATGCAGATATATAAACCCTACCAACTACCTCCGCCTCCGCAGCTGCCGCTGCCGCCCCGCCGCCCCGCACCCCACAAATCTGTTCAGCTGAAAGCGACCGACGACACAATCTAACAGATATAATTAAGTTGCATGCACTTGGTATTCAACGACCTTTACGACCTGAATGACACTCAATACCTTCAGATCAAAGGTCATACAAGGCAGCGGCGAAGCCCAAAAAACTATATAGTTTTCCAATCTTTTGCCCACACGTGGAACGTGGAGAGGTCTGAGGCTGGCTGCTGCCGATGATCCAAAACACAAAGCAGCATGGACCAATTTCAATTTGGGAAGAAAAAGATGCGCGTGGCCGAGTGCCTCCACTTCGGCCTCCTCTGGTCATTACGGCGCCTGCGGTTGCCCCACAAAGGAAAGGGCAGAGTCAAGTACACACCTACCTACCTGGAGATTATTGTGACTTCCATATAGATAATTATAGACCTGGTATCAATATCCACGAGCCAATAGCCTCAACTTCTAAACAGAATAGAATAGAATAGATGTGAAATTAGTCTTTCACAAGTAAGTCAAAAAGAAGAGATACATACCGTGAGCTTCTTGCAATGATTTTAGTATCCAAATAAAACAACCAAGAAACAGATAAAATTTTTTATAGATTATTCGTTGGGTCAACTGAAACTGAACTAACCGGTTGGATCAGTTCACGGAATTACTTCTCTTTCTCCATGTACAATACATATATAGATTCTTCACCTTCTAAACAGAATAGATATGAAATCAGTCCTTACTGTGAGCTTCTTGCAATGATTTCAGTATCAAAATGTCAAATATCCAATTGACTTGCAAGTAGCGAAAGGCAAAGTAAACAAACTCATCGATCAATGCTTAGGATTCGAAGCAAGAAGCCCCATCTGGTCAGTAATGTGATTTATGCATTGGAGGGTTGGTTGAACCTCCATCTGCTCCTGCTTAGTGAACTCGACCTCCACTAAGCTTTAACAAAATTAAATCTAACTGATTGTCTGAATTCAATTGTCTTGCTTTTTAAATTTATAATTTCAATAGTCTTGCTATGCTTCAGCATATCTGAAGTGTGAAGAGTGTTAGAACAACATCCACTTGAGGATTAGTACTTAGGTAACTTCTCTTCTTCTTCTTCTTCATCTCTTTCTCCCTTCACCTCCAATTTCCCACAGGCACCATGTGTTGGTTGGCACTTTAGAACGATACCCGAAAGAGTTTCTTTTTGATGGATCGATCACTGCAACTTTGTCACACGCCAATTTTGAAACTTGATACAAGCAGCAACTTCATTTATTCTCAATTATTTATGTGGACTAGTACTCTTAATTGAACAACTATCAAGAATTCATATAAAGTATTTAAATATAAAAGTTAAACTATGGCTAAGGACCTTGAGATTTATGCTAGGTTAATTTGAGTAAGTATGAAAGTTTTAAGCCAGGTGTTAATTTCTGATATGGGTGCTGTTAATCTCTTTCTATGTGTAACTTCTTACCAAATTAGTTAAAAAATCTGATGCAGGATTAATTACTCTTGAAAATCATCTTTTTGTGCAAGCTGACTTCAAGTTATAGTTTTAAAGCTTAGCCTTGCTCCAAGTGCCTACCAAAACATGCATCTTCTAACATCCTGTATTTGTTTCTAGAATTGCAAGAGGTAGCTAGCCCGTCAAAGTGCTATGATTATAGAAACAAGACTTGTGATTAATGAAATAATTATAGAAATAATTAGAGGCGACTATAATAGTTAATACAAAACTGAAACTACTTGTACACAAGCCAATACATTCTGGTCAACTTCTTATTTTGAGATGACATATAGAATTATTGTTTCAAACTTAATCCAAAATCAAATATTTATAAAATATTTATATTATGATGAGAATTTTGTAAGACAAATAAAATATCTCATTGACCAAACGATCAATTTTTATGTTCAATTCACTTGGGAGGAATAAATTGAGGAAAAATTTTCAATATTTATTTCGTGCCCAAGGATGAATTACTCATCATTAAATAATGTTGCACAACAAGATTTGTAGAATAGATTATTCATCATTTTCATTATTTATTTTATGAGAAATAATGAATTATTCATCATTTTCACTATATTCTTTATTAAATAATGGACGGATCAGCATCTAGGGTTCACTATACTCATTCAATTTACTTGGGAGGATGGATAAATTAAGGAATTTTTTTTAATATTTATTTCGTGAGAAACAATCATCATTTTTACTATTTATTCTTTATTAAATAATGGACCGTAAGATGTTACTGATTAACGTATCATTGGAGAGGATCCTCCCTCTTTTATGTTAGCTACATGTAATTTTCTTCTTTTTTTTTAATTAACAAACATGAAAACTAGTCATCTAATTTAATAAAAAAACTGATTAAAAAAACAGATTTAAAATCTGAATTCGACGTAATCGGTAGGGGTGAGTATTCGGTTAAAATCGAATCGGACCGAACCGAATAAATCGAAAACCAAATAAATTAATTTTTTTCAAACCAATCGAACCGACCAAATTTTTCAATAAAAATCGAATAAATCGAACCGATATTTTATTGATCTAACCGAATTAATCAAAATTTTTAAATATTATAAAAATTTTATTAATTAATTAGGAATTTATAAATTTATTTACTTAAAATTTATAAATTATTTTTTCTAATTTGAATAATTCGGTTTAATCGAAAAAAATTTTAAAATCGAAATCGAACCGAATTAACTGAATTAACCGATTTTTTAAGAAAAAATAACCGAAATTCTGAATTAACTGAACTGAATTTTTTAATTCAGTCGGTTTGATCGATTTATTTGGTTTAACCGAATTTTTGCTCATCCCTAGTAATCGGAAAAGGGCGGTAAAAGGAATGGAATTATGAGTGAAAAATTCAAGCCAAACAATCTGAAACGAAGCATTAGCTAAAAGAAAAAAATGTACATTCCGAAACCAAGCTAGAACGTTATTAGAGTTTATAAGAAAATTGGAGAAGGAAACCACCATGGATCCCATCAGAAAATTGGAAAGAAAGAAGAAGTGACATCAGGAGTGTCCACTTTCTCACGAACCATGTCCAAGAGGAAGTCGGCCACAAATTCTTCGTGACCGGGAATCTTGGAGTAGTGGGAAAGTAATTAATGTCGATGATGAAGTAGTGGTTGATGTCGATGAAGAAGTAATTGAATTTGGCGTAATCGGTAGGGGTGAGTATTCGGTTAAAATCAAATCGAATCGAATAAATCAAAAATCGAATAAATCAATTTTTTTCGAGCCAACCGAACCAACCGAATTTTTCAATAAAAATCGAACCAACCGAATCGATATTTTATCGGTTAATTCAGTTTTTAACCAAATTAACCAAATTTTTTTAAATATTATAAATTTTATTAATTAATTAGGAATTTATAAATTTATTTATTTAAAATTTATAAATTATTTTTTCTAATTTGAATAATTCGGTTTATTCGATTTAATCGAATAAGAAAATTTAAAATCAAAACGAATTAACCGATTTTTTAAGAAAAAATAACCGAAATTCCGAATTAACTGAACAAAATTTTTTAATTTAGTCGATTTGGTTGGTTTATTTGATTTAACCGAATTTTTGCTCAAGTAATCGGAAAGGGGCAGTAAAAGGAATGGAATTATGAGTGAAAAATTCAAGCCAAACAATCTGAATCGAAGCATTAGCTAAAAGAAAAAAATGTACATTCCGAAACCAAGCTAGAACGCTATTAGATCTGGAGTTTATAAGAAAATTGGAGAACGAAACCACCATGGATCCCATCAGAAAATTGGAAAGAAAGAAGAAGTGACATCAGGAGTGTCCACTTTCTCACGAACCATGTCCAAGAGGAAGTCGGCCACAAATTCTTCATAACCAGGAATCTTGGAGTAGTCGGGGAAGTAATTGATGTCGATGATGAAGTAGTGGTTGCGGGCATTGGCATCCCTAATCATGTTGAAGTCGAAGAGGCGCAATCCCGTAGCCTTCCGCAAGCCCATTGCTATCTTCTCGAGAAAGCTCAATGGAGGCAGCTCTGCCGCTTCTAGATGCTCGGAATATTCGACCACGTCTTCAGGGTTATGATGAGAGAAAGTGATCGGGAGGACGCAGTCAGGCTGTTCGGGGGATAGGTCCGGGAGGGACTTTCTTTTTACGCATCGCACGTAATTTCCTACGACATAGACCTTGAAGACGACCCTGCCATGATTGACGAACTCTTGCAGCACCACAGGAGGTTTGAGTCCGCGCATGGAAGCGGGACCAAGGATAAGGGACATCGTGCGAGACTTAGCGCTGCCGTCGGAGAGTAGGGGCTTGGCGATGATGGGGAACCGGAGGGGGATGATCCCAGAGAAGGCTTCAGAGTTCGGGTTATAGACCAACATGTGCTTTGGGACCCCGAAGGTCTCTGTCCCATGAGGGACATCGAGCTCGGAGACAACCTGGAGCATGGTGATGCGGTGGTGAAGGCGCTCGATATTGTAGAGGGGTTTGTCGACGACGGGGACGCCGGGGTACTTGGCTGAGAAATTTATGAGCTCGAGCCTCCATTCATAGCCTTGGAGCTTGTGGATCAGGCAGTCGAAGGGGCCCTGCTCGAAGAGGGGCTGCAAGGGGTCGATGGGGACGAGATCGATGCCGCGGTCACGAGCGATGGCCACGAGAGAGGGACGGATGAAGCTTTGCTGCTTCTCGGGCAAGAGCGCGTAGCCCACCACAAACCGACGATCCGAAGGCTCCGCCATGGACAGATTGAGATCCAAAGAAACAGGGTCGCGAAGCTCCACCTCGATCGATCCCCGATCGCAAGCGAAGCAAGCTGCATTATCAAACAAACAATCAACCACCGAAGGAAATTGCAAATCAAAACCCTTGAAAGCACGAAAAGATTAGGGTTCGTACCTTTTTTGATCACTATGCAAACGAAGAGAGATCGACGTAGCGTTTGAGAACAACGACCCGAGAGACGCAATTTATAGCCGAAGGGGGTATGGAGTGAGATCACTCGCAGTCAGTTCACACGGCAATAATCACGGTGCTTAGTGACACAAAAAGTGATCGGCACTGGAGTTGATTGTGTTCGTTGGATCGGGATTCGACGGAGATGATCGAGTCATGTTTCCGCACGAGGAAGCAAAACAATAAATAATAAAATATTAATTTCCCTGAAGGAAATAAACAGGAAAAAAATTTTAATTTTTAATCAATTTTTACAATAAAAATGAATGAATAAGGAAAAAAATTAAAAAAATATATATTTTATCAAAAATAAATTATTTTCAATTAAATCAATCTACTCCTATCTCTTTTACTCATGATTTGATTGACTATTTGTAAGGAGAATTGACTTTTGTAAGGAAAGATTTGATTAATTTTAATATCTCTTATGATTTGATTGACTCTTTATAAGAGAAAATTTAATTATTTTCTATATCAAATATTATGTTCTTGATAAATTTGATCGACTCTTCTCATTGTATGGAAAATCACCTGGTCTCTTACAATCTAATTAATTTGAAGGTATTGATCAATCTGATTAATCTGGAAGGTGATCAATATTCTAATCCAATCCAATTAAAGTTTTTTTCATTAACTACTAAGATAAATTCAGAAGCACAAACAGCTTCTCGTCTTGACCGTTCGATCCCACATAAGTTTTACACCATCCTTTTCACTTTTGTTTTCGGTGAAGGAAATAATGGAAGAATAATTTAAATAAAATAAGCCCTTAAATCTATATTTAGATGGAAAATTAATATCTATCTACTCATTTTAATCAAAACTGCCGTACTATGAAGGAATAAAATTAAAAGAATAATGAGATATTTGCATAAATTAAACTATGGAATACATGATCGTGTGTATATTAGAGGTCTAATTACCTGGACATGTCAGACTTGATTTTGATAGATGCTAAATAGCGATCAAAATTTAATTTCGGTCGCAAATTAGTGACTGATTAAATATCCATCGCTAATATAACGATAGAATTATTGTCCATCGTTAATTAATTAGCGATTGATTTTAATTCGGTCGCTAAATAGCGACCGAAGTTAAAAATCGGTCGCTAAATTAGCCACCGAATTTTAATCGGTCGCTAATTCTGTCGCTATTTATGGGTTTTTTTGTAATGTGATAGCAAAACATCCATGTCCAGTCATATTTTCATATTTTAATCTTATATGATCATACTATTTTATAAAGATATTTTTTAATCATAAAATTTGGTATTATTATTGACGTCAATTAAAGATTAAATATAGTATAAATGGAAGATTATTATTCGGTAAGCTTATATATATTTGTAATACAAGAATTTATGTCATAAACAAACTCGATTGAACTGATAGTTATTTAGATTTGTATTATTAGATATGATTTTGCATATATAAAATTGGTTAATTAATAACGGATTGAGTTGGTATAAATAATACCTATGGTCTTCTTAGAATTAGATATATATTCTATAGATTTTTTTACTTCCCATAGACGAGGAGATTTAGGATCCTCGCTCTTTTATGTTAGCTACTTATACATGGATTTTTTTTAACTGATTTTTAAAAAATAGCAGATTTAAAATATCTTTATAAGGGTGGGGTGGAAAAGGGCGGTAAAAGGAATGGAATTCTGATTTCTGACTGAACAATTCAAATCAAACAATCTGAAATGGAATTCTGATTTCTGACTGAAAAATTCAAATCAAACAATCTGAAAGGAAAAATTAGCTGAAAGAAAGAATGTACATTCTGAAACCATGAACCGACGATCGGAAGCTCAACTGCTTCTTGGGCAAGAGCGCATAGCCCACCACGAACTGATGATCGGAAGGCTCCGCCATGGCCAGATCGAGATCCAAATTAAAGAAACAGGACCGCAAAGCTCCACCTCGATCAATCCCCTGATCGCAAGCGAAGCAAGCTGCATTATCGAACAAACAATCAACCACCGATCGATCCAATGTTACTCGAAGGAAATCGCAGATCAAACCCCTTATAAGCACAAAAAGATTAGGGTTCATACCTTTTCCGATTGCTTTCCAAACACAAAGAAGAGGACAGAGACGATCGACAGAGCGTTTGAAAACGACGACCCGAGAGAAGCAATATATAGCCGAATTGGGCGGTAGGGACTGAGATCACTCGCGGTCAGTTCACGCGGCAGTAAACACAGCGACTAGCGAAACAAAACCACATAGAGAAGTGATCGAAATCGGAGTTGGTTGTGTCCGTCAAATCGAAATTCGACGGAGGATGATCGAACCATATTTCCGCGAGGAGGAAAACAAGTAAAATTATAAAATATTATTTTCTCTTATTTATTTGAAAGAAGAGTTTGTGATTTGATGGAATATGCTAATATTTTTTGCAATTTTAAGGCGCGAACTTAAAGGAGATTTTTAAAAATAATTTTAATAAAGTCCCCAATTTTACCATTTTAATTGATTCAGCAAAATATGTAAGTAAATGAGTAGGAATAAGATTGGTTTAGTTCTAGATTAGAAGTTAATCCAAAATCATAATAAAAACTAAGCATCTTTGATTCTACTAATATCAAGTCAAGTCAAGCTGAACCCCTAACTATATGCTCTATGCTTCGTTCATCTTGCTTTCGACAAACTCCTTTGCGATTGCCACCCACGACTTCAGCCCAAGCTTGCATAGACAAGATGAAAACAAAGCAAAGATTCCTCCCCCTTTCCACATGGAGGAGCAAGTTTTACAGCTAAAACCTCTCCACTCTTGAGAGCAATGTCTGTCCCTCTCCGTCGGTCCTCGGAATGCAGAGAACTCAAAACAGAAGCTCGCTTCTTCTTCTCTATTAGTCCTCCGCGACGGTAACCGTAACTCTCGAATAGCAATGGCCACCCTTCTCCATTGGTCCTCCAAGGTAAACAAAGGATAAAACTAAACCACTACTTCTCCATTGATTCTCCACAAGGGCAAATATAACCTTAGGACAGGTAACTTTATGACTAAACTCTCTTTACACTCATAGAGGGTGTCTGCTCTACATCGAAATACATAAGTTCATGCTACATCACACTCAAAGAAAACAGGTGCAAAGCTCAATATCGCAATGTGCTTTCGATGAGATTTAGCTGGCTAGGCAGGCACTCAAACTCTCATATATGTGAGAGTAATTCAAAGGAATTTTCTTTAAATAAGTATGTGCCGTAACGAAAGAAACTGTTGATGATCACGCGGCTCCAGATTCATTAGTTGCTCAGTTACTAGCACATCTTATGGAATCTTTTCTGATTCTTTTTCACCTTCAGCACAAGAAGTTTCAGTGAAAATAACAATGAGGGTCACTCTTTTCTGTAAACCACAGTCGGATAGGCAGGATTCCACATGTTCTTCTTTACGTATGCCACGGTTTCTTCCTAGAGTTCAAATAGCAATGATCAATGGAGATAAGTTCGCGAGCAAGGTATGATGAATGACAAAATTGAAGATTGATTCATACCGGTGTGAGCTTTTGAAGTTCCCGAGGGTCCATTTCGCGGTACCCTTCAGCCAGATCTTCTGCTACAGCTTCCCTGACCACAGCTGCTGCTACTTCCTTGGTTATGTCCCTTATGCTGCAACCACCATACATGAACAAAGAGATGAATGCTTGGAGAGAAGAAAGAAAAACTAAAAAAGAAAGTGGGGAAGAAAGATTTATAAAATGTTGTTTGCGTGGAAAGAAAGTGACAGAGGATAGGACGTTCGGAAAATGGAAATGCTTCTTTTCAGATTCGGATAGAAACTTTCTTCCTCTAAATTATCTACCATTTCTCCTCCTCCAATTCCTACTTCCTCTGAGAGTTCATCCTGCCTTCCCTTCCATGAACACAGTCAACACAAGCTCATGATGCCGGAGTAGCACCCGAAGGAACTACTCGTACCAAAGCAGCTTGCATAGAAGCATCTCACAGCTCTGCCAGAGTAGCCTGAAGTCGAGGGCAACAGGGAGAACTGGGAGCTCATAGGGTTAAAATATTCTTTCACCAATCTCCCTCTCTCATCCCAAGTTAACAACTTTTTATTTATCCTTCTTCCCTATCTATTTTCTATCTTCTATCTTCTTTAGTGCCTATCTTCCCAACTTTTGATCTGCCCCAGTAAACAAGCCAAAGAGTTCAAAATACTAGTGGATATTTGGCACAAACCTGGATATGGAAGGATATATTATTCCGTTCAGAACTTCATCGTCTTTCATGTATCCAGCCAAACTGATCCATGTGTCAGGTAATGTTAAAAAAAACAAAATCGATAGAAAGACTGAAATCTCAGGTTATGAAGATTACCGTTCAGCTGCAGCCTGAAGCATGCCATCTGAAATAACCCTCGCTCCAGACAAAAGAGTGCCAAGGCCAATCCTGTAAGATAATGTGTTGTGTTAGAAACAGAAACCTAATATACGATGTTAATTTTTTTTGTTCGAAAGAAAAAAAGTCAAAACCCAACTGACCCAGGGAAAAGATACATATTGTTTCCTTGGTTACAGTGGCCAATCCCATTTCCTGCAGAAATAAACAAGTCAAACCTTATGATCATGAGATGTCTAGCTGCAGCATAAACAAAATTATAATCTTGTTGAAGAATCTCAGTCCCTAGATACTTAAGCTATTCAACTATGATGAATAAGGGGAATAATTAAGTATACAGCGAACATTACAATCTATGAATGAAAACTTTATGAAATTATGACAATGGCACGGTGACCCTTGTTGAAAACCCTACAGTATTCTCTGGCCTCAACTGGCAAGACAGAGTGAACTGGTCGTGCTTATCGGAGAAGGTATACCAACAGGAGTTGTCTATGAATTGAACCATAAATTCATCTCCTATCCTGCTCATAAACTAGTGAATCATAAATTATCTGTAACCAGAAACGGCAATTCCGGGACACAATCAAGCCTATGTTATACTTGTCCCTTTGCCTTTTGATTTCATTTACTTCTCCAGCTATTTACAATTTATTGCTTAAACACCATTAACCTTTCGGTTCACACACTTCCATGCACTTTGGCATGTATCAAGACCACGAATCCTTCGAACCCTTTTCAATCGTACCAAGTTTTGGCAATGTGGTAACCAATGGATCATCTTATAAACAGTGAAGGGAATAGAAATATCAACAAGAGTGCAAATGCTAACATATTATCTACTATGCTGTAGCTGATTTTTGCGTTGTCTATACACTCAGCAATTGGATCATTTGCACATAATGTTGGAAAGAACACTCCAAATGAAAGTTCAAAGTGGTAAAAAGAGAAGTTCTAGTTAACTGGTCAAAATTTTCTTCATTTGTCTCAATGCATAATTCCTTAAACACTTGAAGATTGAACAACAAAATATACAAAATCAGATTGCTTTGGTGCTTTTAGATCTGGAGACTGAAGATGGCAGTCTTAAATGTGAGACTTTCTGAGAGGAAAACCAGACATCGATCAACCACCCTAGAAAGATGACTTTAGCATTTGTCCAATTCCCAGTCAGCTGTATCAATCATTTCTCAAAGCACGATACAGAACTTAGTTCGTCTACAACTCTAGAAGTGTGAAGCCCCATTTTGCATCTAAATACACAACCTCAGCTCGAGCTGGATCTAATGCATACTCATGTTTGAACTTTGATTAGAATCCAATTGGTTAAAGCTTGAGCACTTAATTCATAACTTAAACATCAGCTGATATATAGCACTTAATTCATAACTGATACACCTAGGCAAAAAATATATGCACTGGGATCATTTGTCCAGTCAAATTCAACAGGACCATACATGAAGAGCAGTATTAAGGGTATATAGATTGGTTGCTTTCCTAACAACTCAAGTTTTTGAGACAATTGATTAGCTATCAACTTTTGTAGACCAACATATATATATGTGTGCGTGTGTGTGTGTGTGATTGTTTAGAAACTAAACCAAATTACAATCAAACCGAAATGAAATTTTTGGATTTGATATTGGTTCATAGCACAAATTGGCCATCAGTGAGAAATGATTTCCCTCTAAATATAACCAAAAAAGAAACCAATATCTTCCAACAAATTCAATCTGAAAGACATTGCAGGTCTAGAAATTTAGGTTCAAGTGTGCACCACAACAGTCTGTAGCATTCATATTAAAAGAATAAGAAAGAAGTTGTTCCTATTTACTTTTTGTAGGCATGAGTAAAATAGAATGCATATCCACTATTCAAACTTTTTAGCTGTTGAGGTAATAAGCTTGTATCGATTGTATCCATATGCATATCTTTTCTTTTATATAAAAAAGAAAATAAGTGCATAGCCTAATGAACACCACAGGAAGAACTTGTAAACAAGGCATACCAAGATTGACATCGGGGAACGGGCTTCCACTAGCAAAAACAATATGATCACCGACTATTGAAAAGGCTTCTTCAGGAGTGCATTCAGCTATTAAATTAAACACAACGAAGTCAGATATAAAGTGCTTGCATAAAGAATATACGATATGAACTATTCAAACCATTTTTTGTTGGATTGGACATAGCAAAGATCGCAGGTCTAGTGGAGGGTGAATCCTTTAAGGCTTCTAAAACCTGAATACAATGTTATTGTATATTAAAATGGGCTTGATATTGATAATCTTATACAGATTAGTACTAGTTGAATACTGAAAAATGTATCAGAGCAGAGAACACAAATTTATGCCCAATTATGCTATAAAAGAATAGAAAAGGCAACATAGATAAACGCATAGATTTTCCTCCATTCCTCAGGCATCTTCTGAATCATCAAAATATTGTTAATTACTTAATAATTTAACCCTTGATCTCCTAAACTTGCATAAATAGGAATACTAATCAAATCTCCACTTCTACAAATATTCATTCTTTAAAACTTCTTTAATTTTCTAAAAGAAAAAAATCCACCTTTCATTAGCAGCTTTATCATCAACAAGAATCTTTTTTTCTACACTTTTATGTTACTCAATATAGATTTTTTTTCTAGTAGCATATATTAGTTTAAAGAGAGGACAGTGTCAAATGTTGATATCTTATTTAAGTTGTATAATGTTATTACCAAATATGTGTTGTCCCATATATGATTTGCATCTTCAACTAGTTAATAGAGCAATGTGAATTAGGGAATCAAAAAATGTTGGTGCATATTACCGGTTGCTATATAGTGACAAAACTTTATTCTTTTACCAAATCTTGTTGTGTTTGAAAACTAATTGAATTGTAGTGCCATAAATTCATCAGGTTTTTATCCAAATTGAAGACCAGAAAATTATATATATAGCTAAGGATCTTTGCTTTCAGAAAAAAAACAAAACATCTTTATTGTTACTGACAAATAGTTAAAGCTCTCTATTTGCTAAAAAAGGTTAAACAGATTTCTCATCAAAAGAAGTCACTTAAAATTGAGTTCTACAAGAAGCCAGGCAGGGGTTTCTTCATTGAGTTCTAGACAACACTGGTGCAACTCACAGGAGCAGCATATGTAACATGATAAAGGAAAAGAGGGTACATCTGGTTAAAACCATGGAAGAAGGTGAGTATCTTCTACTTCCGTTACTGTATTACCTTCCTCTTGCCATCTTGTTTTCTACTTTTTCATCTGTCACTTTCATCTATCATCTCCTTTCAATAATTACTAGAATGCCAATAGCGTGGGATTGCATCTGGGTTTTTTATGATCAAAATAAAAGCAAGATGAGGATGACACATGATTGGTATTGGGTAGCATGGATGAAACAAGCATTTTTCATCTGCGGTAGCCTGTATCTGTTTGGTGCTAGCTTGGGAGAGCAATTAATGCCCATATCTGGCAGTGGCCACTGAGAATTTAATCCTTGAGTCTAATGTGAAATGGGAATGATTTCGATATAAAAAGCAATAAACTAAAAGTGCATAGAACAGCTTACAAACATCCACCTTGGCTTAAGATATAAATGGCAAGAAAGAAGTCCATTAATAGTCTAGATTAACAAAATTTGCCATAGATGTAATCAAAGTAACAGCTAGCAAAAAGAGAAGCTCAGTTCCTATTTCAACAAAAAATTTGTTGAGACTATGAGTGTTCATATACTATGAAGAACAAGTGATATATGTGGTTATTCTACTGAACGGGAAGAATAAATTAGTACCACAGCATAATACTTCACGTTACTTCTAAAGAATATTGCATAGTTACTGCTACTTTTCCTCATCATCAGGATTGAAAAGAGTTTTTGTACTTATTTTGCTAACCTGTAAATTAAAAGATCAATTGAGTTGAACATTTATCTCTATTCATGTTCCTAACAAATGAGATCGGGCATTCCCTACTTTGCTCGAAAAAACATGAATCGTGCTCCACAATTCATTAATTACCAAGGTCCAAAAGCCAAGCATTCTGATACAGTTTGGATGAGTATTCATCATCATGAGAGATGAGAGAATAAGGAAAACAAGTCACTCCAACATTCTAATCATTCAACTATAAAATGCTCATGCATTCTAATTGCACATAGTTTTCACATACTTTCTGAGGTGAAAAGTTAGGAACTTCAATAAATTATCACTGCAAATCTGATATATCTCTACCTCTTTGGAGAAAAGACCGCCAACAGCAGATAATCCAAGTAGAACATCAGGCTTCACTTTCTTAACCTATTTTACGAACAAATGTGGATAACTGGAATTAGCTGAGATGTTGCAAATTTCAATAGGTAAGAATCCTTAAAATACAAAACATGTTGATTTTATTATGTAAACTCAGGTGTCATGAGCTCAGGGTGATAAGGAGTTTAATCTACAATTTCTTGTGCTTGTGTGCATAAAAACATAAGAGCAATGATAAACTGCATGAAAATGTAGCATGAAATCCCAGCATGACACACACAAGGCCTGGGTCCCACCTCCATGCAATGTGTGTGTCATGCTGGGATTTTATGTTGCATTTTCATGCAGTCTATCATTTCTCAAAGCATAATTTGTCTCGAAATCAAAATGGTTGTTTTTTATAGTTTTCAGACGAAATTGGACCATAAACAAAATGCACCTCTCTGCAAACAAGTCAAATCACATTTTGGAACAAGCTCACATAGACAGCTTTACTTGCCACTGCATCCCGCATGCATATCAATTAATGATAATTTGGGTTCTAATGCATGGACCACTAACTGCATGCCTTTCAACACTCATTCTACCACACTTTTGCCTACATGAAAATTCATTGGACTTTGAAGTGTTAAATAACATATCTTCTTAATTATGTTTATTTATGTAGGCCATATAGCTTTATCAGTAGAAAGCTATGTAACATGTGGAACATGAAATTCTTTAATGTAATATTGTAAATGTATTTTTTTCTAAATTTTGAGAAGACCTACTAAACATGAAAGATTCTTTTTTCCCCATAACCTTTTGCTCAACTGATGTTTGACATCCTTCCATTGACAAAGTAGCCTAACTAACAGACACCTGCTCAAAGTGCTAGCTTATTGACTAAAATAAGCTAGCTTAATGGATGAACTAGTGGCTCCCTCTGAATGTGCCTTTCTTAAAGGGCAATCAAACTTAAGACTGCTTTGTGATCAATAGTGAAATATCCACTACTGCTGCAGAAGAGGCATTCAAGGTGCAATGATTAAATCCGATCTTGAAATGACTCTTGATAGTGTAAATTAATCTTTTCTTGTTTGACTCCTTCAAGTGAGAGGTTTTCCTTGGTGATTATTATGTTGGACTAATTCCATCTATATGATAACATTATTAAAATCCTGAAGTAGTTTTCTCCTTGTGTTGAAGTAGCTAAAACATGTTCAACCTTCTTAACAGAAAATTAGTTATCAATTAGTGAATTAGGTATGAAGTTACTGTGTGAAAAGTCACATCAAACAAAAGGCAGATGCAATCACAAAGATTGTATAGAGTCAGGTTTCATGTTTCATAGTTCGTATCATGCCCATGGATGGAAGAACCGGTTCAATTTTTAATAAGCAGATTTGTAATGCATCAGAAAAGGTGATACTTACCACTTCAGCCAAGTTAGCGCCTTCATGAAGACCTTGACGCTCTAGTTCTTTTTGTTTTCTAGCAAATGGTAAAGCTTCAGGATCAATATTTGCACGGCTTTCTGTTACTAGACCCTAAGATTCCATGTGAATAAGATAAGCATTTCCTCATGTTCAACAGTTAGGAAACATGTATATAAGAAACAAAACTAACAGTACAACATAGAATTAGGCAAGCACAAAGTCCATTCGTGACTTATCAAAGAGATAGTTATATTATTAACATATTATTTTTTTCCTAGAATAAAGCTCAAGCTTCAGTGCAACAAATTAACATGCAAATTTATAGTCTATAGTCCAGTGAACAAACCATTCAAAGTAGAAGTCAGCAAGACAGAATTGCAGCAGGTCAAATCCCCTGAATTTTTAGAAGGTAGCATGTTTCATCTTTTGCAATCAAGTGAGAAGCCGACATCATGAGATGCCTCCTAAAGTCATAGTAACAGTAACTAATCTCAGATGCAGCACAGAGGAACATTAACTTAGCACATACAATACCAGAAGTGATATTTAGTTCCATATTTGATGATATTCTGCATCAAAACCAATGCAATAGCAAGGACTCGATGATTGATATCTTGAACTATTCAATAAATGCCATAATTTCCATATCTTACTAGATCACATCTTCAACTTAATCCCATTAAATAATATTGACAAATGTAACTTATATGAGCATGCTTGAATATTGATGTTGCTGCATGATTGATCATGTAGAAAATAAGATTAACAAACATT
The DNA here is from genome assembly GCF_044706935.1 of Curcuma longa. Taxonomy (NCBI): domain Eukaryota; kingdom Viridiplantae; phylum Streptophyta; class Magnoliopsida; order Zingiberales; family Zingiberaceae; genus Curcuma; species Curcuma longa. The sequence goes on along the minus strand of NC_133863.1, from coordinate 103,455 downwards.
TAGTCATTTATTCCAATAACGTCAAGAATCTATCCAAGGATCACTTTACTTAATGCAGTAAATTTAAGCAAACAAATTATCATAAAAATTCTTCAAATGATAATAAATATCCGGCTTATACTCTGTCGACAGGAGCAAAACACAACTTCATAGTGTTTTCCCCTCTTATATATGCAGTCTTCAGCCTGCAGTAAAATCTATGAATAGGCAAATAGAAAATTTTCTATTTGTTTTCAAAATTTAAACAAAACAGGCATGCCCTTCAGCATTATCAAGAGAAGCAATAACCTCCCACATACCATGGCATCAACAACCCAAAATTGGCTCCTAGCACTTTCAAAAGCAGATTCAGTATTTCCCAACAGCCTTGCCATAGTTTTCCTAGCAGCATTGAGAACTCCAATTCCAGCACTATAGAATAATGGAACAAGATTAAATTTAATAAAATATACTAGACACAATCATTCTCTTGATAACAAACAGTAAGAATGCAACTAATATATGTGTCAACTAACTGAAGAGGCAACTAGATAAACTCTAGGTCATATGATGATCTTACCAAAGAGATGATCAATTTAAAGTTTAATCAAGGAGTCAACCTTTGACATCTGTCACTGATCAAATTGTCACCATATGTTTTCTCATTGGACTAAGGGAAGAAAAAGGTAGCAAATAATATCTTGCTTGAACTACCCAACCATTGAGATTGATCTTGTTATCTTGCTTGTCCATTATGTTTTATTTGTCTGCTTGAATTTTCAATATCTGTGCTTGCATTAACTAGCTCCAGAGAGAGAGAGAGAGAGAGAGAGAGAGGGTCAAAAGAATCCCATGAAGATTCAGACTGATATCTATACTGCCTGGAGGAAGAAATAGAAACCAACTTGAAAACTCGAAACTTCTAAAATCCCAAAAAGGCAATAAGATTTACTTAGCCTTACTACCAGCTGAATAGAACAACCTCTATGTTGGATGACTGGATTATTTGTAGAAATGCATTAATTCAGCTTTAGGTATCAGTTTATCACCCATGTAGAAGTGTCTGCTTGCACTTCAGTTTATATTGATTCCCAAACATTTTGTCTCATTTTGCTTCACAATCTATAAAATTCGATTCAGTTTGATTCTTGTGTTTCTTCTGTTTCTAAAATAGTGTTGTGTATCACTAGTTGATTTCTAGAATTTGTTCTAGTACAGATAGAAGAAAAAATGTGTGCTAGGCCTTGTAATCGGGGGCAGATAGAAATTTGGGGGTGAGTGGATGGGAGTGTAGGAAGAAGCCACCCAAAACTTGTTACTCGGGATGGACAAATGACAGGATAGAAACCTTGAAACTAGTAAAAGTTATCCTCTTATTAAGTTCTCCCTTGTTTGTCGCAATTGTGCCATGAACCACAAGTGTTTTGTGCAAGTGCCTGATGCCAAGTACCTGAACTGCAGCGCCACTCACCAACCACTCATGCTGCAGAGTACTGCTAGCCTACAGGGCTACTTAACTTATCATGCCTGCCATAGACAGTGAGTGAAAGAGGTCAGAATAGAGAAGAGAGGAGCAAAGAGATGGAGCAAGCAGTCATTTTTAGATTCATCAATGTCTCATTTTTTATATGATGACTGGTGTAGGAAGAAAATGATGTTTTTGATCTTTCCATCTTTTCTCTCTCCAAGTCAACATCGTTTCTGAACATAAAGAGAAAGAGTCATTGATGATCTCTCCATATATCTTGATCTTCCATCATATTCTCTAATTTTCTTATCTCACTTCTATTCTCTCAAGTAAATAGGCCAAACGAGAGAGGGAGAAGATGTGAGGAACAAGAATGTAACCAAGCATCTATTCAGTGAAGTCTTACAATCAATAAATCATATAGATGGATGAGAAAGACAAATTTATGATCAAATTAGGGCCCAGCAGTGTGTGAGTTCCCGTCAAAGAGAACAGAGAAAGATATATATCCTTCAGTCTTCTACTTTGTACTGGACCTGCACTTTCTTTTTCTTGTATTGTTCAATTAAAAAGAATCTTCCTTGTTTTAAGAAAAATACCATCTGCATGGTCGTGGGCCTGGGCACTGCATTGTGCTAGGGTATTTTGATTTGGCCTCCTGTATCCAAGTTAGGTGATTAACAGAGAGAAGAGATAGAGTTAGTAAAGGCAAACCTGAGACACATGACAATTCTTGGCTTAGGCATATGCAATGAAGTAGGCAAGCACTTGGTTGCCACAAGCAGTAGCAGCGCAATACAGGGGAAGAAGAAGTGATAGATAGCAGTAGCACTTAGCTGCCAGACTTGGATACAGGAGGCAAAGGTGCAGAAGTTGATTTTATTGCTTACTAAGGAGATTGTGGGGTCAGTTATATGCTTTAATAAAAACATTGCAAATCATTAGAGATTAGGTATAATAAGAAACAATGATAAACAAAGAAAGAAAGGCAATCTATAACAATGAAGGTGATCACTATGCTAGATTAACATCAAACAAGAAATAATCAGTTACCAAAAAAAATACACTAAGCATGAAATGACAGATGACAAGAGACCTTCCAGCACCAGCAACAACAATCTTTTGCTTGGGGAAGTCTATCATTGGCCTTCCTTGAGCTCTGACAGCTCCTAAGAGACCAGCTATTGCAACCCCAGCAGTTCCCTATGTCATAAGCAAGCCAAACCGGATTGGAAGTTCCCCAAATTCAACATGAAATAAATATCGATGTACAATAAAAAGCACAAGCATCCAAGCAATGGAATGCCTAGCCTTTCATGTATTCCTTTTAAAATTTCAAAGTACAAAGGATCCCATGCTAACAGATCAAAACTTAAAGGCACGGGTATGGTAAATCTACTATTATGTGATGTTAATGCTAAAGTTATAAGAACTGAGTAATAATGTAATTAGTGTAATATAAGGAAAAGCATTTGTGAGCTTAAAGCATGCATCTATACCACAGAATCACTTTTCTGGAACAATATAAATGCACATCAAGATCAGAACAAAAGGAGGTCAATACACACACACAAAAATAATAATAATAATAATAAAATTGTGATCTTATGTCTTTGAGGTTAAGCTCTCAGTCTGAACAAAAATGAGGTCATTTCTATCTGAATGAATGGAGCATGGTAGTAATTTCCCTGGACGAAATGATGTCAACTCATGGTGAGTCGAATTAATGCACATTATGGAGGTGGCACTGAGACTGCTCCCTCAATTTAGTCCACTCTATCAAGGCAAGGAAATAGTAGGTAGCTGAAGCCCTAATTCTCTTGAGCCTTAACTTCGCTCAGGTAGACTCACTCATGGCTACAACATCAGATCAATAACTTGTATAGGACTATGCCAAATCCTATGGATTAGTAGATCTAAGTTGAACAGTCATCTGATCACAAAGCAGCAATCTCTCCTGAGGTGCCTCATAGTTCTACCTGAATTAGAAATACTTATTTCCATTTACTTATATGGATAATTTAAGTGAGCTAATAATTTCCTAGGACGACTTGTATTTTAGAGTTGTTTGAAAGAAACTTGCAGGACAGTAGCTATATGAATGTACAAGGACAAACTTGACAAGGAAAAGAGAGTGGTAGAATTACTAACAAAAAGAAATTGCACAGGACATCTGTTCAATCAAATAGAACGCCTCAGAACAACACAGACCTAATGTTCTATTAGACCAAAATTACTATTTGATCACTTGATGAGACAAGACAACTTACTTTGCTCACACACCGAAGGATAGTGCAGGTTCTTGTTTGCATTTAATAGAAGGCAAAGAGGATGAGAACTTCAAGACATTTGATCTAGATTTTCTGCAATATGGAGTGTGATATAAGTATATAACTACAAAAGGTAAGGTGACTAGAGGTGAAGCCGTGAAGGCAATGTGAAGTCATGATGTATGAAAAAGCTGGTGATGAACAATTATTAATTTTTAAAAACATATATAATATCCATTTACTTAGGATCAAGATTTGAAATGTTGAGCCAAGCAGGCATTTCGGTCCATGGCCTGCTCAAGCAGAAGGTGGGGCGAACACAAGAAGAGGTAGAGAATGGGGGAAGGAGAGGAGGAAGAAGAGAAATACTTCCTCCTCTCCTTGCTAGAAGAGGAGGAAGCAGAAGGTGGGAGTCATCATTGACCCCACACCGTGTTGCTAGAAAAATCATGTGCCTTAGTGGAAGGCTCTGATGTGTTGTTGTCATCACGGAAGGATAGCAAAAGTGTTTCAGGTGTTTTCTGTTTTCCACATGCTGGTCGACCGAGAAAACAAAATGTTTGGCCCATGTCTCCACATTTTCTTCCTTTTCTGGTTAACTGTGTTATTCTTTCAAGCTGACCATTATTAATCCATACCAAATGTGGTACGCAAGTAACTACTGGTGCACCACAGTTGAACCACCAACTAATTGAAAGCATCAAAAGATAATTAACTTTTTTTATCCTATCTAAATGTTAGAGAAGCAATCTTCAGCAGATTTCAAAAACAAGAATGCTTGAAGTGGTTTGCTTGTTTTATATTTACCTGAACATCATCATTGAACATTCTATAAGTGTTCCTATAACGTTGCAATAATTTGAACGCCCACTTGCTTTGGAAGTCTTCAAACTAAAAATAAGGGGAAATAGGAATGTTAAAAGACATTTGACCAGAATAGATATTGTCACGTGGTAGTTACTCCAAGATTACCATTTACCTGTACAATTACTTGTGGCCACCGGGTGAAGACAGCTTCCATAAATTCATCAATGACTGAAATGTAATCCTCACCATCAAGACGATGATCTTGAAGTCCTAAATCTATATGGTGATCCATTATGCACATAGAACAGCAATTAAACTATGAGACTGTTATTAAATATTCAAACAATGTTAAGATGAAAAAATCAAAACATCTCAAATATTTAAGGAGAAACAATCTAACTGCAAAGTACATGATTTCATTTTTATTAGATGCAATAATCAAAGACCATTCTAATGATGTAAAATATAGATTGTTGTGAATATCCACCATTCGATACATATATAGGTAATGGAGGTTGGATAGGCTAAGATGATTTTCCCATTTCTACAAAAAAATCCAAAAATAAAAAATAAATATTTTTCGATGGACCTTCTGAGTGAAATTTTGTTAAATTGTTTTCATTCTTTACAATAGATTTAACACTTAGATGATTCTCCTCAAGAAGTAAAATAACATCAATATTACTAAAATATTGAATAAATATTCAAAGGATGTGAAGGGTTTATATAAAATAATATATATATATTATCTTAATATTATGAAATTTAGATTTATGCAGCCAACATTAAATAGTTGGTATAAACACAACTTGATAATGATGATCGTGAATATTATAATATTAAATTATTTTTGCAATATAAATAAACTAATATTTGGGATTAAAATATATTGCAGTAAATTATTAAATATATCAATGTTCTGTTAAATATAATGCGTTTCAGTGTTTCTCGTCCTTGGTGCACTTATATTCAACTATTTCTTTTATCAAATGCCTCAGCTGTAAAAATTATTTTTTATCACGAGTTTGGTAAAATCATTATAGATCTTATCGCACCATTTAGCTCAATGGAAGGCAATATCATTAGCAATACTAATATCACTATAAAAGTTAATATACAGAATTTTCTTTAGTCTTCGTTCACACCTACATATAGGTCTCTTCTAACATGTTTTTTAACAATGGATCATATCTGTTCCCACTAATAATTTTTATTTCTATAAGAATGGACTATGGATCTTTACACGGCTCAGAGTTCACCTACATATAGGTCTCTTCTAACGTGGTTTTTTGAAAGTAGAGTAAGAAGATTCTTACAAAGTGGGTCATGAAGGAGCTTCTCATTATTAGTGCCAACATCAATCATCACAGGAAGAACCTACATTGAAGAAAAATATTGAATGGAAAAAAGAGAGTGCTGCTGACAGATTTGTTGAAATCATATTTTAAATGTGGCAATTAGCAGAAGAAAGAAAACTATCATAAGGAACTATGTGAATACATTGGAATAAGGAGTGAAATCATTCAATAAATGGTAAAGACAAATCTAAAACGTAGAAACACTGATTCCATTTCCAACCAAAGGAAATGTGAGAGATGCCACCCTCCTGATCAAAGTGTTGACTAAAACATATTCCATATTTTTCTGCCTATATTGCAGACAAGAAGTCAATGCTAAGACTGACCATCTTAACCAAATGTTGCATGTCAGATGCAAAAGCTTTAGAAATCAAACTATGCCAATAAGCACTTAAAAACTGTATACCACAGTTCTACCCACATAAGAATATTTGGGACTGAAGTATTACAGATAAAGAATATAGCAACTTGACATGAAAGCACATTGCTGATATTATGTCCGAAATAAGGCAGTTAGATTGTAAAAGGGCTTATTCTATTAAAATTTGAACTACAGTGTGTAGTGCATTAGGTGATTTAGGTTGTATTGGCTACCATAGCACCCATATAATATGCTCTGTGAGTTTGTAATGGTTTCATGTGAATTCAATATTTTTCCATTTCTATAGATGCAAGGATGAAATTCTACCTTGACTACAACAGATAAGACTAGGCTTCTACAAGAAAAGTTTTAGCTTTTAACCAGGCAACCTTGCACAAATTACAATGATATGATTTTTCAAATTTACTGCTAAAGAAAACCTGATAAACAGAGACAATAGATCATCCTTCACAATCACCACAATCATACATAAAGCTTAGCATACTAGTGGTATCCAATGATTTTAATACTCAATTAAGTTTCCACATTAAATTCAGTGGTCATAGTTTTCCTCTTTGTATCGCTAAACTAGACTCGACCTCATGCAAGCTAATATAGTTATGTGAGATAAGTTGAAATAATTAGTGGTGTAAGCAATCATTTAATCAGGGGTTTCTTGTTTATTTCTGAATCATTGTTTGTTCAAGGGATAATAGACTAGCAATTTTTAACCTCTACTTGAGCCTGTTGATGAATAGACAATCTACCATTATCTTTATTTATATCTTTCATTATAAAAAATAAAACCCAGTTTTAAATTGTTAAGAAAATTATATAGAGAATTTAGCATGGGCACTATGCCTTATGTAGTAAAGAATTAAACATATTAAATTATTTTAAGTTGTTAAGGGAACTATGTAGAAAATTTTCACAGGCACTATGCTTTATATGGTACAGAATAGAATGTGCATTAGAATATTCAGAACCACCACCACCATCAATCCATATTAAAATATCTGGACCACCACCATCATTATCATCAAACTGCATTAGAATATTTGGACCGTTGTTGCCACACTATATTCATGATTACCTTTTTGGAGCCCAAGCCATAATTAGCAATTAGCAAAATCAAAAATCATATAGGCATCTGTAACAGCATACACAAGTAGAAAGGGAAATTAAAGAATTGTGAAGTAAACTGAAGCAATGACAAATGTACCCGCTGAGGATTTATTCCAGCAGCAGCAACATACAAATCCAACTTCCCAATTGCAATGCCAATACCCTGAACTCCAAGATCACCAAGGCCCAAAATTCTACTGCCATCAGTTACCACAATCATATCAACCTAGAATATGGAAGTTAAGATATCAACAGAAATCCATTGGGCATGCCACTGCATATTATTGGAACCAGAAACAAGCTCTCAACAATTAAGTAATGAGATAGAAATGTCACTGAGAAGTGAGCTCAGAAATATATGATTAGATAGCAAATAGATAATTAATTATGAATCAAGAATAAACTCCCTTTTCTATAGCAACCAGGAGCACCTTGGGTAACACTTCTATTGCAGAGATAATGCCATCAACTTCTCTGGTATGCATGTTTGAAAAAACAAACAAAAAATCCAAAATGAGAAGAAAATATGTATGCTAATTGCCTAATTCTGACACCTAAAATAAAGGTCGAAGGTTTTCAAAACCTATAATAATGTACTAAACACTGGTACAATATAAGAACAATTTATTTTTTGATATCATTGTTTCCCTTTGATTTATGCCTCTTTCATATGTATGCAGAGAGCAATTAATCATGGTAAAAAGAAATCAGCAACTAAAAGATAAGGGCAGATGCAAGTAACACCAATTGCATCTAATTTGTGCAGCAAAGCAATGTTGTTACAAGGCACAACAACCACCAAATTGTGAAGTCCGACCAAGATACCTAACTTGCCTAGCTACGCAAGGTGCTTAAAAAAGGGTAGCCCGATGCACAAAGCTCCCGCTAACGTGGGGTCGCAGGTGAACACAAGGTGCTTAAATCTTACAAAAATATTTAGAGCAAATATAATCACTTAATTAGGAAAATTTCAACTACAAATGAGAAATAATTATTATAACACTTAAACTAGGTTCATTATACAACTCCACCCATAAAGTAGTTCAAAAGAGGTATATGTATCTTGAGATGGTGCAAAAGGGAAAGGATGAACATGGGTAAATTGTGGAAAAATTAACCATCCCAATTATGAAAAAATGAGACGAGGAGGCAGATGGTCTGATTTCATCTTTCATCTTTTTCTCCTAGATATTCCCTCCCCAATCTTCTCTCCAAGTAAAAAGACATAAAGGTCTAATAGGAACAGCTAAACAAATAACTACCAATTCATGTGGGATTGTCTATTATAATGAGTCGATTAAAAAATAAATAAATGCAAACATCGGAACAGCTAAACAGCCAAAACTTGAAGTAGCAAAACCTCATAGATAAGATGCTCTAATAGAGTGCATCAAAATACTTGTTCAGAAAGTTAATAGACCAAGAATCAAGTTGCAACTGTAAGTGGATTCATGCATTTTTCTATGCATGTTTGTATATTGGTCGCTTCACTGTTATAGCCAAATATCAGGATCTTCAGAAAATTGGAGTTTATAGCCAAAGATCAGGGACCTGTGGCCCAGGAATTGAAATGTAGAGATCAAACATTGTGGCTGAGACTGCAACTCCTGTTCTCCCACACCCTGCCTGCACTCATACAAGCAGATGTGTTTCTAGGGAACTCAAACTGTGATCCTTGAGTTTGAAAAAACTATCAACCCAGCAATCATCCATTTGACCAACAAAAAGTTTAAAGCATGTGAATTGGCATAAGAGATCACCGCAGCACCAAAAGAATCAACCAATTCAAAAAAAAATGTCTAGATTTATTTTCCTGAATCAGATAAAAGAAGTAAATTTAGTATGTTTGTCAAAAGAGCAAGTTAGCCGACCCCACCTAGTGGGATAAGGCTTGGTTGTTGTTGTCAAAATAGCAAGTTATTAGAAAACAAAAGCAGAAATAATTACTGCAGTTTAAAAAAAGTTCAGGTTACGGCCACTATCACAGCAATGATACAGAAAAATAAAAATAAGCACCTGATCAGCTGGCCAGTTATAAACCATAGACATCATCTCTCCACGATCAGCTGCACTGAAGTACATACCACGGGGTCTTCTATAAAGACCACTATAGTTCTGACACACAAGACCCACCGTGGGTGTATAAACTATTGGTGCATACTCTTCGATATTTTCAACTAAAACCTGCACATATTAACGAGTGCACAAATCAAAAACACCACCCAGAGCAAAAGATTGAAATAAATGAAGATTTGGACAATAGTAGAAAGTGCTTCCACATCAATTGACTGTACATTAAACAGAAAGAAATTTAAGAAAATTAATGGGATAAAGAATCAAGTGCCGTATATGAACATGTTGACAGACCCTAAATTAGCACAGTAATGAAGGGTTACTTTGATAATTCTACAGAAATTTTGAAAATGCATGATAACGCATTTGGCTACATTGTGTAGAAATTGCTCTCGACAATGGAGTATCTGGTCAAACTATAGTGAATATGAATGAAGCTAAAGAACATGAGTATGTAATATGTTAAGCTCATACCATCCAAGCTTACAATATGCAAGTTGATTTTGATAATAGTTAAAAAGAGCAATAACAGAAGGAAAGAAAGGAGGAAGTCAATGCAGTAGAAAGCAAAAGGCAGTGAGGGTTAGACATTCATGGGGGGATATGGTGGAACTTCTGCAATAATCAAAATTTTAATTTTTTTTAAAAGGTAACATGCATAGTCTAAAAACTAAATTTCTTCTAACTCTCACATGAATAGTTAGTTATGCAAAATGCATTTAAAAGAATTAAAAAATTGTAAAACAATCAACTTCTCCTGCAAGAAAGCAGATAATTCTTTCAAACAACAGTGCAAATGTAATTTATGATGCATTTGAAAACTCTTAACAACAATGTGTGAACAAACTAGAACAAAATGTCTTGTCAGATATTTAAAACTCACTTTGTAGTACATTGTTTCATTTCGGTCATGCAATCTATTAAGAATCCGCCATTTGGCCAGAGCATTGGTGTCTGATCGTCCATCCCTGGCATTTACTTGGAATCTTTTTAAGTCAACCACTGTCAACAAGGAACTATGACTTAGAGACTATGGAAATATAATAATGCAATATGATACAAATAGAAATATAAAAAATGTTATGAAACTTTTTATAATAATGCATCCTAGTAGGCAGCTACTACTCATCCTTTCCCTCATCCTCCCCCTCCATTTTGTCTCCCTCCCCTCCAAGTAGCAATTACCTTAACACTAAAATTGAATTGACTCAATGTTTTGACATCAAATGCAAAGAAACAAACAAGTGCCATCAATTTGAGTAATTAGGCCAAAAATCAAAGCCTTCATCGACAAAACGAGAACCCATCTTTCCTTGTCTCGCCAACTCTCCTAAGACTTCCAGAGCACACCGCTACCACTCACTTCCAACCCACAAGCATAAGAAAGGCCTTCTATTTGTATAAAAGAGAGGCTACATTTACTAGCACGATGTAACCAGTTCAACAATGAGGGGAATGGATTACTGAGACAGCACAACTAACTTATTAAGATATCTATAGAAGTTTAAACGGTACACTGGATGAACACTCGTCTTATCAAATTTATAGAATATGTAAATTCTAGTAATCAGTAAACCAATCGCAACAGAACAAAAAGACCAAAAAAATACAACTTTGTCGTGAATGATACGTGAGTCTACTCCCAACGAACTAAAGAATTGACTTCCGACTAGAACACAAAACGTAGAAAAATGAGTCAAAAAGGCGTACTGAAGCGCTCAATTTGCTGCTGCGGTGTCATAGAATTTGGAGGAAGAAGCCCGCGAAGATCCAGGCGATCCCTCTCAGTCATCGAGAAAGCCGTGCCCTGACGAGTATCAAATAAACCAACAACCAACTCAATCCAATCAAACCTCTAGAAATTCAAACAGTCACTTGAAGGGGAGAAACAGGAAGGGCCTGATGGGCGATTGAGTACCTTATTGAACCAGGGATCGTGAAGGATGTCGAGGCTCCGCTTATGGACGATGGTGGGGCGAGATCCCTCGCAGGTGGTGAAGGACCTCGATGGATCACCCGCAGATAGAAGCTTCATCCGCTGAAGGATCTGAGAGGAGGACGAAGGCTTCCGGAGGAGCCGCGGCAGAGAGGAGGAGAGGGCCATGGCCGACGAGATCTCCAAAAGGGAAGTGGACTTATTGCTCGGCGAAGAAGCGCTGAGATCGTTCGCTAGATATTTAAAACAAATAATTAAATAAATAATATATATATATTTATATTTATTTACATTTTAAATTTAAATAAATTTTATCTTAAAAAATATATACATTAAAAAAAATTATTAAACTTAATATGTACTCTATTGTTTTTAGATGTGGACTCTATATATAAAATGTGTCATTTATTTCATTTACATTTTTCATATAATGTATGATTATTTTTTATCTTATTTTATTATCATTAATTAAATTTTTTTTAATTTTCTTATTATTCATTTGATATACATATTTATTATAATTTCGTATCATCTAACTAAAACATATATTTATCATCTGAATACACAATTACGAAGTTATAAATCTTATACTCTTGGGCTGATCAAGAATAAAAATCTCTAAACTACTTTCCTCTCTTTTCTTCTAGGATTATTTTCCTTTTTCTATAATTTATTCTTTTCTACTGTCTCCAAATCCAACAGCTCCTTGTCAACATTGGGTTATCGGGCTACTACCTGGGTAGGACATCATGTGTCTCCGCTTTTTTGTAAGTACATATTCACACTATCTTAAATGTGTTTTTCAAAATTTTTTCTTAATAGGTACAATCTTGATATCTTTTTAATATTTTTATTTTTTATTATATTCGATCATTCTATGTTCGTAAATTACTTTAACATCATTATAATATCTCTATAACTCTCATTATTTATGTACTTGAGTTATAGTAGTCAATATTTAATTCTATATAACATAGTGAGTCTAACCATCATTTTATAAAAATTTTCATTAAAATTTAAAAATACTTTATGATCACATATAATATCTTACATTATCTTTCATTTTAAAACAATTATGATAATATATAGCAATTATAATCATAATTATTACAATATAAAGCAATAGCAATAACTTATAATTATAATAATTATGATCATAACTACTTTTTAAAATACTATTAAGAACATCTCTAACTATGGCAGTTGTTGGAGAGCTTTCTTGTGGTCTCTATAATAACATACTCATCTTTCCCGTATAAAAAAAAAAAAAAAACTCACAGTAACTCCTTCATGAATTCCACTCTTTATTTATATTTCACTATATAAAATTTTATACAATTTTTAAAAAACTGAGTACAACGTCAAGTAATGATTTTTTTTAAGGATTATTTTATAACGGTTAAAAAAATTAATCATTGAACAATGACTAATTTTTAACGGTTGAACAACAAATTTTTAAAAATTTTTAATTATAAAAATTATTTTATTTTTCGACAGTTCAGTAAAATGGGAGCTCAACGTTCTAATTGCATTAACTCTGAAACTCTTGATACGTTGATACACACATTTTATCAATTAACTATTTACAAAATATATAATTTTAAAATATTTTATAATGGCTTTTTTACTTTTTTATTATTAAAATAATTTTAAAAATACTTTTTTAGTAATAAATGGTCAATTTAGATGTTAATTTAAACAGATAGAAATAATATCCGACGAAAGTAAAAAAAAAAATTTATTTTTTTTATCATTAAAAGGATATATCATTTTGAAAAAATATTTTATTTTATTTTTATCCAATTAATTTTTTATTTCAATATTATTGTGATGGTCATCATCATAATGGTTACTAGAACAAAATTACTACTATTATTATATCAAATTTAAATTACTTAAATTTGATTAAAAATTATTTATCATAAATTTATTATAAAAAAATTATAGTTTACAGCAGTCACTAATTATATATTACAATGTTATAATAATTAATTACGCATTGTTATAATACTTATAAGGTGAATTTGATCATATAGCAACGATTTTAATTAAATTAGTACATATTTTTTTATATAAAAATATTTTATATATAATTTTATTAACTAAATTAAATTTATAAGTGTCATTTTAATTTTTACACTTTTATAAAAAACCTCTAAATATCTAATAATTTACAAATAAAATAGATTAAATTGGCATGGCCCAATGCGTCATTGGGCTACGAGATGTCCGCACAATAATGTAGATAATTCTTTCATATAGAATCATTCTGACCAATCACCATTTCGTCACGTGGCTGCAACTATTCCTGGCGGGATTGACGACTCGCTCACGTGCCCAAAAACAGAAAAGGGAAATAAAAAAATGAAAAAAAGCAATAAAAAAAAAGTAGTTATTAACAAAATTTATTAACCCTTGGGATTTTTTTTCCTCCATATTTTTTTTAGTTTAGATATTTAATTCGAGATAATGTGTAAAAATTAATTTTTACTTGTTTGTAAAAATAGTTAAAGAGAAGAAAAGTTTTACTTTTTTTAACATTATTTTACTTTTTAACTTTTAATTATTGATAAATAAAGTTTTATTCATTTTTCATGAATATTTTTCTTTAACTGGTCCATGCCTTTTAAGAATCAATGCCTGTCTTGACAGTGATGTCACTATATCATAAAGGCAATTTATTATTGGTGGCTATTTTTACATCCATCCCCTTTAAATTACAAAAATACCCCTAACCTCCTATTTGTAACAATGGTAAAAAGATCATATTCATATATTCACATTATTTCCAAAAACTAATAATATATAATATGTAAAAGGTTAGTTAATTTCACTATTATTATTTTTTGATTTTAAAGATGATGATAGATGAACAAGATTAAATCATATTTTAACAATTACAAGATAATCATACATGAATTAAATCAAAGTGAAATGTTTTTTTGATGATTTAAAAAAATAGGACACACTTTTAGTTTTTTTTCATGTGTGAATAAAAAGTGAGGATGATATTTAATAGAAAAAAAATGATAATGAATAAATATTTTAATAGAATATCATCATAAATATATTAATAAAAAAATTTTAAAACTAATAATTTAAAAGAATAAAAATTTAAATATGAAATAAGAATATAATAGGAAATTGAGTCAGATCATTTAAGAGGTGATTAAAAATAATTTTTTTTTAAAAATCGTACTTATCAAGTGAAAAATATAGAAAATATTTTTAAAATCATATAGTTAGAAAAGTTATATTAATATTTGAAAATAAAATAATTGTATATGAATTTGTATGCGCAAGAATAATTTAAGGTTGCTCTCGTGTAAACCAAAAGAATAATAAGAGGATCAAAATCACATGTAATAAAAGTAAATATTTTCAAAATTATGGATGAATTAGAAAGGAGATCATTCAACTTTATTTATTATTATTAATTAATATTAGGTATCCAATTTTTAAAGTCGATTAATTTTGAGAATGAGTAATTTAATTTGATCTCATACAAAATTTATATTTGAGATTCGAATAATTGAGACTCGAATGTAAGATACCATCTCATTATCTACTAAAAAATATAATTGTTATATTGTAGTCCAATAATTTTTAATTTAATATATTAAATAAAAATGTTAAAAATTTAAATAATTTAATTTAGTTTTACTAATTAATCCAAGGTAATTGAAGATTCTAATTTATTGGTCTCGGGATGAAGATCATTTAATTTTAGAAATATAAAATAGAAGAAATTTAATATTTAAAAAAATTAATAAAAAATAAAATTTATCATCTAGTAACTTTATTAATTTACTATATATGAAGAAGTAAATTCGGGGTTGCAATTATGTCACGATGGAAAAGAATATTATCTTGTCACTGCATCGCTCATTTACCCTGATAGCCGATAAAAACTTCACTTTAAAAATTGAATTAATGCGACTAATTGAGATTATCAATTTTTTATATATATAATATAAAAAAGTAAATTAAAAAATTTTCGATCTAGAATAATATTGATGCTTTTATTTTAATCGGTTTAAAAAATAAATAATCTGAATTATAAAAAAAAAAAAAAATTTGAGCGGATGAGTAACGTTGGAAAAGATTTTGCTAAATTACGGCGGGAAGGAGTCGGAGTGTTGGCGTAAAAAGTGAGACGAGGGAGAGTAGTAATTGTAGTTGTTGGAGCTAAGGACCGAGGCGGAGTGAAGCATCTTTTTCTCTCTCTTTCTCTCTCTCTCTCTCACTCTCTCTCTCTCTCACACACACAAGCGAGGCAGAGCATGGGTGTCATTGTAGTACATCTGCTCCCGTGTCGGCTTTGGCAGTTTGCATTGGCCCTTTGCGTGTCCGATTGCTGCAGCGTGGCCTTTGTTTTGCCCTTTTGTGAGGCGGAGGAGGACGGTATGGGCATATGGGACACTGCCAGACGCCAAGGAATCCACCACCCTTGCCTCCGCTGCTCCTGCTCTCTTCGCTCGCCGACTCCCGCTGCGCTGCTGCTGCTGCTGCTGAAGCCAGGGCAGCGACCTCGCCGCGGCTCCTTTGACGGGAACGGGAAGAAGACGCTCCTCCTCCGCAGATCTGTCAATTCCTTTCTTGAGGTGGTGGTGGATTGTCCCGAAAAGAGAGCTGCAATTTCTCGCCTCCCCTTTTTAAATATTCTCTGCGCTATTTGTTTCTCCGGGCGGCGGAGGATTTACACGCTAGCTAGCAAGAGTGTGTAGTTTTCTGTGGAAAGGTGGTTCTTTGGCGATTTGGCAAAAGAAATCAAGGCGATTTTGCGAGGATTCGAGAAGGAAAGGAGTATCTTGCTCCCTTTTAGCTTCCAGGATCTGAGGGGCTTTTGATTTGTGACTATATGGAGTTTGATCCCGAGGTTTTCTCGTCGGATGGGAGCATTAAACTAGTAATTGTACTAGCTAGGAAGAGCGTGTAATCTTTTGGGGGAGGAAAGTTGGTTCTCTGACGATCTGGGAAACGAAATTAAGGTGATTTTGAGAGGATTCAAGAAGGAAAAGAGTCGCTTTCTGCCTTTTGGCGATCTGGCTTCCAAGATTTGGCGATTTTGAGAGGATTTATGACGATCTCAACGTAGGAAACTTTGCTTTTGCTCGGATTTTCCTGTTCGTGATGGCAGTTCGTGAGGTGATTGCTACGGACGTGGCGACTGCAGCTAATTGATTGTCTATGCGAAGAACATAAGAAAGTAACGAGCATGGCTACAAGACATCTTCTCTTTTGGGCGTTCTTCTCGCTGCTGATTGGCTTTCTAGACCCGTCGTCCTCCGCCACACTGACGCCGTCCGGCATAAATTATGAAGGTCTGCAGCACCCTGTCACTTCTTTTCTTTCTTCGATCTCCAATTCATGGACAACTTCTTCCAATTGAACGTGTGCTTAGCATGTGTTGTTTTCCTATTTTGGGATCTCCTTTGAACACCCTAACATTGCTGCTGTGCTATTAAGCTTCAATCACTTCCGGTAGCAGTAAACTAAAAGGCAATTGGAAATGCAGAATGGAATTGATTAAAGGCTCAACCTACATTACAGTTCTTACTGCACTCTATTCAATCTGTTAGAAGTTTGGTATTTCACTGTCTTCTAGACCTGCTCTGACTGTCTCATTTAATTACAATGCACCAGAAATCGAATGATTCACATCGACGCAGCTACTTAATCTTCTTCCCCGTTCTTTGTTATGAGTCTTTACCTGCTCTGACTGTCTCATTTAATTATCATGTGTCAGAAATTAAATGATTCACGTAGATGCTGCTATTTAATCTTCTTCCGTATTCTTTGTTTATGAATCTTCTAGCAGACAAATTATTGTCATTTGTCAATTAGCCGAAATGAGATATATGTTCTTTCTAACCATCTCCAAAGCACATCTTGTTTCTGACGTATGATTTTTTCTCCCTACAATTTTCAGTGGTAGCATTGATGGCAATAAAAATGGAATTAAATGACCCTTACAATGTTTTGGAGAATTGGGACGTCAACTCAGTGGATCCATGTAGTTGGAGGATGGTCACCTGCTCAGCCGACGGATATGTGTCTGCTCTGTAAGGACAAATGGCAGTTGTGCAGGATTAAATTTACTTTCTTTCTGTTAATCACCTACTTATGTAAATCCTTTCTCTCCGATGCTGTCAGGGGACTACCCAGCCAAAGCTTGTCTGGTATACTATCACCTGGCATAGGAAATCTTACAAATCTTCAGTCTGTGTAAGCTGGAAAATTCTTGTTCTTGTTGTTGCCACAGATTATATTATCTTTATGATAAATGATTATGATCCTCATGTGGAAATCATTCCTTGTATCAAGAGATAAAGAGTCACATCGATATTGCTCATAATTCAATTGAAGATTTAGTAATGGTGATTGTTTCTGCAGGCTGCTCCAAAACAATGCATTGTCTGGCGCAATTCCTGCTGAGATAGGCAAACTGGAGAAACTCCAGACACTAGACTTGTCCAACAATCAATTCGGTGGCACTATTCCTAGTTCACTCGGCGACCTTAACAACTTGAATTACCTGTATGATATATTCATAATCAATACATTGAGTTCTTTTTAAATGATCATGTATCAATTCTCTGGACCCAAAAGCACGTGATTCTTTCTTCTTTTGTTTTTTCTTCCAGGCGATTGAACAACAATAGTCTTTCTGGACCTTGCCCAGATTCACTATCCAACATCAGAGGTCTCACTCTCGTGTATGTCTTTTTCTTCCATTACTTTCTTTGGTTGTCGCTGTAGTGAATCTCTGGTATAGCAGGATTTTGTTTTAAACTGAAACTTTTATTGAAATGGTTGATAATGCTTACAGGGATCTTTCTTACAACAATTTAAGTGGTTCCCTGCCAAAAATATCTGCAAGAACATTTAAGTAAGCTATTGTCTTTTCCTTGCTTTTTCACTTTGTTTTTCTCTTAAAAGTTGTGCACTCATTCTATCTATAGGCTCTGACTCATAGCTCCTTTTAAAATTTTCAATCAGCATTATTGGAAACCCCTTAATATGTGGATCAAATTTAGACATTAACTGCTCATCTGGATCAGTGGATCCACTTTCATATCCACCGGAAGATCTAAAGTGTAAGCTAATTTTCTATTGTTTTACATGTTGGGTTACAGTTCCTTCTTGAAAGCAATTGAGTAATTCTTTTGTGGCTAATCTAATTCAGATAGGTCACAACTCGGAGGAACAAGAAGCCGGCATGTTGCTATTGTATTTGGTGCAAGTGTTGGTTCGCTTACTTTTTTAGTGATTGTTATTGGCTTACTACTTTGGTGGAGATACAGACACAATCAACAGATATTTTATGATGTAAATGGTAAGAGACTTCACATTACAGTTCCCAAGCTTGAGCATTTATATTTCATATTCTGTCATTCTGTATCTTTTTCAGCCATTTGTTCAATATACGGTTAGTTTCTTTTGTTCAATCACTTGTACAATATATATTAATTCGCATCATTTTAGCTGAAACAATTATTTTTATCTGTCTGGAAAGCAAGGCCCATAAGCCTAGAGATTAATAATTTGTCTCAACCAAAGCTCACAAACATTGTAAGTTTCATATCTGTCAAATTTCTTCTGTTAATGAAGCTCTAATCTTCCAAATCATACTTCCTTTCCCAAGATCCAACTCGAGAATCTCAATGGTAATTTACAATTAGCTTACTCTTTCAATCAGAAGAATGAGAAGTTATGAATATGTATACTTTGATAATCATTCTCTAAGTTATTGATTAATGCATGATTTGATTTTGATGTATCATTAGGGATGGCATTTCTTTGCCTCCCAATCTATGGTTATGATGAAATCATAGAATTCATTTTTTTTTTACTTTTACTTGGTTTTGTATGTCTATCCAAAATGTTGATATCGGTTGCAAATTTGTTCAATTCTAGAGCAATATGATCCAGAAGTTTGCTTGGGACACTTGAAGCTTTATTCGTTTAAGGAGCTACGAACAGCCACCAATAATTTCAATTCAAAAAATATTCTAGGTAAAGGAGGTTATGGAATTGTTTACAAAGGTTGTTTGCGGGATGGAACCATAGTGGCTGTTAAACGTTTACGAGACTATAACAGCATTGGAGGTCTTCAATTCCAAACTGAGGTTGAAATGATAAGCTTGGCAGTTCATCGCCATTTACTCAGGCTTTGTGGATTCTGCACAACAGAGAATGAGAGGCTCCTTGTCTATCCTTACATGCCCAACGGGAGTGTAGCTTCTCAACTTAGAGGTGAATCCCCTATGCTTCTTACTTTCTCGATTGAATATGATTTTTTGAGATTACTTAAGAAAAAATTATCAAGACAGGTTGTTTATCATGATTGTTTCTATCCTTTATTGACAAGTAACCACACATTTCAATATCTTGTAAAAAACAAGAAATAGGATGGATGTCTGATAATATTACATCTCAAATCATTTTTCTTGTATCTCAGACAAGCTAAATGTCTCGCATATTAGTGCTTATGATTAAATTCCTAGCAATGAAATTGTAGTTGGTTATCTACCTTTCGATGAAAAGTGACAACAATTATACATCGCTTTATTTGACACTCTTTTGGCTTTTCCATAAATGTTTTTTTGGGTATGCTACAAGATGTGCTAAATGTTTGATTTCTGCATAAATGTACGACTCAGTGGTTGATTCCTATAGGTTCTAAACAGCCGTGTGCACGGATTAGAACCTTGTTTCTTATGTCACAAACGAGGAATAATACGACATCCAACATTGTATGGGGGCACCTTGTGATCAAGACAAAAAAAAGGGCCATGCATCTCCTTTTATGTTACCTTGAACTTGTAGATCCTTTTGTTTGCTTGCTTTTACACCTCTATCATAAATATTTAGACCGACATACCATGATGATGCCGACCTTGAAAGTCGTGTAGAATTTTTTTTGCTCATTGTCATTGTTGGATAGTTATATGAAATAATTATTGAAGATTTCTTTTCTTTGATATCCGGCAGAGAATGTTCATGGAAGGCCAGCTTTAGATTGGTCAAGACGAAAGAGGATAGCATTGGGGACTGCCCGGGGATTATTGTACCTACACGAGCAATGTGATCCAAAAATTATCCACCGTGATGTAAAAGCTGCAAATATTCTTCTCGATGAAGAATTCGAAGCAGTGGTTGGGGATTTCGGGCTGGCAAAACTTTTGGATCACCAGGAGTCCCATGTTACAACAGCAGTTCGTGGAACAGTGGGGCATATTGCTCCGGAATATCTTTCGACTGGACAGTCATCAGAAAAGACTGATGTTTTTGGTTTCGGTATACTGTTACTCGAGCTGATTACCGGGCAGAAAGCATTGGATTTTGGGAGACTTGCAAACCAGAAAGGCCTCATGCTCGACTGGGTAAGCATACAATTCTTTTAAGAATCTCTACCCATTGCGCCTTTCGAAAAGAGAGAATCATATGCTTCTTTTGGTTGATGTTCAACATCATTCTAAGAGCTCCATGCCAAGAGTAATGACTAATGTTTTACTGATTTCCTTCAACACTTTTAACTATGAAATTTATCTATCACAACGGGTTTTCTCTCGATAAATATTGGAGCAATAACTTCTTTCGGTCGCGTAGTTTATAAAAACAAATCTAAAAGTAGCTGAAAAGTCACTATAGATAACATGTTCTTGTGTTTGTTTGCCCCCTTGGCCTTTGCAGGTAAAGAAACTTCACCAAGAGAGCAAACTGTTCATGGTGGTTGACAAAGATCTCAAGAACAACTATGACAGAGTAGAGCTCGAAGAGATGGTTCAAGTGGCTCTTCTTTGCACACAATTCCATCCGTCACAACGCCCGAAGATGTCAGAAGTCGTGCGGATGCTGGAAGGGGATGGGCTCGCGGAGAAGTGGGAAGCCACACAGAAGGCTGATACACCCAAGTCTCAATCCTCCGAGCAACCAACACATCAGTATGCTGACTTGATGGACGACTCTTCGATGGTATTAGAAGCAATTGAACTTTCAGGCCCTCGGTGACTGATACTCAGACCATTGTACAATGTAAATGTGATTCTTTTCGGGGTTTTCTTTTCGTTGTGTAGCGATTACGGTTTCATCTTGTGGTCTCTCGACTATTGCCACTGAACACATTGTATCGAGGGAGGGAAGAAGAGGGCGGCGGGTGTACAAATAAAGGTAACAGAATTCAAATGTTTTTGTTTGGTTTCTTGTTTACATTGTTTGTTTGATGTTGAAGAACATATCTTGTGGTTTGAACAAATGGAAGTTTTAAATGTGAGCTTCATACTTTCATAATTTAACTATTGTTTTAGTTAATGCATTTGAATCCTCTCCATCATATTAAATGTTTTAGTTAATTTTTATTTTTAAAATAAATTATATTATTAAGTATCTATTTTTATATTGATATATTAATTAACGTTATTGAATAAATACTGCTTTAAAATAGTAATTTTTATAAAATTTATGTGTATAATGCCTCATCCCCTCTCATTTAATTCTTGTTCTATTTTTTTATTTATTTTCATTGTAATATTTATGATTCATAATTATTATAATATAAATAATTAAGTCACACTAATAATATTATATTAAAATATTTTTTAATTATAATTATTTTGAATTATAATTTTTACGATATATATATATATATATTTATCAATATTATATTATAATAATTATGGTTCATTTTACGATTTTTCGTTCAGTAATCAACATCTTAAATTTTGTCAATAAAAGGAATGCCATTTTGATATTTGTTGAAAATTTAATAAGTAAAAATAGAAAGAGCAAAAATATTAAAAGGATGTTTATTCTATTTTTTAATTATATAATATAGTTAATTTAGTATTATGGTAGGAATTTTATTTAAAATTATAAAAATTTTAATCAAAACTAAATCAATATTGATCAAAATCTATAATCGATGATAGTTTTGATTAAAATTATTATAAAAAAACGAATTAGATAAAAAAAGGGAATTTAAATATAAAATTTAAAATGAAATGTTGTTTTTATATTTTTCAATGGGCCTTCCCATGATAAAAAAAAAATAAAAGAGGTTCTTTTTTCATTTTTGTCAAAATTTAATTCTATCGCCCCAAGTAAACACGCAGTGCGTGCGGACGCCATTGACAGCCGTGCGACAACCTCGATCCCGCTTAAACCCTACTCTACTTAAACCCTCGCTGGCTCCTCGCTCCTCACTCGCCTTCTCGCCTTCCTCTCGCATCCGCCATGGCGGCCATGGCAGCATTTCTCCGGCGGCGCCCGAACTCTATTCCGCTTTTGGAGGTCACTCTGCCTGCCTGCCTCCGCCATCGGCTGCTCCATCCCGCTGGAGTGCGCTCCGTCGGGAGCGGCGCCACGTTGAACTTCGCTTCCGCTGCTTCGGATCAGGCGGCGGAACCTTCGCCTGGGCGAAAGGTTCTCGAGACCTTCAGAGAGGAGTTCGAGGTCGGATCCCGCACCGTCTCCATCGAGACTGGCAAGATTGCCAGGTTTGCGAACGGAGCGGTTGTTATCACTATGGATGAGACTAATGTTCTCTCCACGGTTGCATCAGCCAGAGGTGATGGAGCTCGCGACTTTTTGCCCCTCACGGTATGCATGCGCTGTGTATTATTTTTGATTTTTGGGAAAAATTGGTGACTTTCAAGTGGAATTTTGGTTCGATCATTTCATGGTTTGTTAATGTTTCTATTTTTAACGCTTAAAACTTGAATTTTTAATGGGTTTTGCCTTTTTTTTTTTTCATGAAGAGTAGCATATTTTGATATGGGTGCTTAAAACGTTCAGTAAGCAGGGAAGCTTACAAGCGATTCAAGAAATAATAGTTCTCTGTGTCTCTATGATACTTTTTTTCCCCAGTACTTCATCCTAGCAAATTTAGAAATTAATCAACTAGATTATCCAACAAAGGCGAAAATTGTATAGGGGAACCTAGTTTGCCTCCACCATCTACTCCTTAGAGTGGTACTGTACGTTCTGCAATGTAAAAGTCTCTCCAAAATGTCTCTGGTCAAATAGTCAGGTTAAAGTTTTGTTTATCTTACCTGTGAGGTAGTGGTGGAAATTGATTGTTCATCCCTGCACAAGTGACCATTGTATAAGATTATTTCCCTTTATTCTAAAAGCCTGATATCGTGTGTTTGAAGGAATATTGTTAAACTCTATATAGCTTCTGGTTCATCTCACGAGTATTCAATATTTGTTCAACATTGTTTCTCTGTGCTCAGCTGTTTCTCTTCTGGATATGTTTTCACTTCAAATGTTTTGCGATTTGTCTTGTTCTAAGGTTGACTATCAAGAAAAACAATATGCTCAAGGTGCAATTCCTACAACATTTATGCGGAGGGAGGGAGCTCCCAAGGAACGGGAACTTTTATGTGGACGTCTTATAGATCGTCCTATTCGTCCACTATTTCCTCGTGGCTTTTACCATGAAGTTCAGGTTAGCTTTGCTAAAGAAAGTATTTAAAAAGGCTTTGCTCTTATATCCTGATCTGATTACTACTATTCACTCATGGTATACAGGTTATGGCAAATGTTCTTTCTTCGGACGGGAAGCAAGATCCAGATGTCATGGCAGCTAATGCTACATCTGCTGCTCTTATGCTATCTGATATTCCTTGGAATGGTCCAATTGCGGTTATTCGCGTGGGGAGGATCGATGGGAAATTTATTTTTAATCCAACTATGGACGAGGTATTATTTTACATGTATATATATAAATATATAATATATGTATATTTTGTATTTCATGTTTGCTGCTTGTAGGTTCTATACAAACTTGTGGTATTTTCCTTGTTTATGGTGGCTCATTTGTATGCTTCTGCTACCAAGTATATTATTGTTAGAATTATTGTGTTAAGTCCAATTGAAATGTGATTTTGTGGGCTGAACTAATTCTTCCATACTGTGCAGCTAATCCTCAGTGACATCAATCTGGTGTATGTTTTCGTTTTGATTGTTTTGAAATGTGATTTTGCAGGCTGAAATAATTTTTTCATACTGTGCAGCTAAGCCTTAGTGACCTCAATTTGGTATATGCATGTACCAAGGATCGTACCCTAATGATAGATGTACAGGCGCGAGAGATCACAGAAAAGGACCTCCAAGCTGGATTAAAATTAGCACATCCAGAGGTAGTCATATTTAATTTTATTAGATTTATTTGACTTCACCGTGAATCCTAATAGACTGTATTTTGGAGTCCAGGCTGTCAAATACATAGATCCTCAAGTTAGGCTGGCTGAAAAAGCAGGAAAGAAGAAGAGAGAATATAAGCTCTCAATGATTTCTGATAACACATTGGAGAAAATAAGGAGCATAGCAAAAGCACCTATTCAAGCTGTATTTACAGATCCAACTTATGGAAAGGTGCATCAATGAACTATTATTATTTTTGTTTGATTATCAAAATATTGGTCTGCCTACATTCAAATAGGCTACAGTGAATAGCAATGTAGTTTTTTTTTTTTGAACTTCTGTTACAGATTCTTTATCCTTCCAATGTGCTATGAAACTATTGAAAACATTATGGGTCATATCTTGTCAGTTTGAGCGTGGTGAAGCATTGGACCAAATCACTCAAACTGTTAAGGCAAAACTGGAGGAAGATTGTGATGAGGATAGCTTAAAAGTCCTTCCAAAAGCAGTTGACACAGTTAGGAAAGAGGTACTGATTTTGTCCAAAACTTTGCTTCCGTGCTTTGTTAATTATTTTATGTATGTTGAAATGTTCAATTTTGGATCCATTTTGAAGTCACACAAACTTTCAGTCATTGATTCGTAAAAGGTTGAAATGGAGGTTGGTTTTGTCTACTTGGATTTGCTAAAATCATATAGATCAGCACATGTATCTTTGAATTCATCAAATAGCTTAATAATTTGCCCGTATAACTATTGTCCCATGATAGTTTGTTTGATACTTTGGTTTAAGTAATAATTTGAACAACTTCAATTGTTTCATTTCTCAACTTTGATATGGGAGGGATGCCACTGCCACAAGTAGGTTTTTTATAATCTGTAAGTCTGATATACTAACCTTCTTTCCTTCAGGCATCTTAAGAAGGTTATTTTCTTGCATGTAATATACTGATTTTACTGCTCACTTGCACTTGAGAAATTACTTGTTTTTAGTCTTCATCAGTTTTGTCTTAAGAACAAAAATTGTCATGATTTGTGATTTTAACACATTGTGTTCAATTTTATTTTGTGGAAAATAATGGAAAGGCTCTGTCTTTTTTTTTTATCATGTTTGTATACTCCAAGAAAATCCTTCTGCAAAAAAAAAAAAGTTTCTTTGTCTTAATCTGTTACATGGATAGATCATCCGTCGAAGGATTATTGATGAAGGATTTCGAGTAGATGGAAGAAAACTTGATGAGGTTAGACCTTTGTATTGTGAATCTGGAATATACCCTATGCTGCATGGATCTTCACTCTTCTCTCGTGGAGATACTCAAGTAAGTCGAATTTTTACTCTTCTATCCTGTATGTGGAACATTTATTTGTTTGACATCTGGGGTTGCTGTAGATTAATGGTTCCATCAAACATAATGACCAGCTTTCTGATCGTAGGTCCTGTGCACTGTTACACTTGGGGCTCCTGGAGATGCACAACGATTAGATTCAATAGTTGGGCCGCCAACAAAGCGCTTCATGCTTCATTACAGCTTTCCCCCATTCTCTATCAATGAAGTTGCTAAACGAGGTGGACTGAATAGGCGAGAAGTTGGGCATGGTATTTCATCTTGTCACTTAATTATTGGAAGTTGTACTGTTATTTATTTTCACCTAGACATTACTTTTAGTTTATCCTTGGTATGATGTGTGTCCTTTAACATACACAAGGAGTTGAACTTAAGAATGTGCATAGTTATCCTTTGCCGTTTGGCGGTTGGATGCACTAATTTTCATAGAAGCTGGCAATGCTTTATAGCATACCTGACGGGGAAATGCACATTTATTTTCTGTATTTTTTGCTCTAAGATTGTTATTTATTTTGTTTTCTCTGCTGACATGCTCTGACAGTGGTCTGTCTTATGAATGTTATGAATGTGGATTTATAAGAAAATGTTCTGTCAGGTGTAGTGCAGATCATGTAGGAAAAACAAGGGCATAAAACTTAGTGGTACCACTAGAGTTGAGATGAGAATAATGCAGTTAATACGATGGGTTTGCTAAAAAGATAGATTACAATGTTTCCTTTTTGGAAATTATGGTTTAACCCAACAAAGGATAAAAAAGGAAATGTGGTTATGATGACAATGACATATTCAAAGAGCAAATAATGGTTAGTTAGAGATGGTAAGTTGACTAGAATTGTTAGCTAAATTTGAGGGATATCTCACATTATTTTATTAAATGATTGTTCTGTGAAGCATCACGTTAAACTTGAATGCTGGAAGATCACTGTAACAAATCCCAAATAGATGAGGCAATATTGATATTTTCTCTTGGTGCTTTTTGCGTGATAGTCAAAATGCATGTAATTGCATTAGATAAAAGGAACATTTTTGTATATATATTTTTATACAAGATTGCTAGGCACTCTTCTTCTTTCATTTGTCTTTTCTTTTTGGGGGTGCTTTGGCTATTTCTCTTTAACTTCAACGTCAGAGCGTTGTATAGGTTGAGCCATAAGTGATAGAAATTATAGTTTTTTTGCTTGTTTTGTATTATTAGGTCAGAATAATGGAAGCCATAGGTCATGATATTCAAGATCATGTGGGAGTAAGATGAAACCTGAAAGAATCTTATCTGCATTTCCTCTTATATTTCATTTTTGTATTCAAAGAAGTGACATATACCATATCTCATGGAATAAATATCCTATTAAGAATTTGTTTGGATGCATTTGCTCAGCATAGGTGGTGTTTCTCTGTTATAGTGAATTGCCAGATAATATAATGGAATTTTTTGAGTTTTTACTAATTATTTTTCTTTTCAGATCTGTTACTAATACATTTTCCTTTAACAGGAACGCTTGCAGAGAAGGCTCTGCTTGCCCTACTACCTCCAGAGGATGATTTTCCATATGTTGTTCGTGTGAATTCGGAAGTTATGGCTTCTGATGGTTCAACATCAATGGCAACAGTATGTGGAGGTACCATCACTCTGCTGATCGTGCACTTATCTTTCTGCTGATATTTCTATTACAGATTTGCCTGCTCAAAGCTGTGCAATGTTTCAGTTGTACAGAAAATTGTATTTTTTTGGCATTTAGTGTGACTTTGACTCGGCAAAATTCTGGTGCATCTGTAAATATTCTCTGTAGGGAGTATGGCTTTGATGGATGCTGGTATTCCAGTTAGGGAACATGTAGCTGGACTTTCGGTGGGTCTTATTAGTGATGTGGATCCATCCACCGGAGACATTACTGATTATCGTATACTGACAGACATATTGGTAAGCACATATTGACTTTATCAAATGTTTATGTTTGATTATAGAAGACTGTACCAGCAATATGAATTGTCAACTGATCAAAAGGGGATTTTATTTGACCATTATCATTTTTTTTTATCTTACCTATCTCTTTAATTTCTCTATGCCTCCACCACCCACTCCACTGATATTGTCTTTTCATTTTCTTTCTCATTTCCTATTTTTCGTCCCCTGTTTAGTTTTGTATGGTTCTTTCCTCTTCCTCTTCTCATGTTTCCTGCCTTCTGTTCGATATAGATGGAATAGCATCCAAGGCATGCTTGTCTTTTGCCTAAAGCTTTAGGTAGCATAGTTGTGTAAGGCTTTAAATATATGAGTGTAACCCTATTTGATAAATAATAATAAGATACTTAAGTTTTAACTCTTACCATTCTCCTCGTCTGCTTCCCTGTCGACTAGTACAGAGTGTGGTACATTCTGTCTGCTGGCTGCTATCTGGAATATACTGATTTCTAATTCTTGGCTACTTCTTGTCATACATATAATGTCTCATTCCTTAACATAACTTTGTTCCTTAACATGCTTGTCCTTGTGCTTGATTCTTCTGGGTTTGCAGGGTCTTGAAGATCATCTCGGGGACATGGACTTCAAAATTGCAGGAACTAGGAAAGGGATTACTGCAATCCAACTTGATATAAAACCTGCTGGAATACCTCTAGACATTATTTGTGAGAGTTTAGAACCTGCAAGAAAGGGTCGTATTCAAATTCTTAATCGCATGGAAGAGAAAATAAGTGCACCTCGTACAATGGATGAAGGAAGCACACCTAAATTAGGTTTCTCACTGTTCTTTTTTCCTTTATGGTTGATTTGTTGTTACTACTTTTAGTTAAAAAAAGAGGAAAATTTGTTTTGCTTCCCTAATAACCTGCCCCTCTGCAGCCACCTTCAAACTTAATCCTGAATCTCTTCGACGATCTCTTGGGTTTTTGAATTCTCAAAGAAAGCGGATCGAACAAGAAACAGGTGCCTAATCAAAACTAATGCCTTTGGTTTCCTGTGTTTTCTAGTTGTAAATTTGGTGTTTCTGCTGAATATTACTTCACATTGGAGGATTTCTTAGTCCATTTAATTGGGGTTGGTGCTTTAGATTTGTTTGGATTCACTATGATATAATTATAGAATGGACATTTACATGGTAATAATATATGAGAAAAACATCAATTAACTCAATCTGCTCTGATCTGAGTAGAAGCTCTTAAAGTTGGAGGTCTGGAGCAATGCTCTAAATTCATTTTGATTCAACATATTCTGTTGGTGCATGAAGACCATTCTCCACTTCTCTGTGGCAGTCTTTTGACTTGAATAATCTCAGTAATGCAAGACACAGCATCTAGCTGTGTTATCGGTAATAGTTTATGTTCTTCAATATGTTAATAACTATTGACACTTGTAATTTTGTTTGTCACTTCACAACAATCATTCATGAAACAGAATACTTAAATAATTAACAAGAATTTTCATATAAGGTTGGAAATTTATTGCTCACATTTTACCAATATTTGTCATTGATTAGTTTGTGCTATAAGTAGTGTTTATATGCTGCATTACACTATGTTTGTACTAATAATCAGGCCTAATGCATGCTGGTGGGTGATGCTTATTTAGTAACGTACTGAATGCTTTCTGAAAAATTATTACTTTTGATAAATGATGATAGTCCACTCTGCATTCTTATGTTAAAATTTTACTATATGTTAATTTTTTGCTCTTCTAGTTAAAAGTTATGCTTATCTTGGAAACAAGTTTCTGCGAATTGTCGTTAAGTTTCCTACTTTAGATGAATGATTTCAGTTACTATGTGTGTGTGCTAATTGAGACCTCAAATTAGAACTATATCTACAGTTTAGTTAATATAGAGGCAAGGATCTTCATTGACTAATCTTTACTCTTTCAAGGTGCCCGTGTTTCTGTAAGCGATGGGACAGTCACTATTGTTGCTAAAAATGCATCTATTATGGAAAAAGCTCAAGAAAAGGTACTGACTTGAAACTTGAAGGCATGATACATCAATCGAACTTGCCTTTAAAAAGTACTCTCCTATTGTTTCTTGTTCATTCTACTTCTGGAAATCGTCACTCGTTCAATCTTGGTATATGAATTTCTCATTAAAACACAAATCTAGATACAAATTATTCATTTGACAGGCTCGTTGTGAGTTGTGATTATTTAAAGACATTGTCTAAATTTGTAGCCGACAAAGTGCAATATTGCTATTACTTATTTTCAATGTAGCCAACATGATCATAACTGTTTCTGAAGTCATTGCACTTGCAAACTTACACTTGTCCATGGTATATTGTTGCAGATCACTTTTCTCATAGGACGTGAAATTGAAGTTGGTGGCATATACAAAGGTGTTATTTCTTCAGTTAAAGAATACGGTGCGTTTGTTGAGTTCAATGGCGGCCAACAAGGTCTTCTCCACATTTCTGAGTTGACACATGAACCAGTAAGTCATGCTATTCTACTTATATATATCTTCTTTTTGCATTTTTCTTATCATTTTTGTTATGAAAGACATCTGTGCTGGATGAATGTGCCACATTCCTTTGTTTTCTCATTTGACTTGTTATGATGATCTTTTTGTTTTGTTCATTTGCTCTATTAGATCTTTTTTCCAATGATTGATCATTAGTTCCATATTTTATTGTTTTTGATCGACTGGATGATGTTTTCGTTTTCAGGTATCGAAAGTTTCTGATGTTTTGTCTGTCGGACAAGAGTTGTCTGTAATGTGCATCGGGCAGGATATCAGGGGAAACATCAAACTCTCTTTGAAAGCTACTATCCCGAAGAAAGGTTCTCCGGATAAGCAAGATCCTGTTCCAGCAAAACAATCAGCGAACGTCGGTGTCTCGCCATCGGAAGACATAGCCACCGGCACAGAAAGCTCAACTCCGTCAATACTGATACGGAGTGCTGCAGAGTGTGAAGCTCAGGAACGTGCTGCTGTTAAGCAGACCAAAGCCAAATCTCGAAAGCTCGCCAGCTCTCCTAGGCCTTATGATCCATTGTCAGCGCCACAAAACGTTGAGGAGTCAAGTTTGAAGAAGAAGAAGAAGACGAAAGACAAAGCACGAACCAAACGTAAGGCTGGTACAGAAAAAGATGTTTCCAATGATGTAGACGAAACGTCTGGCTGGTACAACCGCAATTGCTGAAGATTGGTGATAGACAGCCCGCAAAGGTGATGATGGAGACGAGAAGTCTGAGCCCAGCGTACAACAACAATCGCTGAAGATTGGTGATAGACGGCCTGCAAAGGTATACCAGATCCGCGCTCATGGTCTTGTACTTGAATTAAGTGGTGGAATACGGGGAATGTACAAATTTGAGGTACTCTCTTCCTATATCACAAAATTTCTGTTCTTCTATCGCATTTGCCAGAGAAATACTTAAGACTGTGCAAGTTCAATCACTAAATGGTTTGGTTTTGGATCCCAGGTAAACGGTAGACGGGATTTCGAGGTAGGTAAAGAGCTTCAGGTGAGGTGCTCAAGCTTTTCTAGCAAGGGAATTCCAGTGTTTTCACTCTCAGAGAATGAGTGATATTGCCGCCAAACTGTCAACTATCAAAAGTCATTAAGGAATTTTGCAGCCAACAATAAGTTTAGCCAGAGGGAACCCGCTTATCGATCTCAACAGGGGATGCATTCATAGTAGAGCCGCAACATTCGACTCTACCCAGATCATCAAAATCTACAAGAACAATGAATCAACAACTGTCTTGATAAATTAAACTTCAACTGGAAGAGGATCTTCTTCTTTTGCTCAGTCAGCTGATGTATTGTATTTCACTGCTGCTTCACTCATTCAGCTTACAATTTCAGTATTGAAGCTACATTCTTTTGCTCATTTTGACTTGTTTAGTATACCTGACCGACTGACTCTGATCCTCTCCTGCTAATTCTGCATATTTATTTTACGATAAAAACTAATTCATATTTTGTTTGTGCATCATACAAAACCTTTTCTTTTCCTGTACAACTCTTAACAATCCCCAAATGAAGTTGTACCTAGAAGAACATTGCCTTCCTTCTTGGAGCATGTACAACCCTAAATGATATCAGTCAAGAAGATCATTTTAAACTCTTTCATCCTAAGTCCTTGATGCATGTACAACCCACCATCCTCCTAAGATTCCAAGCATGCTCAGCTTTGTATCCCTCAATTCGACCGTCGCAAAGCACAAAATCTTGTAATCTTCCACCTTGATGTTCTTGTATCGATACTGTGAAAATCACATAATTATCAATTAGAACTGTTACATATGTAATATGTAGGTTCTACAATGATATAGTATTTCAATTGAAATTTTGCTACACTTTAGGAAACTAGAGCAACTAAGATAAGTCTCACCTTTGATCTTGGCCATATAGTATTTCGATTCTCTCTCTGATGCAACTGCAACATAAGCTTTGAAGTTTAAGACAGAGATATTTATTATGATAAGGAAAAAAAGATAGCTGAAAGTTGGATCTTAGAAAAACATTCAACTATACATCTCTGATGCAGATATCAGATGCCTACAATGAATCTATTAACAGTTAAAAGAGTTTAATCTACAAATGTGGAAGTATAAAGGACAAAGGGACTAAAGAAAACAATAGTGAATGTACTAAAAGAGTAATTTAATTGATTGGAATATTATTAATGATATAGCCTTATATAGAGCTCAATAGATGAATAAGATTTATGTAATCAACCCTAAATTGTTGGCACAACCTCAACTTGAAGATAATGATGATGAAAGACTTGTTTTGATCTCTATTCATCTTCAATATCGTTCAGGATGCATCTAAATTCATCTCAAGTCTTACATTCACATTGTTATTTACAAACAAAAAGGAATAAATTTAGGATAAGATGGTGTGTGTTGTCAACTGGTTTGAAACATAATACAAGAATGTTAAACAACCAAAAAACAAATCATTAATATCCTAAAGGCAATTAACAAGTGTTCTCTTGCAAAATTAACCACTTCAAGATTCTCCAAATGAATTGTATGACTATGATCCATTGGAATGTACAAACAGGAAACTAAACAAAAGTAAGAATAATGGAGCAGTAGACTCACCTGCTCGAGAAACATATAAATCGACAAAGGGTTTGGCCGTGAACTAAACAGGAGAAGAGCTACATTTATGAAAAGTGTGAGCGGATGTCTCCATCCCAACAGCACTGTCATGACAAGAACGGCAGGCAGCTGAAATTTTCTTACAATTGTGAAGATGGGATGCAGTTTGTCTTTCAGTTGTGCTGAAGGTGCTGCTAACTCTACTTCGTCATGTATAAAATCTGCTACTTAACTAGTTAGTTTAAATATACAACCTCTCTTGAGTTCTATGAAATGTTAGCATGAGTATTAGAATCTCACTGAACAGCTTACCATCGAAAGCATGTGATGTAGAGGCTTGGTGATTTATCATTCCGCTAACAAATGCCAATCCGAATACGCTGCCGGATAAAGACTTCTTTCCTAGAAGAGTATCAACAACATGAATATGGGATGATCATGTCTCAGTATGAACTATAGGGAAAACTTGTTCTATTTCAGTTGGTGAAGCTGAGAGTTTAGACTTTAGAGAAAATTCAAAACTTCTTGAACATCTAGAAGTGAACTTTAAGATTAAGAAGTGATAATGCTATAGATGGTCATTATCAAACCATGTTTCTCTAGACTATCTGGAATCTGCAACATGAATATTATGCCTCCGGAAGGCATTTTGGTGAAAGAATGATGCAAACTTGATCAAGGCAAGATGTTACGAATAGATTAACTATGTGGAACAAGTTAAAAGGGATGAAGTCACCAACCAAAGCATCTTCCGAGAGCGACCATCCTCCTCTTGACGAACTCAAACGGCGGCGGCGAGCGATTTGGCGAAGTAGGCAGGATCCGCCACTTGCTCCGACTCCTCAGCAACCCATAGGATGCTCCCGGCGCTGACAAGTTGAAGCAAATAATTTAGGGTTCACGAGATCACGAGGAGCTGCCGATCTTAACTTACTTGGAGATCCAGAAAAAAGCGAGCGCTGCAGCGAAGGCAGGGAGGTGGAGGCGGCCTTCGCTCCGACGTTGCTGCGGCGGAGGGAGGAGAGAAGCCGCGAGGAGCGAGCGGCCATTTCCTTCCCCTCGTCTCCTCTCTCTCTTTCGCCCGGCGGTCGGGATGCTCCCGACTTATTATCGAGAGTTCGAGCTTAAAAAAAAAAAACCCTCGATCCGAGTTTCCTTTTATAGATACGAAATAAATTGGATCTGGGCCGCCACTGAGAACCGGCGTGTTCTCTACTGCTCGACTGGGCGGAAATGGAGTCGTCCGCGGCGGGGGCTTCCTACGGCCAGCTCCTCGAGAAGACCCGCCTCCCGGCGCCCTCCTTCCAGCGCCTCGCCGTCACCACCCTCTTCCGCAAGCTCCGATCCGCGTCTCCTGCTCTCGGCCTCGACTCCGCACCCGCCGCCCGCGATGCCCTCGCCACCTGCCTCGCCTCCCCTGCCGTCCCCGTCGCCGACCAGGCTGTCCGAGAGCTCTGCCTCCTCGTCAAGGACGGGTTCCTCACGGCATCGCAAGGCCTCATTGAGCTCCACGCCGCGCTTGAAGGCTGCCCTCCTGGCTTCGTCCCGCTTTTCGTCAAGGGAATCGGCTTCCTGGTCCGTTTCGCCTCCTCCGCCGATCCTTCTTGGGGCCGCAGATTTGACCCCGTCGAGCTGCACCCCTTCGTCAAGGCAAGTGAGGCTTTCTTAACTTGTACTCCTGTGGTCCGTCTTTGAGTTAGCACTTACTTGATTACCAACTTAAGCATGACCAAATGACTCTCCTGGCCCCAAGGAATGGTTTGCGCAATCTTTGGGTTAACAGGATTTCACATATCCACCACTACAAGGATTCGAAATTATTTTCTGTTGATTAAGCCCGAGCCACTAAGCAGTATGGATGAGTTACCTGATTCGCGGGATGACAGGACTGTGGGATGACTGATGGAGAATTAACTGTTCTGTGAGACTGTGACTGACAAGAAGTAATGCTTCAATTTGAGAGGAGACATAATGGTGTGGCTGACTAGGTGAAGGCAGTCTTGGAGGTTGAAAGGTGGTAACAGATATGGCATTAGACCATGACAAGAGGGCAGCAATAACTCGACCAAGAAGAAAGGATGATCTGATGGATCCAACCAGAATAGATCACCTTGCCTTCGGCTTCCACCTTCTCTATTTTCATAGAATTAGAAATTATTCAAGAGTCCAAGTGCAGATCCAGGCCATATGTGAATCCCAAGTGGTGGTCCAGAACTCCAGATCATATTAAAAGGGAGGGACGTTAATGTTCAAGAAAATGAGATTTCGTAATAATTCTTGGAGGAAGAGAGTATCTTTTAGTGTCATGACCTCTTTAAAGGAGAGTATCTTCTAGTGCCATGACCTCCTTTCAACACCCGTGTAAAATTAGGTTTATAAGTAATTATATAATAATTTGTTTGTCTTAAACCAAAGTTGAATTTCATTATTGGTATAGAGGGCATTGATGTATATATTAATTATTTCACAAACTTGTAAGACTAAGCTTATGGATATATGCTTATATTAGTTTCTAATTATTTGGGTTTAGACCAAATTAAACTGAAAAATAAAGAGTTGAAAATTTCTATTTGTCCATGAAAATATACTTGAAACCAAACCTTATGGATTTTTTTTTTTTACTCTTTAACAGTAGAGTCACTCCTAGTTCCCTGTTGATTTATTCTTGGTAATATTTTATTTGAAGTTTCTTAGTGGTGTTTGATTGCTCATTGGTTGCTTCATTGCTTGAAATCTTCAGACATGTTTCTAGCTGCTTTCCTTTTTTTAAATAATCTATTTTTTGGTGGCAGGTGCTCTTATGTCGAGTAGAAGTGCACCAGGAACTCATTAACCAAGTTTTGCTATATATAGTGCAAAGCAAATCACTTGGAATGGTGACTGTCACAGTGTTCTTGCGGCCGTTTCTCCTGTTCTCGATTCTTCATACTTCCTCTACCACATCATCATCTTTTACACGTGATTTGATATCTTCAATAGCATCGATCTTGTGCTCATTTCCATCAGAATCTATTGCCATATTGAAACTTCTCGTAGGGTGCCTAAAGTACTTCCCCCACACCAATGATGAGGTAAGATTGTTCAAAAATATTTCATGCTTTAGCATTTCTTTTACCTATTAGATGTTCTTAGAGTTTTTTTTATGGGCAAATGAGTATGTATACTAATCAAAAGTGACGTACATCCTTGATTGGGCATACCCAATGCATGTCCAAGCTATGAACATGTAGTCAGTTCTGACCAGGAGTTAGAAATGAATAGATGTTCAAGGTTCTATGAAATTTGAACAAAAATAATCCCTCTCAAAAAGACATCTGTTCCTAACTGCCCATACTTGTCAATATAATTCCAGTGCCACAATCCTTGTGGGTAAATCATTTCTAAAATTTGCAATCTACTTGTGCTTTTATAACGAATTATTTTCAAGCTGGTGGTTTGCTGGTTTCCTTTCGTTCCAGTGCTCATTTTTAATTGCTGTAGCTGTGACGAGAGAATAATATAATCTTGTTATTTTTAGTTTTCATTGTTTTCTTTTATGCTTACTTCTCAATTTTTATTGCTCACAATGATAATCTATCTTCTTCTACCAGGAATCCAAGTGCTTGTTGGTTTCTGCTGAATATTTGGTCGATGCACTTGTTGTGATCATGAGGCAAATGTGTTGTTCAATGGTACTCCTTCCCTGCAATCTTTAACATTCTAGGAACTTTTAAGCCATTTATCATAGTTTCAAAAATTTAATTCAGTCTGGTTTGTCATAATCTCCACCAGTTGTTTTCCCCTTACGGTAGTCATTTGAGAAAATGCTTTCCATGTAGTTCCTCATCGACCATTGTTGGCAAGGTGAGTGTATAAAAATCAGGATTTAGTGTTGTGTGATTCTAGGGTAATCACTTATTAGGATTCTTGCTTTCCACTGGAAGAAAGTGAAATAAACCCATTGCATTATGTTCTTGATGGTATATAAGTGCGGTACAAATTAGAAGTAGCATAAAATTCATTTAGTAACCAAAACTAAATGGAGCCTTCCTGCTTGAGGATCATCCGAAGAGAAATACAATTTGGATTCATTTAATCATGATCTGGCCCAATAATATACTGGACTGGTTTTAGTAATAGCCACGTTCTTGTTGCCAATCTATCATCATAATCCCCTTCCACCTCAGTGGGACTGATCAAGGAGCTATACTTTTTTTTTTTTTTGAATTTTTGTTATTGTAAACTATTGAAATCCAATCTTAAGGATGTGTGAAAAGGACAATTTCAGTCAGTTGCCATATCGAACTGTTGGATTTTTAAGTACCGCAACAAAGCACATTATAATTTGAATTTGGAATAGTATAAGTATGCTTTATTTCCAAAATCTTAGACAAGTTTGTTTGCTCCACAGGGATTATATAGTAGGTTTAGTCACTTCTACAGGGAGCTTCACGTGCTTACAGCTTACCTAAACACAATAATTG
Organism: Curcuma longa; assembly: GCF_044706935.1. Taxonomy (NCBI): domain Eukaryota; kingdom Viridiplantae; phylum Streptophyta; class Magnoliopsida; order Zingiberales; family Zingiberaceae; genus Curcuma; species Curcuma longa. The sequence goes on along the minus strand of NC_133863.1, from coordinate 66,080 downwards.
ATTCCATGAAATCACCTAAATGTATGTCTATTGTTTGATCTGTGCATCTGGATGCTGATTTCTTCTTTCTGAAGTTAGTACCTTTTTAGTCTGGTAACATATCATGCTAATTGATCATAACATCTTTGCAGAAAAACTCTGATGCCACTGTTTGTTGTAATAATCTGCTAGAGAATCTTTTGTCTTTGTGTACTCTCCCTGGTAAGCCTTGGGGTGGAACTGAAACTATTCTTGAGCTGTCAAAGCGTCTTTTGGCAGCACAAAGAGAGCTTGGTTTGCCATTTTTGTCTGAGCATGCTATGGTTACTGTTTTTGTTTCCATCGTGCTTTCCAAGGTGGAATTTGAACATGAGCACCTCTCTGCTTTGAAGCTATTAACTTATCTATACAATTGGAAGAATGAAAGTGGTGCGCATCTTTCTCTTTTTTTCATCATTGAGATTCTCCTATAGATGATAGTCCCATTGGTCAGTTCACTCTGGAAGTTTCATTTTGTCTTTTTGTTTTTTGACTGCTTTAAAAGATTATGCGATCAATGTAATTGACTTCCTTAGTTTATCATATATAGAAATGTATGATAAACAAACTGTGGCTGAATTTTTTCTGACTTTATGTTTTATTATCAATATGTTTTTTAGCAACTTGAAATATTTGTGTGAAATCAATCTTGGAGGTTGAATAAATAATGGTTAGGCGAGTAAACAAATCGAACATTTTAATACCTCTCTTTTAGGGGATAGCATGCTGTAAGTCGTATTATTGATTTATTTCCTGCAATAGGTAAGGTTTCCCTCTTTTGACTTTTTGATCCATGGTGTTTGCCTGAGTTATTGTTGAATTGCCTGATAACAACTGTTAAGAAGATTTATTATGTATGCAGAAAATAACAACAAAGGAACCTTTTGCTACTATGGTGAAGAGCTTCTATACATTTTCCCTCTTATCAATCTTTTGTCTTCTCCTTCTCGATCTGTTAAAACTTTAGCATCTCAGTTACTTTCAAGAGCCACCAGAATAGTTTCGGACTTGGCTGTTGATCTGCGAAGTGTTCAGATTCCTCCTGCTCAAACCTCCATGGGACTGGGATCTGTTCTTCTAAGGCTTTGGCATCATCTTTGGTTCCAGGTTAGATGCTTTTCCTTGCTGTAATAACTTTAATTATCTGTTATATCAAATTGACTTTAATCCTTATTCCTTAGAACTACTGAGAGGAAGTTAAAGCTATCAGTTCCCATTCAACAAAAGACCAATATATTTCTCAGTTTCTCTTCCAACTTATTATTTTGTTTATTTTTATTTATCATCGGTTCTGGTTTTTATTGCTTGCCATTCCTGTTTATTGAAGCATGGTTAAATGTAATAATTTGACAGATATGTTTTTCTTCAACTTTCAGACTGACACCATATGATATATACAAAACGTCAAAATCTGTAGTTCCTTATGTCACCATATATTGCTAAATGGTCTTAGCAAGGCAATTTTTTTGACCTAGCTAAGTTGATTCCATGCTTATGAATTTGATGTTAGTTGAATATGATTTGATGTCAACATACCCTTTCATGTAGTCATGTATACTGTTTATTGAATTTAGTATCTAGAATAGTTCAACATAATCTCAGATTCAAGTATGAGTACCTATTACCAATATGACTCTTTGTTTAGTTAGAGTTTTTGCTTGTGGTTAAGTACTGGTTTTTGGCTTGTGTTGTGTTTCCAATTCAGGTGTGAGGGAGGGGTTAGACAAAGAGTGTGAGAATGAGAATACTAAGAACTGGTAAAATTAACAGAATTTGTAGACCCGTGCACACTGGCACTAGCTAATCCTAACTTATTTTTGCATTCTGGATCTTTCACATGTGCAACTCAGTTAATGCTCATCTAGCTAATGTAGGTTATAAGCCACACTTGACATAGCTTGAGTATGTGGTGCACACTTGATCATACAGTACGCAACAAGTGTGGCATGAAATGGCAGAGGACAATGCCAATGAAGTGTCAGTCATCACTCTTCGAGGTCCCAATTTTGAAAACACCAGTCTGATGCCAATCTCAATGATTTGTTGAACCAGTAAATATAATATTGTTTTTCTCGTACAGAACGAGCAAGAACTTAAGAGTTTTTATTACTGTAGTAGATGCATAGTGCCATACTGTCCATTATCGACACTAAACACCAGCTACTTCAATGAATATTTATCAATAGATCAATTGATAGAATTGTTGCAAGCATGTTCAACATTGGGCAAAATGGTCTAGATCCTTGATTTTCACCAACTAGACACCTAAGTGAGGTACTTGAGCTATGAGCTATGATTGACAGTCTTAGTTTGGCCTTCAATTGGTACTCTTAAATGGACTATGTTGTGCATTTATTCAACTTTTTTGCTAATTCTCTCATCAAGTATTATGTTCATTTCTATTTTCAGGAGCAATTTTGTTCTCCGTGTTCATTTCTAATTGGAGATGGTGGCAATTTCCATTCTGGGCATAAACTGAATCGCAGGGAAAAAATGTATTGGACTTTCCAACTAAAAGAGTATCTGTCAACTGTTTCAAGTCAGAATTTTGGCTCAATCCCTAAATTGCCAGAAAGTTTCTTCAGAGGTTATTATGCCACTTTAGTTACTTCAGCATGCTTTTGAGTTTAGTTACCTTCTTGTTCTTCTCAAATCTGATTATTTGGAAAGTGTAGCACATTGATTTTTGTAGCATAACATCAGTTTCTCCTTTTCTTTTTTGTAGGGTCTACTTCATTACTGAGCTCTATGGCTTCCATTTTGCTCTTTCATCCTAGATTTAGAGTGTCTGCTGTTGACTCTTTGGCAGCGATAAGTTCATTAGACCATAAACTGGGCATTCCTTTTCTGTTAACAGTTCTCTTCCACAGTAATATGCTATGCAGAAATGATTGTAACTCTCCTGAGTTATTTGTAAGTCAGCACTTAGTTTCATGCAATTTTTTGTCTGCAGAAAATTGCAGTTGTAAAGAAACACTGTGACAGAGCTACTAAACTATAATATGACTCTTTAAACTAGAGATTTAAAATTGCATGAGATAATCAGAAGCTGAGATTGGTATTATTTATATCTGCACTTTCTTTTCCACTTTTGTTGCTAATCTATTCTTGTGGTTGTTGCCACTAGTATTGTCTTCAATTATTTCCAAATATACATGTCTCACTATTTATGCTTATCATCATTATTTTCATAGGAACTATCACTAGTATTTCTTCTGCTGCATACTTTGTCATATTGACATTTGTGTTTGATGTAGCTATATAAGGTCTTCCTACTGTGGTTTGCTAAGAGATATGGCTGACAGTTGCTTTTTGCGTTATGTTATCAGTACAGCAGTATTATCTGGTGGTGGAAACCCACAAACTATTTTTGTTGGTTCTGTCATCTTTTTCTTTTAACAGGACCAATTATGATCATTCTGAGTTATATGCTTCTACCTCATCAAATACAATTATCTTCTTGATTATTTGGAATCTGGATGATATCATACACAATGTGCTTACATGATTGAAGATAATCTGTAAAATTGTTTATTTATTTCCTCGAATTATTCCCTCCACAATGCTCTTCCATGCTGAATCATTTCTTCAATTTAGTTAAAGGTCATCTCTTTTTCTTTTGCAGATCAGACTTTTGGAAATGCTTCCATCACTTGCCACACATTCTACTATGGTTCCACTCATTTTGCAAACCTTGTTGCCAATGCTTCATGCAAATTCAAAGCCGTACGTTACCATATCTTATTTTTATGTTCCAATATCATATACAGACAATTTCATAAGGCATGCTTTCTCCACATCTATTATATCTGGAATAATGACAAAAATAATGGTGAAGTTGGATTATATTATATTACATTATAGTTAAGAAGTCAGATAAAGTGACTTTCGAAAGAAAGCTGGAAAATAGGAGGAAAAGGAAGAGAAACAAAGGTGACAGCACTTCGTTTATTCTAATATTTTTTCATAAACAAATTCCTTTCCCTGCTTATATTAGATTAGAACTCTAGTGCTAACGTTAGTGCTTCCCTGATAGGATTCTACAGAGTTGACTCTATAATTAAGCTCCTGTCTACAAATTATTTCAAAGCCCTAACTCTTTAGGACTCTAAATGTGAGGGCAATCTATCCAGTCCCACATTTAGGAGATATGTGATTTGGATGCAAGGGTCTTTTGTTGAAATACTGCAGAGGTAGCAAAGATAAGTATCTTAAATGATAGAAGAGTCAAACAAAACCATTTATTTCTATTATTATTATCTTTATCTTTAGATCTATGATATGAAAGGTTTTTGACCTGGATTACGTATGTTAAGAATATTATTAGTAAATATCAAGGGCTTCTTAAATGGTTTATTACAAAGCTAAGGTTTATTGCAACTGCAGGATATATGGATGTCCTAGGATACTTTAGCTTATGAGTTCTTCCTTTAATCCTTTTGAAAATCTGTTATTTTCATTCTTCACTCATTCTAGTTGCAGCCAAGGATGGCAAAGTTGCAAATTGATCTAATTTCCCATCTTTGGCGTGGTCAAATTGGGAAATCTTGAATGTTGCCAAGATCTGTTTGTTTCTTGAATTTGATACATATTTATTAGCTTGAAGTATTTCAATTTGGCATCAGATATGACTGATGTCCAAATCTTATTTCTTTCTGAACCCTCTTGTTTGCTTAACCTCAAGATCTGCCTTCTGTTACTGAGTTAACTAACATTCAATTCAAGTAATTCCCAACTTGTTCTCTCTTGTGAAGAAATTTTCTGTGCCTAGGACTTCAGGATTTATTTTTAACTTCTAGTAAATCCTGATCAGCTTGTTGATATTTTCTTGCCTTTTCACTCTCATTTTTCTCATCAGATCAATAATCTCTTCTGCAGTCCTGTCAGTATGTAACCATTTTCATTACTTTTATGCACTTGTTCTTTTGTAGAGTATTATATGGGACAGGTGTTCGCCTTCTTTGTAAAATGTGGGTTGCCAACGATTTGGCTTTTGGAACTATGCAGGCAAGTTGGCTTACTTGTGTCTCAGTATTCTGATATCTGTTTTTATCATATTTGTTATCTGAAGTCATGCTTCTACTCCGTTTCTGCCAGCATATGCACCTTTTTTTCCTTATGAAACCACAAGAAAACATCCAAGTTGCAAAAGGTTACATTAGAATCACTAAGAGGAACCATCCTCTGTGAAGAACTAAGCTCTAGGGTAGAAAAATTATGGAACTCATAGGGGACACCTGAAGTTGCAAAAGGTTACATTAGAATCATAGTTGTGTTGAAGCAATGTTTCAAAATGGTATAACTAAAGATTGATGACCAAATTTGGTTCTTCTAATTCAGCTTAAGTTCATTATTTAGGATGAGCTACACCAAGGTTCAAAATTTTGAACCGTGTGGGAGTTTCTATCTTTGATTGGAATAATACCATTGTTGTATAACCATTCTGGAGTGCCTATGCATGGTGCCAATGGTGAATTGGAGATATAGTGAGAAAGCAAATTAAGAAGAAGAAAAAAAGAAGAGAAGACAATTTGATAAATCACTAAGAACAACTCAACTCACTGAAAGAGAAAAATATTCCAACCTTACAATGGTTTCTTTGTACAAATATGACTTTGTAACCCCAAAACTAACAATTTCTCAAGTAAATTTTAAATAATAAACTTAAAACCTTAATTATGTCACAACTATATATCTAAGAGTATTAAAATATCATTCTAGGTCAGAGTTTCTAGCAAGGCTTGAATAATATAGTTTTCATACTGTGTTATACTGACACAAGCTACAATAAGTTAACAAATATTAGTCGATTCATTTTGATGCATGTCGTAGCATGCAATGAGTGTTGAGTTTTGGCATGTGTGATATTTATTAGCATGATCAACACAGATGACATAGGAATTACCTATGTCAATCAAAATGATTCATTTCAACTATATTGCTTAACATGCTACGGGATTTCAAACTATGAGCTACACTGCAATATTACATCGCCGACAATTATACTTGTGCCAAAAGGTAGTGCATTTGTGGTGTTTATATCATTACTCATTTACTTAATAGAACTTCCTACTCTAGGAAGTGGTCATCAGTAACCACTAGAGATGAAAGTAGTCTTGGACAATTCTTTGCAAGTATGTCTATAGACTTGAGTAAGAAGCATGATTTCATTTGTCCCTATGTAATCATGAAAGTTTATCAAGAAGTTTATTGTTTAGATTTATGAGGAACATATCAATTGCTTGTTAATTGTGAATGGCTTTGTTGTATAAATATGTTGTCCATATGACAAAGTGTTTTTGTTGGTAGAAAGCAACACTTCAGTTTGATCTACAAAATCTTGTAACTTCATCAGGAAGCATTTGTTTAGGTTTATAAGGAGCAATTTATTGCTTGTTAATTGTGAAGGCCTTTTCTTTTTTGCATGTGAATGTGGTTCATATAACTGCACTAGTTCATCATCATCTGTTATCCTCTTACGCCCATGACTGACTATTTGTATTATCTAGTATTGAATATAGGTCTCTTCACTTAGGACATTTCAATGTGTTGATGTCATTAACTTGTTCACCTTCTATCCATTCTTGTGGTCATATACATCTTGAATTTCAATTGTTATCTATTAATTGCTCAATCAATTGACTGTTGATTCTAATAGTCACTTTTACTTGATTTAGGGTCTTCTGGAACCCAAAGCATTTTCTCACTTCACTTCTCAGAGAGAAATTTGTATTAGTCTTGCTGCTTCAGTGCGTGATGTTTGTAGTCATAATCCGGACAGGGGCGTTGACTTGATCCTGTCCATCTCGGTAAACTTAAAAGAGATGTTTCCAATTTTATCAGTTTACTAGTATTAATATTAAGAGGACTCTTTTTTTTTTTTTTGACAGTCATTAATTGAGAACCGAGATTCTGTTGTGCATGCTTTTGGGTTGGAAAGCCTTGCTTATCTTTGTGAGGCAGATGTAATTGGTAGCATTCTGGAATTCTCAAGCAATTTTACTTAATGATTTTTTTACTGAAACTCTATGGCTTGGCCATGCCACTTCTATGATGGTTTTGTTGTGATTATGGGTCATTTCCATAAGTTGAAGGACCATACTAGTTTTTTGTATAGAAATGAATGAGTTTGGTCACTTTCTCCTTCCAATTGATGGTTGCTCATAGCCAACCGAGCAGTTAAATGCTCTCTTAATTATGAAACTAGTAAGATTTTAATGTTTATACATGTAAAACATTATGTGGAATTAAGGTTCTCATAGTTTCTAGATAATCTTGGATTTCATCCCAGTTACATTAGTTGATTGCTTATCATGTTCAACATATATTATTTGCTATTAATGTTATGTTTGATATATTTTACCCATTGCAGAAATTTGTATAGCCGAACTCTTATTGCTATGCATTATTTTTTCTCTCTTATATTGGTGGTATTGTTCTGCTAGCTGTTTATTAAATCATGTTTACAGAATTTTCTCCTTTCCAGATTTTTACACAGCTTGGGATGTTGTTTCAGACCAATTGCTTGACTATTCCAGTGCTCCTATTGTTGCTCATAGGTAAGAATATCAAGATTTGTTAAAGTATATCTTTTATGTTAAACATAACATTCCTCTAACACTCTAACAGGTAATCATAAAGTAACCAGGATCTTCTAGTGTAGTTAACTTGGCATCCACTCTTGAAAGTAAAGTCAAGAAGAAAATTAACACACAAGACTGAATAGGAATGCATCAATGCTGCAGTTGGAGAGCTGCAACTTCAGTAAAGAGGAGACTGGGTTGATTACTACAGGAGGTGAGGAGAAAACATGTGCGAGGAAGCAAAGATAACATCTACTACAGATGGAAGTGGAGGGATGAACGTGAGGGGGCAATAAAGGTTGTTGGTGCTAGTAGAAGAGGAGACACACACTAGTAGTTATTACAGCTGGTGTCAATCAAAGCCAATCGAAGCTTAGGAGGGATGCGGAGGAAGGGTTGCGGGAGCAAATAACTCTAATGAGTGGGAAAGAAGGAAAAAGATGAGACCTTAAGATGCCACATTCCATTAGATCACCCACTTAACCATGTTTGTTTCACTTAAGCTTGGTTCAGCCATAGCTTAACCAATTTGATCCTGAATGATCCCAACTGGAATCTAACACAAACCTAACCCAATAAGTTACCAAATTGAACTCATTTATACCCTAAGTCAAATCAATTATGCTAAACATCTGCCCCAACTGCACCTCAGTTTGGGCCAAATAAACAAAGTAACACGACTGAAATAAAAAGTAAAGTTATAAGACATAAATTGACACAATTTTATGTATAATGCATTCGTTCTCTCATATCTAATTGCCATGAACAGAAAAATTATCATTCAGATCCCTTCTTTTCAAGATGCTACTACTGTAGCTTATTGGCTTATAGTGTGCTTCTGTTTTCTAATCTGTTTTTTTTTTTTAGCTTATGCATCTTGTTAAGGTGGGGAGCAATGGATGCAGAAGTTTATTCTGAAGCTTCAAAAAGTATTATCAATATCCTGTGGGAAATTGGAACATCTAGGAGAGAGAACTATGAATCTCCATGGGTTAAAGCACAGGCAGCTGCATTTGAGTCATTGTCTCATTATGAGGTGAAATATTCACTATTACATCATCATATTGCTAACATTTTTGTTAGCTTTATGTGTTTCATGGGCCTCATACTTTTTCTCTTTTCTTTGGATGCAATAATTTTCTAGGTTATAAATGTTCAGGAAGCTATTCCAGAATTTAAGAGGAAAAATTTAGAGCAACTTGTTTCTGAAAATAATGTGGAATTACTCAATGCCATGGAGAAGCTTGAAGTCAAGATTTTAGAATTTGAACACATGTTAGCTATCAAATCATATGTTCATGTCATTTCTTAATTATGCTATATTCTTCTCTTGCTTGACAAATTATGGATGTGTACTTTGCTTATTGAATCAGAAACCGGCGTAGAGCACTTAAACAAAAAAGAGTTGCAGTGCATAAAGTTGAAAAATTACTAGATGTTTTTCCTCAAGCAATTTTTTTACAAGGTACATTTTTTTTAACTAGGAATCTCATGAAAGCTACTAATGCATTATGAGTTTGCTTAAACAACTCATTTACTTGTTAAATAATAAAATCTTCATATTATTATTCAAGCTTAGTTTTACCTTCTTTTAGATGCTTTTTCTTTGAATTGACATTAGTTATCTGGATTGAGCATATGTATAGGAAGAATACTAATATATGAGTGAAAAATAAACTGCATATAATTGCTTAACTAGAACAATACACAGATATTTAGGTCCGCTTAAAGCGCCATTTGATTGATATTAATCTTCATATATATTGTTCAAACTTAGTTTTATCTTCTTTTAGTTGTTTTTTCCTTTAATATAATTATAATCATCTGGATTGAGCATATATAGGAACAATACCAATATGCGAAGTGAAAAATAAGTGCATCTAATTGCTTAATGAGAATAGTATACAGATAGTTAAGTCTTGCCTGAAAGCACCATTTGATTTCTATTTGTATTTCTTTCCTAATTTGGTTAGGTAGCTTTGCTATTTTCTGGTCATTTGATGTGAAATTTGGGTTATTTTGAACTCTATATAATGGTTCCTCTATATGTAGTTGTTCCCAGTCAGCCTGATTAGGTACATGTCTATTGTTCATTGTTTAATGGTTTGATCTGTTCCAGAATATCCTTATCTTCTTTGTTATGTATGATTTTAGTAGTGGAATTAAATGTATCTAAATCCTAAAATCCCTTGTTTGTAAGGCTAAACATTTTTTGCTGAGGAAACCACTCTATCACTATTCGTTCAGGCATCATGTGTAATTGATTAAAGTGGTTTAATTTATATTTTAATCTATTTATCTATATTCTAATTGAACCACCATCTGATCAGTTGGTCCACTGGTCTGACTGTTGACCCATAACTTGTTTATTTTATTCCGACTATACCTTCCATGAACCAGTGCCAGAGTGGAAACTGATCATAGAATAGTTCTGGGTTTTTTCTGTGGCTATGATCTTTTATCATGAGTTGGTAATGTAAACTGACATAGTTTGTTGGGATTCATTCTCTCTGATAGTGATTTTGGGAACATTAATTTGGCCTTTAGAAAAAGCTTAAATAGTTCAACATGAAGGATTTATGAACCTTGTGAATGCTTGTCTCTGTATTTAAGTTTGGATGAATCCTTGTAAATCCTTTATGTCAAAGGTTAAGTTTTTATTTTATTCCAGGAAAGCTGAAAGCTGCTGAATTACCTGGTGCAGCTCTATCAACCCTTGTTTTTACTCCCAAGGAATTGAATTCCCTAGCAGCAAATAAGGCAAGATATTAGCACTTCAACTTAGTCCTTATGCTTTTGTTCCACTCCTGTCAATTCCATTGGTGTGCTACGGACTATAGGATTTGCGGAAAGTACATGTTGCATATGAGAGAGCACTGGTGGAAATTGCTGAGTCTCTTCATGTATCAAGAAACATTTTCATTGCACTTCTTGCTCTTCAATCATGGAAGCCTTTCATGCATAACTGGCTGGAAGCAATGGTTACTCTTGATGATGCTAAATCATCTTCTCCACTCTACAATAGTTCAAAAATTGCCAATGATATCTTGAAGGTTTGTCTAGTGAATGCTTTTGTTAAACTAGTGTTTATTTGTTTGCTTGTTTTATTGCATTATCTGTATTTAGTTGGTATTCCTTTCTGGAACATATATTTGCTGCATAGAGATATTCTTGTTGAGACATTTATTTTTTCTGATGGATCTTAGCTCTCTACTTTATTCATATCAGAAACCAGAAATTAGATTCAAGTCACTAAGCTTGCATCAAAGAACCAGAGGATTCTGCACTCGAAACTGATGCAAAATCTGGAAAAATATCAAAATCCACTGGAATTTCTATCTTCAATTGTGTACCTAATAGTTAATTAATGTTCTATTTTAGAAGACGGGAGGTGCATACCTTCTTGTTTAGCTTATCTGCTTGACTTGTATTGCTAAAATGCTTAGTCTTCTGGAGTTAAATGTATATTTTAATTACCCAAAAATCTAAGTTATAACTAGCATTCATAAGCTTCGTGGTAAAGTTAAGTTGGATGCATAAAAAATATTTGAAGGTTTTGGAACTATTGGATCATATTATTCGACAAAAAAGGTGTATAGAGATGTTTATTCATAGAATGGAAATTTTGTAATTAAAAATGAAGAGGATTTTCTGGAACCATATGCCATTGACGTCTATCGTTAGTCCAGAAGGGGAATTTTATAAGGTTAGAGTATGTAAAACTATGTTTCATGGGTTAATGTTGGATAGTAAAGAAATATATACATACAAAAAGTTAATGCCGTAGAAACTACAAAAGGTCAATGCAGTAGATACTAGAACGTGAGATGGATATCCAGACTATCCAGGAGTGATCAGGCATAGCTTCAATAGTTGCTAAAAAAGTGAAAATATGTTAAATTGTAAAAGAACTATTTGAAGACATTTGATATTCTTAGGCAAGCTGATTTAATTAGAAGTTTGAAGGTTTGGGGAGCAAATAAAAGCGAAAGAAATTTTTAATTAACATAATCAAGAGAGATCTGTAAATCATTTGGGTACAGCTATTGCACGGCCTTATATAGTACACAATGCCATGATAGATCCATGTAACCAACCCAAATTGGTGCATCTCATGGTTTGTTTTTGTTGTCCTGTATTTTCATTGCTGACATGGTGATCAGATGAGCCTCAGTTTTAAAGTTTTGACTGCCAAATGATAGCTACTTAGATCTTTTCTTTTAGCCCTATTGAGAGCATTGCCACTAGTCGATAGGAACTCTTGCCTTGGAGGTTCTCTTTGAAGATTAAGGAGAACCTTATATGTTGAATTAGAGTTTAGGAAATGTAGGTGAGAGACAAATTTAGATTTCAAGGTCCATACAACAAGATAAAAGAGCAACAAAGGAACACTACCCTCTAGGTTTGAAGCAATGAGAGAGAAGAGAAGCAAGGAAGAGCCTCTCACATTGTCTATTATTTTTTCTCCTCTTTCATTTTCTAATACCCTCTTGTTTATTTCTTCCTCCCCGCTCTAGCTCAATCATTTCCCCTTTCTGTTTGTTTAATTTACGGAAGTATCAGTCCATTTACTATGCTTTCTTACTCATTGGATCTAAATAGACAGATTGAGATGTAGACCCGTTTAGATTCGTCTCGCATCAAAATGCCTGGCTTGGTTCGGCTTCCTGTTGTCTTTTGGTTCAAGTTCATACTATTATGTGTTTATTTTACTGATGTCATATTTTATTCCTTCAATGTAGACATTGTGCAAAGTTGGTGCAGAGGGTATTCCTCGGATTTCTTCGAACATTGCCTTTGCTATTGCTGCCCTATGCATGGTAAGAAAATGGAACTTGCTTTGTGATCAACTATTAAAAAATGTTGCTTCTCTATGCATGTAGGAAAATGTTACTTGCTTGTGATTAATTATTTAAAATGTTGACTTTCTATGCATGGTTACCGTTCTAAGTCCATGCTCAGTAAAAACAAAATAGTAACCATCAAATCAAGGCTATCACCTATTACACTAGCAAGTGCCTACAGCCCGACTGCTCTTAGTGGCTCAGCTGCCTGCACAACATTCATTTGGAACAAATCTATAAGCTGATCTGGAACAATAATAGAATGCCATGCAGAACTCCATATCATGTTTGCTATAAAACAACATCCTGCTAAGTATTGTAAAATTTGTTCAATGTGTGTTAGGTTAAAATATGGATTGACACTAGGATAATCAGTTAATTTTGGCCAATTAGAAATTATTTGTAACATTTCAAGCTTTGTGCATCTGGCAACTATTGTTCCATTGATTTTGAGCGCATTGACTGTAGAAGGACCATTCCTTCTATCTTTCTGTAATTTCTCACTGATGTGAGTTTTGGATGTTATTTGAACAAAATAAAATTCCTTGTTATTTATAGCACACTAAGCTATTTGGGTATCATAAATTGACGTTTTATGTAAGGCTAACTCGTAGTTGCTCCTCTTGTTACTATCTAGTTATTAAGTTATATTTTTGAATCAGGTCTTACATTCATCTGCTCATATGGTGGTGTCTTCTGCGTCAGAATTTCTTTTGAGGTGGCTTTTTGAATATGAGCATGAACAACGACAGTGGTCTGCTGCAATTTCTCTGGGACTGATATTTACTCGCTTTGATGCAACTGATAGGAAACAAAGGTTTGAAGTGGCAAATGGACTTCTCAAGGTAGAAAATTCTTCCAATGTTAAGTTGTCAATGTAATGTGTTAATGTCAGTGGGAACCTAACCTTAGGAGAAATTCAATGTTAGAATGGCAGTGCTGTTTTTGTCTCGGAAATGGGTTTGGAATGGATGAGTTCAATCATAATCAACTGAAATTCATTAAAATTTGGCCAATTATCATAGAAATGATCAAGCTTTCAAATATTGTTCTGTTTCAGTCAACAGGGGTTTGCACAGTGGCCAAATCTGAACCTGTCAGCACAGGAGGGAGTTGTAGTGGTAGCTGCTGTTCCAAGGGTCAAGTCAGAGAGCTTGGTTAGTTGTATCAGAGCAGTCAGTCACTGGAAAGAGTCACTAAGGAGTCTGAGATGAACCTTGGCTAAGCAACCACAGGAGTTATTTTGGGGAGAGCAGTGGTGGAAGCTGTTGGAGGCAGAGTTGAGCAGAGTCCTCTTAGCCATCTCCTTTGGAAGCAGATGTTGTCAGCGTTCGACATTGGAAGTTGATATGTCTAAGGTTGGGAGGCAGAGATGCTGTAGTAATTGCCTACTTGGAGAGAAGACACAAATGACACGTGAGGGAGGAGCGAGAAGAAAAGGGGATGTGCTAGGGTCGGGGTTGGCATTGGGTTTAATGATAAATTTTATTTATTTGTAATTTATAACTGAAGAGATATTGATCATTAATATATAATTATTAAGTAGTACTGCGTATACATTTATTGGGTTGTTACACTATTAATTTTAAGTTGTAATTATTAAGTTATATGGTATATTAATCTAGTTAATATTTGATGATGGATATAATGATATATTAATAACAATGATAACAACATCTGAACCATAACTTTTTAAAACTAATTATAAATATAGTATATGCTAGCACAGGTTAGACCATGCTGACTGTTAACCGTGTTGTGTGTTGAGACAGAACAATACTCAAATTGTTTCATTTCGATAAGCACTAAAACATTGCATGAACTGTTACTGGAAACCTTGGAAATGATAGCAACTGTAATAATTTAGTAACAAAAAGAGTTATTATCATCGTAAATGATCAATATAGAAAAATGTTAGCAGAAGTAGCTGATAGGAAGAAATAGAGGAAAGAACTATAGTTCCCCTTGTTGCATATATCTTGTTACTATGACATTTGCTAGCTCATAGCTCTAGTTGCTTTTTGCATTACTTTAAGCAAATGGTTGTAATGTTTTACTTATCTGCATATATATATTTAAGTTTTCTAGTTATTTTGTGAGTGCTCAAGAATCAATTGTTTCATACTCCTTATTCATGTTAATAGGTTCTTTGTAACAGCAAAAGCTATCTTGTTAAAGGAGCCTGTGGACTGGGACTGGGTTTTGTTTGTCAAAATCTTTTGAATAGGAACACAATTGAGGACAATGCTGATTTGAACATTGAAATGCAGCCTTCTGGTTATACTGAAACCTCTTTAGCTCAGAGTGTCTTTAGTTCCTTATCTCTGAGAATAAGTGAGTTGTGTCCTTCTGCAATTGATTCTTTGAAGAATCTTAATGGTAACTTACATCAATCAATGAGTTCAAATTTACTTCCTGGAGATTACTGTAACGTCGAAGAGGATGCTTGGGGCATTGTAGGGCTAGTTCTTGGCTTGGGATATTCTGTTGTTGCACTCTATCACTTCGGTCTCTGTGATGCTGTGCTTAACATTAAGGATTTACTTCTTTCATGGATTTCATATGATTTCTCTGGACATAGTTTATCAGTTTCCGATGAGTCAGATATACCCCTATGTATGGGATCATGTATTGCCCTTCCATTTGTTGCAGCTTTTTGCCAAAGACATGAATTAACAAAGATTGACTTTGATCTTCTATATGGTCGTTATTGTTTGTTGATTTCTCAACTTTTGAATCTTAAAAAATCTGGAGCTGTTTATCAAAATTTTCTGATGGCATCTTGTATTGGTGCCGGTTCATTTCTTTCCTGCATACTGGACATAGGGGTGCACACAGTGAAAATTGATGATGTAAAGCATCTAATGGAAATTCTAAGAAGCACCTATAATCTTTCATATCCTCCTGCCTGCTTTGGCGGGATGCTTGGAGTTGTCAATGCACTTGGTGCAGGTGCTGGTGATGTTCTTCACATGTATCCTTTGGCAACCATATCACAGCTGAATTATGATCAGGTTGTTTAATTTTTCTAGCTTATTTGTTCTAGAGAATTTCATGTATCTCATTTGATCATATCCTTCTCTCAGGAATCAATGTTTGTCAGCGGTCCTGTTCTTTCAAGTCCTGCTTGTGAAATACTGGCAACGTCAATGGCGCAAGAAATTTTTCTGATCGCCAAGGACTCAAGTGATTTGCAAATTAAAAAATATGCTGCTTGGGCACTTTCACTTCTTAGACTCAGGTTGCAGTCAAGTGAGCTTCCTAATCTGAGTTCACAAAATGTTTCTACAAGTTCAAACTCACAAACTTTCGAGGAGGAAAGTTTAGTTTGGAGACTCTGTATGTGGCTAAGGGATATCAACAAAATTAAGGTTATGCCATTAATTCTATTTATTTTCTGTTTTCAGTCTCTGTAGGAAAGTATCTTTTGGTTGAGACACTGAGCTTCTTGATAGTCCACATGCAAATTTTTTCTATTAGATGGTCATGTTGGTTATAAGAGTTTCTACTTCTCCATATTGTTGGGATTTGTATCTTTTGGTTGAGACACAGTTTTTCGCTAGTCCACATATACAATTTTTTTGTATTACATGGACTTTGTTGATTACCATAGTTGTTTGTACTTTTTGATATTGTCAGGTTGTATCTTTTGGTTGAGACACTAAGTTTTTTGAGAGTAGTCTGCATATACATTTTTTTCTATTACACAGACATGTCGATTACCATAGTTAGCTCTGGCATCTATCCAACTCTGAATGAGAATATGCCTCAAACTCCCCACTCCGTGTATGCCATAAAACACTCTTTAGGGTTCCTGGTATGCTGATGACAAGAAAGATAGAAGCTACACACTTGCCTAGGAGGACTTGGGAGGTACAAAAAGAAACCCAATCCGTCGCTCATATATATTAGGAGTGTAGCCTAATTCACTTAAATCTAATTTCCTTCCCTCAGACAGACTTTCAACATGTCTTCCATCTGCTTCACTCTATAGTAAGCCGTCTGGGGTCAATTAGAAGAACAGGTTTTGTGGATGAATTTTTTCTTCTTCCAATTATTTTTATGATATCTTAAGATGGGTTGATAAGATGCACTGTACTTCATGTGTAATTATTTTTTTTCTTTTTTCTTAACTTTTTTGCTCATAGAAGCAATCTGAAATCTGATTCTTTTATATCTTCAGGAAGAAGGTGAAGTTGTTGATGCAAATACAATTGCAAGTGTTTTAAGATGCCTTTGCAAAGCTCCTAGATTGCCTGCTTTGGATTGGGGAGTTGTCATTAGACGATGCATGCAGTATGATTTGAATTTGACTTCAGAAATGCAAATGCCACATGCTATTCAATCTCTTCGGATAGAATGCTTAAATCTATCTTTAGCTCATGCAAGCAATGTTGGCCCTTTCCTGCATCTTGTGGACGAGCTCTCTGACTCTTCTAGATTCGGGAGACTTGAACTAAATTTGCAGACTTTTCTATTACAACATGTCTCAAATATATGTAAAATATTCTCAAGTCAGAGGCTTGAGAAACTGTTCAGTGATTTGGCTGAGTATTTTAGTTCATCTTCTTCATCATACTTGACTTATGAACCAGAAAAGAAAAAATTACTAAGAGTTTCGTTTTGGAATGGTCTGCATCAATGTCTTGTTGAGGCCCCTAAAGAATTCATAATCATATCAAATGCTGAAAAGTGCATGGTCTGTTTGTTTCACTTGTTGCCTACGTTGATCTATGATGGCCTTTCGGAAGAATATATTGAGTCCAAAGGGGAATGGTCAGTTGCCACAAGTTGCTTTTCTGAAGCTCCTAAAGAGTGGCTTGTGGATATGCTACAGGTATTTGTGCTATTCTCAATGTTCTCAATTATGTCATTTTGTAGGCGTTTACTAAACATTAAGTTTGCTAGATCCTTCCAGCCCAATTCAAGATTATTATTGGGTTCATACAAGGAGCTTGATTTCTTTATTGTTGACATATATCAGCGTAGACTAGATCAAGTGCATTCTTACTAGTCCCCCCTCCATAAGACTCAAATTCTCTTACATATTTACTGACATCCACCACAGAAATACTCGAACCATTCAAACATGTTATTCCTTTAATCCATCAGTGACGTTTCAAGTATGTATTTGGTTCATGTATGTAAGAAAATTTCTGACCTTAAATTCAATGTGTATCCACCTAGTCAGGTTGTTATACTCTTGGCAGCTATTGCATGAGGTTTTGGGATTAATCCATTCCTATCACCTAAAATGGTACGTCTGGTCCTTTATGACCTAGACAATATGGATTAATCAAAATTAGGGTATGTCAGCATTAAATTCATGTTTCCCCTGCATTACAAGATCATGTGGGCTGAAACTGCTCTTATTTTAGATTTGCCTCCTGTCACTTCATTGTCCTGAACGGATCCTGTTGGTTGACGACATATATTTCAGGTTCCAGTTCTTCGTCAGTTTCATGGTGAACACAACTC
Source organism: Curcuma longa (assembly GCF_044706935.1). Lineage (NCBI taxonomy): Eukaryota > Viridiplantae > Streptophyta > Magnoliopsida > Zingiberales > Zingiberaceae > Curcuma > Curcuma longa. The sequence continues at coordinate 48,157 of NC_133863.1, read as the reverse complement.
ATTTACAGCAAAGATAATCTCTGCAAAAGCTAAGCTTATTGGAAGGCGTTTTCCTGTTTCCGAACTGTCTGAGTTAAAATTTCAGATTTTGAATGGAAAAACTGAAGGTCAGTTTTGACTAATTCCATGCTATTGTATAGTTCTGAATGTGGATCTACTGAACATAGCCGCATGTGTATAACATCATCATCACATTAGTAGTTGCCTTAGCTTCTGAGAGGACGAAAAGTTACTGATATTTTTTTTAATTGAATAATATTTTAGCCAAAGTATTGAAGTGCTATACAATGATCCTTTGATATCAGTTTGACTCGAACACCTAACATTGAAATAGTTAAACCTTCAGATGCATGGTGGAGCATGCTTGTGGAAGTTGCTAAAGCTCTATCAGTCGCAGAGGGAAGGGTCAAAAGACAGTGGCTTCTTGATGCTTTTGAGATTAGCTGCGTGTCTGAATATCCCTCGACGGTGAGTATTTATCAAAAGAGTTTCCCAATGAAATCCCATTATTTGTGTTGCATTTAATTATAGTTGATTTGAGTTTTAGAATTGTATTTGTTGCTTGTTCATGGTAGAAATGGAATGTTAGAACATCTTGTCCCTTGGGCATATCCTAATAAACTGATAAATGATTCACTTTTCCTCCCTACAGGCACTGCGTTTTGTGGGTCTGATATCAAGTATTTGCTGCGCGTATATGCCTCTTCTGATAATTGATCCAACAACCGTCCTAAGTGACTTGCCTGTCACTTTGCCTTCTCTCCTCTCCGACAGCTCCTGGAGCTCCATCGCAGCACCAGTCGCCGATAAGCTCTGGATTTCTACTGAGCGCATCTGCGTCTGGGCAGAACATTTGGGTGATTCCAGTGGTGTGCCGGCCCAGAAGAACAACATTGATGCAAGCGAAATCAATTCATCAGTCTTTCTTTCACGCATTACATTCGAAACCTGCCTTGCACTAAAGGAGTTCTTACCCTTCGAAAATCAATTGAAGCTTGCGAACCTCGAGGTGGTTGAACTCCAAGACGGAGATCATCAATGCAAGTGAATTTTGTTTGCCAGCCGTATCGTCTTAAAGCTCTTACCCTCGGAAAAGTGAAACTTGCTAACGTTGAGAGCTCGACTGATTCTGAGATGGTAACATTCTTCTTTAAGTTATACTTGCCTTGTTCCAGTTATATTTTCTGTTGTATATTTTAGTTCAATCACAGATGATTCCAACATGTTGATGTAATAGACAATCATAGAAATGATTCACAAAAATCACTCGATACATCTAGGAATAGTGCAAGAGGTATTGCCTCAAGCCAAAGAGAACTTTGAGCATATTCTGCAGGTCTTCTGGTGATAATTTGAGCTGGAAATGGTAGTGCTGCTGGGAGTGAGGTTGCCGCGGTCGAATGGCCATCTCTCCCTATTCGAAGAGGCCGCAAGCTCAGAGAATGCTCGCATGGAGTGCCGGTTAGAAGATCCACCATGAGAACCTCCCGCGAAGAGGACAAATGACTTTGTCCCCTCCCCTCAGGAGAGCTGTCTTCGTTAAGAGACTGAGACGACTCCTTGAAGATGATGGATCTGCTTTGTAAGAAGGGGAAGGAGTCGAAGGCACTGAGAATGTTAACGTCGTATCGGAAGGACTCGGAGCCAACTCAGTGAGTCAAGAACCTTTTTTAATCGTTAATTTTAATAAACAATGATATATTACACGATATAACTAATGAGCTTTTACGGAAAGTTATTTTGAAATTCAAAAGCCATGTCAGTCGTCTTGGGTCTACGTGGCATAGCTCACCTATATATTTTTTCTCTTCAGCTCAGATCGCGAGATGATTTGATTTAAGATCGCAAATGCATGGAAGTTAATGAGATGTACAGTTGATCAGTTTGATATTCAATTTGATAAAAATTTATTTATGTTTATTTAATATATATAAAATTAATTAAATAAATAAATTTTAATAATTTATTAAGTTAAATTTGTTTAATATATATATAATTAATTAATGCTTATAAATAATATAATAAATTTAAACATGTATGCATTTAATTTGTTAATCTTTATTAATAATTTTAATGAATAGTATTTAATAAATAATATTTATAAATAATATTTATGAATTACATTTATCAATAAAATTTTTATCAATATATTAAATAAAAAATTTTAAATAAATAAATAAATTATATTATCAAATTTAATAATCAATTAAATAAATTTAAATATAAAATTTTTAAATAATCAAATAAATTTGAATTGAAAGTTTGATAATATCTAAATAAACAATTCAAGTTAAGTTTAAATTTGAGTCAAATTTAAATCAATTCAAATTTAAATAACTTTTAAAAATTTGATTCATTTTAGATTTAATTTAATTTAACTTGATTACCCTATCAAATAAGCTTATAACACTTGTAAACCTGAATTTGACACTTGATTACATAATCATCCCTATAAACTTAAAAAAATAATTTTTTTTAAAAGATTCAAAGATTTATGATTTAAATTTTAATATTTAATTTAAAGAAAGTGAAATATAATAAAATAAAATATTTTTATATTTGATCTTATGCATATATATATATATATAAAAACATAATTTGTCATAGAAAATAATTTATACGGCCAGACCGTTAGAAGCAAAGCATGCGTTACAATTTACATTTATTCCTTAAGTATACATATTTATCTATAGTAATTACTTACTGTTATGTGTAATTAACCATGATGATGACCAGGGAGCTTCTCCATCATCCCTTCCTTTTCTTGATCGTGCTGTGCAGCTGACTCCTGATCATATTAATCATAATTCTCTCCTGTTCTCGATCGGTTCATGAGCATGGCCATGGGAGCTGCTACGGGAGCCAGGAAGCTTCTCCTTCAGTCCCTTCTTCTTCCTTCGTCCACCGTCACGGTCATCGTTCCGACTGCAATTATATAAGCTCGTAATTGTCTGATTCATGCTACATTCAAAGAAAAACAGCTAAAAAATGTCAGGTGAAGGAGCAATCCATGGAGAAGTTGCACCACCTGGAGAACTACTTCCAATGGTAACCAACGATATAGACACTTATCGCTTATCGATAGCACCAGTTATTACACAAACAGCAGAAGATGAATTCACAGAAATTACTTCCATACATCTAGGGATATTGCAAGAGATGTCAAAGGCATCAAACAGGACGATCCAGGAATGCCTTCTGCATCTAAACTGTAAGCTTGCACTTGGTTTGCCTTACCCAAGCCTGGAACTTTATACGATATCTCGCGAGCAAGATACATGCCCTTGCTCTACCTTTCTTCCGCAGCTGCTGAGTTTAGGAAGAACCAGAGCTTCTTCTTCTCCAGAAGCCTTTCTTTCTCGTAGATTCGCTTTGAGATTTCAACCTTGATGGTCTGCTAAAGGAGAAATATCGCCTCAAGTTGAAGGGGAACCTAGCTCCATTCCTGAGTCCTCCTACCCTTTGGCGATCGTACAGTAGTGTTTTTCCATCATCGTCGGCTGCTCCGACGCTTGACGGTCTGTTCTTAGCCTTGGCTTCAGATTTCTTGAACAGTTTCGCAGCAGATTTTTGTCCATGCGTACAGAGAGGGCATGGCGGGTCGTATTGGTCGATTTCACTGGTCATCTTCTCCAAACACCCAGCGTGGTAGAGGTGCCCGCAGAATAAAACAGCGACGATGCAGTAATCTGTCAATGGAGTCGAGCATATGTTACAGGCCTGCTGGTGATCATTTGAGCTGGAAATCGCAGTGCTGCTGGGAGTGAGGTTGTCGCTCTCGAACGACCATCTCTCCCTGTTTGAAGAGGCCACAAGCTCGGAGAACGTTCGCATGGACCACCCATTCGAAGACCCACCATGAGAACCTCCCACGGAGAGAACAAATGACTGTCTTCCCTCAGGAGAGTTGTCTTCGTTAAGAGACTGAACAGAAGGGATTCTGCTGTCTGGCGACTGGCAAGCTGCCTTCTTTGAAGAAGTTGGGTCGGCTGGAAGCCGACGACCCCTTGAAGATGATGGATCTGCTTTGTGCGAAGGGGAGGGCATTGAAGGCACTGAGAAAGTGATCATCGTATCGGAAGCACTTGGAGCCAAGAATGCAGGCTTAGGAGAGCTGTTCTTTCTCTGGAAATTGAACAAGACAGTTACAGCATATTCAAACTGTGATTGAGAGGTAAGGGGGGAAAATAGTTCGAGAATATTCAATCTCACCTTGGGAGATGAAGTGCTTCCATTGGATCGATCAGCTGTTTAATCAAAAAAAAAATGTTAGTCAGATCAGCATCCAGAAACCCAACTAAATTATGTAACTAGTCTCCTTTCTTACTTTGAGAAACACTACCAAAGAGGTAATTGTCTCATCAAATCACTAGAGATCATAATCTCGATAACAAATAATAAAACAATCAGCAGCTATCTTGTTGGTTATCGTGTTGAGGGTACAGCACGCAAGTTATCACTTATACAATGTAAATATAAGATGGGAATGGTGACAAAATATATGAAAATGCATAGGAGTCTATCCTAAATCCAAATTGCAAAATATTCATAATATTGAGTTAACCAAAAAAAAATGTAAATTTGTAGCTAGCAGGAAGCATATGTAGTAGAGTCACCACTAAATATTCTGATCTCTAAGATTACTTCAAGTACGGCAATGGTTTGCTTATCACAATTTAGAGTAAATGAACCAATACACATGCTATACATTGGAACTACTCAGCAAGTGATGATTTACAAATTAGAACAATCATTTGGATCAAAACATAGACAATAACAAACAGATTAGTAATAATATCACAATTCTGGGTTATTAATAAATTTAATAGAGTGAGATTCATTTAATAGTAAATAAACATAGATACATGAGAAATGGCATTTATCGGAGACATAGCACCATCGTTTTGAGAAGACAGCAGTTTCTTCAGTTGACAGCACCCTCCTCATCCACATTTTTATCATTTAAAAGAAATATAAAGACCAAAAATTCCTCTTAGTTTCTTAGGAAAAGTACAAAAAAAAATCACTATTGTGCTATCTATTCTGCCTAATCATCATCGAATATATATAATTATATTTTGCAAAGGAAAACAAAATAGCAACATACCTGCACTATCATGTGTTGCCATCCTAGAACTTCCATTTTTAATTGGTGTTTCACCTTTTTGTAATTGGAAAGCAGTTGACGGACCAGCCCTCTCAGATAATCTTTCTGCTTCAGTGAGGAACTCACTCTTAACTTCATTTCCAGAATTCGGATGATGAGAGATTTGAGGAGAGCTATCCATAACAACCTCTATGTGTGTTCGGTTGTCACACCGAAAGCTCCAAGTAGGAGAATACCTTGTGTTTCGACATGTTGAGAGTGGAACATCAAGTTGAGCTGGGTTTGGCAAATGTTTATCTTTCACAGCCACAGAGCAATTGCCCCCCATTTTACTTTTTTATAGTATTACTTTATAGAAAGTTGATAAGCAAAATACAAATATTGATATTCATAACGGAACAAAGATAAGTTTCTTTTCCATGATCAGGAGCCTGGAAAAGAATGCCAACCATGAATCCTCAGCTTCACCTATCACAAGCAAATGAAGTTTATAAAAAACACATATCAAACCACAAACATAAGTATATCTTCCTCATTATCAAGCCATGACAAACATAAACAGATAAAAAAATATATTTACAATTTCAAAGAAGATAACAATCACAATCCTGTGAATATCTCTTTAGCATTAAGATTAGGACTAACCCTTTTCAAAGCTGAGAAAAAGAAACTGTGTGGTTGTGTGTGTTTGTGTGAGTGTGAAGAAAAGACTTGCAAATTGTCATTGAAATGATCCTTCAATTTTGATGATACCAAGGAAGAACCATTAAAGTGCTAAATGGGAGAAGAAAAAACGTGGCCGGCATCAGCATCTTATGTGAAGCCAAAATCCAAAAAAAAGGTAAGTAGCTGTAATTATTCTATACAAGATAGAGTACCACTGTCTTTCTGAACCATTACATCCCCGGGACAGCAAGAAAAAGAGACAGGAATGCAGCATATCATTCCTCACAACTAAGCTTTGTGGTCAAACATAATAGTTCGATAAGACTCCCAACTTCTTATCAAGTAAGAGTGATACGTTCCTTCCTCATCAAGTTCACAAAAAGGAAGAATAGGATACGAGAAAGTGGTAAACAGAAAAATTCTGCTTCAAGCTGATTGTATGCCACACAAAAAAAAGTATTTCTTTTGGTAAGTGTGTGGGTCTCAGCCAATATTTTTACACCTGCCTTAACTTTATGAACGGTCGATAACCGAAATGCATCAATTCTTACAAAAGAACTTTATAGGCAGTGGAATCTTGGACAAAGTTTACTTGGGCACCCAGGCGAATTTGGATTCTTTTATATGAAAAATCAAAAGCTCTGCCCACTCTCTCTATGGTTTCTTCATGAGAAAGAAATCGCCATAAAGGAAATTAACAAAAGAATTACTTGAAAGTTCAGGAAATTTCCATTACGATGATTCAGCAACTGTTACTGGTTCTTATGATTACAAATGCAAACAGAGAAATTATGCGAAGACGTAAGAAGCCGTAAATTCTCGATTTTGAGATATCGATAGTTCATGATCGATAAATCATGTCAAAAAATCAGAAATTGTTCAGCTACTTAGGAGCAGCCACAAACATAAATAAATTAAACTTCAATACAAAAAAAAAAAAAAAAAAGCACCGTCCAAGGTCAGTAATAACTCGTTTGCAAAATCACCAAAAACCAATAAATCGAGTTCAATCATCATCTTGATACGAAAAAAAAACACACCGAGCTAAAGAACTTTCGAGCGAGGTATTACAATCATCAGAATCTAGCGTCGTACCTCAAAGGCTCAAAAAAAAAACCATGCTTGGTAAAAGTGCAAGAAGGCGCCAATAGATCAGGAAGCTGATCGGATCAACTTCGATCTTCCCGCGAAGAATACCACCGGCGGCAGCACGATGAGCCACGTTGGCCAGGGACTGTCTGATCGGTTCCCCGCAATCGCCGCTCGCTCGCTGGCTCGCTCGCGTCCAATCGGCCTCACACAGAACCCGATCGAGTAACCAGTAACGCTGTTCGAAATTCCCAAACGCCCAAAAGCAAGATTTAGGGTTCTTCTCGCCGCACTCGGCCCGATCCGCCTCTTCTCGCCGTCTTCTTCGAGATGAGAGAGAGATAACGTATGTGGGTGAGACTGAAGTATATATATATATAGATACGACAGTAGAGCCAGTTCGATCGCTCTGGTACGCACAATTCCCTGACCCACTTTTAAACTCGCTATTGATATGCGGGGATGTGATGTTTCGCAAAATCTGAGAAGGGTATATTTCCGGGTGAGATGGTGAATCATGTTTTCGTATTTATCGGTTGATCGGAGAACTTCGAATTAATATTTTAGTCTTTTGCATTATATTTTTTATTAAAAAATATTAAAAAGAGTGCATAACAAAATTATTATATTTTTATGATCATATTTTAATCAAGTTAGTAAAGAAATTTTTATATAATAATAATTGATCATAATTACTAAGTTATTATAATATCTTAAAATAAAAAAACATGATAAATCCATTTTTTAAAATAAAATATTCTTTTGATAATAATAAAAATAAAGATCATCCTTTTATTTTTTTTACTTTTTTAAATTTTTTAATATTTTAGTTAGATATATAATTTATTCTATATTTTACTTTCTATAACATATTTTTATTTAAAACATTTATTTTTTATGTACTTTCGAATTAAATTTATAAAAACAAATACAAAATCTTATAATTAATTGTCTTTAAATTAATATAATTTTTAATTTAACTTTTTTAGCAGTGTTTTATAAAGAAAATATCATTGATCAAATCAATAGTTTGATTTGATATTAGTAATGCTAAATCAAGATAATAAAATTCATACAATGATCGTTGTCATCATCTAAGACAAATTAATTTGGCACATCATTTTTTTTATTTATTTTAACATAATTTTTAAAATTTTAATAAATAAGTCATTATATTTTATCTCCTCTTATGCCCAACATAAGCACAAGTAAGCCCAACTAGACCCGATCATGATTGAAAATCGACAGTTCAAAATCATCACTTCCTAATAAGTCAGCACTTAACCTTAACCGTCCAAAATGATTACAATTCACGATTCAAAATTGCCGATTCATAATTCACCATGGTTCGAAACCTCTTCCTTCTATTATAATTATAAAATTGAAACCACAAGCAATTGAGATTTTAAAATTAAGAATGAAAATAAAGAAGATAGTATTGAAATGAACTCCTAATTCATAAAGTTTGAAGAGTAAAAAATATTGCTCCTAGAGCATAACTGAGTTGGTTATGACGGAACAGACTTGCAGAAGAGGGCAAGAGTTCGAATCTCGACGAAGTCGAACAATACCTTCCTCCTTCGTGACCAACTACAGTTTCTTGACTCCTCACAGATAATCGTGAAGCCGACCGTATGAGATCGCTAGGGTGACGGACTGAATTCCAATGGACATCGAAACCGTCAATTCCAACTAGGGCTAAGCAACTGTGGTGTTGTTAATTGAGCCACTGAACTGTAACCAATCAGACTGAAACCAAGTTAGTTACGATTCAAACTCAACAAACCGAATCAATTGTTTGGCATACCCAACCCAAGTGCCCTTGGCATTTGCTCATAGTTTTAAAACCATGCAAACTTGCAATTGTTGGGTGTTACACACCAGATGCAAATCCTGCATTCCCAGCTTCTTTATATTCACACACCATTGAACAAGTCAGAAAAAGAAACCTATTCATATCTGTTTGTGTTCTTATTATTAAACAAGTCTTGAATGGAAATTACCCACTCAAACAATGATTAGAGGAACCCAAAAAAAGATGAAGATCTCAAAACTGAGAGCCAGCATGGAGAATACCTGGCAGATCTCTTGCATCTATGACTATGCAAGTAAACTTTTGTCAAAGACAAATAGTCATATAAGATGGGCTGAGCTGATTATTACGATGATTCTTCATCATCCTTGCTCGCTAGTGATCGATGCATCACCTTCATCGGGGGTGGGATTCGACGAAGGAAGATAGGACCAAGCGATAGCAGCAGCACTGAGAGAGACGGCGAAGCAGATTGAGCCCCAGACCCATCTTTGTCTCCTCTTGCGCTTGTTGCGTTGTTGCCTAGCCATTTCTGCAGCGAATAGATTGTGCCATAAACATCAGGACTCTGGGCAAAATATAATAATTGAACGATATGGAGTTCTTCAGCAGCTCATATTGTTTCAATATGCATCAAACAAATATGGGGTGCATAATAGTAAGAGATAGATTTCATATGGATGCATTCACATTACTTTCATATCGATCGTAATTCAAACAGCCAAATCATTTTCATCACTGATGCAATCTAGGTTTCTCTAAGTAACCAACCAAATTATTAAATTAAAGGTGGCATTAAATGAGAAGTAAATTAAAGGGGTAATAAGCTCAGTATTCTCACCAACTGCTTCTTGATTCCTCTGAGACATTTCCCTATTTGCAGCTTCACAATACTGGAGTCGATCCTTTAACCTGGTAATTTCAAAATTCTTAGCTGCAATTTGAGGTTCCATCTCAACCTCAGCCTCGGCGTGAGCACAACCTTGGCTAACAGCATCAGCTACAAAGCGTGTAACAACAATCTGCTGGGTCAATTCCTCCACAGGATCCAAGTTCGACTGTTTATTTACATCCTCAGAGATATTTGGTGAAATAGGTAGGCTTAATCCGAGTAGTGACAGCTGATGGGATAGCCTCTGCCAGAGATTCCGCAATTGCTCCAGTGATTCTTCAGCCTGTGTCCGCTTCTCTATCTCCATCAAGAGATTAAGCTTCAACTCACACAATTCATCTTCCAAGTTGTTATAGGAAGGTTGTGGTGAACCACCAGTAGAGAACTCTAAAACAAAAAAGGAAAACTGCAATAACATTCCTGATGCTAGTTTAAGAGTAGAATGTAAACTATGATTGCAAGCAAAATAAGAAAAACAATAAGTTCTATAGATTACCTCATTCTTACATATCTTCATTAACACCATGAACATTCAAGAGATTAGAACTAAAGTCAAAAATATTTCTGAGAGGTGCATACCCCTAATGTAGCTTTCTTTTAGTTATGTGAACCAAACCAGAATGAACTTTCAATGTTATAGAACTAGAACTATAACCCACCATGCCATTGAGTTAACACGATGACTCTTGGGTGTTTCTTTTCCACAGATGTTTAGGCAAATCCAGATTATGGTTGTGTATTGGCATATGGAGTTGTATTAACTAGTAGGTGATAACAAGTGTATCACTTATAAGGTGAAAACAACAAAGAATGTCACATGTACACTTCCCCATATAACAACCAATGTATTGTGTCTTATCGTCTAAACAGAGAGACCATTAGCGTTACATGAATTAAGAGCATAAAATATCTAACAAAGAAGAAAAATCAAAGCAGTTTTCTAGAAATGCACAAAGGAAAAGGCATTCAACTCCTTTACTCTTTTAGATATAATGAATGTGATAGTAGAAAGTCAGTTTTCACTAGTTTGTTATTCTATTTGGATCTTCTTCAACCAATTTTTTTCCCACTCCCACTTCATCTTCAACCCATTGTTTCCCAGACCCAGAAGAGGAGGGGAAGAGGTTGCCAAACCAGTCAAAAGCCAGCACCAAATGCACCAGATTGGACTGTAATTCTCAATTAATATGTTGAAATGGACAATCAGGTTCAAATGTAAAACCACTGCTATAAACAGGTACTGCGAGTAGCTGGTTCAATTGCTACCCCTAATTGGAAGGTTGATTGTAGATCACACCAAAGCAGCAAATATGGTAATAAATCCAAAATTTGAGCAAGAAAAATACCTTCCGAAGCATCATAAAATTCCATTGCAGAAGTATTTGATCCAAATGAAGTACAGTTATCTCCAACCTTGGAATTGCTCACAATGCTATGCATGTCAAGAGAGCCCTCATTTACCTCATCACTTTCAATAGTAACCAAAACAGGCTTCTTGACATCCTCAGCTCCAATTTTTCCAATATCCAGATTCTGATTTTGCACCTTCCCATCACAGGCTTCATCTGTTAATGGCCCGCCATTGCTTGTGTGGGCATCATCAGCGTCGTGCTTCTTGATACCATGGTCATTTGTCTTCAACACATCAACCTTCAGTTCCACCTCTGATTGCTTAGGTTGTCCGCCAACGGCATTGTTCTTCTGGAGACCATTAATGAGACGAGGCCCTCTTCTCTTATGGTTGATAAGATATGGAGATTCCGAAGTAAATGACGAAGGGGAATCAGGAAGCGGAGTAGTGACCGGGGTGGCATAGAGGGCGGGTGAAATATTCGGCCGGGGAACGCCCTTCCTTACCGTGGTGCCTCGTTCCGCTCTTTCCACCGGCACTGGAGGCGGCTTCGTAGCAGGATACCGAGACCTAGGCTCCACGAGCCTTTCCAAGGCGACCGTGGTGAAAGTCGGCATCTCAGCGACGAGGGGCCAAGAAGATTAAGCCTGTTGGGCAACCAAAGGTCGCACCTTTTTCATCCACGAAGCCCTGAACTGCAAAGAATCCATCAAATAGGTCACAAACTCACCGGAATCTTTCACAGACCATTATCAAAAGCCCAATCCAAAAAATTATCTCAAAAAAGGGAGCTCGATTATCTTCAAGAAGGAGACAAGTCCGAAGGCAGTGGGACGATTAGTACCGGATGACGCAGAATCGACAAAGGATGAGCAAAAAGAGGGAAATTTAGAGAGATTTCTCACCTGGGCGTCGCACCGGTGGAACCCTAGGCCTGGATCCTGCGCGTCGCCAAAGCTTCAGACTCCTCGACGAATAAATATGAAGCCATCAGAAAATGCAACATTTTCAAATATAATTTCGTGAGGTTAGAGAAACCCGAAGTGGCCCACGCGTGCCACCACGATTAAGCCAATGATTGGCTTGTATGACTCTAGGTACGTTCGATTTAAGTCGTGTTGACTAGTATTGGTTTTCTTAAGTCAAACTCTATGAGCTACTCTTGAACTTCTACCCACGCATGTACCTTTATTGACGTGTTCCGATGCCGACGGTGGGTCCGGGTGAATTGTTGGGTGTATCGACAGATTGGTTCAAAGGAAATTGATTTTTTATTTTTAAACAGATATTAATTTTTAAATCAAATTTAAAAAATTAAATGTGTAAGACTTTTGAATTATATCATTCAAATAAATTAGCTTTATTATTCTCACTCCGGATGACAAATTATTTCATTTGAACAAAGACTAAAAAGGTCAAAATAAAATAGAAATTCTCTATTTAATTCAGTAATATTGTAGTAAAGTATCATAATTTTAAAATGACATTTTACCATTTCAGGATTACCTAATTCACTTCCCAAAATATCCCTCCTCTTTCTTTCATAAAATAATCAACTTATTTTTTTATATTCTTTTACATCTATTTAAAAATTCATTATTCTCAATATACATTGCCAAATTTAAATTTGACGACATGGATACATATGAGAGACTTACAAGAATATATTTATTTTAATTTAAAATAAATTATAAATTTTTTCCAATTAATTTTAGATAAAACTAAATAATAGATCTATAACATTTAAAAATTCATTAATATTTTTTGAACTATAAAATCCTATGAATCCATTAGTGATATTGATTAGTGAGTATATTATTTTAGATCTTATAATAAATTTATGATAAATTTTATTAAGTTTTTATAAATTTAAAATTTATCATTCTCAATTTAATTGAATTCATATATGAGAGCATTGATAAGACTTGCAAGAATATATTAATTTTGATTTAAAATTATTTTAAATTTTCTAAATTTCAATAATTTAGTATATTGATTAAAATTTTGTATATTACACTTTGAAAATTTAAAAAATATGATTTGGACATCCTTTAAGATTAATCAGTTCCTTTGAGATTAATTAGTTAAAAATTAAATAACTAAATTAAAAAATAATAATAAAATGCAGATTTTAAAACTTTCTAATTGGAATTCAGTTTTTAGGGATATTAAATTTATTGGCAGATTTTTTTTAAAAAAAGTCCCTTATTTTTATTAGCATGCTCCCATTTAAAAAAAAAGTATTTAAAAAACATTAATATTTCAAAATTAGTAAATAATTATAATTAAATTTAAAAAGCTATCACGAAGTGGAGACCGGTTTCTTCCCGTTCCCGTCGCCCCGAATAAAAACCATATCAATCAATCTCCTGCTGTCTCGCGCAGAGATCCGTGATCTCAATCTCAATCTCCTCGCAGTTTTCTTATATCGATTCCTTCCTGGTAAAGATGGAATCCGTATCCATCCGCTCTCGCATGATCTCGAATCGCCTTCGCATCGACAAGGAAAGAAAAACGTAATTTTGCAGGTGATTACTCGGTTTGATTTTTTTTATTTTTTTTGCCTTTTTTGATGGATTATTCGAAACCCTAATCGGACTTTGTGGATATGGTCGATTCAGAGTTTAGGGTTTGTGTCTGAGCTCTTATGAAGTTATCTCCCTTGGAGAGATAGGATCCATGGAGGTCGATGGCGTAGCCGCTTCAGTTCCCTTGACGGCATTCCAGTACTATCTGGATAAATCGACTCCTCATGCGAGTAGAAGGTCGCTCGGTACTGCTGGAGTAGCGGCGATCTATTTCCTGCTGAGTCTCTTGATTTGGTTCCTCTCGTCGCTGGCGGATCCGGAGCTTGAAGTTACTGATTAGCCTGCCTTGCCGACAAAGTGCTTTGATGAGTTCAAACCATTTGTGCGCCTTCTTCCTGAATTCAAGTTGTGGTAAGATTTGAGCATGTCTTGTTTCTAGCTATTTACTATCCCTTAGTTAGATTTTTGACAAACTATGAAATGATCAGTATTCAGCAGTGAAAATGTTTTTTTTTTTTTTTTTTGTATTTGCCAAACATAATGTTTCTCTTCAGTTCTTTACCTTCTCTGGAAACTGAATTGTTAAATTGATTAGTATGTTCATTGCTTCACTTGATATCAAAACTGTTTCCCTTCAGTTCTTCACTACTTCTCTGGTGATTGGATTTTTAAATTAATGATTGGGTTCACTGCTTCACGTGATATTATAGAGTTCATAATGTTCCTTTCGATTCTTTACCTTCTCTGGAAATTGATTTGTTAAATGAATGAATGAATGGGTTCACTGCTTTGCATCATATTGAAGATTTACGAGCTGCAAAATCTTGGTAGTCATCATGCAACATTATGAATTCATTATCACTATTTGACGAAAGACAAACCGATACTGATTTTTGTCATTGTTAAACCCTTTAGTTAGAATATTTCTTCACCAAATTTTCCACATCCTCAATTTTTTTGTCTTAAAATTGCTAAGGTTGAAGAAAGAAAGTCTAATAGAAAATCACAATTTTGATTTTCTTGGGGTGATTGTGTATAAATGAAAAGGAATGGAGGTTCAGAAAGAAACTACAAATGGTACTTATGTATTTCTTCTTTCCTTACCTTTTGTAATTCCCTTCTCCCAGCCACCCTTTTCTTGCAATTCTTTGTTAGACAATGCTTGGTACTTATTTATTTTTAATTTTTTTTATTACTCTAGCTTCTTGTTCAATATTACTGCATAGGTTATATTGTGTGAACCTCTGTTGTTCTCTTATTGTGAAGTTTGTTATTCAGCTACTTCGGCGCTTCCTATTCATTTGCTCTTTGCTCGTGCTTACTTTGATATCTTCAAGAGTCAGTTCTAGCCAGATTTGTTAACCTAGTAGATAATGGCCAACTCAGTTGATTCTTAGTCAATTTTTATGCACTAACTTATTTGAGTTAATCCAGCATGAGCACTATCAAATAGTCTTATGCCTGTCCATCCCATCCTTTCCTTGTCTCCCGAGGATTCTTAAATGTTACACAAGATGCGTGTTTGAATATAACCTGTCCGTAGCTAGGGGTGAGCAAAAGGTTGGTTAAACTGAATTAACCAATCGAACCGATGATATTGCATTGAGCTTCAATTTAGTCAAACTCAAATAATTGGGACTAAAGCAACTGTGATTATGATGTTGATATAGTTGCTTGTGAAGAATCTTTACCTTAATACCATTGTTACTGAGAACTCCGCTAAACAATTTTCGTTCCTTCTAGGTATTCTATGACAAAAGCTTTTTGTGTTGCTGTCGTGCTGGCTTTCTTCTCTGTATACGACGTTCCCATCTAACGTCCCGTTCTTCTGTCCTACTGGATATTACTTATGTTCTTAACAATGAAGCGCCAAGTCGGGCACATGATCAAGTACAAGTATGTGCCATTCACCTTTGGAAAGCAGGTGAGTCCTTTCAATATTTTACCTTACCTCGTATGGTTACACTATAATTGATTGCTCTGCAAGACTATCATTTTAACTACACTTAAAGAATGGTTTAAGATGTAGAGATAAAATTAATCTCTTTTAATTATCAAGTGTATAATCAAATGACAAGTGTATTAATCTACTGCCAAATATGAAGTCTCTAGGTTTTCCCTCTAACATATTAATTTCAATTAAATATTTATCAAAGAATTAAGTCAATACTAATTTTTAGCACATATTCTTAACTTGATAATGCTTTATATACATTTTGTGATAAAATGTTATTATAATATTTTGAATACTTTGATTTTAGAAGAAAAAAAACAAAGAGATTTTGAATGAGCATCAGTTCTTGGTTGACTTATTTCTAGCTTATCTTCCACTATAGAATAAAGATGCATTAACTCCTTATTTTAAGGTGAATTAAATTATACAACCAAGGTGACCTTTTGGATCTTGAACAAGCCATGTGATCATCCAATTAAACCTCTTAATGAAACCCTTTAAAAAATAATTAATTCTTTGATGAGCACATGCGTTTCCATGCAGAAATTGGATTCCTCTTGAAAAACGAGAGCTCATTAATTAATCGATCTTTTGCATTTTATTTTACATTACTATAAGATTTTTAAAAAAAATTTAATGAATTTTTTGTTTAGTTCTAATCTTGTACTTACACTGCAGTAGCTTTTTAATCTGTTTGATGAGTTTTGATGGAAAATTATTTGAGAATCCAAAGGAAAACAGGTTAATTCTTGAGTGTGTATAAATTATGTTCTAGATTTATCTGAAAATTGAATCATGAAGAAGATTGTTTAATCATTAGAGCTTTGAAATGGTTAAGTACTCCGATGATGACGACTTAAGAATTTATGATTCGATTCTCAACTGTAGTGCATTGTAGGAATTTTTCTTCAATGAAATGATAAACTTAGGATGTTGGAATTACTCATGATTTAATCAATCTGAAAAATTAAATACCGATTAAAAATAAAAAAACCATCTACCTTTAATATTAATCGATAGTTGATCATACCGGTTGTCTATAGGTTACTGCCCAAGCACAACACGTTGACACGAATTAAAATTGAAAAATCATTTAACAAAATTAAAATCCCTAAAGACTCATAACAAATATAGTATGATTGAATCTAATAAATAAATACTAGCAATCCAAAACAAGGTGGCATTAGCATACATCTCTTTAACTTGTTTAATGCTCATCATGCCATCCCACCACATCAATTGCATTCAATGCTAGCAACCAATTCCTTATTTGTTTAAACTAAAGAGAAACAATCAAGATATCCTTCAAAAAAATTAAAACAAAAAAAAAATGATTGTGATGGGTCGCGTCATGCCTAACATGGTTCGGTTCGATCGTCAGTCGCATTGGACATGAGCTGTGGCTAACAATATCATGCTCTGTCCGATATGACACGAATGCCCTGTTTACTTAGGAGGATGGAAACAAAAATTATGGAAATGATTCTCTTATCTTTTTTAAAATCTTGTCTTTCTCTTCCCTTCCCTGCTCTTCTCTGTTGATATGTCTCTTTTTCCCTGCTATTTTGAATATTTTTCCCCCTCTTTTGAATTGTTTTCCCTCTCCTTTCCGTCATTCAAAGTAAACACAGCCTAAAACAGGCCGATTAGAACAGGATTTTATGCGACCCGGTTGGTAGGTAGGTCTGTTTTTACACCATTGAAACAATCCATGATTGTGCACGTTGTGTGTATAATGAAATGGGTCGATCGGGACTAGGGCCGTGCCTAGCTAATTTTTTAAATGTATTTATTATTATTATTATTATTATTATTATTATAAATGTGGATTCTGAAAGCAGTCATTTTTTTACATTAAAATAAAATCAAATCAGAAGATGGCACAAATTAAGGAAGGTGGGACCCTCAATGACACACCCTCTTCTACTTAGTTAATCATTAGCAAACCTCCATCGAACTAATGCTAAAAACCTCTATTACTTGCCCAAATTCCATTTTACCCACTAGACCTTCATCAACCTTTTCATTTAACCATATAAAATTCTATAATTTACATTCTACACTTAATTTTTGTAAAATTATACCATTAAACCAATCCTTATAGTAAAAAAGTGAAATCTATCACTTAACAATCTCACACGATCGATCCCACGATCATCTATAAGGAGATAAATCGAGGAGCTACAGTTGACCACTACAAAGTCTCGATTTCATCGAGATTCGAGTTACCCACTGCAACAACCCAAGTCTATCCATAATAATCAACTCAATCATGTCCTGGGACACCATTAAACCAACCCTGAAAATTTCCACTTTTCTAATGTACAAAGTTGAATTTGATTTTTTTTAAAAAAATTTAAGATGTACTAATTTTTTACTTGTCGCTATTAACATCATTAGTTAATACTGACATAGTTGTTATGCCATAAAAATATTTTTAAAATGAATATAATTTGATTATCTAAAATCTTTAAGAGACGTTTAAAATAATAAATTGCAGTGCAAATTATTATTTTATAAACCTTTTTTGTTCTGGGTTAATTGTAATTTATCTAAATTTAAAAGCTAAAATGGAAAATAAAATTAACGCAAACTCTAAAGGACCAAACTGAGATTTTCTCCCCCTCTGTGTGTTTCTTGTGTTTTAGCCCTTTTTCTTTTGCATTTTTGTTTTTTGCCCTTTCTTCTCCTCTGCTCCTCTTCATTGCCACCCAATCTCTTCTCTTCCTCTGCCTCTTCCTCTTCCTCTTCTCTTCTTCTTCTTCTTCTCCTTCTTCTTCATTTTACTCTTTCACCCATCTCAAGGTCCGATCTTGCTCGCCGCGATGCCGCCAAGAGCCTACGTCTTGATCTTCGCCTGCTGGGCTCTGCTCACCGTGATCACCCCAACTCTCATCTCCTGGTCTGCATCAGCAAAGCCAAATCTCGCCGCCACCGGTAAGCTTTCCTTCCCCTCTTCTTCGATCAGCTGATCAAAGATCCAATTTTTCCGCTCCAATCCACTAAAGCTGCCTCCTTTTTAAGAATCTGAATCACTGCCAGTTCCCACAGATCCAGGTGAGACATTGCTGGAGATGAAGGTCAACAGGAGAATAATGGACTCCTTAGACATTCTCCAGCTCAAGAACTCCACAACCAAGAGGAGACACCGAGGACCTTCGCCGTCGCCGGCGCCGGCGCCGGCTCCAGCTCCTGTGACCATAAAGTTGAAATCTTGAACACCTTTTTGTTTTGACTTTTCTTTAGACCATAGGTATATTATACAGCTGATTTGTGTCTCTGTAAGAGGTAAGAGAGGATCAGATTTCTTGTAAAGATCTGCATCGATTCAATTCCAGTCTCTTCCAGATCTAGTTCTCGCCCATTTCTTGTGCTCAATGAGCAATGCCAATGATTGGAGCTCCAACATCTTCAAAAAGCTTGCAGCTTTTTAGGCTTTTCTTCAAGCTCCAGCCAAACTGCTGACAGCTACTGCATCACTGTTCCAGAAGCACTGTATCAGTTTTCTTGTCTTCATCATTGAAATCTTGTTTGAAACCTTGGTGAACACAAAGTTCCAGTTTGATCACAGGCTTTGATGGAGTGTTTCCCTCTTAGATCCAGTAAACTGATTCTGAAACCCTCGAGCATGGAGTGACTGCATTGAAAGCATATTGATCCCTACCTTGATGAACATGTGAAGCTTTTCAGCTTTTTGTAAGAATTGATACTGATCTCTTTGAATCAGATGGAGAGATGCTGATTATTACAATTAGATTGTTTCCCTTAAGCAAAACTGTTTGTTAGATTCCTCAAACAAAGAACCCTAACTGTTGTAGGACCAAAAGAGTGTAGCTCAACCTGTCAAGTTTGATTGGGCTGACTGACCTGCTCGACTCATCCAATCTACCCACACCTAGTCGTTTGTTTATGAACTACCGAGATCAAACTTTTGGCGATCCAACCGCTGTTAAAGGTGGTTTCATGAGATTCTAACGTCTTAGATTTTTCATTCCAGTTTCTATGTACTCTGAAAGCTCTACAGAGTCTTTAAAGTTGGCATGCATTCAGCAGCACACTCTTTTGCAAAAGGTGGAATTTGCCACCCTAACAGCCTCATACGGTCGGCCCCACGACCATCTATGAAGAGGTAAATCGAGAAACTATAGTTGGTCACGACGGAAAAAAATTTCAGCAGCACACTCTAATTCATGGCTCAATGCATTGAACTTTGTCAGACTTAAATCAGTATAAATTCTTGCAGAAGAGGAATTTAGTTGTTTGTTTTACTGAATACTAAAAAACACACAGCAAGTCTAAACTTTCTTGGCTTCTGCCTTTGACAATTGAGTCTAGTCAAGTCGATGTTACTTTCCTGTATCCGTGGAATTGGCTCTAGGGGGACCGTCGAAGTAGCGGGTCTATTTTTTTTATAATGTACAATTTTACTTTCAAAATTATTTGATATTGTAGTTATAGTAATGATTATTTATAAAAATTTAGATGAGTAAATAGTTTAGTATTATTTTCGAATAAATATGATTAATTTGGTATAGGGATAAAATATGCTTCTATAAGATGATTGGACTCGTATGCTAAATTGATTTTTCAGAAAATCAGTTTAATGATGATCAAAATGGCAAAAATGTCTTCGTAATTTTAAATAATTAAATTTAAAATGGAAATAACTTTTTCGCATTGTAATCTACTCCAGTGATAAATATTTTTAAAATACATTTTATTTTTATTTTTGTAGATATGTGCCAGCAAATTTATTTTTTTTATTTTGTTTGTCTAATATATTTTCTAACCAGTGTAAATTCGTATAAATTAAATTTTATTAATATACTACTATTTATAAAATTACAAAGACATCTAAAATTAAAAGTTCAATTATTTTTAAGTATTTTTTTTAAAAAAATATTATTAAAATTTTGATAAAAATCAAAAATAAAATACACTAAATTTTATAGAGAGTCCAATGAGAATTGAATTACATTAGATTTATCGTATGCAGTTTTATAAGAGACTGTATAAGATCACTTGACAACAATTTTACCATTGTAACAACACTTACTTCAACCTATTTATAAACTATTTTTACAAAATTGAAATCAAAATTAACGATTTTGTTCATTGATTGTAATTTTCACAGTGTGCAAAAATAATGATTCCTAGACTTTCATCATGCAATTTCAAAATCATCCTCGTAGCCATAGTCTTCATCTCCATAGTCATAGCCTTCTCCATAGCCATAGCCTTCGTCTTCATCTCCCTTGTAATTATCATAACTTGCATCGTAATTGTTATCTTCGGATGTTCTTTGCTCATCACCATCCTCGGCATCTGGATCATCTACATCATGATCATTCTTGCTGGGGGGTTCACAAGGATCACCAGCATCAGCATCTGATTCAACTTTTTTCTTCTTTGCGCTGTCCTGTCCAGACTGTTAAAAGGCGTGATCAATATGATTGAATACAAAACTAAAAGAAAATGAAGATGTAGAGCTTATTTAACAACAATGTTTAAAGGAGAGAATTTTTATAGATTATTTTCATTGCTAATATGAAATTATGAAGTCCTGAAGTTCTCACTCGAATTCTAGAAAGCTCAAGTTGGCAAGATCTCAATAGATGAACAGAAAACATAGCATGAAAGAAATTTTTATTGAAAAGGTTTATTTGTTGAGTTGCTTTACTAATTGTGATATGGATGAAAGTACGACTTGCATTAAAATATAAAGAAGAAAAAGATAGGAAGTACATTGAGGAGAGCTTCCAATGCTTCGTAGTTGACTTTTGAGCTGGAAGTCTGTAACAAAATCACATTGATTATCAAAATATGGAAAATATTAACATACATGACTAATTTGTCTCTCAATCAACATTAATTATGGTAAGTACATTCAATAGCAAAATTATCCATACCTTTCTCTTAAGCATTTGACCTGCTGCTGAAAGAGGAGTCATCTTTTTAGCTTCTTTTGCACACCTCTGCTTCTTTTCCTGCAGTTGAGATAGTATGGTAGCAGGACAAATATAAATTTCACAAAGAGAAATTAAATATATTCTGAAAGTAAATTTGGTAAAGTATTTTCAGGATTTTTTATTGTTTAAGTATTTTGGAAATACAGTAAGGGTCTTTGTGTTTCCTTGAACAAAAGAAAAATAAGGAGAGAAAACTTTTTTATTGTTTCCATCAAGTGAAAGAAAGCGAGGTTTATTTTTGAAATTTAACTAAAAAAATAAAAAATAAATAAACAGATCACTTCCAAGCCCCAACTCCCATTAATACTATAAGCTTATTAGCTCAATACATTTTAGGTCCTTATTCATGTGACCAAATTGCATTGGGTGCTGACCTATACTGTGTATCCACATGGCTCAGCACTGAGATCATGCCATAGTCAGGGCAAGAAATGGAACTGTGGAAGGATTGCCATTTAAATCTTTCAGTAAAGGTTGGAGTTAGGACTGAACATCCCCAAAACCCCAAACCAATATTCTAAATTTAGATACATAATTGCACGATATGCACAAAGTAACAAAGAAAGTGGAACATATGTCACAAGCATGTATTATATAATATGAAATTGACAAATCCTAGTATTGCATCAATTAAAAAGGTTCACAAACAGTGAGAAAGTAAGCCAAATCATATTAATGAGCACCTTTCTGGATTTTGCTAGAGCTGCAGCAGTTGCTTTCGCAAGCTCCTTTGCAGCTGACAAATCGTCTGAAGTATTTGCGGACTTAGCTTCATATGCCTCCTTGGCAGCTGCAGCAGCAGCTTCCTTTGCTGCTTGTTCCTGCTCAACATTTACTTTATGAAATCAAATCTAATATTCAAATGAAATATCATATGAACATTCATGAATTTTACTTTTATCACCTCAAGGTAGTCTCTGTTCATCGCTTCCCATATAATCTTTTTAAGGGCCTTCTCTTTCTTAGTATGTAGGTATCTATTTACCTAGCGAAAACATTTTTCTTTCAGAAGGAACAAAAGTTCTTGGCATGTAGATAATATAAAAAATCTTCACACAGGAGATGAATGGGCACAACATGGAGATATTTTAAGCTCAAAATTTTAAGCAATTCACACCCAAAATTACTTTCAAGGATGACATACCTCAACATCATCAATGTCAGAAAAATGATCTTCTGAGTCTGCAACACCGTGTTTTGCAGAATCTTTCAAAAAGGAGAGAAAATAATCAAGAAAAATTAGTACAGTGCCCAAACAGATATGAAAAATTAGTACCATATATTTATTCTTAACACATTATATCGAAATAGAAATGGAAAAGATCAGACATTTTTTTCAAAAAAAAAAAAGAAAGAAAGAAAGAAATCGAAATCCTTACTGTCAAACATTGGAAATTAGCTAGCAATTTAAACAAGCAAGCCGTATCTTTCAGTTCTACGTATGGAAGATACAGGAATTAGATAAAGCTGAAACAGTCTATTAATTAACATCAAGTGCAATGGACCCATCCCTTTAGAAATATTTCAATCTCATTTCCCTTTTTTCTTGTTCTTTTTTTCCCAACTATTTATACTTTAATATATTGTTTCTGAATCAAAACGGAAGCATCGATGAGACTACCGACCCACTTTTAAATTTCTCAAATTTTAAAAATGTTCCTTAAAATCCCTTTTTTTTTATGTCAAATACGAAATTAGCTAATCACTGAGTTCTTCTTCGAAGAACTATAGATGGAAGATTTAGGAATTAGTAAAACCGACAGACATTATTTAAGATCAAATGCAATGAACCCATACCTATCATTCTGACGATGTTGCGGAAGGTATTCTTCTTCGCCGTCATATTTCCCACTCGCTAACTCAAACCCTATGCTATAAATCGATAAGGAAACTAGATTAGATCAAACAGAGATTAAACACACCATCGACGATCGAATCATCGAAACAATAACAGATCAAAAGAAAAAAAATACGAATCGATCGCATCTAAGGCGCGCATACCTAATCCTTGAAGAAGAAGAAGAAGGCGCAGAAGAACAATCGATCGGCCGGGTTGTTCCACTGCCTTTTATAGGTCATCGCAGGATTGCAGTTAAAATAAATCCACCCTGAGTTCGCATTATTTACGATCCTGCCATTCTTATTTAAATGTGAAAATGGGCCGGGCCGCCCGAATTGAATATCTAAATTATAAAAAAAAAAAAAATAAATAGATATTTATTTAGTGAATAGAGAAAAAGGTAATCATGACAACTAAGATATTTATTCGGCTGTGAAAATTCATTTTTTGAGAAAAAATAAATTTAATTAAAATTTAGTGAAGAGAAAATACATTAATTAGAGGCAAATTTTTAATTTTTGAAACAAATAATATTATAAGATAAAATGTAAATTTATACAGGGTGAACATTGCTGACGTGGCAATTTTCAAAATTAAGAAAAAAGAAAGTGTATTTAAGGTTTAATTATGGTAGTTTTGCCATGGCTTCTCTATTATTAATTATTTTATTTTATTTTATTTTATTTTCTCTTAACTAATAACATGTAGTTCTTGTTATGTGTTTATATTGAAATCATATTTTTGCATAATTTTTTTCTTCTTCTTCTACCGATACAAGAGACAACTCTCTTGTTGCGCTTATTGTATATTGTATTTCATTATCTTCTAGATGTGATCAAAGAAGATAAAGAGCACAAAAATGCAATTTATTCTCAATCCTTTTCTTTCTTTAGCTTCCGAAAAAAGACAAGTATATTTAAACTATCCTCGTTCCCTTTTCCGTCTATCTCGAAGTATAATTCACCCCCTTTATCATCCGAATAGATCGCAAATAGATCGTTAAAGGGGAATAAAGTAGAGTCTCAAAATTCTATCTACTTGTTTGTATAACTTGGTAGGATTCCCCAAAGCCATACACATCTTCATCCTTCATCGATGACGTCATTAATCTAATAAAATAATAATTGTTGCCCAAAATTAATAAATTATTCTTAATTAATTGCTTGGCCACTTTATGAAGGTCAACCCGACTTATTAAGTCAAATGGGAAGATAATTAATGAAATTAATACTAGAATTTCCAAAGTCAACGAACCGCAAAAGTTGTCAAATTATTCATTATGTTCGATCTAAACTTTAGAATAATAATAATAATAATAATTTTAGTTTATTTATTTATTTCCATTCCGATGGAATCGATCGTCCATTCCACTTCCTGCTCAGTGGTCGCTTCTCAGTAACATGGGAAGAAGTTTGAGCCGTCGCCTGAGGGTGAGCGATCTGCTTCAGCCCTAACCTGCTTTTAGATTTCTGCGATCGGCTTTCTTCCTTGGATTTGGTCGCCGTTTGCTCAATCTCGGGAAAATTTTGGATCTTGCGGTGTTTTCTTTGCTGAAGTTGAGATTTTGGGCCACCATTCGGTTCGGTGGCGGCGGTTGCTCAGATTTGGTAGGGTACGCGTTCCTTCCCGTCAGAAGAGGTGTGATTCGCTGGGGGTTGATCTTCATTGGGGAGTTTTTCAGGAGTCAGGTAGATTTGGGGGAGAGAGATGCGATTTGTTGTTCCCGAGAGAGTGCGAGTTTGGATTGAATGATCTGAAATGTGGATGGTGTTGCTGAAGATTGATGCCGAGATCGTTCGTCGAGAAAGGAAGAAGTTTGTGCATTCATGGTGATTTGAGCTCCGCAGGTTTGTTCATCGACCATTTGACATTTTCTGCAGTTGCGAGAGAGGAAGGAGACGAGTATGTCGTCCTCCCCTTCGCCTTCTTCTTCTTCTTCTGCGACTCCGCCGTCGCCTTCTTCTTCTGCTGCTGCTTCACCTCCGCCACCGGATTTGCTTTCGCCGCCACCAACCTCGAGCCCACAGTCACCTTCTCCTCCTCCACCGGTGCCCAGTTCCCCTCCTCCCTACAGCCGCCGCCACCTTCTCCTCCTCCACCGCCACCTTCTCCTCCTCCACCGGTGCCCAACCTCCCCTCCTCCCTCTTCGCCACCGCCGGCCTCTCTGCCTCTTCCAGATTCTCCGCCGCCGTCACCACCATCAACTCCGCCGCCAGTTGCAAATCCACCACCCTCGGCTACTCCCCCGCCTCCGCTATTGTCTCCTCCACCCACTTCTGCAGCCTTTCCTCCGCCGCCTGTAACACCTTCTCCTCCGCCACCGGTCTCAATCTCCATCCCCCCTCCCACGCCGACAAATCATTCTCCTCCTCCTCCGATTCCAGCCTCTCCCCCGCCGCCCGATGCAGCACCCCCTCCTCCTCCTCCCGTTGCAGATTCTCCTCCGCCACCTTCGGTTCCCTCAACCCGCCCAACTCCGACTCCACCTCCACCGCCGACCAGTACTGCTCCACCATCACCAGTCGTTCGGCCACCAGAGGCTTCACCTTCTCCTCCCCGTGCGCCGAGGCCTCCCAGCTCTCCTTCTCTTCCTTCTGCATCACCACCCACTCCCACAACTCCTTCCCTCGATCGAGTTTCCCCTTCCTTGTCCCCTCCCATCATTCTACCCAGCAATTCAACGAACCAAGCCGGACCAATCTCCAGCACTGCCTTAGTTCCTCCTTCGGATGCGCGAAACAGCAATTCTCAAGGCGCCAGCGGCGCCGGCAGCTCTAAAACAAGCGCCATTGTGCCCGTTTCTCTGGTGGTGGTGCTCTTTGTACTGTGTTCTCTGGGGTTAGCCGTGTGGTTTGTGAGACGGCGTAGGAAGTCCGGCGACGGATATGTTGCAGGGTTTGCTATGCATTCTCCATACACCTCGTCGGCAATGTCAGGTAATGCGGCAATCTATCTATCAACAGTTGCTTCTTTCAATTTATCGACTCGCCATTTGCTTCTTTCCTCACCAGAATCACCACAGTTGAGGTCCCCAACAGCTCCCCTTATGTACCACCATAAGTCTGCAAGTGTTGCATCGGAGGCAGGGATTGGCAATGCTCCCTTAAGCTTCTCTTACAACGAGCTATACGACATGACAAATGGCTTCTCGCCGGAGAACATTTTAGGCGAAGGCGGCTTCGGCTGCGTCTACAAAGGGCAGTTACCCGACGGAAAAGAGATCGCCGCAAAGCAACTGAAAGTCGGCAGTGGACAGGGCGAGAGGGAATTCAAAGCTGAAGTAGAGATCATCAGCCGTGTCCACCATCGGCATTTGGTTTCCCTCGTAGGCTACTGCATTTCTGATAACCAAAGATTGCTTGTTTACGACTTCGTGCCCAACGGCACACTTGATTCTCATCTTCATGGTATGGCTGACTTGTTCATTCATGTATTGGTGACAAAACTTCATACTATCGATTGACTGTTCATCAGTTGTCTTGCTCAGGGAACGAAAAGGCTGTGCTCGATTGGCCGACCAGAGTTAAGATTGCAGCTGGGGCAGCTCGAGGCATAGCATACCTACACGAGGATTGTAATGCTTCAACTAGTTACTAGTGATCTGTTTTGAAACTCTACTGGTTGCTATTTCGATCACTACTGACTGACCATGGGGATTTTGATAGGCCATCCAAGGATAATTCACAGAGATATCAAGTCCTCCAATATATTGTTGGATAGCAACTTTGAAGCTCAGGTTA
The DNA here is from genome assembly GCF_044706935.1 of Curcuma longa. Lineage (NCBI taxonomy): Eukaryota > Viridiplantae > Streptophyta > Magnoliopsida > Zingiberales > Zingiberaceae > Curcuma > Curcuma longa. Next base: position 21,207 of record NC_133863.1, on the reverse strand, counting down.
TCGTCGATATAATACGAATAATACTTTGAACATTATTTCTGAAGTTACTATGTTTCAGATTCCTTTACCTCACTTGCTTATGTTTATACATGGTATAGGTTTCAGATTTTGGGCTTGCAAGGTTAGCTATGGATGCGAAGACGCATGTCACAACGCGTGTAATAGGAACTTTCGGGTAGGCGAACGAACGAATTAGTTGCTCATTTCTTACCAGATATGTGATGTTACTTGAGCTTGAGGATGATGTTGGCCTTTTCCATTTAGATATTTGGCACCAGAATATGCAGCAAGTGGCAAATTGACTGAGAAATCTGATGTTTATTCTTTTGGGGTTGTTCTTTTGGAACTTATTACTGGACGCAAGCCAGTGGACGACACTCAACCTACGGACGAGGAGAGCCTTGTTGAGTGGGTAAGATTTAGCATTTCGTTCTTTACATATCTTTTCGGCGAATTGTGGTAGTAGCTTGAACTAATGCCTATTCGATCCACATGCATAGATCCTCTTGTGGTGTTATAAAACATAGCTTTACTATTTTCGTTACAAGTATTGGTCTAGAGTTCTTCTTAGGCACCTGCATTTCAACCAAATTACCCGAAAAATAGGTTTTGACAAGAACTAGTTGGGTTAAAGATGCTAGCTAATGTTCAGAGCCTTGTCAATTTAGCCGTCTTGTCTCGTCTCGATTGAGTTGGATCTAATTGGTTCCAATATAATGTAGATAGGATTAGTGAAGATTTGCTTGTGTGCCTCATCCGCCCTTTCGACTCACCGAGCATACCCCAAAGAGCTTTCACCATGCTCCACAACCTCACTCAAAGATTGAATGATGTTTGAATCCAAGTCCCTAGTCATTTTCTACAACTTATACCCAACACATTTTGGTTCAGTTACGATCTAATCTTCGAGACAATATGAAGGAACTCCTAACCTCGTCTCGATCGAAAAAAGCTTCTGATTCTTGAAATGGTAGTTGATTGAGCTGTTTGTCTCATGAGAAGAGAAAAAAAGGCTAATCAGTTTAAGGTTTGAATTTGGTAGGCACGCCCGCGGCTAACCGAAACACTTGAAACTAGAGACTTTGGAGAACTACCTGATCCAAGGCTCGAAAACAACTATAACGAAACCGAAATGTTTCGTTTGATTGAAGCCGCGGCAGCATGCATTCGACACTCAGCAACAATGAGGCCTTCAATGGGAAAGGTAAACATACTGATTCATCACCTAGCCAGTGCTTCCCTGCAAGATGAAACCATGTCTACTAAAATTTTTTGATTCAGGTTGTTCGAGTTCTCGATGCCTTAGTCGATTTCGATCTGAACAACGGTGTCAAACCCGGCCAAAGCGGAATCTTCAATGCCTTAGATTCCGGCGATATTCGATTGTTTCAGCAGATGGCATTTGGTACCCAAGTTTTCAATCCTGAGTATAGTCAGTCAAGTTGGAGCAATCAAACAGAATTATGAAAGCTTCTTCAGGGCTCCTACTTCATCATTGTTGGATAGTATGTTCTTGTTATCTCAGGCTGCCTCAAGCCTTTTTGAGGCCTAGGTAAAATAGGCTTTTGATATTGTTTTAAAAAAAATTCCTCGTCATTTTTCATTCGGACTTGAGATCGACAATGGTAGATTTAAAAAGCAAATAAATACATAAAAACACAGGTATAAAATAATAAAATTCAATATAATCTTTAGAAAATGGAGATAGCCGCGGGATTAAATTATATAATTTTTCTATGATGCTCCTTACCCCGCGCTCCTGGTCCGCGACAACCCGACCCCTCGCCGCTGTCGCTTCGCCGTCCGACCACTGTCGGTCGCCGTGTCACACTCGATGAACGCGCAACTCGTCGGCACACATCCCTACATTGGATTCCGGTCAGATAGTGGTTGGATTCCGACGAATTCGGCCGTGATTTGGCCAGAATCGGTTGCCAGTGCCAAGCGGTCAATTCTGGCCGAATTCGTCGGATTCCGACCACCTTCCGATCGGAATCCGGCGTTGGGCTGTGCGTCGGCGAGCTGCGCATCCATTGGGCGTGATGCGACGGCCGGACGGCGATGTGACAACGGCTGGAGCAAGGCTGGGTTGGATGGGAGCGCACAGGAGCATACAAGGAGGACCATAGGATAGCAAAATTATATATATATATATATAACATATTAAAAATATTAGATTCTAATAAAAATTGGGGCCACTAAGGATCTCTTTACTTCGAGTAAATTTTTTTTTTTTGAAAAATATGTTTTAGAATTTTTCAATATTTGGTGCGATATAAAATGGTGGTTAATGAAGACATTTATATTGATCAACAAAAATATGAGCGTTTTAGAGGAGATTAAAAGGATTTGCGCTATAAAACTGGAAAATCAAGGGAAAAAAGGGCGAGCCAGGGTTTCTTTAGTAGTGGGCCGGCCCAATTACACTAAGATTTACTAAAACCCACTGGAAAATACATTAATAAAGACCAAATATTTAAGACCATTTCTTTTTTATTTATTATCAAAATAGCATCTCATCCTCCTAAAAATATCTTTAGTCAGGATATTTTAATTATAATCAACACTAATAATATTATAGTATAGCAATTATGAATATTACAATATGAACATAATATATCTTGTGAATATTCTATTGCAACTATTATAAATCATAATTACTACAATATAGATATTTTATTTTTAATCAATTAATTAGTATTATATTATAGTAAATATAGGTTACAATTATGTAATTATAAAAATTAAAACAATCAAGTTAACTAGCTTCTAGAAGTAAAATGATATATTAAAAATAAGGTCGAGAGAGCTCTTTTAATTAAGGATTGAGAAATTGAGTTAATTATAACGAGCAATGAATAAATATTTAAGAGCTACTCTTTCTTATTAAAAAAATTAAAATTATTGATAACCAAGAGATATAAAATATATTATGTATATATATAAATAAAGAATGAGATCCATACAAAAATTATTAAGAAATTTTTTTTTATAGTGAAGATTTTTTTTTTTGACTTGGCATTGTAGATCAACCTTATTTACAATGATTGAGTAGTAATTTATCTCAACCAAAATGTAATAAGATGGCGATTTATCACCTTTGCAACCAAGAGATGGAGCAATTTGTAAGCTATCCGGGCTATAGCTCGGGGGCCGACATGATTGAAAAAAAGCTTTGATTTACGGACAAAAAAAAGAAAATTTGAAGAAACGAAAAATATAGCTCGGGGTATTCCGTCGATGTAGCCTACAGTTCGAAATCAACTTGAGTAAATCACATGGGCTGGCTCCGCCATTGGCGGAGCAAATTCGTAATAGTCAATTTACCTAAGATGATTAAAATCAATTAGATTTATGATGAATTTTACCTTTTACTATAGTAGAAATAGTGATTTGATCGATATATGTGATAATCATGGGCATATATGGCCAACAACAAGGGGCATCGACATCACAAAGGAGGAGGTAAAACCCTACAGCCCATGTTAGGAGAGGCCCACCATGACAGATTGCAATCTTGGAAGCACACGACGAATTCATAATTTGCCAAAAATAACCTCATTACATCCCTAAATCTAACCATAATTTAACCAATATCTATCCTTTTTCTGCTATCGCATATATCATAGTACTAGTGTGGATTAACTAGCCGTAAAACGCCAGTGGGAGGAGGAGCCACAGCAGCTGGAGGAAGTGCAGGGAACGGACGGCGGAGGAGCCGCCGCCGCTGCTGATCTGGTGCGATCCGACGGCGAGCGGCATGTCGTCGAGGGAGAGAGAGCATGAGGCGGGGTCGGAAGCGCTGGCGGCGTCCGCCGCCATGAGGACGCGGAGGACGGAGGCGGCGGCGGGGAGGAAGTGGGTCCGGTTCTTGGAGAGCAGCCACGTCACTCCCATCAGTTGGCATTCCCGGCCGTGAGTCGGCGCCGGCGCCGGCGCTGGCTTGGCGGATTTGGGGGCGCTGCTTCCGGATCGCTTCGATTTGGCCTTCAGCTGCCAGAATGAGAGCAAGGATTCAGATCCGGAATCGAAAGGGAGGATTTTTGCTTGTCAAAATGAGATTTTGATGAGAGATTTGGGGGATTTTGAGAAGAAATCGGATGCGGGAGTTGGCTCACCTGGTTGAGAGAGCGGAGGCAGCGGTTGCAGGCGGCGAAGCCAGGGCGGGCGCAGTCCCTCTCCAGGCGCCGCGCGGCGCCGCCGGCCGGGACCCACCGCCCGGCCTCGGCGTCGGCCACGAACGCCCCCGGGCAGGCCATCCGCCGGAGGCGGACGCCGCAGAAGCAGTAGGCCGCGTCGCAGGTGTCGTTGGCGCGCGGGAGGTCGACCCCGCGGTCGCGGAGCGCGCGCTCGACCCCGCCGATGCAGGACTCGGAGTCGTCGGGCAGCGCGGGCATGTCGAGCCCGGCGGCGGCGGCGGCGGGGAGGGGCGCTCGGGCCGCGAGCGCGGACGCGGAGTAGCCAGCGAGGAACCAGGCCTCTAGCACGGGACAGCAGCGAGATCGCGACGGAGCGCCGCCGCCGCCGTCGGAGGCCGAGCACGAGGCTGACACGACGGGAAGCAGGTCTGCGGGCGGGTCGAGCGGGCAACCTGCGGCGGAAACGTCCGACTGCTCGGGGAACGCAGGAATGGTAGCCGGAGGAGAAGATGCTGCGGCCGCGGCCGCGGTGGAGGGGATGATCTGGATGGAGGCCGGGTCAGGGTCTGAGAAGGAAGTCTCCGCCGCGAGGACAGAAACTTGAAGGAAGAACAAGAAGAGGAGAAGGAGGAGGTTCGCCATTCTTCTTCTTCTTCTTCTTCTTCTTCTCTGTAAACAAAGAGAGAGAGAGAGAGAGAGGAGTGTGGATGGAGGTGATGATGTCTTGTTGCTTGGTTTTGAGAGAATAATTGTGAAGCAATGCTTTTGCTTTATTACTCGTGTCTCGTGTTGCTTTCTTTATTATTATTATTATTATTATTTTTTATTATTATCATTATTATTTGGTTTTTTTTATAGGAAAAAAAAAGGGGGTAAAGGTAAGGGAAGAGGAAGAGACAAATTTGGTATGGTAAGAGTAGATGGGGTTTGTTTGATTGTATGCATGATTGGAGAAGTTGATGGCTTTGTATATTATCCTTAGAGTAGAAATACATATTTATGCTTAGGGGTTTGTTAAGGTATTTAAAAACTCGAATTATGATGGATAAAATGAGGAAAAATATGGAGCAAAATGATTGTAGATAGTTGGTATTCTAGATAATTTTGAATTTGATATAAAAGTTTAGCAGTCGATTGTTCATGTTTATGTTTATCGGACCTTATTAGCCTCCAAGGTAGTGAAGAATTTATTGAGTGAGAGTTAGGATATCCATGCTTAGCTCCGCTAATGAATAGAGATGAACAATTGAAATTCATCCCACAATATACTCAAATAAATTCAAATGCAAATATCACACTCACTATTTTCAATTATACAAATTCATGTTACCCTACTCATTCATCTATCGGTAACTTATGGACATATGTTGATGTGGTAAATTGATTTAGTATTTTTTTTAAAAAAAATAAATTTAGAATTTAGGATTTTAGAGTTTAAAGATAAGATTTTGTCTAAATCTGATTTTCAATTCTCATGTAAAAAAAGTGAAAATTTTTAAAATATAATTTTAACAGCAAGTGTCTATGAGTTTAAGGATGTCAAAAATGAATACGACCTAAGTCGACTTAAAAATTATCGAGCTCGGATTGGATTCGAATTAGGGTGTTTTGGGTTGAATTGAGTTCAGATCAAATTCAAATTGATACAAATTGACTTGAATTTAAGATTTAAAAGTTTTTTAAAATTAAATTAAATTTTATTTTAAAAATTAAAATGGTTTAACCTAATATTAATATAACAATGATGAAGAATTACGATAAAAGGAAAAAATTACCAGAGAAAATAATAAAAAATATTTTTTTTGATTGGTTGGGTTATATAGACTCGCGTTGGAATTTAGAGTTTATGTTTTCGAGTTCAGATCGAGTTCAAGTTGGAATTTTTTAAAATATTTTTACTTCAACCTAATTTGATATCATCCGATCCATCTCAAGTAACACTCCTATATGGATTGTCTATAGATGGCTGAGTAGGGGAATCGGACTTCAAGTGAATTCATTTATTTATGAGTTGACCGGACACATTAATTGTGGGTCATAAATGGATCAATCGGTTTTTGATCAAGCCTTGTGTTAAATCTATGTAGTGTAGTCTCCGGGGTAATGGTGCAATGGTAGGACATCCGGGTTGTGACCCAAGGACCCGCGATTCGATCCTTAGCTACGGCGTATATTTATCATTTTTTTTATGTAGTGTAAATGGTCTTTGTCAACTTTTATTTTAAGGTGAAGAAAGGCAAAGGCAAGGGTTGTCGTCGTGATAAGGACTGAGGAGACAGAGAAAATGCTTCTGAGTACCATTGCAATGACAGATCCTCTTCTCAATTTCTCAAATATTTAAGAATGATTGCTCAAGAATGTTGGACTAAAAGCCGTCTACTGTAAGTGTGTTTTTGATTTATTTTGATAATGGATGAAAAATTTTCTTGAGTCAAATTAGTTACTTATTATAAAATTAATCGATATAAATTAGATAATCAACTTAAAAAAAACAAGAGTGAAAATAGGATGAGGATCAATTGGACTTTTCACTTTTTTCCTATACTTTTTCATTTGGCTTTCTCTCCTTTATTTTGTTTTTCAACTCATCTATTTTCGTGACTACCTTTTATTTTGAAGCATGGGATAAAGAAAGAAAGAAATCCAAGATAAATAGAATTATATTAATTTGTAACGATTATATTAATTTAAAAATGAATTTATGTATAATTTTTAAGATATTATTTATATATATATAATACTTTTAAATTATATAATAAAAGATAGAGTTTAATTTTTTTTAATTCAAGTATCTAACTGTTCGAATCTATTAATCTTAGAGGTCCACCGTCACATGTCACTCCTAGCATGTTCCACTTGAATACTCAACCTTTGCCAGTGAATCTAGGTCCATGTGTAATCGTATTTTACGTTACATTCGCAACATGACCGCTCCGCTAATGAGCTCAGACTCATAGATAATCAAATTTCATATTATATTCTATAGTTTTTTTGCATAAATATGCTCTAGTCTACTAGTCTAGAATTGATCCGTGATGTTTCTCAAAATCTATACCGTTGCACCGTGGGAGGAGAAGAGATAGAATTTACTAATCCATATAGTGAGATAAGATTTTATTTTTGTTATTATTAAATTATATCAATTTGTGCTATCAAACTTTATTTATTATAACACCTCAAAGTATCTATTGTCGGTATTTTACTCTACTACCTAAAAAGAAGGGAAGCAAAAGACAAGGAGACCTTTAGGAAGGGGCATCAATTAAAAGCTCCCTCTTTTCTCAGTAAACCATTCAGGCTGCATTTCTTTTATTTTTCTTTTTAAAAATAAGATAGATAAATAATTACATTTTTTAATGAAAATATTTAGAAAAAAAATGTGAATTAATGGCGGGTAAATAAATGCATGTGTCACTTGATACGCGTGAAGAGAATTAAAAAAGGGGAGCGATGAAGTTCATGCTCATCGTGCTTTGGGCCCGCCATGGCTAATAACTCCGTGAAGCACTTTGCGACGCATTGGATTCCAATAAATGATTAAAATAGAGAGCCCTTTATCTACTTTCTCGGTTCCATTTTGTTTTTCTTGAGTTTCTTCCAATTTCAAAAATCAAATATTATTAAATTTAAGTCACAAAATAAACAAAATGATAACTTGCCGTTTCTACAGATTCAAAGCTTTGAAGGGCATTCTGAGAGAGAAAGAACATAAGTTTCACCAATCAATATGCTCCAATTGGTAGATATATTCCATGAGTTATTAGTTGAGACTAGGGCAAGAACACAAAGCCTAATCGAACATTACAACAAGATAAGAATAGATTACATCGTAAAAAAACAAAAAGGAAAAAATGCTAAGCCTATGATCATGAAAAAAAAAAATAAAGGGGGGAACTACAAAACTGCAGCTGCAACGCAATCCTCTTAAAGAGTTTCAGCTGCATCCCTTCTATTGATACAATGTCGATGTTTTGGCTATTTTCCACTAGTGTTTCCTATTTCCTATACTTCATCGACGATACCTAACCAATCAGGCATTGTTTCTTCGAACCAGGCCGCCGCCGCACTATATACAGACTCAGGAGTCCAAGCTAGGTCGAGGGGTGCCAATGGAGCTGCAGGAAGAGCTTACCAAGAAGTGGCTCGATCAAAACAAGCAATTTCTTGTGCTTCCACTTTGCATGTTCTAAATTCGGATACAGATGTAGTTTTGAGAAAATAGCTTCGATCGTGATTCAACCTGTTCAGATAGGTGTCAAAAAAGAAAAGGATTAAACCTGCCTTCAAAAACAAACTGTTGTTTGTCAAGTAAATCGAACAATGAGAACATACAAAGAACACGTAGAAAGAAACTCCTACCGTTGATCCACATCTCAGCTATTTTGCGGCACACTTGACCTGCTGGTAAGCTTGAGTCCGAACGGCATCAAAGCTAGTCAAGCCATACTGAAGCCCTGACCCTCTATGCACGAAAGTAATTGCCCGAACGCGCTAAAATTAAGCATCATAGAGCTTCTAGGGTTATTGCTGCTTTAGTAAAGACAGATAGTATGAATGGTGCTTCTTCTCCAGGTTGTATAGTTGTGGGCACAATGGTGTATCCTTTAGAATAAGGTTCCAAGACCAATTCACATGAAACTTCTCTCGAGTTGACATAATCAGTACCACCAACTGACTCGTGCAAGTAGATATTGTACGCAGCACGACGTCCACGAGTCTTGAGAATCCTCAGTCCAATATAAAACAATGACGAATCATGACTAGACTGAAAGTTCCTGAAAGCATTGCTCTTTCTGGAGAAGCTGACACCCTAACATAAATGTGACCATAACGATAAGAACAGGCCTGCATTCGATATAAGGTTCACACTCAATTGAGTTAAATGAATACCTGGGTGAGGGTGATAAACACATGAATTGGAAAAGATGCCTCTGGTCCAGTTGCTTTAAGCCTGAATTGAGGGTTCTGATGCCATGATTCGTAATCTTGGCAACCCCCTGCACTATAACCACGCCACTGACCATGCACAGAGTAGCGCATCTCTAGTGGATATATTCGGCAAACATATATAGACCGAAAATGAATCTGAAAGTCTTGCCAAGACATCCAAAATATCCCATTCTTTGACTGTCGAACAAGAAAAAAGTAGGAAATTACTTTTGTACCATAAGCATTGTCCATAGTCCTATCAACATAATCTAGCTACTTATGGACAACCTTAAAGAAACAAATCATCATGCAGCACATGGTTATAAACCAATAACAGAAGCATAAAGTAAAGCAATCAACAGATAGGGCACCTGTGGCACATGCTTGAGCTTATGCTTCATCCGCTCTGTCCACTCAGGTGATGTGTCAGACCAAGGACCATTCCACTCGACTTCATTAGCCCATGGATTCCGAACCTGAACAAGCTTATGACCATCCACTTCTTTTACCTGCATTTCCATTGTAGGAAAGTGGTATGATTACAGCAAGTCTTTAACACAGAAAAAGGAGGTAATGTCAATTAATCAGCATACCTGCAATATTGAGTAAGCATGACCCTGGACAATTCCACTCGATGAAACATGTACGTCTGACCCTGATGGGCTACCAGCACCCAGTAGAAAACCTTCCCTTTTAAAATGCAACAACTGAGACCATAGACGTCCACTTGCAAGATCAATATGTGCCTGAGAACTTCTCATGTCTATCTCTTCACCAGCCCCTCCTGTGAGATCAACCAAAGCATCTTGGACTAGCCCACCTTCTAATGCCTCATAAGAACCATGAAGCTTAGCATATGCTTTCTCCAAAACAGAAACCCAGAGTTCATTCCGTTTCCTACTGGTTGCAAATGCAGGCTTCCCAGGAGACTCACACGGAATCCAATCATCCACCACAACAGGGACCCACTCGCCCTACAGGAGGAGGTTCAGATTTGGATGTTGACAATGATCAAACCAAAAAAAGATTACCCACCCGACATGTATGCTAAAAGTCTAAACCTATCCTCGTGAAGATCAGACATAACAATATAGAAAATTAGTACACCATAAGACACAAACGAATTACACTTGATCCTCTAAGAAAATAGTAAAAAATGCAGTAAAGACATAGAATTGATGTGCATCTCTCGCATGATTCAGAAGTCATTCATTATCTAAAGGGAAATTTATTTCACTATTAACCAAGATTTGCTCAAGGGATCTTAGTTAATCAGACGTAAGACAGAAATTGGAAGACAATACTCGAATCAAAAATAATAGGACAACTGGACAACTATTTCTAAAAATCAATTTAGCTTTAACCTAGGAAGATCAACAATTTGGTATAATATAGCTAGATTTCATTGGCTAAAGACATCCTTGATAGGATTTTAACTAATTTTACAGTAATCCTATAAGATAATATTAAACAACATTTTTTAAAAAAATAATGGATTAACTTACTAAACTTTGAAATACAACCAATTCAGCATGTCAGTAGAGCACCATAATTTATACTCATATGACTATATGGTTGTAGCAACATCATCTTGAATTACAAAGAAATGATAGCTAAAAACCTAAATCTAAAATGCTATTCGAGCAAACAAAAAAAAAAGACAACTGAAGTGTAATAAAAATTTAATGGTTAAGTTGTTTCTATATGAAAAGATTAGTTTTTGACAACTGATACTACAAACAGTGGAAGGAAACCAGTTGACTAGAATTACTTGCAAAGGCTAAACATTAAGAACATTTTAATTAACAGAATGAGTGTGGGATGTATCATTATTACTGCTCATAAGGACATAGTATCGAAAGATGGTTTCTGCACTCTGCATTATAGTTGAGGGCATGTACCTGAATACAAAACCGAACTGTATAAATCCCCGCCTCATTATACTCTGGTGTAATTATTACTTCAGATAAACGAGATGTCTCTGTCAGAACAGCAACAGCACTTAAAAACCAGCAGTCACCTAATCTACCCTGCAAGAGCAATTTCCAAAAATTTTAAAATAGTGTCCCAAGTAGATTATTTCCTAAAATAGATCACATGACATATTCGTTTTGCAATTTATGAAGAAAAATAAGTAATAATCAAAATCTAAGTTAATAATAACAGTCGATGGCCAATACCTGACAAACATCTGAGGAATTTACAGAACCAGAAAATAAACAGGGCCGAGAACTAACACAGCTTAATTCCACAATATCAATCGGTCTCATCCATTCAGAAACAACCTGAGATCAAGAGCATATATTATTTGTTCAAATATCCTAAATTGGTTCAAAAAGAAATAAATCAAGTGTGTATACTTGCCTGCAACTTCGGAGGTGGATTTACTGGATCAACATACAAAGAGCGATCATCAGGAGGAAAATCCTGGTCAGTAAAATGTTTCTCCCCTTTAGCCAGAAGAGCCTCCTTCACGGCCATTTCAACAGATAGCATACGTTGATTTATTTCTTCTTGAGTTTCAAACCGAGGTTTCCTCAGTTTTCTCATAAGGATGTCCATATCAATTGTCACAGCTTCATATCCTGACCTTCTTTTCCTACCACTTGAATATTGGCCATCCCAATCGACATCTTCCCTATCATATAGTTCTACTTCTGCTTCTTCACTTTCCCAATCATCTACCTAAATAGTCATGCAAAGGCATGGACGAAAAGTATAAGAAATTCATATTGCAGTTCCTATCAAAATTTCATAAATTATATTCAAACAAGCATTAAATGTTGAGGTATTATCGCCTTCATTAATAATTTAGGTAAAAAGTATACGCTTGCCCCTCCAAGTTTTTGCCTTTCAAGCATTGCACAAATTTAGTTTTGATACATCAAAAAGAAAACTCAGTATCATGTTTCAGATACTCTCTTCATAAAACTGCTGATGACCTTTGGATATGCTCCAGACTGGGGTAATATAACTCATCACATTCTCCATCTCTTCATGGCTAGCAATATCAGGTTACTCGCAATTCCAGAAAAACAAAAACCCATCCACTCAGCCAGCATCATAAACCAGACTGCAGTATCCACCAATTGGGCACTATAAAGTTGAGTCAACTCTTACATGATTTATAATTACCCTGGCTTCATATGAGATATATATTTCCAATTAATTTGTTACTTATTTATGTAGCAAACTTTTCACAGAATGCATCTCCTAAATTTAAAATACCATTTAACATAAATCCTTAGAACTAACTGTTATCTAAAGGCAATATAAATCTCAAGATATGTAACATGAATGAGTGAATGGAAAGAGTAACAAAAAAAGCATGTGTAGAGAATAAAGGGTAACTAATTCTCTTAAGGTAAGATGAATTGCAACCAAAAGTCCACTATACATGCAATCAAATTGGCGTCTCTCTATCAAGTGCCTTTAATCATATGACAAATTGGCATGTAAAAGCATGGCTAGCAATCTAAGTTACAACAAATGCTGAACAGAAAGACTATGATACAGAATGTGAAAGAGTTATTAATCCTTGAAAAAAAGTTTTTTTTACCAGGTTACAAAAGTATATTAGTGGTGATAAAAGGATAAGATTGTCTGTCACTTTCCATGCAAGCAGGAAAAAGATCAGATCCAGTCCTCAAAATAGATATATAGAAATGATACTCTAAAGATGCATGTCCCTTTACTGAAAAAAAAAAAACCAGAAACCTTAGAAGAATTACATCAATGAACTTCTATTTACACCCTAGGCAATGTTAGCCTCAAAAAAAAAAAAAAAATTCAGAAAGGAAATTTAACATATCCCAGTCAAACCCCACATTAAGCCCACCATATGATGAAGATGGGGCAGGGATGGGATGCAAACATTGTAATATGCAAGTGGGGCAGGGATGGAGCAAGATTATTATGCCCACTCTGTTTGGTCCTGCATTGAATATAAGTTACGTATATTTTATGAGTTATCTTATGTATTTTATTGCTCCACTACCAACCTGCTAATTGGAAAAAGCAGGATAGGGCAGGGATGGGAAAGAAGAAATCATCCCATAACCCATTGTGTCTAGAAAAGGCTCAAAAGTTAAGCGGAGCTCAGGTCAATCATGAAAACACAACCCATAAGAATCCAATTATACATGATATTGTTTTAACATTACCAAAGAACATGTATTTGAAATTCGTAGCATGTTCAGTTAAAGAATTAAAATCCTCACATACCCTTGAAGGTGAATCACCCAAATTCCAGCCATCCTCAGGGAGATTGATCAAATCATACGCAGCAGTACTTGTGGCAGAGTGGAGTGCCGCAATCTCATCTTCAGTCAAGCACCTTCCCCATAAGAAAGCATCCATTATTTGCATCTTAGAATCTCCACCTTCACTATCAGACCTTCCAAAAGCATCCAAATCTATAGGTGGCCTAATGCCAGCCCAAACACTCGTTCCCTCTTCCCATATGCAATTAGCCCCATGGAGTGGTAAGCCACTTTGATATCCATCATAACCACCATCAATATAGCAGGTAGCCTCACCCAACTCAGCATCTAAAGTCACTGTCACAATATGCCACCTGTAGAAAATTATAAGTTAGCATCTGACAATGTATTTGATTGTATATCAATAATCAATAACGAAGAATTAAAGTTACAGATGCATCAAAGGTTAATTTATCATATCAAAAATTAAGATTCAAAAATGTACTGCACTTCTTTACTGATAGTGTATACCTTCCATCCGTGATGCAGGCAGAACCTATACTCCATTCTTTGGCAACAATTGTCAACCTATCACCCTTGCTAACCAATCTAAGACCAACCTGTCCAGCCTCAATACCTTGCTCAGAACCAGCAACAAGAATTTCCCAACAGTACTTCTTTTCAAATTCAGTCCCCAGTAGACAGACTGGACCAGACTCAGGCTGAATCATGACTGTTATAGAAAAGGTAACTTTTTGACTGTTATGAAGGCTTGGATGGATCATTCCACAATGTCTACCTGAACTTCTAGGCTCGTCATCAAGAATGCATACAGCACCAGAGATGCCAGTCTGAGAAAATAGCACAGTTAAAACATAATAACAACGGAATTGTAGCAGATATTTCCAAATCCCACAGAATGCACTTAGCATATAGGAAACTGCTTATATTGCATCAAACAAGGTCTGCCAGGTTAAGATCATAGTTTAGAAACAGATATGCCTGATTAAGATTAGAGGCACCAAAGAGTAGTAAGCATGCTCAATAGAATTGTTACTATAATTTCCTCATATTGCTACTAGGTCGTCAAGAAGCAAGAATTACAGTAGTCTAAGTCTTGAACACTTGAAGTTAATAGAAAGAGGAAGAATCTGTCAACGTAACTTCCTCATTAGCATGGTTGTAGCTTGCATCCACTAAACGATCCATGTAGATTAAAATTACTAACTACTTTCATGTAAGAGTTTTTGCCAATAAGTTAACATGGTTGTCAAAAAATGTTAAAACATCTAAAAGAACTCATAATCAAACCATAAATGCGCGAGGACATAACCGATCTATAGGAGTTGAAATTTCGTCGGAATTGAGAAGGATTAGACTTAAGAGTATTGTATAATGTAAAATGAATTATTATGCCCTTGAAAGGCATATCAGTTTTTTTTCCCTTTTTTTCATGTTCTGAACTTGTATAGCTAACAAAAACATTGTTCCTTCTAAGAGGTATGAAGATAGTCTACGAATTTATCCTTTGCAGTATATTTTAATATTATAGTCCTAAGTAGAAATGTGTCTAAGTAAGCATTCACTAACCAACATAATGTGGCAATCAGATATGACCAACAAAACCATTGTTCCTTCTAAGAGGTATGAAGATAGTCTATGAATTTATCCTTTGCGGTATATTTTAATATTATAGTTCTAAGTCGAAATGTGTCAAGTAAGCATTCACTAACCAACATAATGTGGCAATCAGATATGACCACTAACTAACATAATGTGTATATACATTGATCATTAAACACACTTGTCCTCAACGACGGGATTGCACGTGATTGCTTCATGACCCAGTGTTACAAATCCGGTAAGTTCTCAGCTATTTTACTGTTAGAGAAGGAATTTATGGTGTGCTTCATGACCCTTATATATAAAATATACTAGCCCAATAAATTTGTTTATAGGAGCACATTGACACTAAACCATGGATTAAAATCTCGACCCATCTCGTTCCGCCAGTAGACTGGCACTGACATAGGTGTTTCTGATCGGAACACCATCCATAGGCTCGTGCACGACGGACGACGCCTCCAAAAGCATCGTGCAAGACCGGAGACACCTTCGAAAGCGTCGCCCAAGCCCGGCGACACCTCCGGAGGCATCACCCAAGCCCGACGATGCCTCCAGAAGCCTCGCGCATGCCGCGCGGCCCATGATCGCACGAAACAACGAGGAACAGGGCGGGCGACCAAATAGGTAATTAACTTTGATTTTTAATAAATAACTTAGGTTAATAGTTTTAATCAACTCCTATCTATGATTGAGATAATTTAAATAAGTTTAATTAAAGCCTAATAAAATTATCCCATTAATTTAATATATATATATATATAATTATTTTATTTTTATTTTTATTTTTAAATATTTAGTTTTTTTTTATTTTTAATTAATATATTTTATATTTAAAAAATATCGAAACCGTACCAACATAGTATGATACGGTACTATTCCGATTCGGGACCAAAACCTCGGCTAGGCTAACTTTACACTAAACAAAAATCATATGAATAAATGGCCAAAACTAGATCCTTGATTAGCACTTTCCAAGCCATTAAAGCTCTAGAGGACCCAAATCCAATAAAAAAATGCCAAGGCACTTTGGTAGAGACCTTTAGACATTTATGCGTACTTTAAAGATCCCCATTTGATGTGGGTCTAAGAGGTGGAATTTTATCCTCTTCTTCTCACTTACTACCCAAAATCAATAAAGGTAAGGACTGACTCAAATACCATGTTAAAGTTTAAGGAGCCCAATCCAACCCAAATTGCCAACACACTTAGATGTGGGACTCTTGGTATATGAGCATAGAATTCTCATCTGGAGATGTGAGACTAAGAGGTTGTAGTTTTATTTCACATCAAAAGTAAAAAAAACTGAAAAATTAAAAAGAAACCTGTTCTGCTCGGCGAGCCAACTCTGCTGTCCGAATGTGGCAAGCAACACTCGAGATCCGCTCCCTAGCAAAGGAATCTTCCAGAACAGAATCTCCTCCAACAGCACGTACAGCAGCAGCCATAGCTGCAGCCTCCCTGTTTCCAACATTAGGCATAGTAGCCAAAAGAGAGGCTTCAATTTCTTTCCACTTGCGCTCTTCCCTCTCCAATAATGCTTTCCTCCTTTCTTTTCCCTTCCCCTCTTCTTCCCTTCTCTGCATCAAGATTTCCTCTTCCATCTCTTTTTCCCTTATGTAGCTGTGAAATCATTATCCATTTTCATAAACACAACAATTGCAGCTATTCAACTGAAACTTGAAATAATAATTAAAGAAACAGAGTCTTACCTCTCCTGAAGGTTTTCAAACTGCCTACGGTCTTCAGGCATCCATTTCTTGATCTCTTTGGCACTCAAATCCGATAAGCCTATACTGTCAAGGAAAAGCCTAAGGCGTACTTCATCCTGGCACAAGATTCAAAATATAAGGTAAATTTAAATGACAGGTAAGTTTTAAATGACATCACTAGAAAATTACATTGAGACATTTACTTACTTGTACTTGTTCAGCCTTAGCAGTCAAACCCATCAAGAGAATCAAATAACCACCAAATTTGTCCCACATATACACCCACTCAGTATCAATTGCTTCTTCCAGTGCTAAAATGCGTGCATGTGCACACATTTTTCTCTTATAGTCTGCATCACTCAAAGATTCACGACGATATGCTAAACCATTTTTTGCTCCACAAAGAAATAAACCAGCAGCAACTTCTTCATTTCTGAGACGATCTCTCAGCTTCATAACATCAGCTCGTGGGAGCACGAAGTTTCCAGCTCTGTCTCGCATAACTGTAGGGTCACCAATTAAAAGAGCAGCTGAACTAGCAGATCTCTGTGGTGCTGAATACGTGCCAGCTAATGCATTTCGAGTCTGTATACCAACCAAATTAAATGAAGAGGTAGTATTTGAGATTTGAATTATTTATATAATTCTAATATTATCAAAAAGAACATTGAATTTATATAAACTACACTATTGTTTATCCCCCAAAACTTTAAATATCAAATTTATCTTTTTTATTCTTCCACTCCTCTCTAAAATCATTCAGGCTTAACGTGGAAAACTAAGTAAGATTACTAATTCTGAGAAATCATTTTTTATAAATATAATGGCTAAAATATAAGTATATAGAACTAGTTAATTATATTGACATTCTAGAAAATTTCACTAAAGAAGTTCAAGACATAAGATTTTCTCTATAAACAATGTTATTTTTAATATGGATAGCAATTGACTTATTTGTAATAAATTCAAAATGTAGTTAAAAAATAACTACATGTGCAAATAAATCACAATAACATAAATATAAACATATTTTAATTGAAATAAAATTAAAAAAATTAAATGTATGATCTGAACATATTTACACATGGATAAATATAAGCAATAAACAAACAATAGGGTAGAATTATATGAATAACTGAAGGAAAAATAAAAAAATTGCTATAGGTTACCAAAGTCTTTTACCCATTCAATAGCTGGCATCATCTTGACACATGACATTTGTTAATTGAATGGTAAAGAATCAGGGTGAATTAATTAGAAAATAGCAAAACATGGATGTTTTCAGTTGGCCATTGATTTTGAAGCAGAAATGCATACTTAGCAACAAAGTAGGAAGCCAAGCTGTGCGCATAGCTTTTAATATATATTTTAATTAGCATTAAGCAAGGAGAGATAATGTACCAAGTGCTATGCATTTCCTACAAAATGCTAAGACGCTAAGAGAGATTGTGGATTAAATTGCATATATCGAGGGAAAAAAGATACCACAGAATATAAGCCCAAAGTTTTTAACTACTTTAGCAGTTACTAAGTGCAAAACTAGTCAAGACACAAAAGAAATCCATAGGAAGTTACTACATGACAGGTACAATACAGAAAATGGGGGGAAAAAACATAATCTAGCAAGTGCCTAGTGATGTATATTTCTGCAAATATCTTTCAGCAGCTATAAATGCAGTGGAACCTAGGAAACTTAACTGTCTAACTGTGCAACCATTGTTACACACATATACAGTGGTGTTTGGACTTTTGTGTGCACTAGTTAAAGTGCATATATCTGTAAACTTTATAATGCAAATCAGGAAAAGAAAAAAAAAACAACTGGTTTTAGCCTGAAAATTATGCAAAGAGGCTTACATACACTTAAAACAGACAAACCAAATCCCAAAGACCCTTCTTGATATGACTTCTCTTAAAGATGTGATAGTAATATTATGCCACAAAAGACAAGCTGTTAGATAATGGCCCGATTTCATGATTTATGGCTCAAAATCCCTGAAAAACAGCCTTGGATGGATAACGGATTGAGAAAAAAAACAATAAGCACATAAAAACAACTGAATGAAACCAAAAAAAACAGAAAAGGATAGAAGTTTGGTAATTCAAGAAACTACAAGGCATTGCAAAACAGTTTACAAGTTAAGATTATAGGCCTACCTTGGTGGAGGCACGTGCTATTGCTTGCACAATAGTGTCTTTGCTAAGACAATGCACAGCATCCTCCATCATCTGGGCACAAATGTAATCATTACCAAGACAAACTCAGGGCATTTAAATTAAGACAAATAGTAAAAAAGACAAGAAATTCTTAGGTAGATGTTCATGTTAATGTTGCTTGGAGCAGGATTATACCAACCTTACATGTCAGGCAAGAGCGAGATACAGCAAAAGCAAAGGCAATGACAAGAGTAATAGCTGATGTGGCCGCACCAGCAAAAGGAGGATATACTTTCAGGCTAGCAATGACACCCCATCCCTCGATCGCCAAAACAATACCATACAGAACAAGAATGGCATGACTGGAGCATAATGAATTTGAAAAGCAATACAGGAATTAATAAGCCAACCATGAACAATATAAAATAATTCCATAGGGGTAGAAAAGGAGAAAACCTCAAAAAAAAACAGTTTCCACAGAATGAAAATGATTAACATTAAGAAGAAGGCTCTGGACCAACCTAACATTTTTAGCACAATCAGCATGAGCATCATAAACATAAACAGGCAAAACCCTAGGTGAATACACGACGATTGGTGGTGAAAGAAGTACCTGATAAAAAAAATAAAAAAGGAACAATTAGTATCATTAATCATCAGAAAGAAATCACCTTAAAGAAACTAAAACAGGAACTCAGCAGAAGACATTTGACAAAACAAACCTCAACAAAAAAAAAATTTGCAATTTTAAAAGGATACACTTACAGTCAATGCCCTCCCTCCAAGCAGAAATAGAAAAGAAAAGTAGCCAACAGATGCGCCAACAAAAGGTTTGCCTGAATGAAGTTACTCCAAGTTGTGAGACAAAATAAGAAATTGATTCGAAATAAAAAATTAAGAACGAAGGATAGTAATATTGATGGCACACACCTTCAAAAAGACCCAAAAGAAATGCAGAAAGAGCCAGAAGAAATGCAAGAAAACAAACAAATAACATTTGAGTCCTCGTAAGATAGAAATTATTTGAGGCCCAATAGTGAATCACACCAATCGCTAGAAGGATAAGAAGTATAACTAAAAGGAAAGCTACTCCAACCTGTCAAATGAATAACGAAGTGCATAAGAATATTAAATGGTAATGCCACCCCAAAATAAAGTAAAATTTCTATACAGGAAGCAATGAAACAACACTCACCGTCCAAGGTGTTACCATAACTGTCAGAGCTGACAAAGCACCAAGCAATAATGTAAAGCCAATGCCAATGAAGGCATAAACTCCTCGAGAGAGTTTCCAATCATCATCTTTCCTGAAAACAGGTGTTCAAAGTTTCAGTCTCCAGTACATCTGAAGGCTCAGCTACAAAATTATAGTCAATATTTTGCTTACCATTTATACAAACCAGTGAACAGACACAAAAAGGCAGGGATGCAAACCAATGGAAGTAGGGCAGCAAGAAAATCAGCCTTCATTGGAATTCTATCATCTCGAGAACTCAACACCCCCCAATATGATGTGCCACAAAAGGCAACAAGAACAACTACAAGAAAAGCAGAAACTTTAATTGCAAAATTTCACTAAAAATGATCTAGTTATATAATTGCATTGTCTATAGCATACTAGATATGCCACAGAAGTATACAAGCATCATGTGATCAAAACTCACCAGTGAAAAAACCAAGACATATAGCAGATGAGAATGAGAAACGATATGTTGCAAACCATGCCACAATGGGCATTCCAGCAGTAAATACTAAAGCGATTGCTGAAGCTAGAGCCCAACCCAAGTACATAGAGGTTGTGTAAGGAGAGTAGATGCTGTTTTGATTTGTGTTCCAACCTTTGTAACCTAAATCATCTAAGGGCTTTGCAGATATGATTGCACCAAGAGCTGCAACTGATCCCATAAATATGCATAGACTGCCAGCAAGCATAATGGCCTAAAAACAAAACATCCATAAGACAAGAACCAAGCAGATGATCTTAATAAAAAAAATTTTAACTTTGATCTACCTGAACTGTAAAGAATAATTTGACAGCAACGAGGAGTGGTACTTGGTGTCAATAACTGAAAGATAAACATTATGGTTGTCTAACTAAGAAAAGGTTGGTTTGGATTTTTACTAATCCTTCTGATACAGTCAGCATCATAGTTGTCGAAATCAGCGAGCTTTCTAAAAATTTAGATATCACTGTATAAGTATAAATAAAATAGTTCTAATATACTAATGATAATTTATGATAATTAATGACATCATTACTTCCGATAATAAATAATTTAATAATTTTTATTGTTTTTTATTAATTATTCTTAAATACTAGTTTATAAATAATTGATGATGTTATTACTTGCAACATTAATCAAGTATAGGAGTAATGATTAATTATATATTTTTACAATTAATATTAAATTAATTTTATTATTATTTATAATTATTTCAATATCA